>NC_081426.1:33309976-33976229 GCF_949786415.1 Peromyscus eremicus
GCCAGCAGGTTCATGACTATTAATAATAAGAAGAGAACACCCTGAAAAAGTATCCCTAAACAATCAGGCCAGTACCAAGTGGCTGAGGAACAACAGGGTCCAGTGCTACCACCTCTGCAAAACCATCTAAGAAGTTACATACGTTGCCCAACTCCCAAGGGGTTGACAACCCACCACAAACTGAAAATATCCTAAGTGAAACATGAATTTAATACACCTGGCCTATAGCACAGCATAGCATGGCACACAGTTTATAATAAGTCACTTCATTTTTTCCTTTTCTTTCTTTTTTTCTTTTTTCTTTCTTTTTTTTCTTTTTTTTTTTTTTTTCTCGAGACAGGGTTTCTCTGTGTAGCTTTGCGCCTTTTCCTGGAACTCACTTGGTAGCCCAGGCTGGCCTCGAACTCACAGAGATTCGCCTGGCTCTGCCTCCCGAGTGCTGGGATTAAAGGCGTGCGCCACCACCGCCCGGCCACTTCATTTTTAATACAGTTCATGGTACAGTATTGATGGCTTACACTTACGACAGCATGGCTGACCACAAGCTCCAGGTCACTGCTGCCATCTGACATTAAGAGAGTGCTGTGCTGCATGTGGGCTGCTTGATACAAGGTAAAAAAACAAACCCAGCAGTGCGGTTCCTGCTGAATGCACACTGCATCTACACTGTTGTGAAGCCACAGCGTTTTAGGTAGAACTGTCATAAGTTGGAGACAACTTGTATTTGAAATTAATTATCTTTGAGAACAAGTATGAATATGAGATACAAGGCTGATCAGCACACATCCTCGTACAGGGAAGGCAGACATCTGTGCTGTGAACCACTTCACAGTGTCTTCTACACTTTCAAACAGTCTTTAGTACAATACCACTGTTCCCCCCCTCATGGTGGAAAACAGCGAGGTTTCGTTAAAAAGTGCTAGCTGACCTTTGCAACTTGTGTATCGAAGTTCAGGACACAACACAGCTCCAGAGTCTTAATGCCTCAAGGGAAGGGTAAGCAGGAGCAGCAGCATGGGAAAAGGACGGTGGCTACAATGGACATAACACTTCTCAGGTACAGCCAACATCTCCTTCCCTGCACATGAAGTCCTGCGTTTCATTCATACCCAACTATCTGTAAAGCTGAATCCTTTTGGCAAGCTACTATCAATGGACTGAAGGCCAAGGATAACATAAGACACTGCAGAGGGCTGTGTCTGGATGCACTTAATGGTGAAGGTACCCAAGATATCAGTGGCAGAGTTCACCGACCTCCAGAGGCACAGTTCTTAGGGCAAGACACCATTTTTTTTCCCCCCAGAAAACTCAGAAGGGCTCAGTACTATCAACTTAATGGTACAGTAGATCTATCTAACATGGTCTGTTTCCCATAATAAATGACTTAGCAGCATGAAAGAAGCTTTTAAATAACAAAATTATCTATAGCAAAAGCCAAAGGCAACTAACTGTCATGTACCACAAACTTGGTCTCAGTGCTGAGGTGGGGGTGGGATTTTATTTGCATGCACTATGGGTATGGGTTTTTGTTTTTGTTTTTTTTTTCATTTTTAAAAAAATTCTTTTGAGCTCACTTATATTGATTTCTTGCACACTTATTACAGGAACACAAGTGGAAAAATTTTACTTGAAGATCCAGTTCAGCGACACTAAAAGCTAGTCAAAGACATAAAGTCTGTACTCATTACTAAGGAAGCATATGGCTTCACAATGCTTATTAGTGTTCAACAGATCGGAAAGGGCCAAGTGTGTAATACCAGGTCCCACATTATCATTATAGAACCAATGCAGGGTTTTAATGGCAGTGTGTGAACTGGGCATGCTGCTCCCAGGCCTACACCACAGGGGCGGCAGAAAGGGTAACTACCATTATGCTGGTGAAGAGTGTTGGGAGAGCAGTTGACTCCCCAGGTCTCATTCAATGTTACTCTACATTTTTAATGAAGGAATTATGCCAAGCATAGGTTTCTCAGCTGCCTGACGATGGCTCTTTCTAGAACATGGCTGTGTCTCACTTTACATTTTATCTCTGTTGGGTTGCACAGTCAAGACTGACCCAGGTAGAAAATACTTGTCAGCTTCAGCGGTAACATGGCAATGATCACTATGTGACGAAAAACACTGGTGGATACACAGCACCCTTGGCTTTAGTGTGAGCTACTCAACCAGGTGACCCTTCCCTATCTTCCTCACACAGGCCTGTAGCGAATGTCCCCTCTAGATGTCACTGAGGCAAGAATGTGGTTGGATACTGTATCACACCCATTGTTGTACATGATAGATGACTGGTTCTATCTGTTTTGACTGAGAAGCAAACTCAAGCAGCTTTTTGTAGGCATTCTGATTCAGAACTACTCGGTTTACTGCCCACATCATCACTAGGGCAGGGATTTTGCTCTGAACTCAGGAAGAACAAAGCTTAACTCTTCAGGCTTTATTGGCTAGGTCCTTGGACAAGTGATTTCTCTCTCTTCGCTGCCAGGCAAGGGACAGTGTGCCACTTGCAAGCTGTATCTATGCATTTCTTCTGTATATGACTTGTCTCACCTGCCCTTCTCAGCGACCCCTTTAACATTATTTGACCCCATAATGCCCAGTGGCACGTAGATGTAAGACTGGACAGGGAAGATGTCAGTATCAGACTTATAAATAGCGTATCATCTCCTGGACCTTATAAAACATTGCCTGGGTGAGTACTTCAATGACCACAAATCAGAGCTAGCAGACGGGAAAGAAGGCCTAAATAGGTAATGTAAATCACACATGGACTCCTCATGCTGAACTCAGGAATGACTAAGACTGATTGCCACCTTGGTGACATGAAGCATGTCCAAATGCCACTGACAAACACATCGCCCCTGGGGATCCCACTGTCTTCTGAAAGCAGGGGTATTGCTGGGGCAATAGAACAAAGCCACAAGGCTGTGACAGTTTGCTTTCTCAGGGATTGCAGTTTAAGAGTATAGACCACAGGACCTTGGGAAACGGAGGACAAGGGTCAAAAGACAGGTAGGTCTTTGGCTTGCTAGCAAGCTAGCTGTGTGATTTTAGACTTTTCACCTAGCTTAACAGTTTCTGCAGTTGTAAAACAGGGTAAGCTACCGCATGGCTGATGTGAAGACGAACTGATGAACAAAAACTAAATGCAAGCAGCTAATAACAAAGACCCTGTCTTGTCAGGAAATGTCAACATTTTGATAAGACTCCTTTAGGTGTGAGAGTCCAGTAAAGCTCTGAGAAGCAGAAAACCGTAAAAATGAACAAAGGAGGCGAGAGAGGACTTGCTAGGTCAGGAGCTCCCAGGTGTCGCTCCCCATGGCTGAAGAAGAACGGGCTCTGCAGAGAATGTCAGTGAACTCTATGAACTCTACAGCAGAACACAAAGAGAGGGATTGTATGGGCTACTTCTCGCAACAGTTTGAGAAGGGTAAGAGTAGCGCTGGAATCCTTTGAGTTTAAAGCTTGGAGTTGAAATGTGAAAAAGAAAGGGTCAAGGAGCAAATATGCTTATTTGCATCAGACAAAACACACACACACACACACACACACACACACACACACACACACACACACACACGCAACCAAGGGGTATTACAAGCAGTAGGTACAAATTTCAAATTTGAAACATTCAAAATTCACTAAAAATATTTAGCATGAACACATTTTTGTATTTCCCTTGTTTCCTTTTTTGCCTCAAAGACCTCCCTCCCCCCGCCCAATTTGTAGAATAGAAAGTTTAATAAATGAGAAGAAATCTCTCCTTCTACACAGGGGAATCACTGGCCTTGCCTACATTAAGGCAAATATGGTCTGGATAAGGCCACAATGTTTAAAGGAACTTCCTCGGGAGGCTTTGAAAATGCTGCTGCCCAGGTCCCACTCCTCAAAGACAGGGCTTTAACTGAGACAGTGGCAGGGACAGGGCAGAATCCAGACACAAGTCTACAAGGCTTTAGAAATAGTTCTAGGATGCAACTCGGGTTGGGGACCAACTGAATTACAGGTGCAGGGGAGTGGGGATGGCAAGAAAAACTTTGTCCCTCCGTAGACCTCACACTGGAGGTGGGGCTAGGCCACTGCCTTTACAGTAGTGAGGTGCCTAAACACAAGAGTCAAAGCTTTGCCTCTGTCCGGCAGCACAACCAAGATGACTGTGAGGTGTGTAGATCTCAGTCATCTAAATGCTCCCACTCTCTCACCACAGGGTTTGGGCATGGCCAAGTACAAACAGCATGGATGAGCACTGTGCTAGCCCCACCCGTTTGGGTTGCTGTCCTTAAGGGAGTCTGACCGCAGCCAGAAGTAAATGGGCAAATTCAATGTGGATCTGTTATCAGGATGCTGACCAGGGCAGTCTCAGTGGCTGGCCACTTGCCGATGCTACAGCACTTTGGCCCTAGAGAGCCTATAGGAGCAGACTCTATGTTACTGGACATAACTTCAGTTACCTGCTTCTTTCAAAACGAGAGGCCTGCAGATGGTATGTGGCTTTTCTAGGTCACACTGCCGTGGGAAGTGGTGGCAGCTAGCATCCAGTTCAAGCTCTGTCTTGTGAGTTGAGGTCGCAGCCAGGATTCCTGGCCTCTTGGGCACTGTTCTTCCAGGCCCAGAAGTCAAGTGTAGCAAGTCTCTGTGGCTCTTCCTTCTCTTTCAGGCCTTCTCAAACACTGAGGACCACAGGTCTCAGGACTTCAGGCTGTGGTATAGACATCTATGCTCAGAAGCCAGGGCTGCACCAATAGGCCTGCAACAGAGTCAGACACTTAGGTATAAGTCTGGGATCTGCAAGCTGTGGTCTCTTGGATACATTTACTGTAGAAACTACAAAACGAATAAGCCTTCAAAGTGCTTCTCACTGGCAGCCAGTCTAAGCTTAAAAAGAAAGGGTTCCCAGGAACCCTGTGACCTAAATCAAACAGATGGCCCCCTTCCTCGAGTGGGGCACATGACCAGTTCAGAATCGTTCCCAGGTTATCCTGTGTCTCCCATTCCCACCCATGAAGGGATGGTCTGGATTAGATGGTCTCCAGCCACTTTTCTGCAGGCAGCTGGGTTTGCGGGGTAGCAACAGCAAGCAGTGGAGATCAAAAACAGTATAGAAACAATCAAGACCCGGAAAATCCTCACTGGAAAGGACCCTGCTTACCACAGCAACAGCAGACTTGGACATGAAGAGCCCAGCGTTGGACTGGCTCAGAGGATAAGGGAATGAGTGAAGAAAATGGCAGCCTTCGCAGTGACAATTATTAACCTGCTCTTTGTTCTGCCTCTTGCACAAACACTGTCCCAGACTCTCTTACTCAAAGGCAGATAGACAAGAAAGAAAATATAGGTTTCTTTACATGGGCTTAAAAATGAGTGGTCTGGGAGAAAACCAAAAAGCAAGACAAAGCTCTGCTTTACTCTTCAATAGCCACCACTATAACAAGGCTGGATATGCCAAATATGTTAGCCTTATCAGGGATAGCACATCAGATCCAAGATGAAAAACATGTTTAATAAATGCATGGATTGGATTAATATAATGCCCACAATTAAAAAAGCTGAATATGACACTGCACGAATATACATACTTATTGGGATTCAAGAATCCTTGGCAAGGGCATGCTCTCCTGTACAGTCCTGGATTGGGCTTAACTTTGAATGTGCAACCTAGAGGGACAGAGACACCTTCCCAAGCTAGCTGGCTTCTCTTCTGTAGCCAAGTGTTGCAAGTTATTGGCACCCAGGGATTTTCTTATCAGGTGATTTCAATTCTAAATTTAAGGTGATGTTTTAAGGCCTCAAACATAACACTGAGTTTGGAGTTTGGGTTGGTAGGCTATTTTTCAATTGGGCAATGTGCTTGATGTTTCACTTTTTTTTTTAAATGGTAAATATCGTTGGTATCCTATTTTTTAATAGAAGTAGTTTAGAGGAATATGGCAAATACCCAACAATCATAAGGGGAGTTCGATTATTTTCTTCTGTCTTTAGGTTTTCCCTTTTTCGGGTCATAAACTTTGCACTGGTTTTTTTCCCCTCTTCTGTACCCTTTCCCCAGCCTTACTTTGCACCCACCTCCTCAACCCCAACCAACAAGATCAAACTGAAAAGCTGCGATGGAGCTGTCCCACAAAAGGTTGACATTCGCCTCATCCCACCCACGATTAGGTCCTCTGTGGGCAGGCCCACCCCGACACCCGCTCCAAAGACAATGCCAGCGTGGTCCTCAAGTTTATTGTTGGCGCGCGCGCAGGGATGCACGCTCTCCCGGGCGAGGCCAGGGCGCCGCACAAGGCGCTGAGCGAGGCGTGGGTGCGAGAACCGGCAGCGTCGCCTCCCCTGAGGGCTGGCCAGTCGCAGATGAGGTGTCTTCCAAACGCTGAAAGCTAAAGCCGCCGTCAAGCCCAGCCTCTGAGGTCGAGAGGCTTTAAAAATGGCCTCCTGACGACACTTCCTGCTCGGGGCTGAGGCATCATTTAAAAAGCCGGCTCAGCCACCCGGCGCGCAGAGTCCCGGGGCTGAGCCGGCGCTGCACAAAGGCCGCAGGATGGGCCGTGGGTCTCCGACCCGACCAGTCTAGCCCGACCGGAGGCGCCTTGGCCGGGAGGCGCGCTCGCCGGACCGTGGAGCCACACCCAACCGCGGCCGCCCCGTCCGCCCCGCCTCGCCCCGCCACTCACCCGGACGTCGCGGCACCGCACTGTCCCAGATCCCCGCCGACGGACAGGAACCTACACCGCCGGCTACCGCCCGCAGACCGCCGCCGCCGCGCCCGCTGTAGGTCCCTACCCGGGGGGGCGGAGCCGGGCCGGCGACGCGCGTGCGCAATGCGGCGCGACTGCAGCGCAGAGGCGGGCTCCCGGGGTTGCCCCTTCCCTGCCCCTAGACTGTGGGCTCTGAGCTTGGGGCTTTAACTAAGGCGGTCCCACCCAAAGAGTGCAGTGTCTGCATCGCTCAGCCCTGCACGCTCCCGCAGCTTCCCTTTGGGTCTAGCAGGACATCGAGGGGTGCTGGTCCTGCTAAGGGTGGATTTGGTTGGTGCTTGCCCTCAAGGAGCTTGAAGTTTTGCAGCAAGTAAGTGAAGCAACAATAAAGGGGCTCAAGTCTTCAGTCATCACAGCTTCCTGGAGCGTCCTAGTGATTAGATGGGCCTGCGGCCCTGGGTTTGGATACAGCTAACTGCTGGGCCTTGGATATGGAAGCTCAAGTCATTTCTAAAGCTGAGAAGATTATATTTGAAGTCTAAGGCCTCATTTAGTGCACACTGTGACAGTCCGAACAGGGACATGATTGATAGGACAGTCAGCAGATGCTATGAGCTCATTTAGTGGGGGAGTTTGTGTTTACCCCCTGCGTTCTAATAATGTGTGCAGGTAAATGGCTCCCTTTCACATAGGTGCATACTTACAGTCTGCTGGGTAAGAGAGAGCTCCAAATAGTCTCACTCTGAGGGAGGAAGGGAATCATGTGGCCAGGGGCCCCATAATCAGTGACTCTGATGCTGCTCCCCACAAAATAAAGCTGCCCCCCAGCAAGGACAGATAGTGGCAAGGGGCAGAGCCAATGTGAAGTACAGATCCTTTATGGACAGCAGGCCGACGTTTTTCTTCAAAGCTCTAGAAACAAAAGAAGCCAAGACTGGTTTCCTGTTCCTTTGGGTGGTGGAGGTCAGCTCCTAGACATCAGTAGTAGGGCTGGGAGGAGATGCAGGACTTTGGCAAAATCCAACCTGGATGGATGGAGTTTGGGAGGAGCAGGTAGTCACAATGGCAGGTGCTGGACAGGCCCCCAGCCACTGAAAGAGTAGATGCTGAACATAGAAAGTCTGAGCAGAGAGCAAGGCTTCAAGGCAATGCCTTTGACCACACCCTGATAAGGGAGCTATCTTCTCCTGTTTTCTCTCTCCCTCTCCCTCCTGCTAAGCTAAAGGACTTACTCTCAGGAGAAAAACAAATGGGTTCATAGTTCAAAGTCTCTTTCAAGAGTAGGCTAATGATGAGTAGAACATTGAGAACGTGTCCTGGTCATGCCTGAGAACCTTCAATGTCATAGGGAACCACACTCAGGAAAATCAGTTGTGTACTGGAGAACCAGAAGTCCAAGAGGGAATTTTGTAGCACAAAGTGTTGTGTCTCCTTGTCATTCCCACCCATACATCACAGTCCCACCTTCCTCAGTCTTATATATACTTGATAGAAAATTGCCTTTGGGTTGTCTGGAAGCTTCTCTGGAGTTAAGAGTTCTTATAGTCCTGTTCCCTAGCCTGCCTGAACCTTGGTTTCTTATGAAAATTCAGTTAACATTAGGACCCTCCCCACAGGGAACTGTCAGTGTTTAACTAGACAGAATCTTGCCCAGTGGTTCTCAACCTGTGGGCCTGTCGTACATCAGATATCCTGCATATCAAACATTTATATTATGATTCATAACGGTAGCAAAATTACAGTTGTGAAGAGGCATCAAAATAATTTTATAGTTTTTGGGGTCACCACAACTTGAGGAACTGTATTAAAGGGTCACAGCACTAGGAAGGTTGAGAATTATTGGTCTAGACTGTCACAGTGCCTGTCAGATGAGAAGGGACAGAAAACTCTCACTATTCTCAGAAGCCCCAGCATGGTGAGGTAAAGTGGTCTGTAGAGGGTTTGGAGATGGGATATTTGCAGCTTGGGAAGGGCCAGGCAGGAAGACAGAATAGGTTTCCTGAAACCTTGAAGGTTGAAGTATTGCTCCTCAGGGTCTTTTTTTTGATGGGGAGCAGGGGGTGAGTTAATCAGAAATTCGAAGCTGCACACTCCTGTTATTGCCACTCCCACATTCTTCCCCACCCTCTAGAATGATTTGCCCAAGATCTTTTTTGTTCAAAATCCCTTCTGATGTGGATTGAATTACTCTCTACAGAATGACGCCCAAGTCCTCTGTCATGGTTCCTGTGAATGTGGCCTTATTGGGAAAAGGTCTTTATGCAGGGAACCATATTAAAATGAGGTCATTAGGGTGGGTTCTTGCTCTGGATGGCAGGTGTCCTTGGAAGAAAAGGACAAAAGAAGCTGAGATGCCAAGAAAGGTCTAGATAACACAGAAGCCAGCACTGAAAACGGATGGATGGTTGCATTGTCAGTCAAAACCAGCAGGGGTGATCAGACACTTCTGAAAGAGCCAAGGAAGGATTTACTTCTCTTGAAAGCTTTGGAGGGAGCTCGACCCTGCAGACAGCTTGACCCCATCAGACTTGTTTGTTTTGTTTGAGACAGGGTCTCTCTGTAGCCCTAGCTAGCTTGGAATCCAATTTGTAGACGAGGCTGGCCTCTAACTCAGAGGAAACCCACACTGGCTCTGCCTCCTGAGTGCTGGGATTAGAGGTGAATGTCACCACACTCTCCTACTTCTAACCTCCAGAAACGCTAAACAGATTTCTGTCACACAGTCTGTCAACAGCCAGGCTCCTTGTTGTAACTGCCCCAGCCGAAGGACGGATGTGAATGAGCCAGTCTTTGGATGATGGGAGCTGAGAACCTCAGCCAGAGGAGGTTGGCTTTGCCTCAGGGGACATTCCCTTTGGACAGGGTTGTGGCTGCACAAACCTGTACAGTAGTACTCTATGCCAAGGGGAAATGAAACTGGGCAGCAGATTGGGAAGAGCGCAAAGTAGGAGGAGGGATGACTAGGGACTGTGGAAGGCTCCCTGGAAGGGTATGTCTGGTGGTATGCAGATGGAAAGAGCCACCAACAGCGAGAGGAGCATGCACAAAGGCTCTGAGGAGGAGGGCAGGAGTTGCGGATGTTTGGGGAAGATAGGAAGAGCAGTGTGGATTTAGATCTTGTGGGCACTTGAAAGCTGCGCCTTCAGGAGTCCTTTTTTGAACTCTACCAAGAACACGTGGACCAAAAGAGGGAATCCATGAGCCTTTGCGTCCTGTCAGCCTCGCCCTAGCTCTATTCTTTCTTAGTACACACCACACCACCCGGTCTTATTTTCTCTAGTGGCCTCTAACACTCCCGAATAGTATATGACTAACCTCACAGTGTTCCCTGGAAAAGAGCCAGTCTCTTGCACACAGGCCAGAGTGTTCACGCTAGGGTTCCCATGCACATTACAAATCTCAGGCGCTTTAAGACAGCATAAACCAAAGACCCATAGGAACAGCCTGCCTCACTTTTTTCAAGCATTTCACACATTTCCCGTCTTCATTTGCCCGCCTGTGAAAGAGATACAAAACCCTTTCACCCATCGTCCTCAAGTTGGCACACTACAGACCTAGTGCTCAATGATGCAGCTTTTCTCAAGACCGAATCGCGAGACGCGGCAATAGAAGCTGTAGATTCTGTTCCCAGCTGTGTGACCCTGGGCAAATTACCTCGGGTCTCTGAGATGCTGTTCCTAGGAGCAGTCTTCCCTTAGGAATATCCAGGCGCCGGGTGTGTGGACCACTTTCCTGCCGCCCTCTCTCGCTAGGGGATCCAGTCTCTCTGAGTGCGCCCAAAGGCGCAACTCCTGCAGCTGCTGGAGCTGCGGGAGCTGCTGGAGCGTGCAGTGACGGTCACACAGGGCATGCGCGGCTGTAGACGGGAGGTGCGGCGTGCTGCAGTACCGCCGGCTGCCTGGGGCGCCGCTGCGGTGCTGGCGCTCCTGGCGCCGAGTTGTAGAGCTCCATCCGCTGCCACCTGCTGCGCAGATCCGAGCCAGTGATTCTCTGTCTCTTCTCCCTTAGCCAAGTCGGGGATGAGTCGTGTGCCTTTAGTTTTTTTTTCAAAGCCTTGAGAGCTGAGCACACTTCGCTTGGGGATAACCCAAGACTCCGCTTGGAGAGGCTCCCGCGGTGCTCTCCAGATCCAGGTTGGCAGTTCTCATTGCCGGTTTCTGTTCGACACTCAAATGGACCTGAGCCGCTGCCTCTGGCCTGTCAGCTCCGCAAAGACTAGGACAGTTTTGTTTCAGGAAGCCCCAGGATCTAGCACAGTGCCCGACAGCCAGCTTGCCAGACTTCCTGGGCGGGAATACCAGAACCATCAACATTACTTAGAATGAAGCTATGTGAACGTGGTGACAGGGGCCATCCTCAAGTGTGGGTTCAGAAGGCAGGGAGAGTTTGCGCAGGGGTGGTGGTGGTGGTCGTGGTATTTATGGTGAAATTTGTCCCCGCCATAGGCTTTAGTACAGTCAGCATAGTCACTAATGGCTAGGGCTGTGGAGATGCAGGAACTGGGGGAGGCCTGGTCCTCGGCTGCAGGAAGATCTAGGCTCATCCGTCCTGCATCCAGAACTGTCCTACAAAGCTAATGGGCTAAGTCAGTCTTCTGCCTACCAGTCTTACAGGGACCGTGCTTTTTTAGGAATGGTCCCACACATGCCAGTCAGTTCTTACTCCTCTCCTTATCCTGCAGGTTCCCTTTCCTGCTAGCACCCCTCTGCATCACTGGGCACCATACTTACACTCCTGTTACCTCCCCCGACACCCCCCTACCCGGCCTCTTACATACTTCACCTTTGTCCTTCCAACCCTAAAGTCTCTTTCTCAGAGGCTTTTTCTAGAACTTCATCCTGTCTGTCCCTGCCATCACATCCTGTGTTCTATGTTACCCATGCTTGTAGCTGCCCACTTTCCTGTTTTTTTCTCCTCCTCTACAAATTAAGTCAACATTGGTTTTGTTTACCCTTAGAGGTCCAGTGCCTGCGTAGGAAGGCCTGGGACTTCATAGGATTGGGATCCCCCAAAATTGAGCCACCCTTTATAAACTGAAAAAAAGAATACAGCTCGAGGCACCCTAAGCAGGTGCATGTTTGGAGTCCCCAGTCAGAATCTGAACCACCGAGCGTGCATCTCCCATTCTGTCCTCTCTAGAGTTTCTTGTCTGAGGAAATGGAGGGGAAAACAATGGTATTTTTCTCCATCAGGTTGCCATGAGGATGAGATGGGGAAAATTTTGTAGAAAGTTCGTAAGGGAGCTCATATGGAGAGCTGAACATGGTCTCCATATCACCAGACAGCAGGAACCAAGACTCCCCGGATTTGCTTAAAAAGACAAAGGTGTATTTACCCACTTACACTCTGCCCACCACAAACTGGCTGAAGATGCTGCTTGTTAATCTTTTGTCCAGCAACAGGGCTGCCAAAGCGACCACTGGTTGATGTGTGGCCAGCTGTCGGGGCAGAGGGGAGAAGTTGCCTTTACCAAGTATTTGACAACTTTCAATTCCAAACTACAAATGCCTTCTCATATTCAATTGGCCACAGCCAGTCACATGACCACACTAACGTGTAAAGGGTGGAGGATTTTAGGTCCTCATGTTGAGCCCTCCCACAGTGTCTCTCTGTGAGTACTGTGAGGTGTACAAACAGATGCTGAGCTCAGGGAAGCTGAACTTGCATAGATGCCTGGCCTGAAGTGTCGTCCTGTTCCGTTGCCCCCCCCCTCCCCGCTCTTGGGTATAGCTCAATTCTTCTGCCCTATGACTGCAGAATGTATGGGTTGGTGAACAGGTATTTCGGCATTTTCTTGTTCTTTCCAAACAGTATCTTCGTGGTGCTGGATAGTACTGGATAGTAGGAGCCCAAACATCATATTTATCTTGTTCAACTTTCATACACCAAATTCCTAGTACAGTGGCTGGCCTGTTAGTTATTGAATCCTTTGTGGACTATCCTGCAAATATACTTTATGGCACCAGTATAGCACCGGGAGCTCCCGGAATTAACCTTTTCCATTTTTCAGGAGCCCCCTGTACTGGCTGGTTTTGTGTGTCAACTTGACACAAGCTAGAGTCACTGGAGAGGAATGATCCTCAGCTGAGGAAATACCTCTATGAGATCCAGCTGTAAGGCATTTTCTCAATTAGTGATAGAGGGGAGGGTCCAGCGCATTGTGGGTGGTGGCACCCCTGGGGTGGAGGTCCTAGGTTCTATAAGAAAGCAAGCTGAACAAGCCAGGGGAAGCAAGCCAGTAAGCAGCATTCCTCTGTGGCCTCTGCATTAGTTCCTGCCTCTGGATTCCAGCCTTGTTTGAGTTCCTGTCCTGACTCCCTTCAATGATGAACAGTGCTAAGAGAGTGTAAGCAGAAGAAACTCCTTTCTTCCAGGTTGCTTTATGGTCATGGTGTTTTGTCGAAGCAATAGAAGCCCTACCTAAGACACTCTGTAGAGAACACTGTCTTAGTTGGGGTTGCTATTGCTGCGACAAAACACCATGAACATAAAGCAAGTTGAGGAGGAAAGGGTTTTATTCAGTTTACACTTCCACATTGCTCCAGCCTGAGGCAGGGGGAAATGCTTCACAAGCTAAGATACATTAAAACTAACTGTGGCCAGTGAGGGCTCTTCCAAAGAATATTAACGTATTAGTGGCTAGTTGAGGAATAGCCCTGGGATGGCCCAAATGGATGCATTGTTTAAGGACTTTGTTTATCCCGTAGAGTTTGTAATGTGCCTGGTGGGCAGGGAGGTGATACTCAAGATAGTTTGTAGTCACTTCAAGCTGCATTTCCACGCTGGTTATAAGGGCACCAGCATCCTTTGGAACACTGTAAATTATCAACAGTTAGCCGGGTGGTGGTGGTGCACGTCTTTAATCCCAGCACTCAGGAGGCAGAGGCAGGGGGATCTCTGAGTTCAAGGCCCACCTGGGCTACAGAGTGAGTTCCAGGAAAGGCACAAAGCTACACAGAGAAACACTGTCTCAAAAAACAAACAAACAACAACAACAAAAAATTATCAACAGTTTGACCTACCAAACATAATTCATAATTGGTTTCAGGTAACAGTGGAAGCGGAGTCTGTTGGTCCTTCCTTCGAATCTGTAGCCCTTTATTCCTGGACCCTGCTACAGTTTCATGCTTAGCACATGGCTTCTCAGAATAAAAGACTAAATGTCAGTCTTGCTTGAAGCGAGGCATGATCGTGTGGCTAAATTCTAGTAAGTAGGGAATAAATGTAGTGTCCTTAAAGGCGTGGACATTGCATTTTTTCCCTCCTCCATTTTGTTGCCTTGAACAAAGGGATGAAGAGGTAGGTGACAGCTGGATGTGGAGCAGCCACCATAGACCGCAAAGTGCCATCTCAGTTGGTGAGGATGGCAGGGCTACAGGGTAGAAGGAGCCGGAGGCGCCCTGCTAATTACAGAGCTATTTAGATTGAGTGCCACCTGTCATGCACTGATTACCTCCTTACAACCCACTTCAGAGGGACATAAAGTGCTACTTTGTGTAATGTTGTGAACAAGGGCCTCCACATGTTCACTTTGCATAAAACCTCGAAATTTATGTACCCATTCATGATGAAGATAAATTTTAGGGAAGGGTTGAATTTTTTTCTTTTTCCATTAAGATTTTCTGTACCAATTGGGAAGTCTTTGACAATTCTAGGAGACCTCATAACTGAAAATGTTACCTTTCTCAGCTACGAATAGTGGGCATTGCCTCTGCATTTACATTGGAAAGGGTTGGGAGTGCAAACCTCCTGTCTCGAGGTCCAGGAGAGCTACCAGAATCCAGATGCAGTGGACACCACTCAAAATGAGATGTGAACATGGCAGAGCAATCAGCATGGCAGTTTCTCAGAAAATTGGGAATCAGTCTACCTCAAGACTCAATGATACCACTCTTGGGCATATACCCAAGGGATGATCAATCATACCACAAGGACACTTGCTCAACTATGTTCGTAGCAGCATTATCCGTAATAGCCAGAACCTGGAAACAACCTAGATGCCCCTCAACCAAAGAATGGGTAAAGAAAATGTGATATATATATATATATATATATATATATATATATATATATATATATAAAATGGAGTACTACTCAGCAGTAAAAAACAATGACATCATGAAATTTGCAGGCAAATGGATGGAACTAGAAAATATCATCCTGAGTGAGGTAACCTGGACCCAGAAAGACAAACATGAGCCTTCATCCAGTGACTGATGGAAGCAAATGCAGAGATCCATGACCAAGCACCAGGCTGAGCTCTGGGAGTCCAGTCAAGGAGAAGGAAGATGGATTATATGAGCAAGGGGTGGGGTCGTCAAGATCATGATGGAGAAATCTTCAGAGACAACTGAACCACGCTCAGAGGAACTCACGAACTTTAGACCAACAGCTGTTGAGCCTGCATGGGACCAGACTAGACCCCCTGCGTATGGGAGACAGTTGTGTAGCTGGGTCTCTTTGAGAGGCCCCTGGCAATATGATCAACATCTATCCCTGGTGCATTAGCTGGCTATATGGATCCCTTTGCCTATGGTGGGAGACCTTGCTCACCCTTGATGAAGCGGGGATGTAGTGGGTAGCCATTTCAGCTTTGATCTGGAAGTTCCAGCCCCCATTGAGGCTTCGGTAACTGTCATGCCTTCAAGGTGGGGCCAAGAGAGGACCCTGAAGACCTGAGATCCAGATGTGCTGGCTCTCTTGGTTCCTGGACCCTGGACGCTGGAGGTAGACCGAGCAGAGTTCTCCAGAGAACACCGCCGGACTGTGCTACACCTTTCCCAGACCCTGCAACCTATCCCTTCACTTGTAAGTTACCCCACAAAATAAACCTCCCTTTTAACTACGTGGAGTGGCCTTAATAATTTCACCAATAGAGGGAGAGGCTTGGTCCTGCTTCAGCTGAATGTACCAGGCTTTGCTGTCCCCCCATTGGAGAACTTGCCCTTTTGGAGGAGGGAATGAGGTGTGCATGGTGGGGGTGGATGGGAGAAGTGGGGGGAGGGAGGATCTCTGGTTGGTATGCAAAATGATAATTTTTTTTTTAAATAATCCAAAAAGGGCAAGTGTCAAGGAGATGTACTGCTATAGTAGCACTGAGGAGTGGTAAAGGCTCATCAGCCCCCCACAGGGAAGGCAAGGAGGTGGTTGAGCAGGAGAGAGAACTCTGAGATGTCAGAAATTTCCAGAAGCAGCTCCCAGTTTAGTCACATAGCTTTTGTGTCATCATCAGGCTACAAACCACCAAAATCCACATGGAATGCTCTGCTCTCAGGGCCTGTGAAATTCCAAGGAGATGGCTCCCTTGCGAATTTAGGAGGTCTAGGTAGAGGATGGCGATATTAAAGATAACAATTCTTTTAATTGCTCACACTTGGCTATAAGCAGATAAAAAGCCATAGTCAATCAAAAGATCTGAGTCAGAAATAATAAAACCTGCTTCCCAGGCATGTTGTTCAAGTGATGTTACAAGGTATCGATTACATGAGATGATAATGCAATTCATACACAACAGGCTTCCCTTATATGCAATTTTAATTTATTAAATTGCTACATATGAGGGATACTTATTTTCTACATAAATGCTTCAATTTCAGCTGTACTTTAAAATGCTAAATTCTTTTTTTCCCCCCTTGAGACAGAGTTTCTCTGTGTAGCTCTGGCTGTCCTGGAACTCACTATGCAGGGCAGGCAGGCCTCAAACTCAAAAATCTACCTGCCTCTGCCTCCTGAGTGCTGGGATCAAAGGTGTGCACCGCCAATGCCCTGCAAACTTGCTAATTGTTATCATAAGGAATTTGGATATGACTTTATACTTCAGTTTCAAGATAAAGTTGAGTTTCTCCAAATTTTACTGATAACTCCTTAAAAGTTCTAGAGGGCTAGAACTGTGACTCAGTAGTAGAAAGCTTCTTCCAGGCCCTAGTTTGATCCCTGGCACCACCCACCCAAACAAACAAACAAACAAATGAACAAATAAACACATTCACTGACCATAGTGACACGTGTCTATATGCTTGTAATCTTAGCACTCATGATGTGGAGGCAGGGGGATTAGGAGATCAAGGCCAGCCTGGGCTACATGACCCTATCTCAAATAAACAAACGTTAAAAATGATAGATATGTTGTTAAAAGACAGAAAAAAAATGAGCTAAGAGTTTAGATTTCTGTGTACATGAGGCAGTTGTACATACGAGTGTGCACATGTATGTGCAAGTTTGCTCACACAGGTGCATTTGGAAGCCAGGGGCTGGCGTTCAGAGGTCTTTCCTCTGTCCATTTTGCATCTTTTTTTTTTTTTGGTTTGTTTGTTTATTTATTTATTTATTTATTTATTTATTTATTTATTTATTTATTTATTTATGTATGTATACAGTGTTCTGTCTGCATGTATGCCTGCATGCCAGAAGAGGGTGCCAGATCTCATTACAGATGGTTGTGAGCCACCATGTGGTTGATGGGAATTGAACTCAGGACCTCTGTAAGAACAGCCTGTGCTCTTAACCTCTGAGCCATTTCTCCAGCCCCCTCCATCATATTTTTTTTTTTTTTCGAGACAGGGTTTCTCTGTGTAGTTTTGTGCCTTTCCTGGAACTCACTTGGTAGTCCAGGCTGGCCTCGAACTCACAGAGATCCACTTGGCTCTGCCTCCCGAGTGCTGGGATTAAAGGCGTGCGCCGCCGCCGCCCGGCTTCCATCATATTTTTTTGAGACAGCGGTTCCCACTGAACCTGAAGCTAGCTGTTCTGGCTACGCTGGCTGGCCAGTGAGCACCAGGAATCTTCGGCTTCCTGTCCTTCAGCGCTGAGCTGAGGTACAGTATAACCATTTATAGATCTCACCATTTATGATCTCATCAGTTAATTTTTTTGTGATAGGAGCCATTTAAATATACTTATTTATCCCTAGTACAATGTAATCTAACTCATTTATCCCCAGTATGATGTAATCTAACCACAGCGTTTATGTTGAACACTAGATCTCTAGACTTGTTCTCCTTCATATCTGATTGTTTTTGTGTTTTGATTACGTTTACCTAGTTCTTTTGCCCCTCCAACCCCCAGACAATGGGAACCTGTTTCCCCTCTCTATCTCTTCTGTTTCTTTGACCACTCCCTTCTTTTTAAGGAGCTACATATGGGTGATGTTGTGCAGCAGACTTTCTCAGTAGTTTGGACTTTCTCCTCTGTGAGACTCATTACAGTTAGCGGAAGTCCTCCAGATTCACCTATGCAGTGTTAAGTGGCAGGGTCTCTTTAGAATAATATTGCACTCTAGGTATTATTCTAATTTTACATCTGTTGCTGTGACAAAATATTAAGCATCTTAGAGAACAAAGGGTTCACTTTAGTTCACAATTCTAGGTTACCATCCCATGATAGCAGGGAAGCCAGGGTGGCAAAATTCAAAACAGCTGGTCCCATCTCATCCATATTTGTGAACAGAGAGAAGTGAATGCCTGCATGCTCACTCGCATGCTTGCCTGCATGCTCACTTGCATGCTTGCTTGCTTCTTTGTGTTCAACTTGATTTCTCTTCACGCTTACACAGCTTAGGACCTACTACTACCTAGGGAACGGTGTCATACAAACTGGGCTCGGTCTTTTTACATCAATTAACTTAAGACAGTTCCCCACAGAAATGCCTATAGGCCAAGTCTGTGGGTTCTCCCTTTTCCCCATAGTCTGTTGGCCACCTGGCTACAAGGAAAAGGAGCAGAGGTGGTGGGCAGACCTTGGCTGGCTGTATGACAGAAATAACCTTCCAGGAGTCAGCTTCAGTGAGACAGCTCAACTTTATTCCAGAGTGAGGGGATCTCTAGGAGGGGACAGCATCTAGGACATCACCTAATAGGTGCTCGTAGTATGCTTTATTTGCATGTGGACCCACAGATGGGAGCACAATACCTAATTATCATATGCGCAGCAGAGGGAGAGCATTTGCAGGGAACTGTGGCAAAGGTCACACTTAAGTCGGGCATACGAGCTCAGGAACAGCTTCCAACTAAGATCAGGCAGAGAGGAGAAAGCCCTTGCTAGGGAAGGGAGACTTCCACAGACTTCCACCAAGCTCAGTGTACACAATCCCCCATGAGATCGTCTTCTCAGGTGATTCTAAGTTATTTCAAGTTGATGTATTACAAAGTGAACTGCAACATGTATATATATGTCTTGATAATTTTTTTTTTTTACTGATGAACAACTGTGGCTTCCATATCCTGGCTATTGAGACTAGATGAACATGGAGTGCAGAAATATTTATGAGGTGGTGATGTCATCTCCATGGTTGAATCTGAATCTACTTTTCATTTCTTTAGAAGTCTCTATACTGTTTTCCATGACTATGGCAGCCTACCTTCCCATCAACCACACAGAAGGAGCAATGTTTATTATCTGTTGTCCTTTTGATAATAGTCTTCCTAAGGAGTATGGAGTGGCATTCACAGTGGTTTGATGTATATTTCCCCAATACCAGCAGTATTGAGTACCTTTCATACACCCATGACCACTCGTGTGTCTTCATTTGAGAATCATCTCTCCTAGATCTTTTGCCCATTTTTCACTTTGTTTATTGTTTACATTGCTGAGTTGTAAGGAATTTTTATAATCTTAGATATTAACTATTAGATATTAATAATTATATATTAACTCCATATCAGAAATATGTTTTTAGAATATTTTTTCAGTCCATAGGAAACCCACTTTGAATTCATTTTTGTGTGTAGTAATCTAGTATATTCCTATATTGCTCTAATATAAAAAAAATAGCCAGATATACATTATTATATAAGCATAGGCTAATTGTTGTTCTATAAGCATGGAATAATTTGATAGACTTCTGTAAGGTGCTCTCATTATTTAGCATACTATTATAGTTCTAGGAGCAGGGGTACAACCTCTCAAAATCCTATTAAATAACCACATGATTCCACAGCATGGGAACATTCCAGTTAATTTAACCAGTCTTTTATTGTTGTTTGTTTGGTTTTTGAGACAGGGTCTCTTTACATAGCCCTAGCTGTCTTGGAACTCCTAATGTAGACCAGGCTGGCCTTGAACTCATACAGATCAATCTGCCTCTGCTTCCTGAGCGCTGAGATTAAAGCACACCCTCCATGTCCTTAATCTTTTCTTAATAGATTTTATTTATGTATTCCCATAGACAGACAACACTTTCATGAATACCTGTGATGACCAGTCTTCGTCGTCAACCTGATTGGATTTAGAATTACCTGGGAGACACATCTCCAAGTATTTCCGTGAAGCTGTTTCCAGAGAGGTTTGGCACAGGAGAGAAGGCCCACCCTAAATGTGTGGAGAATCATCTTATGGGCTAGAGGCCGGGAATGAATGAAGGGAAAAAGAGAGAAAGCCAGAGGAGCACTGTCTTTACGTCTCTTCACTTCCTGAGTGGACACAGCATCACCAGTCATCTCATGTCCCCAGCCCCTGTGCCTTCTCTGCCGCGATGAACTTTACTCTTTGAGCTGCAAACCCAGACCTTTCTTCTGGAAGTTGCTTTTTGTCACATACGTGCTCTCCATGATGAGGAAAGTAACCTCATCATGGAGAGTAACCTCATCATGAAAGTTACATCATGAAAGTAACCTCAGGCTTCTCTCTCTGGGTGACTCTTACCCTGTGACTTAGCTTTTATGGGGCTTGTTTCACTGGGGTTCTTTACAGAAGCTACCTGTGTCTGTGGTACGTTTGTGCCTCATGGATTCCCCACAGTCCATTCTTGGTCTTCCGGCTTTGCTTATTGTCTCGTAGGGTGAATTTTAAACGTTTGCTTCACCAAATGTTTCTTTGTTTGCTTTGGCTTTTCGAGTTTCCTGTCTTGCTTGAAAAGCCTCCCCAGCACACACACATCACTGATACAAATGCCAGAGGCATTTTCCAGGAACATAGCATTTTCTCAGGTTTCTTTTTCACCTGCCATCCATTTTCTCTTCCGCCGTCTCCTCCTCTTCTGGTTCTGTGGATCGAATCCAGGGTTTTAGTGCTGTTACTCAGTTATACCCCCATTTCCTATTGCTATACTTTTATCATTGTAAATGTAGTTATCACAATGCTCTTTTTATATCGATGAAAGGAAAGCTGTCTTCTTGTCCCCATCTTTGGTAGTCAGTTGTAGTGGCACATACCTTTATTCCCAGCACTTGGGAGGCAGAAGCAGGTGGATCTCTGTGAGTTCAAGGCCAGCCTGGTTTATATAGTGAGTTTCCGGACAACTAGAGCTACATAGTGAGGCCATATTTGCCCCACCCCTCTAAAATGTTCTAATACAGCATTGACCTACAACCCATTTGCCAACAGCCTCTCTTATACCACCATTTTCTTAGAGATTCCTTGACATTTATTCTTTATAGGAAACATATCTCTCAAGACAGGGCCCACTGCTTATCTGATCTGGCATTTTCTTTAATTACTGCTGTGTCATCTTTAACGTGACTTTCAATTTTTAACAGGGTTGAAAAAGCCACCAAGAGCACTGCTGAAGATGGGTAGGTTGGTCTAGTGGTTGCCACAAGTGTCAGGCCAAGAGAGCTGCTAGGCAGCAGAGAATCCATTTGTCAAGAAAACTACAAGGTGTGACATGCCCAACCCCAATCCTTTCATCTCTCAGCAACCCTGTGCTTAGATGCCAGAGCTGCTTGCAGACTCTCCCTTCTGGGAATAAATCCCACATCCATCCTCAGCAATGTTTGTGGTGCTGCCCTTCATAGACCTCACTTTGGAAACATGTGGCTACTTCTCCTCTCTGCTGCTGAAGCCTAGCCTGAGAAAACATCACCTGTTAGTTTATTCAAGGTGGCCTAAGTGACTTCTTTTCACTGTCATCTGGGAAAAGCTGATGTCTGATTGTGTCTGCATCTCTCCAGGAGTCTCTCACCCTATTCAAATCAAGTTCAGAGTCTTCACAGTGCCTGCCAAATTCCGTGTGATCTGGTTCATGTCACCTCTCTGATCTTTTACTCTCCTACCCACTATTCCATCATTCAATAAACATTTATAGAGAGCCTACTGTGTGCCACGGCCCCATTAAGACACTTGGACTACTTTGGTAGATAAAAAAATCAATCATCATTATCCTCCTCAAACTTGTGTTCTGCACAGGAAAGCCAGGGAATATACAATAGACAAATAGTTAACAGTGTTGGAAGTTGGGGACCACTGCCCCTTGCTGCCTGGAATTCAGAGACTTCTCTTGTACTAGACTTTCAGTGCTGAAACCGGGAACATCTTAGGCAAGCAGGGATAAGTCAGTCATCCTAAAAAAAAGATGTATGTGTCACTGAGAAAGAAAAAGGAGAGAAGAGAAAGGGGCTGTGCAGACTATATGCAAATGTGTGTGTGTGCGCGCGTGCGTGTGCATGTGTGTGTGTGTGAGAGAGAGAGACAGAGAGAGACAGAGAGAGACAGAGAGAGACAGAGAGAGCTAGAGATACAGACAGAGCGTTTTAGACTGTCGAGAGGAGGCTCTTGTCCTGTTCTTTTTTTTTTGTTTGTTTGTTTTTTGTTTTTTGTTTTTTTGAGACAGGGTTTCTCTGTGTAGCTTTGCGCCTTTCCTGGAACTCGCTTTGGAGACCAGGCTGGCCTCGAACTCACAGAAATTCGCCTGCCTCTGCCTCCTGAGTACTGGGATTAAAGGTGTGCACCACCACGCCCGGCTTCTTGTCCTGTTCATTAGGTTGTGTGTAAGCTTGTTTAGTGTGTATCTGCCTTAGGTTATTACAACCTTCACTTTATCTTTTGTCTCTGACCGAACTGCTCTTGCTCTTAGAATCCACATGTCTGATATCTGCTCTATCTTCAGGTCTCTAGAAATGTCCCTGCTGTAGCTGGCTGTGGCTTGAGTATGACTTGCAGTGGCTGTGTGTTGGAATTTAATTGAATACTTGTGAGGTATTAAGTCACTGGACACTTTTGTGTGGTGTTTAACAGTGGCAGTCTGGGAGGTGATTAGAATCAGATGAGGTCATTAGTTAGGGTGTCCTGATGGCTGTTCTTCACTTGTCAACTTGCCAACATCTGGAATTAACTAAAAGCCATGTGGCTGGGTACACCTGTGGGGGAGTTTTTTCCTAAAACAAATCACTTGTGGTGGGAAAAGCCACTTTTAATCTGGATCTTTTGGGGTAGGAAGATCCACCTTTAACCTGGGCCACACCTTCTGCTGCCATCCTTTGTAAAGAACATGGAAGGAGGAAGTTTGTTTTCTTTTCCTGCTTACTCTCACTCTCGCTAGCAAGTCCATTCCTTTACTAGCACTACAGCATACTTTTTCAGGATTCTGGTGTGTACTCAAGACCAGCTGAGATATCCAGCCTGAAACAACTAGGGTTTCTCTTCATAGATAGCCATTGTTGCACTAGCTGGACCACAGCCTATAAGGTAGTCTAATAAATCTCCTTTCTATCTATAGGTAGATTCACTCTATCAGTTCTGGTCCTCTACAGCAGTGGTTTTCAACCTATGTGTTGTGACTGTTTTAGGGTGTCGAATGATCCTTTCACTGGAGTCTCATAGCAGATATCCTGCATATCAGATATGTACACTATGGTTCATAACAGTAGCAAAACTGAAGTTATGGAGGAATAACGAAATAATTTTATGGTTGGGGTCACCACATTATGAGGAACTGTATTAAAGGATTGAAGTATTAGAAAGGTTGAGAACCACCGCTCTAGAGAACCCTAACTAATACAGGTGTGCCACCATGACTGCATCCTGGTGGCTTCATAAGAGGGAAGAAATCAAAAGGTGAGCCCTCTCAAGATGCCTGATTCTGTCACATCACTTGTCATTTACTCTACTTTTCTACTTTGAGTTCAGAGCTCTCCCACTGTCTTTATTTATGTAGCTAAAAATTCATCAATTTGTTAAGAGAAACAACTGTTGGTTTTATTGATTCTTCTGTTGTTTTCCTAGTTTCTATTTCTGATCAAGTCTTCTGTTGTCTTTGGTTTAGTTTGTCCTCTTCCTAGGTCCTTGAGTTGTTTAGTTGTTGATTTTTTTTCTTAATGCTGGTATTTCTCCTTATATATTTCCTTCTTAATAATTACTACTTTTGGCACAGCCTATAATTTGAGTGTGTGAATCTTTGTTCTTATCTGCTTTCAGATTAGTTTTCCAATTCTCTTATGACTCACTTCTTCTTTGACTCATGCCTAAGCCATTAGGCCCACATAGGTGTCTAGTAGAGGAAGGGGTCAGGGAAATATGCTGTATGCACACAGTGAGATTCTTTTCAGTCACAAGGAAAATGAGCTCTTGTCATTTACAGGAAGATGGATGCGACTGGGGACGATCATATTAAGCAAATTAAGCCAGTCTCAGAGAGATAAAAGCCATTAAGTTCCATCTCATTTATGGATCCTAGATCTTAAATGGTAACATAAAATCACGTATTTGTACATTAATGAAAGTGGAAAAGAAAGTGTCTAGGACAAGAGTGCTAACTGGAGGCAGGAGAGTGGGAAAGGGAGGGTGGGGGAACACGGTTGGAGTGGGATGTACTCGTTACACAATACCTTTAAGAAAATACAAATAAATAAATTGAAAATGATGCAAACTTACCTTAAAAAGCAAGTTGCTTAATTGTCACACATCTGTAGATTCCCTTGTTTGTCTTCAGTGTTAATTTCTAGACTTGTTCCATTGCAGTCAGAGAGGAAATTCCATATGATTTTAACCTTAAATTTGTTTGAACTTGTTTTGTGGACTCAGGTGGGACCTAGCCTAGAGGACACTTCACATGTGCTTGGGTTGAGGGCACATGCTTTGCAGCTGTTTGATGGCATGTTCCTATGTGCCTGGTGGAAGTGCTTGGGCTTGGTGTTCAAGGGGGACATGGAGGCAGCTTGTCCTTTGGGGTGAGAGATTATTAAAAGAGTTATTAATTCAGTAGACAGATGGTAGCATACCGGCTCTGAGCAGAGTTCAGGCTCGTGAGGCAGTGGGGGCTTCCTTCTTAGAGGTCTCTGGGGGAAGGTTTTATGCCAGGTGGTTGATGAATAGTTCAGGCTGTCCCTGACTCCTGGAGACAATGGAGATGGCGGGGCTCTGGTTTATTTATTTGTTCATCTAGTTATGATGTCTGTTTTACTATTCTCATAAAAAGAGTGCTGACCTGTTTCCCTTTTCTTTTTGGTATTGTTATTAAAAAAAATTGATAGAGTCTATCTTGGTTCAGACTTACAGCTTTTGTGGACAAAGCTTCTATTTTTTCTTTCCACTTTAAATGTCTACATTTCTTCTTCTATTTGTTCTGTCTATGAAATTACAGTTTTCCACTCCATTAGTTTAACTGTGTTTGGGATACTCCTGTCCTGTGTCATCTGAGTCTATGGAATCGGGTGTGTTGTTTCTTCTTTTGTTCTGTTAGCAGTCTCTGTGTTTGGTTGCTCATTTATTTTGAAAGGATCACCAGCATTTAGGGTAATAAAACTCTATTGGCCTCATTATTTTTAAATTTATTTAATTCTGCTCCTCATGATTTCTTTCCTTTGAGCTTAATTTATGCTTTCTTTATAGCTTGTGGTAGAAAGTGTGATGCTTAATGGTAGGGTGCTCTTTGCTAATGTGAGCAGTTAAAGCTATAAATTTTTTCTTTTCTTTCTTTCTTTTTTTTTAAGTATGGGATGCTTCACAAATTTGCATATCATCCTTGTGTAGGGGATATTCACACTCATTCCACTTCTGGCCTCTGTGCTCCTAAAGTGAACACAGCTACTAATTCTTACATTATATCTTTAAGTAAAAGGTTGTCACATCCCTTAAATTTTGGAGTGTACCATTTGCTGTCACAGCGACATATTTTTAAGATTCTTTTTCTTGTGTGTGTGTGTTTGTTTTCCTTTGCCTATGAGTAATATAGAAATGTATTGCTTTAGTAAGAAACAGTTGAAGAATTTTCTAGATACATTGTTATTGGCTTCTAATTTAAGGTTTTTTGATCCCCTGAGAAAATAATTTGTGCTTTTTGAAGATTTTAAAATGTCCTGAGATTGTTTTAGGTCTCAGGAGATGATCTTTCTTGGAGACTGGTATGTGTGGAAAGGGAAAATATATGTACTCTGTGTCTGTTTCATGAATGAGTTGGTAGATGGTAATTAGACCTCACTGGTTGATCGTGATGGTAACAATTTCTATGTCCTTATTCATTTTCGTTTTCTCACCTTATTATCTTATGTTAAGATTTCCCACGGTCATTATGATCCTGTCTGTCTTTTCCTTTCGATGTTGTCAATTTCTCATTGGAAACGTCTGCTCACTTAAGCAGCATTCCGACTTTCTGTGGAATGTCTTCCCTCTGGGAATATTCAGTTTAGTTTTCTGTGTCTTCCCCACCTTGCATCTATCTCTTATGCTCTCTATTTTTTTTTTTTTTCTGGTTTGCAGTTTTTCTTTCCTAGTGGAAGCTTTCCCCCAAGTGTGTGGCCCTGCACAAAGAAAAGGCACTAGCAATAGTGGAGAGGGTGCCTGAGCTGGCCTACCCTGGTAATCAGATTGGTGACTACCCTAACTGTCATCATAGAGCTTCATCCAGTAACTGATGGAAGCAGATGCAGAAATCCACAACCAAGCACCAGGCTGAGCTCCAGGAGTCCAGTCGAAGAGAGGGAAGAGGGATTCTATGAACAAGGTGCATCAAGATCATGATGGGAAATCTACAGAGACGGCCAAGCCAAACTAGTGGGAACTCATGAACTTCAGACCAACAGCTGTGGAGCCTGCATGGGGGCTGGGCTAGGCCCTCTGTATAAGCGAGATAGTGTGTAGCTTGGTCTGTTTAAGGGACCCCTGGCAGTGGGATCAGGATCTATCCCTGGAGCATGAGCTGGCTTTTTGGAGCCCATTACCTATGGTGGGATACCTTGCACAGCCTTGATGCAGGGGAAGGGGCTTGGTCCCGCCTCAACTGAATGTACCAGGCTTTGTTGACTCCCCATGGGAGCCCTTACCTTTTTGGAGGAGGGGATGGGGGATGGGTTGGGGGGAGGGGAAGGCTGGAGGAAGTGGGAGGAACAATGAGAGGGGGATCTGTGGTTGGTATGTAAAATGCATAAAAAATTTCTTAAGGAAAAAAAATAGAAAAGGCCCGGGAAGGTGGACTGAGGTGTGTGCATGGGTGGGCTTTTCCTCTAGCCCCTGAGAGGCTCCCGCTGAACAGCTGTGTCAGCACTCAGAGCAGAATTCTGTTCTCTTGGTTCATGGTTGAAATTCTTTTCCTCTTCATGAGAACCTGGTGTTTACTAAGGGTTAGGGCCCCTTAAGCAGGGAGAACTTCCCCTAAGCCTCGTTGTCCAGCACTCATAGTTGCCATTGAACCTTAGAGGCCTGATTTCAATCGTTCCCTGCATCTGTTTTCTCTCAATGGCCACCACAGCTAGGCTGGTTTAGTTAACCCCTGTTTCTGTTCAAGGAAGTATTGGTTATAATGGGTTCTTACGATTGTAGATCAAATCTTTATACCCTCACCCTTTTACCTGCATTTAATGCTGAGTCACTATATCAAACTCCCCAGTCCTTCCAGAGTATTTATTATCTTGGAAGTCAGCTTGTATTTTTCTTGCATTAACTGCTTTTAGGCATGTGTTTCTCAACATGCGGATCATGACCCCTTTGGGATCGATGACTCTTTTACAGGGGTTACCTAAGACCATCAAAAAACACAGATATTTACATTCTGATTCATAATGGTAGAAAATTACAGTTATGAAGTAACCACAAAAATAATTTAAATGGTTGGGTATCACTCCAACATGAGGAATTGTATTAAAGGGTCGCAGCATTAAGAAAGTTGAGAACCACTGTTCTAGGCTAACACTGATAACTCCAGCTGCCCAGTTCAGGCAACCCCACACTCAACAAGGCTACATGTCTTACCTTTCAGGCCTGGAGTGTTTTCTCTGAGTTGTTTGTGCCCTTTGTGTGCATGTGTCATGTTGTTTAATTGCCTTTTGGCTTTGCCTGACTTTTGCAAACATTTGCAGTTTGGATATAATGAATCTATCAATCTTTCCCTTTCTGATTTATGTTTTCATCTTGCTTAAGAGCACCTTCTCTATCCCAAAGTCATAAAAATTATTAGATGAGAGTACAGGACTCAATTCTGACTTTGCTTGCAGCTATTTGATTTATACAGAACATATTTTGTTATGACTTGAAGGAGAGAAATAATTACAGGTTTTTTTTTTTCTTTTTCTATCCAGAGAGCCAGTTTTCTTAGAAATATTTAATGAATCACCGGTCCCTTCCCTGAGGATGCTGCCTCTATTGTCTTCATCTAACCCTTCAACATGTGGTCACTCTTTGACTCCCCACAGCCCAGGATAGTGCCTGTAGGACACAAGATCCCCATGTGGACTAGGCAGTTCCCAATGCTGTCTTCTAGGGGCACTCTTCAAGTCTCTAACCATCTCTGCAAAGTCTTCCCTGGCCACACCTCCCCATGAATCCGCTCCCTCCAACCTGTGTAGTGACAGACAAGGAAGGAACTTATAAGTCTATTATTCTGTCTTGCATGAATTTGTTAACTTGTATACTTCTTCATAAAAGATATTGTTGTAGAAATATAGCTGGTATAGGGGGGAGCAAACATGGGAATATTTAATGTGTACATCTGGATATACTTGAAGCTATGCATACATTTCTGAAACCATGACCACAATACAGGTAGTAATCATATCAATACCTCCCAAACTTCCCCACCCCCTCCTTTTGTGGTAAGAATATTTAACATGAGACCCACTCTTAATCTGATTTTAGGTGTGTAATACATTACTGTTGACCAGAGGCATGGTGTTGTAAAGCACATCTTTATAGTTATTCAACTAGTACAACCGAAGCTTGGTGTATATTAACGTGGATACTGCCCATCCATTTCATGCCATGTTTCCACCTTTGGCCACATTTCTTTATCATGGCCATAGAGTACTTTCTTGTGAAGATTGATGACCCTTCCTTGTGACATGTGTTTTTTTATCCAGTGATGAATGTTTAGGCTGATCTTATTTTTGAAATTTTGGCTGTTGTGAAAAATTCTACAGCAAATGTAGACATGCAGACGGCTCTTGAGATTCCTCCGCAGTACTTCCAGATAGGCACACAGGAGTTGGCCTGCTGCCTCTAATGGCATTTCTTCTTTCATTTTTGAAGAGACTCTACTGTCTTCTAAGTGATTGTACCATTCGATGCTCCTCTCAGCAGGCCAAGTTCCAAGCTGACCCACCTCCCTTGCTAATTCTTGTGCTTTTGTTTTTTCCTTTTTGCCTAATTTGACAACAATTGGCCTGCTCTGAGCTGTGAGTCACATGGCTTGTGTCCCCTTCCTCTTTATCCCTAGAATCTAGCATAGTATTCATATGCCAATAATTGTTCTAGAAATGCTTCTTCACTTTGCCCTAAGTGTGATTCCAAAGTGCTTTAGGGGCAATAGCACACGAAACAAAGAAAATTAAATGATGCTTTGAATTCTAATCTTCGCCACTCAGTTACAGAGAATGTCACAACATCGAGTTACACATTTGCTTTCATTTAACAATCTGTAAACTTCAAATATTAAAAGGCAGACGTGCTTAGCTGGAACACATATTACCAAGGCTAAAACAATAGGTGTACGAGCATAATGTGAATAATATGTAGTATTGGCTATCTTTAAAACTTATTTATGTTCACATACATGATAATAACTATATCTGATAATGTGTTAAGTTTGACTTTTTTATATTAATTAGAATGGATTAACCTGCTTACAAATATAATTTAGTTAATCAGTCTCTCCCCTCTCCCCACCCCCAAGCTTTCTCTCTAGGAAGAAAAGTCTTCTCTCAACTAAGTTAGTGAAATATTTTCTGGTTTCAGGAAATCTTTCAAATCGCCTTAAAGAAATTTCTTAAAATATTTAACATTTTACTCACCCCAAAGATCTCAGTGGTATACTAAAATGGAGAAACAAAAGAGTAATGGGAACCTAACCCGGATTACCTGTTTATTTGTACATTTCCGTGTCTGTCTCTCTCACTCACTCCAATGTTTCCAACAACTACAACAGCACCTAGCAACAAGGATATACAGCATGCACAAGGACTCTGACAATGCTGCATGATAACTGGAGGAGACACAGATTCAGACTCTGTG
The DNA here is from genome assembly GCF_949786415.1 of Peromyscus eremicus. Classification (NCBI taxonomy): domain Eukaryota; kingdom Metazoa; phylum Chordata; class Mammalia; order Rodentia; family Cricetidae; genus Peromyscus; species Peromyscus eremicus. The sequence continues at coordinate 33,339,814 of NC_081426.1, forward strand.
TGGATATATGCTCCAAAAGAAATCTCTGGAATTTACAGATGCTATAATCAGATGAAGTTGAAATTCCATTGTCCTACTGAGGCTATTTATCAAGTGACCTTTTTAAAATGGAAAATGAGATAATAGTTGGAAAGCTCAAAATACTTTAGCATGTTACTCATCACTGAGTTATCAGCTAGGCATCCAATAAAACAAACACACAGAGAACAGAAGAACTGTACTTCCCAGTCCCTGCTTTAGTCACAAATATGCCATCATAAGATCTAGTCAAGGTGTTAGAAGTAAGAATTAAATACATTCATTTTTTCATATGCTATTCCTTAGTCATCGATTGCAAGAAAATACCCTTATTGTAACAGACACTGGAAATAGTAAACATAGGGATGTTGACCAGCAATTCAGTGGATGAGTCCCTGGCAGGTACTTTCTGTATCTGTTACAGAACTCAAAGCTCAAGTCTCCAGCCAATGAGTGGGCATGAAGAGGCATCAGGACCTGGCCCTTTCTGCTCAGCATTACGCTCTAGACTATGGTCAAACTCTGGTCACTGGATCTTACTACAGATAGCACCTTGCCTGCTGTCATTTTACAAAAGAGATAATGCTAGAAATTGCTTGTTCCCTTTTCATTTGATTTTCTTGCCCTTTCACTTTCTTTCTCTCTTTTTGAGGCATGGTCTTATGTAATCCAGGCTGGCCTTGAACTTGCTCTACAGTCAAGGATGACCTTGAGATTCTGATCCTCCTGCATCTACCTCCCATGTGCTGAGATTATAAGTGTGTACCACCACACTTGGTTTTATACAGTGCTGGGGGTTTAACCCAGGGCTAGGTATGCTTTCTGTCAACTACATCTCCTGTCCTCTGGCTGGTTTTATTTCTCCATGAAAACATAAATTGCATAAATGCTTCATGAATTTTACATGTGGTATTTGGTAATAATTGATGTCATGGCATATGTTATACCTATTTATTCAATTGCACTTTATTTTGGTGAAATTACTGTACTACAAGGGTTTAATGTGGATAAATATGTATTTTTAAAGTGTAGCTTTAATTATAAAAGTTCATAGCTCAATTATAAAAGTCCATAGAGTAGAGAGTATATCTGAGTTGATGCAGTGTCATGGAACAGTCAAGTTGGGTTATAGTCCAGGCTCACTTCTTATACTAAATGAGACCTTTGAATGACCCTGCTTCATCTGCGTTATGAAGTAGGAGAACATGCAAATCTTTTTTGCCTGAGAAGAGACAATATCATGATGTGCTATGCTGTTATAAGAATCAGTACTCTTTTGAGGACAGTTATTCTCTTCCTGTGAATGGAAATGCATCATTAAACTATTCAAAACATTTTCACTGTTACTCAAATGAATGCTTGCTTTATGGTTCAGATGAGCTCTGTGTTCCTTGCTATGGATCTGCTAGTTCCATTGAAGTCACTGTTCATAGAGTAGGCTGAAGTCTGGCTCTGTGGCCATTTCACATCACAGTCCACATATTTCTTCTCTATCTCCAAGCTGGTATTCACCAGGACTTTTTTCCTCATGCCACATCTCTTCCCTGTATTTGAACATCTAGGATTACAGATAAATAGAGTGAACTAACATTCACTGTCATCTTTAGCATATAGGACCATCCAGAAATTAGCATCCTAGGGCAAGACGTTTTGAAAGAAGGTCAGCCTGATGACCTGTACCGAGTAGCAGTTTGGAGATCTCACACCTGCTGCAGACACTGAAACTGTCAGATCTTTGTTGTATCAGCTACTCATCGCTAATGTGTGATAGCCATGTCTGTAGTTTTCTGTTCAGAAAATTATTTTCAAAACCTAGGTTTGCTATTTTTCATGTTGCACAGATGTCTTCTATGACTCAAGCTTTCAAGGCATAATTGAGCTCTCAAGTTCCATTACAGAGTATTTTTCTTTTTTACAGAGTCAAAAAAGTCATCCCTTGAAGACACAGACAATATAATTTGAGACAAATGCAGATGGTAGAAGCACTGACTCCACTGGGCCGAGGATGAGATAAGGTCCAGGATGCTGATGTGGAAATAGCTGGCTGGGCTGCTTACTCATGAAGTGCCTGGCTAGAGTACTGAGTCAGGAAGCACCTGCTGAAAGGCAGTGGCTGGGTGAGGTAGCATTGTTCCCTGTGCACACCAGCCTTGTCTTTCCCATCTATTAGTATAATGGGAAAATACTTGTAGTGTTCGATGATGTCTTCCACAGAATCAAACATCTGAAACACAGAAAGCAGAGTGAACACTTTTGAGCACATCTGGTGCCTGTAGTGCAGCTCAGCTATTGTATGTTACTCAGGGAAGGTGAATGATTTCATAATTTTGACATTGTAGAGAGATGTGTTGGAAAGTGATATGGGTGGTGGTGTTTTGGAATAGGGTCTCACCCTCTAGTTCAGCCTGACCTGGAGCTCACTCTGTAGCCCAGATAGGCCTTGAACTTTCAGTGATCATCTTCCCTCTGAGGCTAGCATTACAGATGTCACCCACCTTGTCTGGCTCGCTCGCTCTTTTCTTCCTTCCTTCCTTCCTTCCTTCCTTCCTTCCTTCCTTCCTTCCTTCCTTCCTGTCTTGTTTTTGAGGATGTAGCAAACAAGCAATTGAAGGATGAGTGAGAAGCACAAGGACATGACAATGGGGAATCAAAGAGCTTGTGGACCACAGTGAGCCTAGTGGTAGCTCTTAAGTTTCCTGTCCTCAGCATTTGCCCAGTCAGACCACCCACCTTAAGGTCCTTCCTTCTCCATCACAGCCTTCTCACCCCCATGACTTGGATGGATTATTTCTGAGGTCACCAAAAATGAAGGCCAAGAGTTCAATGCCTGGGTGTCCTGTCAGCAGCTAGCTGTGTGACCTGAGGCCAACTTCTTACACTCAGTTCCTCTGTCTACAAAGAGTGGTGGTGACATTAGGACTTGCTTCCAGAGTTCTTTGTGAGCATTAATGGAGCTTATGCATGGACGACATTTGGAAGAAAGCCTTCCCTTTGTTTCAGCACACAGCGAGGGTCAGTAAATGAGAGACTATGGGATGCATCCTAGACTGTCTTTGTAAACTTTAGGAAGAAAGAGAGTTTTTGAATTTCACTTCTAATTTCAAACCAAGGATGGGATTTTCTTCCTTTTTCTTTACATTCAGCAAAGTAGCCAATGTGGAGAACCTTTTTGTGCAGAGCTTGTCCAGTGAACAGGCTCACAGACAGCTAAGGGCAAATAATCTGATACCAATAGCTTCACTAGTCTACTCCATGGGTAGTTTCTATGAGACTACGCTATTAGGAAGCAAGGCAGGTGCCACAAACCACAATCTTGTCCCTTCTTAGTGCCTCCAGTGCTGTACCCACAGCTGCATGCTGCCTGAAAAGGCTGGGAGAAAAGACTGTAATTAAGCTCCTATTTTTATCTTAGATTCCCCCCACCCAGGACCACAGTGAATGTCAAATGTCCTAATATTAGATACTAAAGTCTGTTTAATTCTTTTGTGTCTGTCCTATATGCAAGCTGTTTCCTTTTTTCCTTATCAAAAAAGGAGAGAGAGAGAGAGAGAGAGAGAGAGAGAGAGAGAGAGAGAGAGAGAAACAGACAGAGAGACACACAGAGAGAAAGAGAAAGGTAAGCAAGGAGCTACAGGGGAGGATAAGGAAGAAGGCAGGGAGGTGAGGGAGAAACATATGGGTTACTGTTAACCTGTCTTTTAGTCTTAAAAGCTTAAATTGTCAGGTAAACATCTACCATCATTTTTAGAAACTCACTGCTGCCCAGGTACCTGCATAGAGAAGCATGGATGAGTCTTGTAACCTGGGTAGCCATGACATGGTTGCTGGTCCAGTCAGTGAATAACCAGGCATCTTGAGCTAAATATCGCACCTTCAGTACAGCCATGTTTGTGACCTGGAATCTATGCTCATTACCCTATATGTTGAAAGTGCTAATAGCATTTTATTTGGTAAAATACACTCTTGAGGGGAAGAACTCACCCCAGGTTATCACGTGTCAGTGAGATTCTATTCAGAGAGAAGTAGGTGTTTCCCATGAGGCAGACACTTGACCAAGGATGCCAAGGGTGACTGAAGTGTCTCCCTTGGGGTGCCTGAATTTCAGACTTTTTTTCTCCAGAATTGAGAGAAGATGAATTTCTCTTGTTCTTAGCCTTTCAGTTTGTGGAAACTTGTGGTAGTACATTTGGAATACTAATGCAGTGAGTACTTGTAGCTAGAGTTTTCCTGCCTGGCCCACAGTCAGGACAAATCTGTCTCACCTGCCAGTCCCACAGCCGCTCAGACCCAATCAAGTAAACACAGAGACTTATATTGCTTACAAACTGTATGGTCGTGGCAGGCTTCTTGCTAACTGTTCTTACATCTTAAATTAATCCATTTCTATTAATCTATACCTTGCCACGTGGCTCGTGGCTTACCAGCATCTTCACATGCTGTTTGTCATCGTGGTGGCTGGCAGTGTCTCTGACTCAGCCTTCCACTTCCCAGCTTTATTCTCCTCCTTGTCCCGCCTATACTTTCTGCCTGGCCACTGGCCAATCAGTGATTTATTTATTGACTAATCAGCAACAAACTTGACATACAGAACATCCCACAGCAAGTACTCCTAAATCTGAAACCAAATAGGGATTTCTGTCTTCCTGACCAATTGAATGACCTCCCAGTTTTTTTGTTTTGGCGATACATGGTTTTGCTTGCTCTTTGTGCTGGTGAGGAGGGCAGACAGGTAGAGCCTTCCCTGGGTCTGGCCCAAGTGCTTCTTGTAGCCCTTGTGATACGGTGTTTGCCTTTGCCTGAGGTACACAGTCTCAAGGAAAGGGCTTTCCGGTGTCAGTTCAGATGAGATTGGATACTTCATAAGCACCTGCCTCTGTGTACCCGCCATGGTATTTATATCATGCCATCTCACACTCAGATAGCTCCCGTGAGTTAGGAGCTACTGTCTTCCTGTGCCATCACAAAGCCCACAAGATAGATAAAAACAAGATGAAGTGAATATTGTCCCCAGAAGCCCTCTTTCTCATCATGTGTTTCCTGCTGAAGTGGCCGACGATGCTCTTTGTCTGAGCACAGATGGAAGAGCAGGGATGTCATGCATTTTAGCAGAGCTTTCTGAATCTGATTCTTCCAATTCTCTTAATGATGAGAAGTTCCTCAGCAAGGCAAAGGGGCCAGGCTGCGGAAGGCACATGGGACCATCTCACTCTGACTGCGGGGCTCAGCACTTTCCAAAAACAGCGGGAAGAATCTCTGTAGGTTGCGGCTTCTCTCAAGATGCTTGGCACACAGTAAGCTCTAAGTAGGTGTTGCCCATTCTCCACCTGCAGTGCTTGGGGGCTGTTGTCAGGCAGCGGAGAGTGAATGAAAAACCAAGATGTTTTCTAAGGAGAGTAAATCCCAGGACTGCCGTTTACTTACTGTCTCTGTGCTTCACTATCACCATCTAGAAATGAGAGCAGCACCTGCCTCACAGGGCTGATCTGGTACTGGGTTAGGATTCAGGACAGTGCATCAAAGTGGGGAAGTCCTGGCAGCAGGAGTCGGAGGCAGCTGGTCATACTATATCCACAGTCAGGAGGCGGAGGACCAGGAATCCCGAGACTCAGCTCCCTCTCCTTTTCATGTGGTACAGGGGATGGTGCTTTTACAGTGGGTCTTCAGACCTCAATGAATGAAATAAAATTCTTGACGGGTGTGTTTCTTAGGAGATTCTAGGTATGTCAAGTTGACAGTATTACCCATCTTACTGCCCGCTCCCAAGTGCTGGCTACCTCTCCCTAGGCCGCGTGTGATTCTCAGAAAAGTACACTGTGTCAGAGACTGGATGTAACCAGGACTCTTCATGCTGCCAGATGACAGGCTTGTCACACATGTGCCCACAGGAAGTACTCTCTAAGCCCTGGTGGCATTATTTCAACATCTACTGATGAACTATTGGCTTTTACAGAAGTTCAGGATTCGCACTGCGTAAGTTTGCAAGGGCTGTCATAACAGTGGAAGAAACACTGTTAGTTATAACAGACTGGAAGAAACAGCAAAAATTTATTTCCTCACAATTCAGCAGACCAGAGGTCCCAGGTGTCTACATGTTGATTCTTCCTGAGCCTCGTTCCTTGGGTGGCAGATGGCTGACTTCTCCCCTTGTCCTTACTCACATGTTCTTCCCTCTGTGTGTTAGCTTTTCTTTTCTGTTTCTTATAATCATACTAGGATTTACTTTGAAATATAGTTCATGACCACATCATTTATAACATATGTACATTGTTATTTTAGCCCAAGGGCAAACTTATAAAACAGAAGATATAAAAGGAGATATAAAATGAGGCTACAGTGTAGAAAAAGGTCCATGTTCTTACATTCAGCAAACTTATACTAAAATAATTTCTTTTATTTTCCAGGGTAAAGTCCATATGCTTCAAGAATTAAATGCATTAATATGGCTCCTTCTTCTGTAGGTACTTACAGCGTTCTCAACACTCAACTGTCTACTCTAAGCAGACTTTGTCACAATGACCTGGAGTCAGATCACTATCAGAATAGATGATGGGTGCTACATCTCAAAAAGCATTTCCTGACATCTATTGAATGATCTTCAAAGCTATTTCAGTTGAAAAAAAAAAGGGGGGAGGGGACAGGGGCTGGAGAGATGATCAGTGGTTAGGAGCACTCACTGATTTTGCAGAGGACCCAAGTTCTGTTCCCAACACTCTCATGGTGGCTCACAAACACCTGTACTCCAGATCCTGGGTATCTGATGCCCCCCTCTGGCCCTCTTGGGCACCTGTACTTATGTGCATATACATACAGATACCCACACATACATATAAGTAAAAATAAAATGAATATTATAAAAGAGTTTAGTTTATCTTTGGCATTTAAGAAATAAGGCCACTGGGACTCCTATTGAACCTCATTCTTATAAGCCCACATGCCCTTCCCATATTCTCCACTGTGTGACTTGGGAAGATGCAGCTATCAATTAAGAACAAGCTGCATAGCTGGGCGGTGGTGGTGCACGCCTTTAATCCCAGCACTCGGGAGGCAGAGCCAGGCGGATCTCTGTGAGTTCGAGGCCAGCCTGGGCTACCAATTGAGTTCCAGGAAAGGCGCAAAGCTACACAGAGAAACCCTGTCTCGAAAAACAAAAAAACAAAAAAACAAAAAAACAAACAAACAAACAAAGAACAAGCTGCATGTCCTTTTGGTATACATTATGGTGCTGGCTTGGATGTTCTTAAACATTTTTAACTTTCAAATGTCCACCTTGTTTTTGGACCTGGCATATTTGAGATGGATGCTTATAACTGATTCCCTCTGGGGAAGTCTATGGAGTCAAAACTCTTATTTTCCTTCAACAGCATTAGAAAAAGTTGATTCCTTTACCATTCCCCAAATCCAACTTAAATGGGATCATTTAAAGATACTAAGGGGCTGGAGAGTTGGCTCAGTGGGTAAATGCAGTTGCTACTCTTGCAGAGGCCCTGGCTTCTGTTCCCAGCACCCACATCTGATAGCTCACAACTCCAGTTCCAAGTGATCCATTGCCCTCTCTATGGGCAGCTGCATACATGTGGTACACATAATGTACTCAGGCACACATAAATACACATAAAATAAATAAAATTTAAAGGATACTTAGTAAAGAATAGTTACACTCAAGTACAATTGTGAAAGCGACCCTACAACTATCATTACAGTGCACATGGCATAGAATAAACCAAGTGGATATAGTTTGATTATATTGCTACAACAGCTCAAAGTTTTCCTGGGCAAAGCCCCTAGTGAATTTGTTTCAGAACAAATGACCACCGTGACTATAGCTCAGTAAATGAGCACCGTGACTATAGCTAAATGCAGATGTTAGTATCTCATGTTAGACCAGACATGAGTATTTCATGTTAGGCCTGTGTTTCAAGCAGCTGAAATGCCCTTGTTTATGTATTTTAAGGATTAAGGAGAGTGGAAACCAGGTGGCTCACAGGCTTTGGGAAGGACATTTGGTGACAGTGGCTTATTATTTTCCTCTAGTGTGGTTCTGATTGAGGTCATGACAGACAGCAATTCCAATCTGGGATCATTTGAAAAATTTGTTTTTCTCTGGTTCAGTATGACTGCCATGTAGTCATTGACAAGTTATGACTCAGCCTTTTTTTTTTTTTTTTTTTGGAGATAGGGTCTCTTGTAGCCCATGTTGGCCTAGAAGTCACTATAAAACTGGGGATGAACTTGATCCTCTTGCCTCTTCTTCCCAAGTGCTGAGATTACAGATGTGTACCCCATACCTGTAGATTGAACTGAGGGCTTCATGCATGCCAGGCAAGTACTCTATCCGTGAGCCAAATCCCAGTCTTTCTTTCTGGAAATAAACCATTTTCATCTTGGTCATACATCCAGATCCTTGGCTTCTGTTAAGCTGCTCTCTATCCTTACTAGCATTTCCAGACAGAGTTGGACTGTTACATTACTTCTGCACAGGGCCTTCAGCTTCTCCATCGATTTTGTGCTTGGTTTCCAAATAGCAAGCTTTCTACTGTGTACCTTTTTCCTTGCTGCTAGGCTTATTGTATAGGAGGTTTTGCTTCCTGGCAGATCCCTTCCCTTGTCTCAATATAGGAGTTTCCATGGGCCATTCTGGTGAATTTGGCCTAAGAGCTGAGGCCAACATCTGAGCCTCAATATGAATGTTTGAGAAAAGTCCTTGCAACCTCAAGCTTGGACTGCAGCAGTACCAGAGTCCCAGGAGACACAGATACCTCTCCCCCTTTCCAGGATAGATGAAGCATGAATGGAACACAGAGCAAGAACACTGATGAAAGATGCTGACCATCACTGTATCTCTGACCCTCTGACTTCCTAGTGCTTCTCACTTGTATGTATGTGCTCAAGTATGCATGTTTGTGTATGCTTAGGGGTCTATACATGTGTGTATATCAGGAGGGCAGAGAACAAGTTTAGGTATCATTTTTCAGGTGCTGGCCACCTTATGTTTTGAGACAAGTTCTCTCACTGGCCTGACATTTGCCAAGCAGGCTAAGTCTGACTGCCATTGAGACTCTGGGATCTTCCTGCTGCCACCTTCCTAGCCCTGTGATTTCTCTTCTTAAAATATTTGTTTATTTATTTTAAAGAAGCCAGTCCTGTTGGATTAGAGCTTACCTCTGTCACTTAACCTTAAGTACCTCTGTAAAGGCTTTATTTCCAACTGTAGTCCTATTGTGAACTCCTTAAACTCCAGACATCATTCTGAAATTTGGGAGAGGGAGACTCCCTCTCCACACCATGACCCCACCAGCGGATGAAGTCAAAGTTTGGAGCCTTGACTTCCAGAACACAAGGAATGGCCATCCCGGAATTACAGGGATACAGATCCTAAGGGTTTGCATTTGGGATTAAAGCCCAGAGTAGTGGGGGATGGGCCCAAGCTCACATCCTTAGTGGAGGGTGCTGTATAACTAACTCCCTTCTTTCCCATTTTCTCTCTTATTTTTCATCAAAGAAAGCCTGGGTGTACAGCCTTTGCTCACCCCCCTGCTTATTGCTCCCATCTTTGACCATTTACTTAATTTTCTAGGACTCAGTTTTTATAACTCTGAGATAGGAATGATCACATCAAAGAGCTGTTGTTGAAATAGGACGATGCCCACAGAACAGACCTGGAATATGTATTCAGTTGAAACATCTCCTTTTGATCAATTTATATAGTTATTTATTGATTTTTGGGTGATTTTTTTTGTAGTATTATAGATTGAACTTAGGGCCTCACATGTGCTAAGCAAGCACTCTACCCCTGAGCTCCATCCTCAACTCTATTTGTACCTTTTATTTGAAGACAGGGTCACACTAAGTTGCCTAGGCTAGTCTTAGCAATCTTCCTGCCTCAGTCTCTTAAGTGGGATGATTGGTCTGTGCTATTAGGCACAGCAACTGACAGATTTGTCAGTAGAGGGCCTCCCATCAGCACACCTCTACTGAGAAGGGGATCTCAGCTTAGCACCAAATGCTACTCTTGAATGCACACTCATTTTGAGGACCCAATCCTGTGGATAAATGAATGACACTGGACTTCAGAAATACCTGGCAGTGAGGGGGAGAATGGAGTATCAGCATGGTCTAAGGGAAGTTCTCCACAAGGCAGAATGCAGTTGCTTCTTTCTGAATGGGTTTCTCTAATAGCTTTAGGAGGATGGAGGACATTCAGTGGCATTGTAGGCTGCTGGCCTGGTATACTGCACACAACACAACACAACACAACGTGTGCCAGGGCTAGACAGGTATCATTGCAGTGTCCTTTCAGTCCTGTCCTGTGTTCGCTGGAGTACATAGACATGCATCTAGCATCTCCCAAACTCTCTTATTTCTTTTTTACTTATAGCCAAGGTAAGGGAAGTGGTTGGATTGCACCTACCTCATTTCCTCTGAGTCCTGTCCCCAGAGCATACTGCTGATTGCTCTCCAGGAAACGAATTTTCACATTGTAGACTTTGTTTCCATGAAACACCATCAAAACATAGGGTTCTGCCTTGGATTTTGTGGAACAATCTCGGACCAAAAAGGTACCATCCTGAAGCAAAAGGAGTTATGGTTATCTTCTCAGGTGTTCTGGAACCCTGGCCTTAAGGCAATGTCAACAATGATGCTTTTGTGAGATTCCTAAATGGATTTAGTTTTTGGTGGTCCAGCTTCACATTTCATTTAACTCAGTGAGCTTTTCCTGAGTTCCTGTTTGTGTTTGGATATGAAGTGTGCCCTCAAGAGGCTCATGTGTTAACTGGTGGTGTTACAGGGAGGCAGTTGGTTTATGAAAGTGCTAACATCATGAGGTTAACCCATTGGTGAGTTCAGAGCTGAATGGGCTATTTGGAGGTGGCGCCTAGTCATAGGAAGTAGGCCATTTTGTGTGTGTGTGTGTGTGGGGGCTGAAAAATATATCTTGATCTTCTTCTCTCTCTGCTTCCTGGCTACTGTGAGGTGGGCAGCCCTTCATCCATAGTGCTTCTGCTTTGCCACAGACCTAAAAGCAATGGGATCAGCCTACCAGGGGTTGAAACCTGGAGCCCAAAGAAACTCTTCCTTCTTAAAGTTTTCTCGGGTCTCTTGGACAGCAATGGCTGACACAGTGTCTGCATGGATAAGATTTTTTTTACTGCCTTCTGAGAGTGTACCAGATGCATGATGGTGCTTCCATCTTTCAAATCTTCCTCTACTCTCTGATACTTCTTACAGTCTTAATGGGACTTTCATAGTAGATTCACCAACCAGTCCTTTGTTTGATTTCCTGTCCCTAGCTCCTGGCTCCAGCCAGACTACCACTTTCTGAATGGACACCTGCTCTGGCTTTCTTATCTGTTGCATACTGGCCCCTTTCTGCACAGGGAGGTCCTCCTTCTCTCTCTCTGGTGTGTTCCTCTGCACCTGTCACTGTTCACATGTTTCCTGTTCATCCTGGAGGTCGAATCTTATTCTAGAGAGAGGAATGGAATCCATCACGGACCATGCAAAGATCTTAGCTCAAGAAATTAGATACCTGTGTAGGAGAGATTTCAATGCAGGATCAGAGTTCCCAAAAGAGGGACGGGGCTTTGCAGAGACTGATGTGAAAATGAGTAGAGAGAGGGAGCAGGAAATAAAGCCTGTAGTGAGGTCAAGGCAAGGGCAGGGCAAGGGAGAGGAGATAGGAAAGGTGCAAGAATCTTCAGTGTCTGAGGCCTCCGGGTGGGCAGCAAAGGTATGCAAAAGATCAACAGGACCAAAGAGACCAAGGGCTGAGAATAGGGCATGGCACAGAAGTAATCAGCCACACTGGAGGGAGTCACTCAAGATGAAGGTGTGAAGTTGCAAGGGGGGCTTCCCATGAATCCACTGAAGGGCTTGGCTTCAGGATTATGCTGTGTTATCCACATGCTGGAGGTTACTGAAAGCTTGCAACTATAAATGTGTGTAGATGATGATAAATGTCATAAAAATAGCATAGGTGTAGACAGTATGTATGATGATTTATAATTCTAATCATTATAGAGTTATCTATACAGATTGCATGTGATACTGATAACTAATCTATAATATAATCTATAATAAGATATCAATATATAAAATACCATGTCATGGTATATGATTCTTTAACAAACAGTAAATTCAAGAATAGCATTATTATTTTGTGCATATATTATAATGATATGGGCATTCGAAGTCTACTTGAGAGCTGCCCTGAGGTGACCAGCATCTTGCATGCTTTATTTCATCTGGTCTTTACATAAATCTTGAGGAAAGACTTTTACCCCCATTTACAGATACAGAGATTTGGCTTCTGAGCCTAACCAAATCTCCCAGGCTTAGGTGTGTCCACCATTGAGACTGGATATGAGGTTGTCATCTACAAAGTTCTTGCTTGAGAAATGAGCAGTCAAAATTTCAAAGGAAAAAAATGGCTGGAAAGATGGCTCAGCCATTAAGAGGTCTTGCTGCTCTATCACAAGAACCTAGTTCATTTCCCAGCACCCATAACAGGCAGCTTACAAAATCATGCCTATCTCTGAGGGATCCAACATGCTCTTCTAGCCTCTGTGAGTACCCACACATACACACACTTGAATAAAAATAATACAAATAAATCCTTTTAAAAAGTTACAAAAAATGTCTCATAACATTTTTAGTAAATTAATAATTGTATGTTGGCCTGCATTCATAGCTGTTCTTGGTCACATGTGGCCAGTGATTAGACAGTTAGCAAATGATAAACCTGAAAGTCCAACTTGAAGTCTAACTCTTTAAGCATGCCTACTCCTGCTTCATCAAGGGTGATGAGGAATCAGCTGCAGCTTTCTCTGCCTAAAGCATTCACTCAGAAGCAAAGCCTTACATCTCCAGCACAGAACACTGCCAGAGAGCAGGAAGGGGGATGGAGGCCAAGAATCGGGGCCAAACTGGGGTTTATCTTCTTAAACTCTGCAATGCACTTGTCAAAATAAATCTGGGAAATCTCTCATTTAGATTACATTATCTCTCATAAATGGGAAATGCATCCTGACAAGGCTGATGCAAACAGAAAAGGAAAACACAGTTGTTCAGCTTTCACAGTGTTATTCTGTGTCTTAAGAGGAGGCAGCATAGGCACACAGGGAGGGAGGGAACATTTGAGGAGCACCAAGCCCTGCCACAGGGATGCCAGGTGGCCTGCGTGTTGCTCGCCCAGCACAGTTCACATGTGGGCTTCTGCATCTGGGTCCTCTAAGATGATTTTCTGGTGAACGCCCAACTATGTGAATGTATAGTGCACTGGGTAATGATTACCCAAAAAGGGAAGCCTTGCCTGAGGTCTACCATCACCGTGCCCCATCCTATGATATCAGAGGCCAGCATGTCTGAGGCCATGACAGAGGAAGGGGATAGAGATCCTAGGGCCAGCCAATCACCCTCAGTCTCCATCCTCCTGCAGAGAACTGCCATGGTAGCTGGAAGCAGCTGAGACATGGTGAAATGGGTACTAATCTCTTTGCTGTAACTAAGACCTTGGCTTCAGCTTCCCCACCTATGGAATGGGACAGTTCCACTTATTACGGGTAGGGTCATGGTGGTTTGCTGGCAGTCTTCTTTGTCTCTACTGCTAGTGTTAACAAACTAACATGAAATTAGTGACTTAAAAGTAAAGTCATTCTTGTATCATTTTGGAGCTCAGAAGTCCAATGTGGTTCTCACAGAGCTAGAGTTAGTGTGGGGGGATGGAGTCTGTGTCTGTGACTCTGATAGTCCCTAGATGTCACCAGAAGTCCTTGCTCATGGTGCCCCCACCATTCTGAGCTCTACTTCCATAATCACATATTTTCCATGACATCCCTGCTTCCTTCTTGTTGGGAATCACAAGGGGCTACCTGACTCAGGATAACCTTCCCATCTTAACCCCAAACTTAATCTGCTAAGTCCCCTTTCTGTATAAAGTGATTCATTCACAGGTTCTAGGATTTAGGCCATGGACATCATTGTGAGTGGGGTGGAGAATGGCCATGTTTCCGTTTATCATAGCAACTGATGAATAATTTAATTTTTTACATCAATTCTGAGTTTTCTTAAATGTGTTGGAGACCTATAATGTATTCACTACTTAACTGACTCATTCATATTGTGTTTTTACATTCAGCAGTGGTCAGGCTGAGGATCTGGTGTCCTTAAGCTACAGAAGCTTTCTGTTATTTCTAAGTACCCCAGCATAGTTCTGTACCTAATAAAGTAGTCTCTCATAGTCACTTGCTTTGTGATGAAGGCTGTGGCAGTCATTCAAGTCCTTCTGTCCTTTTGGTCACATGGTAGGCTGAAATGCCTATTCCCTTTGAAATTTGCTTTGGTCCTGGGGAGATGTATGGGGAGCCAGAGTGGGAAGGTGGAAGCTGGTATACTGTGGGCACAGGGCCTCACACAGACCTAACAAGTCTATCTTGAATTTGATGTGCAGTGAAGAAATAGTATCATGTGATAAATGATGGAGATCTTGGGGGTATCTGTTGCTGCAGCATGACCTGTCATATGCTGGATCAAGGTATTCATGATCCCTATTCATGATCCCTGCTCCTCTCCTGAAGAAGTGAGCTATAAAGACCCAATTGTTCCATGGGTACACATTTAGTAAGGGGATGAACTTGGAAGAGAGCAGAAGGAGGTATTGTTCATTATGACCACTGCACCCCAGATGCCCTACGTGGTTTTCCAGTGGCTCCCTTAGTATTAATATCTTTAAAAGCTGATTTTCATTTTATGAATAAGGAATCAACAGCTAACCTTGTTTAGGAACTTGGGAAAGTCACATCTCTGATAAATGACACAACCAAGTCTTAGGTCTGAGGCCATTTTAAATATCTCTGTATTTTAAGAAAACGACTCCACAGTTTCATCTGTATAATTTAGTGTTCTTCTATCAAAGCTTTCCCTGAAGTAACTAGAAATTATACTCCATTATTCTTTCTCACCCCTTTCCTCTTCCATAGAACCTCTTCATCCCAAGTCCCTTCCCTACTTCATGTAGAAATACACACGACGGCCACAGGAACAATGTAGAGGCATTACCTTGTTCTCTCTCCTCAGCACCTCTTCCACTGCCTGGCGACTGTATTCTCCAATGTACCATTCATTCTGCTGGACATCCTGTGGTACAAGTCCAGTGAGGAATATTTTAGGATCAAAGAGAGGTATTCATTATGGACTAATTAATTCAAATTTTACTTTTGTTCCACCAGTGTCCAATCACAGACTAATTGATAGGTTTTCAGCATAGAGCACTTTGATCTGGAACCTGGAAATGCCTACTGATGCTGGGAGAAGATGGACATGGCACAAGCGAGTGCAGCTGGGGATTCTTGGGTTGATAGGAATCAAAAGAGTGGTCCTTGGGAGTGGCCAGAAACTGCCCATCGGTTAGGCAAAGTCCATCATTTGAGTGTCAGGAAGCATAAGCCCACCCCCCCACCCCCACCCCCCCGGTCAATGTTACTCAGTGAAGTCTGACAAGGCAGAAGGATGCAGGTGTTTTCATTTATGCTCTGGCATTGCATGTGTGCCCGTGTGTCGTTCAGTCTCTTCATTGAGTTCTCGAGGTCACAGTGGTGAGTCATCTTTCTCCAAGACCCTCTCTTATTCAGTATCTCAAACCTCCCCTGCACTGTTTCTCTGGACCATGCATGATGGACAGTGCTCATTCTAGTTGGAGATAGGTAGCAGAGACCGGGGAGTCAAAAATCTGCCACATGGTTGGCAAGAATCAGGGACATGACATCAAGTCTGTGGCCTCCCAGTGCAGTCTCTGGTCTTCCCAGCACCAACATAGCCATCCACGATGGGCACAGGTGAATGCCATCTGGCCAGCATGTGCGGCTCCTACCTGACTGCACCTGCACTTCCTTTCACGCCCTCAGGTTGTGGGCCTGGCCAGTTAGACCTGTTTACTATTCCAACTCACACACACCAGCTACCCTGGGCTTATAGTCTTAAAGTCCTTCTTATAGTCTCTGCCATTCAACTCAGTCACTCTCCTCCATTAAGAATGTAATACAGAATGAAAGGGAAACAGGATACAGGCAACCACAGGGGTGAGTCTCAAAAGCATTGTGCTCAGGGAAACAAAGCCGGGAACCAAAAAGCCACTCTCTGTTTAGAGGATTTCTAGGAAGGACACAGACATTAGAGAGTTGCTGTCTGGAGCCGGAGGAGGACGAGTTTCATAGAAGCAGGAAGGGAATTGGGGTAGAGTGGAAAAGGACAGTGGCCAGCCTGGTATTTTCATTTGTCAAAAGCCACGGGACTGTATATAATATTTGAAATTTCTGATATTTATTGCATGTAAATAATATCTTAAGTAATTCTTTGGTTTTGTACACATAGACAAAAATTGAAACAAAAATTCTGATCTTGTGTGAAGCCCTTTTGTAATAAGTTCCTCAACTTGAGGGGATAATCAGTGCTGGGAGGGTCACGGCTCTGCCCTAGGCAAAGCCCAGGCAGGCTCCCGGTAAGAAAGTGTCTGAGACCTCACCTCCCTGCTAGTGTGGGAGCCTTCCTTTCACTTTGGCCTCTGTAGTGGTGGCTCTGGGACTCCTGGTTAGTCTCCAGGCTTGGGCAGGCTCAGCCGTGGTGAGTTCCATTTACTCTGACTTATTCCTTTAAGCTGGAAGATGCCTTAGAGCAGTGGTTCTCAACCTTCCTAATGTTGCAACCCTTTAATACAGCTCCTTATGCTGGGGTGACTCCCAACCATAAAATTATTTTGTTGCTACTTCATAGCTGTAATTTTGCGGCTGTTATGAATTGTTATGTGATATACAGGATATCTGATATCTGATTCCCCAAAGGGGTCATGACCCACAGCTTGAGGACCACTGCCTTAGATGTGGCAGCTTGGGGCATCTTAGACTATTTCAAGATGTGGTTATGAGGGGTGTAGGATGTAGACTGGTGCTTGAGCAAAGCCCTTGGTGGCTTCTGAGTGACAATGAGGAGGAGCCAAGCTCATCTTAAGTTCTTTCAGGTTCTCTGAGTGACTGCAGAGCACTGTGCTTAGTGTTAGTGTAGGATTAATAGTGCTGACATTTCTAGTCATCCCTCAACAGAAGACATGGGACCCTTGCTCTGGGAACCTTTAGCAGGCTGCAGGATCCTGCTTTGCCTTTTAAAAAGCACAGCACAATATACACAGTGTAACGAGTCACCATTTCAGCTACTTTTGAGTATTCAACTCATCTCGTTAAGTGCATTTATATTGCTTTAAAATCATCACCATTATCCATTTCCAAGAATTTCCCATCTTCTCAAACTGAAACGTTGTGCCCACTAAACAACAGCTCTCCATTACTGCCTTCTCCTTCCCAGTCCTGGGGAGCCATATTGGTACCAGATGTTTCTATAGACCTGGCTGCTCTAGGAACCATGAATAGTAGGAGGTAAATGTTTGTCCTTTATGTCTGTCTTCCTTCACCTAGTGCCATGCTTTTGAAGTTTACCTGTGTAGAACATGCCACATATATTTTTTTTCTATTTGAGATTTTTTTTTTTTTTTTGTGTGTGTGTGTGTGTGTGTGTGGGCACGCATGCCTGTGTTTGTGTGTGAAGTTTATCTCTGTCTGTGAATGGACACCTGTGTTCTTCCTGCCTTTTGACTATCATAAATAATGTTATAAACATGTGTTCAAATCCTGTTGGGCTCTGCTTTCCGTTCTCTTGGGGATATGCCCAGTAGTAGAATGTGGTCACTGACTTCTAGTTTATTCTTTGTCTGTGCTCTGGAATACTGCTTGAAAAAAAAATTATTAACATAGCAATGGAAAGTGAAAGCAGCCAATTTACCAAATATTACACAGACATCAATATTGAGAGGATTGAGATCTGTCACAAGTCATAAGATTTGTTGAACTGTTGAAAATAGGAACATCCTGATCTAGTCCAAGCTTTTCTCATGCCTTTGGAACTCAGGCTCTGGGAAGAGTTTGGTCTTACATGGACATTGACTTAGAGTTCAAGAATCCTAAGGCTTATAAAAGTGGCAGAGTGAAAAACATTCAGGTCCATGTGAAGGGAAAATGAAAGAATATTCCAGAGCCCATTGGAAGATTGGGAAGCCCTTAGAGAATTAGGTAACGATTAATTATAAGGCCAAGCAGAGAAATGTGAGATACTATAGGAATTACAAGGAATTGATCAGAGATCCTACATGCTTCACATACAAACCATGAGCAACTCTGGAGCAGGACACCCATAGGCTGGGGATATGGAATGAGGGCAACACCATCTTCTTTGGTGCTGTCTGTAGTAAGTAATGTCACAGGTGATGGAGGGTGGAACAGATAAGACACAAAGAAAGCTCACTCTCCTTAGAGGAAAACATGAGTGTAAGATTGGCTGAGAAGTGATTGTGTGAAAGGAGCTGATTTTCAGGAGAGACCATGAAGCAAATGAAGACAAAGCCACTTCTTAGCCGTTTCTAGCTCTCTTCTGTGTCAGGGATCTGGACTCCTCACGCTGTCTGACAGATATAATCAACGCTCAGGAAACGGCTGCCCGGGCTCAACTGAAGTTGAAATGTGACCTGGAAATCTTTCAATGGGAGACAAATCCTAGTATCCAAATTCCAGTTAATTATCCATGAGACTTCACAAATGCACGTCTAAATCTCTGTCAGCCCCACCCTCCCACCCTCTGGAGTTAATGAACAGAACATTCTGAGAATCTGCAAAACACAGGAGTTAAAAATCTGGTCAAAGAGTAAGGCCATATGAGACAACAGAGCGTTTTAGAAACATTAAAACCCACTGATTTGTCATTGTATCGGGAACTAATTAATGGCAACCGCAATGATCTGCTCTGAGCTTTCCCAGAAAGCTCTCACTGGATGCCAAGGACAGCGAGAAGGGCTTGCAGAGAAGTTCCCACCTCACCTTTTCATCAGGCTTGGTGGGGACAGGTTTCTCCGTGTTTGTGTTTTCATAGGGCAGCACACGATCATGAGGGCTGTGGCTGGCTGCAGCTTGGCATCTCTGAGGACAGTGTTGCATGATGCCTGTATGGTCTAGGAAGAGATTGCATTGAAATGAAATCACATTGCTGTCTAGGTTTTTCTCCCTCCAACAGGAAGATGGGCCCATGACTTCTGCCAGTCTTTGGCCATCTTTGTGGTCTAGACAACACCCTCTCACCATGGACTGCAATACCCTGTGAATTATTCCCTTGCTTCTACATTCACCCTGCCCACTCTCTCTCCACTGGGAACCTGAAGTAATTTTCCAAAACTGTAATTGTGGGGAGATGCCTCAGTGGGTAAGAAGTGTTTGCCTCACAAGTGTGTTCAAATCCTCAGAACCAATGAAAAAGCCAGATGCTAGTGAGCAGCTGGACTCCAAGCATTCCTACAGGGAAATGGTAGAGATGGGAGAATCTCAAGAAGCTTGCAGGCCAGCTAACCTGTCAGACTACACTAGAAAACAAAACAAAACAAAACAAAAAAATCCTCAAAGACCCTGTCTCAAATAAGGTGAAAGGTGAGGACCAAAACCCAAGGTTCTCCTTTGACCTCTGTGTCGGCCTACACACACACACACACACACACACACACACACACACACACACACACACACACAAATGCAGAGAGAAGCAGAGAGAGAGAGAGAGAGAGAAATGTAACTGTGATGTAGCTACTCATCCTGGCTAAAAATCCTTCCATGATTGCCAATCCACAAATAAAGTCTCTCATCTATTTTTGTTTGTTTGTTTAAATAATTTATTTAGCTGGGTGTGGTGCTGCACGGCTTTAATCCCAGCATTTGGGAAGCAGAGGCAAGAGGATATATGTGAGTTCCAGGACAGCCAAGGCTACAGAGGAACCCTGTCTGGAAAAACTACCATAATAATAATAATTTATCTTTACTTTAGGCGCATTGTCTGTGTGAGGATGTTAGATTCCTTGGAACTCGAGTTACAGACAGTTGTGAGCTGCCTTGTGGGTGCTGGGAATTGAACCTGGGTCCTCTGAAGAGCAGCCAATGCTGTTAACCATTGAGCCACCTCTCCATCCCCCTCTCTTCTGTTTTTAAGGCTCCAAATTCCATATCTTCTTATGTCTTCATCCTTGCCTCATCCTTCCCACATTACCCACTTCATCCAGGCCATAATGAACTCTGCTCAGTTTCTTAAACCTACCATGATCACTGGTAGGTTGGAAAATGCCATTAAGAAACTCCAAGTATAAGCTAAGAAAACTAAAGTATCATTTCTTTTTAACCTGGAAGAGCAGCTGATAGAGAAACCATGGTAATTCAGACTTGGATACTTGGCAGATATTTTATTTAGAATAAAGAAAGCAAGCTTGTCATTTCATGGAACACAAGGGGATAGTATTTGCTGCCAGTCATACATTTAAACCACGAAGGTGAAAGTTGGAATCTGGGAAATTTGTATCTAATACAATAGTATCCTGATAGACTTTTCTCATGAGATTGGTGGTGCTACTTGCAAATATAAATATATTATACAATGACACATTGTTGTGATTGGAATAGTAACTGGATCCCCAAAGCATGTGTGTTGAAGATTTGATCCATAGCAAGGGATGCTCTTGAGAGGTGGTAGGTATTTTAGGAGATGAACCCTAGTTCGAGGAAATTCAATCAGTGGGGATGTGCTCTTGAAGGGGTCCCACACTGGAAAGGAGTAGCCTTGTTCCATTACACACTCCCTACCACGATGCTCTGCTGCATCATAGGGCCAAAGCACAGGGCCAGGCAGCCATAGATAGAGACTGAAAGCATCAACACAAATGTCCTGTCACACCGTGGCAAATCTGACTGACACAAACATGTTGTTATGTTGTCTATGACTAGGGTGTGCATCGCAGGATTGATCCCCACATGGTAGTACTGTCAGGAGGTGATTGGTCCATGAGGGCTCTGACCTCTTCATGGGTTAGTCTACTAATGAGTTCGTAGATCATTAAGAGGTGAGTCCTAGTTGGAGCAATTGGGTCACAGGGAGCATGCCTTTGAGGGATTTATCTTATCCCCGGACTCTGTTTCTCACTCTTTCTGCTTCCTGGTACCCATGAGCAGCTTTGCTCTATCACATACTGTGTGATGTTTGACCTTTGACCTGGCCTCAGCCCCCAAAGTGATGGAGTCCATCAATCATGAACTAGAAGTTTCAAGTCAAAAGAAATCTTAGCTCCTTTAGGTTGTTTTTACCTCAAGAAATTTGTTAGAGAGGGAAAAAAGGTGGCCCATACATATGTTAACACTGGAAGTCTAGATCATGTCTGAGAACCATTATTTCTAACTGACCAATGTGTTGATGCTACAATTTGCCATGCCCGGGTAAGAAGTGAATTGAGAGGCAAAATAAGGCAGTCCATTTTACAGAATATAGAAAGTTATTGTTTCACCTGGCACCTGAGCATTAAGATACCACCATTTGTCAAATTTTGATACAGTGTTTTCTCTACATACTTCAACAAAAATGAAGCATTTCTAACACATGTTATTCTTGTAAACAATAATCAAGGATGGGGTTTTTGACATTTAGGTTGGAAAGATGACGTGTGGTATCAGCAGGTAAGCCAAGCACAGCTAAGGCATTTGTGAATATGTTAGTAATTTAAGCTAGGAATATCTAAAAATAAATCATAAAACTGTAAGAGTATACAAACAAAGTGTAAGTAAAATACTAGGCAAAAATTAACATAAACCAGGTATGATGGCACACACCTTTAATCCCAGCACTCAGGAAGCAGAGCTAGGCAGATTTCTCTTTGAGTTTGAGGCCAGCCTGGTGTACCTAAAAAGCTCCAGGCACCCTGATCTAAATAGTGAGGTTCCATTGAGGGGAGGGGTAGGGGAAGAACACATAAACTGGAAGTGAGGTGATTCTTGTCAGGTCAGCATTGGAAGTATATAGCATCCCTTAGTCTTAGACTTATGACCAAGCTGTCATCCTGGTTAGCAGCTGAGCAAGAACCTCAGGAGTGTGAGCTGCTTTAGACCCAAAACTTTGTTTAGATGAAGTTTCGGCAAATATTTACTGAGAATAAACAGTATTCTGATATTTTGAAAGTTCTATTTTAATTATGCCAGTGATTATGGTTTTTATTGAGCCTAAGGATGTGTATGTGTGTGTGTGTGTGTGTGTGTGTGTGTGTGTGTTTGTTTGTTTTTTTTTTTAAAGGGAATTGGACCCAGGGCCTCGTGCATGCTAAGCAAGTGATTGACCACTGGGTTATGTTCCTAGAACACTTTAGAACACTTTAGTTTTCTTTTCTGTTTTTCTGAAACGGGGCTTATTAAGTTGCATAGGCTGGCTGTGAGCTCACCCTGTATTCCAGGAAAGACTTGCATTTTGCAGTTCTCCTACTGAGAAGCTGGGACTACCAAGGTCTAAGCAGAAGACCAATTACGTAGAATCTAAATGCATTTATCATACTAAGTTAATTTCACCCATCAATTTATGACTTTTTTTAAAAGATTTATTTATTCTTCCTGCATGTATCCTGCAGGCCAGAAGAGGGCACCAGATCTCATTATAGATGGTTGTGAGCTACTATGTGGTTGCTGGGAATTGAACTCAGGACGTTTGGAAGAACAGCCAGTGCTCTTAACCTCTGAGCCATCTCTCCAGCCCCCAATTTATGATCTTAAGAACAAGAAGAAGCTAAAGATTTCCTTCCTAACTAGAAAGAATCATCCTGAGTGAGGTAACACAGATCCAGAAAGACAAACACAGTATGTACTCACTCTTAATGGATATTAGATGCAAAGCAAAGGATAACTAGGCTATAATCCACAACCCCAGAGAGGCTAGGTAACAATGAGGACCCTAAGAGGGATACACATGGAGGGCCTCAGGAAGAGAAAATAGTTAAGATCTCCTGGGTAAACTGAGAGGGGGGTAGAAGGGGAGGAGCGGGGGATGGGAACAGGAGGAACTGAGTGGAGGGAGGGAGGGAGAGTACAGTGAAAGATATCTTGATAGAGGGAACCATGGGGGGGGGGTTAGGGAGAAACCTGGTGCTAGGAAAATCCCCAGGAATCCACAAAGATGACACCAGGTAAGACTCCTAGCAATGGTGGAGAGAATGCCTGAACTTACCTTCCCCTATAATCAGATTAGTGACTACCTTAATTGTCACCATAGAACCTACATCCAGTATCTGATGGAAGCAGATGCATTGATCCACAACCAAGCACTGGGCTGAGCTCCCAGACTTCAGTTGAAGAGAGGGAGGAGGGAATCAGAGGAGCGAATGAGGTCAAGATCATGATGGGGCAAACCACAGAGACAGCTGACCCGAGCTGGTGGGAGCTCATGGACTCTGGCCTGTCAGCTGGGAAACATGCATGGGACCAAACTAGGCCCTCTGAATGTGGATGACAGTTATGTGGCTAGATCTGTTTGGGGAGCCTCTGGCAGTTGGACCAGGACTTACCCCGGGTGCATGAAATGGCTTTTTGGAACACATTCCCTAGGGTGGGACATCTTGCTCAGCCTGGACACAGGGGGGAGGGGCTTGGTCCTCTCTCAACTTAGTATGCCAGACTTCGTTGACTCCCCACGCCTTACCCTCTCTGAGGAGCAGATAGGGGTTGGGATGGGTAGAGGTGGCGGGGGGGGGGGGGGGGGGGGGGAAGAAGGGGAGGGAGGTAGAACTGGGATTGGTATGTAAAATGAAAAAAACTTTTTAAAAAATAAATAAATTAAAAAAGACTTCCCTCCTAAAATTTCAGTTGATAAATAATAAAACTTAACCTTGAAATGGTATAGAATCTATACTACTAAACTATTTTTGAGAACTATACCTCCCAGACACAGAGGAAACATTGGGTGTAAAGGAGAGATGGACCTAACACAAGCAGGAAGGAACCCAAAAAGTTAGTGAAAAGTTGAGCAGCCAAGAGTCCCCAAAATAACACAAAAGTAGATCCAAATTTTGGCAGTCACAGCAAACATCAAACATGGAAATGAGCATGGAACCAGAACACTTAAAAGTCAGACACAAGTTGGCTTAAAAACCTAGTGGTGTGCTGATCACATAACCAGAGTCTGAGGGTGCCAGTAAAAGATGAGGACCATGCGCCTTGCAGTCCTAAGAGCAAACCTACACACCTCTATTTGTGAGAAGAACATTGGCTTAAAAACTTTCTTGTAAGTTATCATGGAGCAGAATGCAGGGGACGTTTGATTTAAATGGCAGTGACTATCTTTCCTTCCTGGCTCGAAGCAGTAAGAACAAACCTGAGAGGGGAAATCAGCATTATCAGCGTTTCTTATTACTCACTTTGTGCCCGATAGAATTCAGAGATTATGAAATTTTTATGATATTATGGCAACTGATTCATTATCGTTCAACCCCATATGCCTTACTTAAATATTTAAAAAGTCCTATTTTTAAAAAGAGCATTTGGAAATAATTATGCATTTGTAGTCTGCTCACAGAACTAGTTAAATGAAACAACAGCAAATTTGCCACATAATTTTCTTCTGAACGCCGCTGGCTTGGATCTGTGTCGGATGATGAATGGATAAACGAACAGTTCTGAGCATCCTGTCTGTATCCCACCACATCATAGGTACTACTCCCTCAGAATGAAAGCAGCTAAGCTTCCGAAACTTCCTACATAAGACATTGCATTTGGGGTTGATCTCTCTTACGTATGGAGCCTGGGAAAGGGAGGGAGATGGCAATGAAGAGATTGGTGAAAGGCCAGTAGAAGAGTTTTGGGGGTGAGTAGTTGACACCCCAAGAGGCAAAACAGCCTGATAAAAATGGCTTGGGGGTGAAACTGCACAGCAGCCAACACTTTCTAATGTTTTTGATTTCTTATGGAGCTACATGTCTCGGCACAAACTCTGACCCTTGCTATCAGCTCATGGATGCTAACTCGTGAACACAATTAATATTACCAGAGAGATAGCCTCACACCCCTCTGTTGTCACCTACAGTCCAACATTTCAAATCAGGCATTATGTCAGTACTTATCAGAAGATTTTAACTTATATTTATACATAATTAAAATTTAACTTTATAGGAAAAAAGGCCATGTGTATGTTTTCCAAAAGAAAACAGAACAAGACTAAATACAGACACACAAAATCATCCACACTTCCAAATCTAAAGAACAATATTTTACTAACTTGACATATAATGTTTCTGAACCCTCTTCTAGTTTATACACACACATTTGCTGTATTTACTGGGATTCTTTTTTTTTTTTTTTTTTTTTAATCCTACCTAGCTACTAGCCATTCAGCTTTTTTTTTTTTTTTTTTTTTTTTTTTTAAGATTTATTTATTATGTATACAGTGTTCTGCCTGCACGTATGTCTGCAGGCCAGAAGAGGGCACCAGATCTCACTACAGATGGTTGTGAGCCACCATGTGGTGGCTGGGAATTGAACTCAATACTTCTGAAAGAGCAGTCAGTGCTCTTAACCTCTGAGCCATCTTACCAGCCCCCTACTGGGATTCTTTATAGTTTAGCTTGAATTAATTTATCGATACATTGGGCCTATTGTGTTATCGGTAAGTGAACTACCCAGAAACAAACCAAACATATCCAAGATTCTTTTTCCATTTGTAAGATAATAATGACATCAGCTTCTATAGAGATGTGGGCCTCACTATCCTCTATGAATGCTCACCCCTAAGGCATCTGTATGAGTTCCAGTGTGGGGCTGAGCTCCACTAAAGTGACAATCTATGAGTGCAGATGACTCATCGTCTTCTGCATATGACACTTCGCTAAATAATTGGTAGTACAGTTGTGCTACACAGCTGGCTTGCGTGGTCAAAGAGAGCAGTGATTAACTCACAGCCTCCTTCCATCCCTAGGACTCAAATGTCAGCAACGGGAGTGCTGGAGGTCAGATTTAGGCAGTAAAGATGAGACAGCTTGGAGTATCCATCTGGAGAGTGCCTGGGATGAACAGGGCAAGAAATGGCTTGACTTGTGGCTTTTGAAAGTGTGCTTCAAGATTAGAGAGAATCATAACTCAGAGCAGATTGGCAAGCCTCTATCTTAAAGATCAAAGCATGTTTGGATACAAAGCAAAGCAAGAGTAGTCTGGAACCACAGTGTTTAGGGAATGGTGTCCTCAACCCATCACAGAAGAAGCTAGACTTCTTAAGAAAGCCCAGAGGGGACAGAGAGATATCTTGCCTCCGTTATTTTCTCTTTCCATCAACAGGCACCCACAAAATGCATGATCAGTACCAAAAATGTGGCCACTATTTAAAGATGCAGAGTAGAGACAGCATCTCTCCACTGACCAATGCTTCCCCATCAGCTTACTAAGCAAATATTCATTCTGCTGAGCAGAAGTTCATTTCTGATTTGTCAGACTTAGCAAAGTGTCATATGCAGAAGACAATGAGTCATCTGCACTCATAGATTGTCACTTTAGTGGAACTCAGCCCCACACTGGAACTCATACAGATGCCTTAAGGCTGAGCATTCATAGAGGATAGTGAGGCCCACATCTCAAAGAAGCTGATGTCATTATTCTTATCTTACAAATGGAAAAAGAATCTTGGATATGTTTGGTTTGTTTCTGGGTAGTTGGGAGGTAGAGACAGGAGGATCAGGAGTTCAAAGTCAGCATAGGCTACAGAGTGAATTCAAGACCACCCTGAGCTATTTGAGACCCTGCTTTGAGAAGGAGGTGGGGGCAGAATCTCTGTTTGGAGAAAGTCCCATTTTCATTGTATGCATTGAAAAAAATAAACTTATCATCTGAGTCTTAGTTGTTTCAGTGTAGGACAAAAATGAAATGAGGCATGATGGGAAGCAGTCAGATATCTTTGAGTCTCACTGATGTCATTTGGGAGAAGAGGAAATGGGGAGACAAAGAAAAGAAGGAAGGATATTAAAATAGGAGAGTGTCGAGTAGAAGGCTGAGTGTGCCTGTGTGTATATTGTACTGATATTAATATATGAGTTTTTATTTACATTCTATCGGTGGAAGAGTGAAGCTCAAAAGGTTAACTGGACTTCAGTGGCCCTGCTGAAGAGAGAAAGGCAGAGCTGGGACCAGGGCAACGGCACTCTCTCCTCTTCCATTGTACCCTACGGAGCCGGCTGTTCTCAGCCCCAGATAATCTTTTCTAGCTAAACCGAGAGACATGAACACAGTACTTCCCCGGCACACAGAGCAATCAAGAGGGAAAATGCACCTGGCAGACGTAGCTGAGACAAGTGGCATGGACAAGGCTGAGCCCCTGGTAGGCACAGGTCTGTTTTTCTATTCTGCTTCATGCAGAGATATGTTAGCTTTCCACGTTTTATGCCACGATCAGTAAGAGGGATCATTTAAGTTATTAGGGTCATTTTTTAATTTTACAGATTTTTATTTCTTAAGATAAATCTACATTACACCCAATGTGTTGGGGGAAATTGTCTACAACTGTTGGAGATGATGGAGAGCACAGTGTACTCATGAACTGCTGGTGACTGATAGATGACTCCACCCCCCTTCTGGCGAAGACCAGGAATAGTATGTTCTTACCAGTTTAATAACTAACTGCTACATCTACTTTGTAAAAATATATCTGAGGCAGCTAAAGAGACACACAGTTGAGACCCAGATAGTTCTGTTTCCAAAAGAGTAGAACTATTGCACTTCTGAAAAATGCCAATATTATGGTTTGTAACACTAATGCTTATAAGGGGATTGTTTCATTAAGGACTCAAATAAAAACTAAGTTGTTATGTAACTTTAACAGAAATGGGACACTATTAATCAGTGAAAATGAGACAATCACAGCTGTACACTTCAGGTCAGTGGCTCCAGTTCACAAACATCGAGTCACTGTGTAGGACTCTCGTAGAGTTCTGGCTTACCTGTTTAGATCCACGAGTCTTATTTACGGCCCCCTTACCTCTGACGTGTACAGTGTGCTTTGCTGGCATGTAGGAAGAGCTGAAGAAAAGGTCAGAATTGGTATGTTAGCATTCCTGTGACAGACAAAATCCCACTTATGGGCAAAGTTAATGGCAACGTCTTCAGGTGACATTTATGAAGTATGAATATTTTACTGAACTTGCTTGAAGAATTATCAGTTTTCTAAAACAGTGGTGGTTGGCTTTTCCTCTCTGCTCTCAAGTCTGGCAAGCATGAGACATGGCACTAAGGGACTGGTGTATATACTATTTCCTCTTGTCATCTGAGGACATGTCAGCACTCTTTGCTTTGTTAAACTGAGTCTGGTCTTGCCTTGTAGCTGCACACATGAACACTAACATCAATGTGTCTGGGGGCTCATATTCTTTTTTTTAATTTATTTTTTATTAATTAATTTTTTTCATTTATTTTACATCCTGACCACAGTTTCACCTCCCTCTTCTCCTCTCATTCCCTCCCCCTGCCTCCCCTTTGTCCCCCCATCCACTTCTCTGTTTCTGTTCAGAAAGGTGCAGGCCTAACATGGGTATCAACAAAGTATGACATGTCAAGTTGAGGTAGGACTAAGTACCTCCGTTTGTGGGGCTCATATGCTATAGAACTTCTACCAGTTGGAGTCAGCTATAGATAGGAAGAGAAGCATAGAAATTCACACCTTTTGAAAATGTGAGCTGGATGATAAATGAATGCAGAGGATCCCCAAGAATGCCACACAAAAGGGAATTGTGAAAACAGAACACAAGGCATCCAAACAGCAATATGCATTTCTAATCACAAAAGTGGTGTGATCAGGCCTGCTCACCCACATCTGCACTTTGCACCTTACTCTAATGTTCTACTTCACTTCGTGGTACAGTCAACGTCAATGTAAGCTCCAGGTGCTAATAGAAGTCTGTCTAATTACACGAGCCATGCTACATCCCAAGGATTGTGCTATTGACAGAAGCCTCTGGTCTAATTAAGAGCAAGTTGACCTTTTCCTAGCACCAGTGAAACCAACTGAAGGCATATCTGCTTTCTGTTGTCCCCACAGAAGCCCAAGGACCTTACAGCTGGCTTTATAATTGAAAATACTTGCAGGTTATCTGAGAACCAACATCTAAGCTCTTGACTGTTAAAACTGACATCCCCTTACAAGGAGCCAATGTATCATTTCTGTTAAATGACTGAGAAAAAAAAAAGAGCCACAAATTTTCTCTGATTTTAAAGAATTTGTAGGGAATGCTAAAAGAGGTGGAGTGCCCTTCTAGAATATTTTAGGTACCAAGAACATAGTTCATAAGGATAGACAAAAATTCTAAAACTGACATAAAAGTGATGACTCACCTAACACATGTGTCGAGCACATTCAAATGAGCCTGTGTATGGGGGAATAGGAAATGAAGAAGAGACATGGTCTCTGCTTTAGTGGGGAGCAGTTTATGCAGAGAAGACATGACGATGGAGAATCCTAATGGACCCAACAGATGTCCCAGGAAAAGTATACCATGTCAACTGCTGTGGTGTGAGAGGTCACACATGTGGAATTGCTCAGATTGTAAAGGATGGGGAAGCATGTTCAAGGAAGATGGGATAGCACTTTTACTAGGCTCTTGCTATGTTCCTGGCTCTGCTTTAAGCTTAGACCCCAACACTGTCCAGTCCAAATCCATTGTTCACCAGTGGTGATGTGTCAGTCTGAGTCCAGTGGGAAGATGGGAAGGCTCAAAGATGAGAAACCATAGGTTATTCTGCAAGGGCCCAGGAAGTAATCCCATAGGGATGGGGTGGGATGGGACGGATGCTCTTGGTGTCAATAGAAGGCTATTGCAGTAGTCCAAGCAAGAGTTGATGGGGGCTGTTCTTTGCAAAGAGCTAGGAGGAGAAATGGGTATATTCAAGACATGTTTTGGAGATAGAATTTTGAGTTAGAAAAGGGTGCTCCTCCGCAGGAGTGGGAAAGTTTGGGAATGGCATTGGAAATAAGAGCAGATTACAACGCAATCATTTTGTGATGCTGAGAACCTCTCTAAGGGAAAGGGCCTACTGAATAATTGAACACAGGTCTGGAGGCAAGCAAGGGGGCATGATCAGGAGAAGGGAACTTGGGAATCATTGACATGGGGAGGGCATTTGACCCTGAGATAAATGAGATTCAGGCCTTCATTGACAGGAAGGGGCCTGTAAGATGAACTCATCATTTAAGGCTGTTCTGGGAGGGAAGTCCAAGAAAGAGACTTAGGAGAGGTAGGTAATTAAGAGAACAATTAAAATTAGACATTGTGTAATAAATCAAGCAAACAAGCTGAAACCACATCAAATAACTACCACAGATAGAGGCTAGATGGAATAGCTTATTATCTTTTTCTCAAATGTGATTTTCCCTCCTACTTGAAAATTGCAATAAGAAAGAATATTGAGTCAGATGGGGACTTAAGCAACAAATAGCCTCTTCAGAGCTACAAAGCAATGGTCCTAATCCCTGAAGGTCAAAGAATGAGAAGTTATTGAAGGTATAAAACAGTACACCTTGAAAAATGAGGCAGGAGAAGGGAAGTAGGGCTTGTGATGATTCGAGGTTCACAGCGTAGCAATCATACAGAGAACTGCCATTTACTAGGCTCTTGCTATGTTCCTGTCTTTGTTTTAAGCTTAGACACCAACACAGTCCAGTCCAAATTCATTGTTCACCAGTGGTAATGTGTCAGTCCGAGTCCAGTCGCTCCCACCTCACGGCCCTTCTCTTCTACCACTGATGTAGACACTCCCAGTAAATATTATAAATCAAGGCACCATCTCAACTATGGGCATGCACGAGGAGAGCCATGACTATTGGGCAGTGTGGCTAGAGTCAAGTTGTTATGGCGGCAGGGGCTTGGGCTTTGGAGTTGCCCTTAGCTTCAGTGGCCAAGGAACTCTCTCTCTCTGGACTTCATTTTTACCATCCGAAGACTGAGTGAAATAATGTTCTGGATTCAGTGTGGCTCTAACCTTGGGTGTGATGTGTGGAAATAAGTTTTCCACATAGGAAGAGAAGTAACGATGGGGAAAGTAGACAGAAGAATAGATGTGCACATGTACTTCTGAGAGGGATAGTGTGGTTGCTGGAGGGCATCTGATGAGGAGGATGTGATGTCTAAGGGAGAAGGCTAGGAACTGAGGTCACAGCCATTAGCCAGGGTTGCATAGCAGCAACTCAGAGTCCTAACTATGCAAGCTCTACATTTTGAGAAAGCCACTACTAATTTTTATCAAGTGACCTTGATCGAGGAATTACCTTCGATTCTTCAACTCCTCAGTGAAGTTGATGTCACAATCAACTGATCATGCGATCACAGTAGCTTTCTCAACATCTGCTCACCTACACTGTGCTGTCCAAGTGTGTCTGTGGGCTTTGATGCAGTGGTGAACTGAGAACAGCTAGAGATGACCCACTTTTCCTGAAAAATTGATCAGTGTCCACCCCATTCAGTTAATATTCAAGTTTTTACACCTCTCAGTTGCCTGTAACATCCAATCATTTATAAATAGCAGAAAGACATTATTAGATTCTGTGGCAGATGGAAATGTCCTTGTTTTCCTTGAGACATATCACTGGGCTTCAGAGTAGATGGTCTAACATTTCCTGTTTCTCGGAAGTCTTGTGAGTAGTCACTAGCTAAGATCTAAGAGGGTACATGTCTGCTAACATGAGTACCAACAAGTGTTTCTCCCTTCTTACCTGGTGATGTCAGGTGGACTCCCCTGAGTGTTTTGGTTTTGTGATGGGCGAGAAGGTCCTGGCTTTGTCTGGTGATAAGATCCTGGAAAGTATGACATACATGGGTCAGATTGCACAGTGCATACACTTGGGGACTTTCCGGAGTACACTGGGATGGCTGTGATTTAAGTACTCTCATTATCATTACAGGGGGCTTTTGAAACTATAAACTCATACAGTCCACAGCTCCCCCCTGTCCCAGGAGTGCCACTTTTTCGAGGCTGTAAAAATTGCATAGATTGTTTACAATCTAGAGCGCACATGACTGGATTTTTCCAGTCAGACAGAATATTTCATCAGAAGGCATTTTAGGGGTAATTATAGATGACTTTGGTTTTATCATGCACTCATACACCCATTCATTTGTTTGTTGGTTTGTTCACACAATTCAATGTGTCTTTGTGTAGTGCTTATAGAATATGTTCTCTGCTAGAACATGGACTTACAGTGAAGTATGTACATACTTCACATACAGAGAGGTAAGTGGTTCTTTTTTTTTTTTTTTTGTTTTTTTCCGAGACAGGGTTTCTCTGTGTAGCTTTGCGCCTTTCCTGGAACTCACTTTGGAGACCAGGCTGGCCTCGAACTCACAGAGATCCACCTGCCTCTGCCTCCCAAGTGCTGGGGTATGTGGTTCTTAAATAAAAGATGGCAAGCAAGCAGAGCAAGAAGGAAGTTTTGGACAGAATGAGTGACATAAAGAAAATAAAGTATGCTTTAGGATACAGGGTTGACCTTGTGTAGCTAATGAGGGCCTTCTGAGAGCTGACTGGTGAATGGCATCCTGATCAGGAGAGTGTTAAACCAAAGGACTGCTGTGGGCCAGCAGGGTTTAGGGATGTCTACTGCCTGCACAAGCCACTTGTGTTCTTATTCCCATCTTGTGATAGAGCAGGTGAGCTTCCAAGGTTCTGGCCAGCAGTTACCAGCTGGGAACAAACAGGGATCCATTTTCTCAATGCTTTCTCCTTGATCATTGTCTTAGATAAACTTAACTGTTAACTTTACACATCCTTCAGTTGCCTAGAACAGATATCCATGTTATTGGGGGATTATCTTGATTATTAATTGATGCAGGTGGGCTCAGCCCACTGTGGGCAGCACTAACACCAGGGAGGTGTGCCTGGGCTACCTAAAAATGTTAGCTAAGCATAAGCTTGGAGGGTGGGGTGGTCAGCAAGCAGCATTCTTCCATGGTTCTTGCCTCTAGGTTCCTACCTTGATTTCCTGCCCTGATTTGCCTCAATGAGTGACCATGACCTTAAAGTGTGAGCTAAATGCCCCCCTGCCAAGTTGGTTTTGGCCAGAATGTTTAAGCACAGCAACAGAAGTCAATAGAAAAAAAGAATCAAGTTCAGTCATACCTCCACACTGGAGTTACTTAGCATGCCATTACTGTTCCTGCTTTTCATCATTGATGGATTTTTAACCAGCCATCGATACTTATGAAGGACATTGAATATACTCTGATGTGAGACTCATAAAGCACTATTCCAGTTGTGATGGTGAACCATAAAGCCATGGAAGCATGCACACATTGGCTGTCTTCTCTTAATTTGGGTTGTTACTCTGTGCTCTGCTCAAGGTTGACCGCAGACTGGACACCTCCGATTGAATGGACTGTGATTACTTGCAATGACATTTGAGTCAGTGATAGGTCCATTAATCACACACCCATAAAAAATCACTTGTTGTAATCAATAGCCACTTGGAGCACCTGCCCCTCGGGAGCATAACAATGCCCCACTGTTACATTACTACATCAAAGCCTGTTGTAAGGTTACCTGGATGTCTTAGTACATTAAGAGTCACTGTAGATTTCATTTGGTTTCACAGTTATTTCAGTTGCTAACAAGTCCCCAGTTCTCTCTCAGGGCCCTTGGAATTCACAGACCTGGGTAGGCCCCTCTTCCAAGTGTTTTAATGTCTTCACTGCATAGGGCAGAGCCAACTTGAGACTCACAGAGGAAATACAACTCAGACGCACATAGTTTTATTTCAGCTTGACACAAGCTAGAGGGAACCTCAGTTGAGAAAGCCCCCCCCCCAACAAGATTGACCTTTGGGGGCATTTTCTTTATTAATGATTGATGTGGGAGGTCCCAGCTCACTGTGGGAAGTGCCATTACCTGGACTGGTGGTCCTGGGTGTTATAAGAAAGCAGGCTGAGCAAGCCATAAGGAGAAAACCAATAAGCAGCACTCCCCCATGGCCTCTGCATCAGCTCCTGCCTCCAGGTTCCTGCCTTGGTTGAGTTCCTGTCCTGACTTCCCTTAGGAATAGAATGTGACCTGAGGGTTTTAAGCTGAAATAAATCCTTTCCTCCCCAAGTTGTTTATGGTCACAGTGTTTTATCACAGCTGTAGAAAACCTAACTAAGACACATGGTAAGTTGGAAACAGGTCTCAAAATTCCAATCCACTGCTTCTTCATTGACCCATGTTGTGTCTTGATAACTCTCTGGGCCATGACACTAGCCTTTTGAATAATAGTTTATCATTTTAAACTAAAGGGGAACAGTATTTTAAAGATAGGCATGAAGATACATTACTGCTCAGTGTCTTGCTGTTTAACAAGACTTGGGTTGCACGTATCTACATCAGTAACACCAACAGTGTGCACGTGTGTGTGTATGAGGGCATGTGTACACACATGGGTGACACTGGTCTCAAAGAGACATCAAGATCTTCTCCTGAACAATGGGACAGCAATGTATATCCCAAGCAGCAGAGGTGTGACTTCTTTTGGTTAATGCATGTAGATAAAGAAAGACACTGTCCTAGTCCTGATTTTAATTATTCTCCTTAGACAGGAGGATGTTGGAATAGCCTATGAAGTCTTACATTCTTCTGATGACTTCATCATGCATGCCCCTATAGATCCCAGGCTTTGAACTCTCACTTTCCACACAGTGGTAACCCTATAGACCTAGACACAAGACCTAGTGTGATAGCACTGGGGTGAGAAAACCAATGTAAGCATTACCTTCTTCTGCTCCAAGGACCTGCATCGAATTAAAAAAGATAATGATGAATAACTTCAGGTAACAGAAAATTTAACCTAAATTTTAACAGAAAATTAACTGTGTGCAGTGGGAATTTTGTTAGTAGAGTTTGGGGGAAATTTTTTGTTAGTACAGACTTTTAAGGCGATCTGCAAATAGTTTTCTAAAAGACAACATAAAAACCATGGTTTTATCTTCTGTATATGATGTAACAAATGTATAGTTGGCTGATGATGTTAAAAGTTGATTTGATTACTGGAGAACTGCACACTCATACATAGTTATCTAAGTCTTTAAAATATTCTTATTCTAACAGCTCTCGTGGTGAGACTCATTTTCTCAGAAACCAAATCTGGCCAAGTTACATATACAAGAACATGCATGACATTGTTCATTACAGTACCAGGGCTTTGGAAACAGTCTACAGGTCCAGGTAAGTAAGAAGGGCTCATTGAAGGGCCAGGGAGGGAGCCACTTGGTGGCTAAGAGTGCTTGCTGTCCAGGTGTGAGGACCTGAGTTCCAATCCCTATCACTCATGTAACAGTGGGGCATGGCCACATGTGCCTGCAACTGCAGCGAGACAGAAGGAGGGCACCAAGACAGGTGATCCTGGCAGCCCCTGGCAAGCCAGTGCAGCCAGACTGCAGCGTTTCTGAGAGATCTTAAGGGACTAAGACAGAGAGCAACA
Organism: Peromyscus eremicus; assembly: GCF_949786415.1. Lineage (NCBI taxonomy): Eukaryota > Metazoa > Chordata > Mammalia > Rodentia > Cricetidae > Peromyscus > Peromyscus eremicus. The sequence goes on from NC_081426.1 coordinate 33,375,175, forward strand.
GAGGAAGACACTTGACATCTTTCCCTGGCCTTCACATGCACACACATGGGCTTGCACACCCACATATATACCTGTAGGCACACACACATACACCAGACACACATATGTATACACACACACACACACACACACACACACACACATACACACAGGAATTGTTCATTTTGGTGTTATACTTGGTTACTGAAATATTATGCAGATGTAGCAGATATCTATGTGAAAAATAGAAAAGAATACACTATACACAGGTTGCGTGGGGGCTTGTTTTAAATGTACATATGTGTGCACATGCATGCACACAAAACAGGTTTAAAGAAAGACTATGAAATAAGAAAGGTCATGCTCGAGTATGAGGCTGTAATTACTTTACGTTTTTGAAAGTTTCATTTTAAAAAATGAACAGAGCATACGTTATTGTTCTTAGATGCACCTATTTCTCTTTCCAAACATTTCCTTTCTCTTTCTTTGATTAAAAATGGTAGACTTCCTGAATATGATGAGTCCCAGTATGTATTTCATTTCCCAGCTTAAACAGTCAATCCTCCTGCCTCAGCCTCCTATGTGATGGGATTGCAGGTATGTACCTCCATGCCTGACTCTATCTTCAAACTCTGTAGAAGCAGAGCGCTTTACAGTGAGATTAGCATTTCACTACAAATAATTTTCCCGAGTCCATTCTAGACCTTGCCTCTGCTGGGAAGTCCTGGGGAATCAGTGAGACAAGAAATTTGTTAACTTGGGGGATGGAAATGTCATGATATAGCTTGGGAACCTCATGTAATAAAAATGTTCTGATTATAAATAAAATGGTACTTTCTTTTGTGGGCATAAGGAAAGCTTATTATACCTTTCATCAAAAATCCAAAGGACTGTGAAATCTAGGAATCATTGTTTCAGATAAGTTACAAGGTAGCACCTGTGACCAGGTTCCCAGAGTTACCCTGAGACTAAGTGACCTTGAGCCCAGCTCTCTTGATTCATGTTGGCTTTGGAGACAAGAAACCCTTAGCAGCAGTTTGCTTAGAGAGGCATCCTATGTCTTGTTTGAAGCTAACTGAAGGGCCTTTTTGTTTTAAAGACCTCAGCATCCCCGGGGTTCTGGAATGAGGGTATGTGTATTATGGATAGCAAATCAAAGCGAATCCATAGGCCAGGTATAAAGGGTAATGAATCCATTCTAAACGAGTGGTTTGAAAGTCTCCCCACTGAGCATTCCCCAGCAGTTCAAAGTGCTCAATCTGATGCGGCAGGAGTTCTCAGGCTTGTCAAAGGCAGGGGGAAGGAGGCCTGCACACACCATGAGAAGCCTGCTTCTGGGAGGGCGTTGCTTTATCTTGTTGGAGCCCAGCTGACTGTTTTGCTTGAGGGCTCCAAATCAAATACAATTAGAAAAGCACAGTGAAATCTCTCTAGCTGTTCTACTCAAGTTTATTTTTTTCTGTTAGCAAACACAGTCAAGTGAGCTAGAAATGTTTTCTATCCCTCTCCCCTCCTTTCCTTTTTGACCTTTAAAAACTTATTTTCAGTGTCTGTTTTTTTCAGGCCGAGCCACAGCTGTAAGGAGCAAATCAGAATGGTGGGATCCAAGGGCATGTCCCCATCTTCTGCCAGCTGGGGAAGCTCTACCAGCCAGCTCCTCCCCAGGCGTTCTTATGGCAGTGGTTCTCAACGTGTGAGTCATGATCCCTTAGGGGTCCCATACCAGATATTTACATTACAATTTATAACAGTAGCATAATGAAGTAGCAACAAAATAATTTTTTGGTTGAGGGTCACCAAAACAGTAGGAACTGTATTAAAGGGTCGCAGCATTAGGAAGGTTGAGAACCACTGGCTTAGGGCTTTGTGAAGATTACATGGGACCCAGCCTGGGCCAACTTGGAGAACTAGAAGTTCCACATGAGCTTGAGTCAGGGCAGGTAGCCTGCAATTTCCACCAGAATAGATCCTTCTCTACACCACACAACCAAGCAAGGGCTTAGTGTGCCCACAAGCATGGCCTTTGCCCTTCCTAATGGGCTTTCATACTGGAGAAATGGCCTTCAGTTGCAGCTCAGACAAAAATAGGAAAAGACCATGGCAAATAGTAAGAATGTAAGAAGTGTTTTAACTAAACCTGGCTGTTGAGATGATACCAAGTTCTAGTGGAAGGCAAAAAATAAAAATAAAATAAATAAAATAAAATAAAATTATAAAGAAAGTAGGCAGCCCCCTGTTTTCCCTGCTGCCTAAAGTGATCAGAATCTTGCTTCATACAGAGATAATGCATAAAATTTGTTAGACAAAATAGCTACTTACCTTACCGAAGTCTTTTGAGCTGATCTGCCTGCAAGAAGGAAAAAAAAAAAGAAAGAAAAAAAGAAATAGGGTGTTAAATAAAAGGCAATTTATCATGAGCAAGATAAAATCATTCTGAACCTTATAAACCTTTGATTACATTTTCATGGCGAAATTAACAGCCCATGGTCCAGTGTGAATTCATCACTGTCCTATAAAACTAAACCAAGCTATTTTTCTTGTAATTTTCTAAGGGAAAGGAGAAGAGCTAAGCCTCTGTGCAAGCTGGTGAGTGGAGGCACATGGACGTATTTGTTTCTCATGTTAGGGGTGTTGGTTTTAGCGACACTCGTAAGTCACGGAACACAACGAAACCCACTAACAAGAGTTTTATTAAGACAAGGAGAAAGGGATAGATGTGTTCAGGCCTGCTGAAAGGACACGTGAAAACGAGGAGGGAGGGGACATGGAATCTGCCTTTTAAGGATCATCCCTTGCATGCGCATACAGGCCCACATGGCTACCCCACGCATGCGCATACACATGGTCACACTGTATAGTGATTTACGTGACCGTGCAGTGCATGGGTTATGTAGGACGAATGACCCAGAAATGACTAGGCGGAAATGACTAAGTGTCCCGCTTCGGGGCATGGGTGATCATGGGGGCGTGGCTGGAATTCCTATCAAGGGGGCCTTGAGTCACCCCCTCTTCTTCCTGACACCTGAGCTTCCACACCGGGTTTCATTCGCTCCCTCTGCTTAGCAAGCTCTCAGGTTTTCACTTTGAGAAAGGGGGTTTTAAATGCAAAGCTGTCAGGGGCACCACGATCCGAGGAAGGCCAGAGAGAGAATGCAGGTGATGAAGAGAGACCGTGACAGAAGAGAAGCTGTGAAACTGAGTGGAAAGGAGGGAATTCAATATGGGCGTCTGACTGTGTGGTTATTGGATGAGTTGCAGAGTAGGCATCAAGCGTTTAATATGTGGACAAGCCTGTAGCACTCATTTGTGTATGGGTGTGAGTATGTATGCACGCGCGTGTGTGTGCGCGTGCATGCGTGCGTGCGTGTGTGTGTGTGCGTGCGTGTGTATGTGTGTGCGTGCGCGTGTGTGCGTGCGTGCGTGCGTGTGTGTGTGTGTGTGCACACGTGCACATGTAGAGGCCAGAGCCTGACACTGGAGTCTTCCTCCATTACTCTCTTACCTTAGCTTTTGACACAGGGTCTCGTGGAATATTATTTTAACTGGACAAAGATGTGTCATATTTGTTTATGCTGCAGAATATTACTTCAATTGTCTAAAGGTGCGTTACATTTGCTTATGCTGCATTTGTTTTAGCAATTGTGAGGATGTGTGTTTAATTATGTAAAGATGTGTTGCATTTGTTTTCCCCTGCCTAAGGCACACGATTGATCTAATAAAGAGCTGAATGCCGGGGCTGGGGATTTAGCTCAGTGGTAGGGCGCTTGCCTAGCAAGTGCAAGGCCCTGGGTTCGATCCTCAGCTCCGGGGGGAAGAAAAAAGGGCTGAATGGCCAATAGCTAGGTAGAGAAAGGGTAGGTGGGGCTGGCAAGGAAATAAATAGGAGGAGAACTCTAGGCTCAAGAGAAGGAGAAGAAAAGGAGGAAGAAAGAGAGGGACCTGCCTGGGCAACAAGTTAAGCAGCCACTGCCAGCCAGACATGAGAAGCAGTGGAAGGAAGATATACAGAATGAAAAAAAAAGGGCAAAAAGCCTCGAGGCAAAAGGTAGATGAAGAGAAACAGGTTAATTTAAGTTAAAGAGCTAGCCAGAAATGAGCCCGAGCTAGGCGGAGCATTCATAACTAATAAGTCTCTGTGTCATGATTTGGGAGCTGGTTGGTGCTCCCCCCTCCCAAAAGAATAAACACCTGGTTCAGGGGCTCTCATTGGTTCTGCTAGATGGGTAGGCCTGTGAGCTATAGGGAATCTGCTCGTCTCTGGTCTCTCTCCCCAGTGCTGGGGTTGTAGGCCTATCTGCTGACAGAGCAGGCCTCGTATGCAGGTGCTGGGGATCTGAACTCAGATCCTCATGCTGTGTTTCAAGCACTTTATCTCCTGAGCAGGAGAAAAGTTTAGCTTGCTGGGGTTTGAACCTGCATGGTCAGCATTTTACAAAAGCATTTCAAATATTTAAGTGGATTTAACTGAGTCTGTAAGCAAATCTTGCTCTCTAAGATTCCTTACACTCTCTTGCTTGATTTCATTTATGTTTGTAGAACAATGGTGGTTGTCCTGTTAGATAAAGCCCTCAACATTGTATAAATCACTGATATATCTCACAAATTGAATGGGGCTCCAAACCTCTAACTTTTATTTGTTCTCGCAGAATGACAAAAGCATTCATCCTGGGGGGTTATTCGAAGAACCATCCAGTGGGTAAGAATGGCATATTGTGGGCAGACTGGTGAGCAAGCCAGAGAGGAAGTGGGGGTGAGGGTGTATTGCCCACCTACCTGAGTGTGTGAGTGAAAAGAAGAGAGAGTGCTGGGAGGTTAGGATGGCACTGCCAATCTCAGTGAGAAAGCTGTGAATCTAGACCTTTGGAGGTGGATAGATCAGGCAGCCTGAGTGTCTTAAGTCTATGGCACTCCCTGGCTTTGGAGTATGGTATGCTTAGGTTACATCCAAAAGAATTAAAGCCAAACACTTGCATAACACAGTTCATAGCTACATTACCCATAATAGTCAACAAGGGAAAGCAGGGACCAGTGAGGCCACTTAGTGGGTACGTGGACTGATTGCCTAGAGTGTCTTCTGTTTGCTCCCTAGTACCACATACACCAGGCATGTAGTTCAGGCCTAAAATCCCAATACTGAGGTGGCAAACGCAGGAAACATAGCTGTCAGGGCCAGCCTGGGCTACACAAGACTGAGTCTAAAAGCAGCTTCCTCAGTCTTAATGTCATACCCGGTCCCGGTGGGATGGGCACATGAAAAATAAGAGATATGAGTGGGGATAATGAAGTAGAACTGATACCATACTCTTAATTATTTTGTGGTTAAACTGAGGTTAATCTCAGTGTTTTCAATGCTTGGGATTCTGGCATGTCAAAGATGCGGTCGGGCTGACTTAATTTAAGATGTGATGTGTGCAAAGTACATCATATACTTGCATGCAAATGGATTTATGTGACCCCGTATAATGATTTGTTTTTTAATGCAGAAGCTGAGGCTGGAGAGAATGTACAGTGGTTAAGAGTGTTTGCTGCTCTTCCCGAAGGCTCAAATTTGGTTCCCAGCACCCACAAGCATTGGGTGACTCACAGCTGCCTGTAACTCCAGTTCCAGGAGTTCTCATCTGATGATTCTGCAGGAATCTGAATGCAAGTGATGCACACACACACACACACACACACACACACACACACACACACAATCAATGAGAAAAATGCATCTTAAAATTGTAGAGGTGATTTTTAGAATTGTAGTTTTAAGTTACAGTACTCATGGCATTAGCTCTGTGAAGAGTATGAACGGGGTGGGAGTTGCTGAACTTTTCCATATTTCCATATTGACTTTATTAGATCTACAAAAAGGGTGAAAGGAAGTTTGGTTTGCTCGGATTTGAACCTGCACAGTCAGCATGAACAGTATTCAAAAATCAAATACGTTCAATTTACAAAGGCTTTTCAAATATTTAAGAAGATTTCACTGAGTGTATAAGCAAATCTTGCTCTCTAAGATTCCGTACGCTCTCTGGCTTGACTTCAGTTATATTTGTTGGACAGGTGGAGTGGCTGTCCTGTTAGATAAAGTCCTCAATGTATAAATCACTGATGTACCTCAAAAGGTGAATGGGGCTCCAGGATGGGTCAGCTTTGGGATCTTTAATGTTAATAAATTGAATTTTCAAGCAGAACCCCAGCACTTTCTAAGTCCTTTCTGGATAGAGCAGGTGGGCACTCTGGTATCGGGATACATACTTGCCCATGCTCTAGCTGCCCAAGCTTGTCAATTAAAAGTGGCCACAAACTGCATAGGAAAAGCTCTAACATTTGTCCCCCATATAACAGGTGCATAGTATAATTTTAAAGACACTGCTATTTTCTACAAATGTGGACTTTCTTGAATATTGTTTAGTTTTTGGCTTAATTTTGAATGGACCTATCCATTAGAATCCTTGCTGTGTCATCTATGGACTCTGCCACCCTTGATAAACTAAATTTCCTCCCTAAACCCCAAATTTAGATGGTAAGGAAGAAGGTTGTTGAAAGTTCTACTGAAAAAAAAAAACATACATGAATTTGTTTAGAATAAGACAGTGCTTCACATCTGTGGACACTCTGATGGTCACACTTGATTTCAATCTATCCTGAGATCGATGTAGGGTGCCTAGTGTGGTCTAACATGATTCAGAGAGATGCCGAGTTTTTTCCGCCCAGTTTCTCCTAATGGCAATGTCTTATAAAACTATAATAATAATACATACGATAACAATATTTATTAATAATATGTATATATAATAAAATATATAATAACAACAATTTATACTTTCATATCCTTAGTTTCCATTCATAAATGTGAATTGGTATATCTCTGAAACTCATATTTTCTTTTTTTTTAAAGGTTCATGCTTTTTTTTTTTTGATATTTATAAAGATTTCTTTCACTTCCGAAATTATCACAACATACTTTTTGGTGAACTGGATTCCTTGAACAGATGTGATCCCAGTGTGGTTGGTAGAAAAGAGAAAGCTCCAGCTAGTCACCCAGGTGTTTCATGACCTAAATATGAGCTGCTTCATTTAAATGATGTTTTGGCTCCACCCCAAGCCCCAGCCCATTGAATTCACTTCAGTTTGACTGACACATCACGGTACAACAAGCACTGCATTTCTGTGCTCTCCATATTACGGGGTGCAATAATACTGCTTTCCACATGGTGTGCCTTGCCTGAGTAAATACACATAGAAGCCTCCACAAGGGGCTGGAAACATGCAGTGCTTTCTTGGCACGTTCAAAGGCCTTGGTTCAATCCCCAGAGCACACATAAAAAGACCACACGGGGCCTGGGTGCAGGCAGAACACAGAAAACGTTGATTAATACTCAATATGATGCTGTTTGGTGTGTGGACAGTTGAATGAAAATATCAGTGGATCCACAGCCATAAAGTTATTCCCCTTTGAGTTTTCCTTAAGGTTATGTCAAGGGGGAGGGTCTGCCTATGTGGATTAGAAAGTCCCAAATGCCTATTCAACATGCGCTGTCTTCCTTTGTAACAGAAAGACATTTTTCTGGGTTCAAAGTTTTGGTTGAAACAGCTTGCATTGCAGTTGTTTATGGAAAGGATGTAAGTCTGTCTTTTGAGAAAAATTATTTTAATTGGAAAAAAAATAAGTTGAGCAAAAAAAAAAATGTGCATGGATATTGTCAGTTTCGTAACATTAATTGTTGAAAATATCCAGTCAGTGTTTCTCACAATGCCAAGTTCTCCTCTAGTGTTTGGTTGTTGACAAGATCCTAAATAACATCGTCCTTCACTGAAGGGCTCCCACCCAGCATTGTTTTGTGAAGTCAAGACTTAGCTGTCAAAGAGAGTGTGGTAGAGCTGGGAGAGACAAATGGGGGCCTGACAGACAATAGCTGGAACCACACCTACCGTCCACACTGAGCAAAGGCAGTGGTCGAGGCCACACTACATTGCCTGCAATTGGTACCCTAGGAGCCAGAACTCACAGCCTCCACCTTTGGGCACCTCTTCCCAAGTGCCTTACAGAGAAGCTGCTAGAAAGAGAGGCAGGGCATCTTGTGTAGTCCTTCCTGATGCTCAGAGCTTCAGGACTCAGTTTACACAGCAGTGGCCTCACTGTTTATGTGTGACCTGAATCACCAGTAATGCTGTCTGGCTACTCAAGAGGGCCTGGAAGGAAGTGAATTTGAGAGCGCTGCTCTTTTCCTGTAGTAAAACCCTCTTGTTCATGCCTGTGTCCCCAGTTTCCTCTGGGACTTTGCCTGCGTGCACATCATCAAGGTGCCCACCTGGTTTGCTTTCTGAACTATGGTGATTTATGGATGTAACATTTACTGAGACTATGTGCCATCTGCTGGCCTGGGCACCTGTTCTCAATCTTGGAAAAAAATCATCCTTTTCAGCTCTGCTGGCAGGAGTCAATGACATCACACGTAATTGTTCTTTGGAGCTGTTTGTGATGGAAAGATCTTGCCCAGGTCTTATCACGTCTAAACATAATGAAGTGAATATAAATTATGTTCTCAGGGACCCCAGAAATCCATGGGACCCAAGAAAGTGACAATATCACAACTGGAAACATAAAATTTTCCACTTAGAAAATTCTTTTTAAAAAAGATGACTAATTTTTTTTTATGTATGAGTATTTTGCATGAATTTATGTACATCACATGAATGTAGGAAGCCCCCAGAGGCCAGAAGATGGCATTAGGTTCTCTGGAACTGGAGTTTACAGATGACTGTGAGCCACCATGTAGTGCTGGGAAATGAACTTGGATCCCCTACGAGAACAGTATAAGTTTTTAGGTATGAGCTCTTAACTGCTAATCCATCTCTTTAGCTTCAGGAAACTCTTAATGAAATAATCCAATATGTTAAAAATGTATCAAACCTCCATGACCAAGAGACTTAGTACAGAGACTGATATGACCCACTGCAGAGGGACTCTCCAGAAATCAAGGGCATTATCCCAGACATTGGAAACCAGAGCATGATGGAGGGAGAAAGGAAAAATAACAGTAAAGATATCTAAAAAAATAATAAGGACTAATACTATTAACTAGCTACCTAAAAATATTTATAATGCATGTAAATCAGCATATAAAAATTCACATGTAGTTTAAATAAAATTTTCTCATCTGGGATGACAATGCCCCCTCCAAGAGCCAAAAACCATCTAATAAAACCCCCAACACCAGGCATGAGAAACTGTCTTTTGAGTTGTTGGTCAGGGTTGTTCAAGAGGCTTCTAAAATATTACAGGCTGCTGCTATTGCCCTCTGTTGACCCTCAAAGGTGGAAAGGAAGTTCCTGTTGCTGAAGACACCATGAACTTCAGATACAGAGCCCAGAGGCTCTTGAGCTGGCACTGACCTGAATACTTCCTCCCTGAGGACTAGCTTTCATGGTGTGAGAAGGCACCATGCAAGCTTCCAAAAGAGAGAAGCAACCAACAGTCCTACCCAGCTATAATGCTTATGGACCACATCAATGACCACCATGGCATAATAACCCTAAGGGTGCAGTAATGGCACACATATCTTGGTGGTAACCAACAGTTCTATAGTTGGACTTAAGACCCAGTAAGCAAGAAGGAAACCATATCTACACTAGAAACTCAGCCAACCACCCAAGACTAGTGAGCTAATGGATCTGGGAGGAAAGCCAACTACTGTCATTTTTCTAAATCAGCATAATCCCTAATGCCTTCCAAACATTTGTCCTTCTGCCCATAGATACTTGTAATCCTCATCCTTTACTGAGGAAATGTCTCATTGCAACAGACAGAGACCACTACAGAAAACCACAACCAATGTAGAGTTGAGAAGCCCAGTCCCAGTGACTACATCTACAGAAAAATCCCTCACCTAAGGCTCAGGGAACATTGAGGAAGAGGGGACAGAAAGACTGTGAGAGCCAGAGGATCAGAGAGTTTGTGAGATTGTGTCTCCTAGGAATGTCAGAAGTTACACCCATAAAGTTCCACTGACATGACTTCTTAAACATAATCTGAGTAAGGACAACAACAATAGATAGAACAAAGTGGATGGGGTGGGGGCAGAGGAGGAGAGTACATGGCTTCAACCCTACCCAAAGAGCTGTAGGAAACTAAGAAATTCTGGGAGTGGGAGAAATAGTCTTCCCCAGGGAAGACCACAGCAACTAGTTACCCAAAACCAAATGGTCAGCCCAGAAAAAATGTACATACAAGTAACATTTACAAACTGAGCAGGGTATATTTCATATGCATATGTGAATGTAACAACAGTTAATAAAATAGCCATGCATTTGAAACAGAGGAAGGGTACATGAGAGGGTTTGGAGGGAAAAGAGAAATGATGAGTGATATAATAATATCTTAAAAAAAAAAGTTGAAAAAAGTCTTTTTTGGTCATGATCTTTCATCCCAGCAACAGAAAAGTAACTAATACAATGGGTATCTTTGGAAGCTGCTGCAACTTCTCAACTACTTACTTAGTCAACATCTGCTGCTGTCCATATCAGGCACTGTGCCAAGAAACGTGAACACTGAAACTGGTTAAACTTTCCCTTTTGAGTGGATGTGGCTGGCTAGAGTCTTGGTATACTATAGGAAGAGCGAATGCCAAGGGCAGACAGATTAAAAATAAAATCTATTCCATGTTATGGTTCATTGCCATAATTTTAATCTGTGCTGTTGAGCGCTTCATGGGAATCAGTTCTCACATTAGCCTATGGGGTGTATGGGAGGCAGCACAGTACCCTTCTTTTACCTGTCCTTGGCTTCAGGAAAGGTCTACACAGTATGTTGCTGGACATCCTAGGGCATGATCCATTGCCCTTTGTGATGGGCTCTGCTGCCCACTGTGGAATGCCATGCAGCCTCCCTGCCTCTCCTCCAAGTGGTCCCAACTCCAAGTTTCTCTAGATATCATGGACTGTCCCCATCCAGAGCAAGAATAAACTCACCTACAGTTGAGAACAGCTGCCCTAAACCTGTAACCTCCAGTGCCTGCCTGCCAACACCCCACTTCCTCCAGCCAGACTCTAACTCCCAAGCTTATACAAATAGTGCTGGGTCATAAGAAGCAGAATTTCTACCCAGAATTTTGGAGTTACTGAGGAGATCTGTGTTCTTTTCCAGGTGCTAGGCTAAGGGACATGGGGACAGATGGAGAGGACTGTCCAGATGAGAGAGGGTGCTTTGCTAAGGAGTTTGTGTGGGTCTATAGAGGAAAAAGAGGATGAGTAGACAGTCCAGGTTAAGGGGGAGACTCAGAATTGTAGTCATCTAATATCTCTATCAGAACCAGAAACAAGAAGGTTTTTCACAGATGCTCAAAATGGCTTGAATTTCAGTATTCCCAAGGCACCATTCTACCTAGTCATGCCCCTGTATCAGCAACCTGCTGACTCAAGCCTTCCACGAGAAAGCCTCATTTATCCTGAGCCAGGGGAAGGAGAGGCACACTCCATCTTCCCTTCCAAAATAAGGGACTTTTGGAAATCCTCTATCTTGAAAGAACATTCCCGACACATTTGTGATTAGTGTCAGCATACACTCCCCTTGCTGATGGAGGGCTGGAAAATCCGTTTGTCAGCTAGGCAGTGGTGTTTTGGGCAAAGGGGTGTTTAAGCTTGGGTATGCCCTCCAGGCTAGATGTCTGGAAGCTGGCAAGGGGAATGTCCTGGGTTGCTTCTGGTGTTTTCTAGACCCAAAACTGATTCCCTGATTTTCTCCTGGCATTTCCTATTTTCTGTGATGACTAGTTCAGGTCTTAAGAAAACAGTTCTGTCAATGACTTTTCTTTTTGTACAGAGTTGTGTTTGACATGAAGAGTCATATACAGGTTCCTAAGTCCATTTTCCCTCTAGGCATACTCCCTCCTGTCCCCACCACCCAGTAGTGTGGAAATCATAGAGGGGATCTGTTTGGTTTCTCTCCTCTCCCTCCCACTAGCCGCCCCTTCTACTGGTCATTTCACCATGATAGTGGTAAGTGTCTCACCTGAGCCCCCTCTGGACTTCTGGAATGATATTTCTTGGAGGAAAGTGTGCACTGATCTCTGGTGGTGCCGGAGGTAAGGGTTGATACTTCTTGGGGAGGGTGATGGCAGGCCTGTGGGAAGAGTCACATGTGTAAGGACTGAGGAGGTCTTTAGTCATGCCTTTCTCAGACAGTGAATTCATTCTGGCCCCCTCCCTCCCCTCCTCTGCTGTGGGTTTGAAGCTCAAGTGTGGAGGACGCTGTCTGCAGCCTGGATCATTCTAGGTGTCTTCAAGTCTTAGCATCCTCACTCTTCCAGAGGACTGTGCTCTGATACTCAGCATTCTGTAGCGTGTGCAAAAATTTCCTACAAGTGTCATATGCTTTCCAATATGCCACCCATTTGGACTACAGGAGGCCTGGGAAAAAGAGAATAATGACCTCCTGCTTATTCCACACTGGATGACCTGAGTTTCAAACACTCCCCCGCAAGGATCATGAAAATGTTTGCAAGTCAATAAAAGCCAGTTTCACCCCTTTTCTCACAAAGTGGATCATGTGGTTTGGTGGATGCTGGAGGTACAAAAGGAAATCAAATAGACATAGTCCTGGGCTCAGGAAGCCCCCACTCCATGCAAGGGAGGAGTCAGGAGTGAAGTGATTGACGTGCTTGGCTGAGGGACACATTGGTCTCAGTAGAGCAAAGGCATTCTCCAACCCACTCAGAGCCCCGGTGGCCCAGTCCGCAGCTCTCACCTCTGTGTGTGTATAAATATAGCAATAATCAGCAGTACTATATGTGATATATAAACATATGGACTTACATGAACGTATGTTTATACATTATAAGTCCTTAAATTATAAGTCAATTTATTTATGAAAATTCAAATTTCTGGTTGATTATTGACCTACTGATTTCTATGTTGGGTCTGTCTTGACCTCATGACTCTGGGCAGCTAGATGTACCTACAACACGCTCTGTCTGATTTTGTTTTTTGATTTTTTTTTTTTTTTGTTAAAGAAAGGAACATACCATGTTGATAATTAGGCAGCGAGATTCTGGGAAGAAGGAATAGCAAGTATAGAGATATGTTGCTAGAAATGGATTTGGGGGATGGATAACTTCATGGTAATTAGAAGGTTGTGGGCTATTGTTAGGCTCTATAACATTGCCTGCTACATGCATACTTGACCAGCTTGGTCTTGGGCTGGTAAGATGGCTCAGCAGGTAAAGGTGCTTGATGTCAAGGCTCAAGACCCATGTTTGATCCCCAGGACCCACAGAGTGGAAATAGAGAATCAGCTCCCATACATTGCCCTCTGGCCTCCCCATGTCACACTAGCCACCACAAATAAGTAAATGTAAACAGCAGACGTGACTTGTTTCAAACATCAACACTAAGAAAGATAAGTGCCAGAGAGAGGGGTGCTGACAGCAGCGGGACTGTCTGATGATGCCAGTGAGTGGAGGCTGGGTGGCCAAATGTGTGTGTGTTTCTCTTTTGCAGGAGCTGGCACAAACCCTTCAAGTTTGTGACAAGAAAATACATTTTAAAAATTTATTTTATGCGTCTGAGTGCCTTGACTGTGTGTTGTCTGTGCACCGTGTGCCCGTGCACAGGGCCCGTGGAGGCATCAGATCCCTTGGGATTGAAGTCACAGGTGGTTGTGAGCCACCATGTGGGTGCTGGGAATCGAACCTGGTTCCCCTGCAAGAACAGTCAGTGCTCTTGACCTCTGAACCATCACTCTGGTCTCACAAATAGGATTTTAAATGTCTTACCGTGGAGGTGGCACAGGAATCTGCAAAAGGAAAGAGAACCAGGAGTTAAATTCACTGTTCTTGGGCAGAGCCAGTGGTTAGGAATGTTTTGATTTACAAATGGAAATGGAAAATGATGACTGAAACCCTAGGGCATACTTCAAAGAGTAACAAGTACATTTTAACATTTTTCACTCACCTTGTTCACCTCTGTGTATTTGAATCCTAAAATATAAGATGGAAAAAACAGTGAACCCCGTGGGAAATATCATCAAATACTCTTACATATCCTTCTATGGAAACCACTCCTATATTTAACAAGATTGATGACATTGATCATGATGCTTATTGGGATCTCAACAGTTACCCGGCCTGATGCTGAACAGTTAAGTTTGGGGGATCTTATTGTATTCTCACCCTGGCTAATGGAAATGAAGAGTCTGAGATGTGGGGAAATTTAACACCCCACAAGCAGATGTCACTGTGAGTGGTGTGACTCTCAAGGACCTCTGAACCTCACCCTCTCACCATCCATCTTGTTGCTCCTGGAAACCACCTTGTGCTTCCTGCTACCATGAGTTTTGTTATTTCAAGTTCCTCTCAGTGACAGCATGTAGAGTTTCATCTGGATGTGTCTTGTTTCACCCAGCATGATGTCCTCCAGGCCCATCCACGTGGTCACAGATGGTAGGCTTTCCTTCTTGTGGGGCCGAATAAAACTCCAATTAATCTATGTATACCGCCTCTTTACCCAGGCTGCTCTGTACAGACAGATTTCTCCCATGCTTTGCTTTGTGGATAATGCTTGGGACTCGGAGTGGAGACACCTCTTCAGGATCCTAATTTCAATGGCCTTGATGGATACTACAAGTGGGATTCCTGAGTCGCAGGCTGGTTCTAATTTTAGGTTCTAGAGGAAATACTAAACTGGTTTCCCAGATGGCTGTGCCAACTTGGGTTCTCACCAACGGTGGGCACTGCCCCCACACCTTGTAATGCCACTCTAGATGGGGCGCTCATGCTTGTAGCATCATTCCTCACTCACACCAGGAAGCTGGTGAGGGTCTTTTGTGGTAAACATGGCTAATCTTTCTGACACCCTGTCTGTGTATCCTGAGTTGCTATTAAAATGTTGGTCTTTCTCTAGCATTGCTTAGTACTCTCTCTCCTTTCTTAAAATTTTAGTAGTAATTCTAGCAACAATAGCAACAAACTACAGTTATCCAGTTTGTGGCCTGGGGCTGCCTGTGGCTCGGGATAGCTTGTTGGGTTGCAGTGTTAGGCGATGTAAATGTAAGTAAGCATCCACAAGCCATGAGCTGCAGGTTGAACACGGGTTTCCTATGCAGCTCTAGACAATGAAATTTTCTTTGCCCTATGTGGCATAGAAAAACCAAAGGCCTGGACAGCCCTACACTCTGTCAGCCACAACAGACGTGTATGCTAACAAACCATCCATGCCGAGGGCCTCCCCATGCTACTGGTTTAGACATCAACATTTCACAAGGGAAGTGGTCTGGGTGACCTTCAGGGTAAGCAAACAGGACCACACGGGTGAAGTAACTCATCACATAGCTGTCAGCTTTGGTGGCAATTAGACTAAAATCCAGCAAGGTTCTTTGTCTTCCATTAGGGAGCCTTGTTTAACAAAGCGCTAACAGGTCAGGTATTTGCAATAATGGAAAAAAAAGACTCGGAGAAGATTTGGAGTGGAATCTTTTTTTTTTTTTCAGACTGACTTTTAAAATTTGTTTTTAGCAGTGCACAGACCAAACTCAGGACTTTGAGTCATGCTAAGTCAGCATTCTGCCCACCCAACCACACCCCCAGCCTGACCTTGACTCTTGTTATCCACTATGGGGTCAGTAAGTAGTAATGGAACAAACTCCTGGACTGGGGAATGGGTGATTTCTTTTCTTTTCTTTTTTTTTTTTTTTTTTTTTTTTTTTGGTTTTTCTCTGTGTAGCTTTGCGCCTTTCCTGGGACTCACTTGGTAGCCCAGGCTGGCCTTGAACTCACAGAGATCCGCCTGGCTCTGCCTCCCGAGTGCTGGGATTAAAGGCGTGTGCCACCACCGCCCGGCGGAATGGGTGATTTCTTATACTTACCCAGCATTTATATGTGGGATACATGAATTAGAGCATGTCAAGGCGTGTTTCCTGTTTTTAAAAATTATTATTTGTTAAGTCTTTGAGGCATAGCTTCTAATGAACACTTCGTTTCTACTGTGCAATGGGACATTAGAGAGGGGATGTTTTGTTACTTTCCTGACAAAGCCCAGATGTTCTCCAATGCTGGGAAGAGTTTCCTGTCCGTCAGACCAGAGGACCCACCGGGTCTACCTTGAAGACTTTTGCCCTCCTAGCAAGAGGAGGAGGCTTTTCACTGGGAGGTGACTGGCATGTCTGCCCTCTGGTGGCCAGTACTGTAATCAGCACCATCTGCCGAGAGAGACTGGCCCAGCCCTTTTCAATGTTTAGTGCTCCCATCACTAGCCAGGGGCTTACATCTGGAGAGGCGACACGGGGAGGAAGTGGAGCACAGCTGTGGAAGCTAACGGACCTGGACTTGACTATTTTAGGGCCAAATCCTGAAGAATCTAAGGATACAGTGTTATGTGACGTTGAAGCTGTGCTTCTTGGAGAAGAGGATGTTTCATAGGTCTGTTTGAAATGTGCAGGAGCGGCTTGTACTACACTGTAAGACCTGGTTGTTAAATGGGCAAGGATTTTGTAAGCTGGTTGTTAAATATAGACATCGTTAAAAATACATTATAGAATTGTACAGTTAAGTCATATCAAAACAAAGATGAGGAACACCAACACCTCGCTTCCTGTGAGTGTGCTATTGTAAGTCCCACTGAGGTTATTTCCCATGCTATGAAATGACAGCTCTTCCAATTCTATGCTCATGAGCACTCTTGTACTTGAAGACAGGCATGCTGGGAGTATTTCCTTCCACTAAGTAAAATGTTGCAGAATCAGAGAACTTACTGTGTTGCCATTTGTCCGGACTTAAGAAAGTTTTAGAGAAAGTGTTAACCGAGCATACCCTACTTACAGTTGTATAATGTTCGTAGGCATTACGTTCTGAAGAGTGGGCCTAAGGAAACACGTGTCTAGAAAACTAGTTTTCAGCTTAGCTAAGAAATGTTTCATGTCGTTATACCCTGGAAGATGTGATTTAGCTGTGGATGCAAGAGCTTGGCAAAAGCCAATCAGAGCGGGATGTGGTCGCTCATGCCTGTCATCCCAACACTCAGGAGTGGGAGGCAGGAGGACCTTAAGTTTGAGGCCAGCCTGGGTTGCAGAATGAGCTCAGGGGAAGCTGGGCTACACAGCAAGACCCTTAAAACAATGAAACAAAAACACCTGGCTCTATGAAGTTGGGATAAGGGATATTTTATCTCTCACTGTTACTTTATAAGTGTGTATTATATCTGTCCATCAGTAATACATATAGTGACCTCAGTTGCATATTTTCTCCTCTTGAATTCTCCTCTTCGGATACTTGACTGTTTGACATCTCCCAAGGCTTGTGATTGAGTTTTGCTGTTACTATCAACACAAACTGCTTGGCCTCTCCGGGCTTCTTCTTGCCTTATCTGTGATTTTTTAAAAGACGAGAAAACACGACTCATAGGAGCCAAGACTTTGTTCCTTGATAGAAGACACAAAGCAGAGTGGCCACAAATGGGACCTGTGAAGTCACTCAAGTGTCAGCCTGTCACTTACTGAGCAGCCTCGGTGACTTAAAAGTTAAAATGCAGACTGTGAAATCTAGTTCCTTGGGGTTTGAGGAGTAAATAAAGTAATATTTAGTTTTCACCTAAGCCAGTGGTTCTCAACCTGTGGGTCTCGATCCTTTGGGGGTGGAGCAATCCTTTCACAGGGGCCACATATCATATAGCCTGCATATCAGATATTCATGTTACAATTCATAACAGTAGCATAATTACAGTTATGAAGTAGCAATGAAATAATTTTATGGTTGGGGGGTCACCACAACATGAGGAACTAACTGTGTTAAAGGATTGCAGCATTAGGAAGGTTGAGAACCCCTGACCAAAGCTTCCATCCAATTTGTGCTGAGCCCAAGTGGTACTAGTTACCCCTGGAGTATACAAATGCAAACACTCCCAGAAACAGAGCATCTGTGTCGTGTTCTATAATTACAGAAATGGACTTGGAAAAAAAAAAAAACAAGATAAAACTTGGCCTCAACCACAAAATTTATTGTATCTAAGGCTTTTATGACCATTAGCATTTTGTGTCTTGATGATTAATTACAGAGGAGCCTAGAGAAGCGACTTAAACAATCCCAGTGGCTAGTAATATCCACTTGGCAGGGGCCTGTTGGAGAAGCATCTTCAAGTCCATCATAACCTTCAGAAATTAATTGCAGCAATAAATTACTGAAGCCAGCCTTGGGGAAGCAGTGGGAAAGGATCATGTTAGGCAAAGCCAAGGTTGTTGCAGGAACCTATTGGCTCTCACATCCCCTTGGATAAAATCAGAAGGTACCACATGTAGGAACAAGCATTTCAACAGCTTTCAGGTTGGGACCAGTGGGGAAAGTGAGATGGAACAATTCCTCCAGCCCAAGCCTGGAGGGGGGTGTTTCCTGCTGCCTTGGGTGTGTCTGGATGAAGAAGAATGGGCAGGCAGGGTGAAGTGATGGACAAAGGCTAGGCAGGGGTGGTGTGGAGTCACAAAACGCTAGAGAACACGGATTTCTGTTTCCACAGTTGAGATGTGAGGCTCCAGTGAAGGGACAAGATGCAGCTGAATTTGGAAGCACAGACAGAAATTATCAGAACTTCTTGAGTTGCCCCTTTTCTGGTCCCCACCTAAGGAGACTGTGAGGTACTGGATCATCCCTGGGTGGTCGTGTGACACTAGTCAGTGTGAGGGTGTTTATCTATACAGTGTTAACACAGGTCAAGTCATAGAAGGAATCTCATAAATATTTTCCACATGACCACTATGTGTCCAGCATGGTGCCACATGTTTGCTGTGGGGGAATGATAAGTTGTGAACCGTGTTCTCTGTGACTGAGGCCTCTGGCTCACTTTTTAATCAATTCACCCATAACAGATTTACTTGCATGCTAAAACCCAAACTAGGTAGATAGGTGACGGTTTTAGCCTGCAGAAGGAGTCAGGGGAATGTATAAGGGGCAGGGATCCAGGATGATTAGTGCAGATCAGCACTAATAAGGGGAGGATCCACATCATCACAGTGCTGTGGGTTTACCATTGGTTGTTTCCTCTGAAACCTTCCTCAAATGCCTTGTCACATAGTATTGTTGATGTGAGAAATTCAGCTTAGGTCCCTGAGTTAGTTTTAGGTCTTCTAGCTGAGAGTAGTACAGTTAGGATTTGAATCCAGGACCAACTGTCCCAAAATCCAGTGTATAACCAGCCACACTGTGGCTTCTAAGCATCAAAAATGCTGTTTTCTGTCCCCAAGTTCACTGTCCCACATCTCAGTTTTATGTCCCTTGCTCCTGAGACTCTCCTGGGAGACACATGACTTCTCCCAGTGGGAATTAGTATGATTTTCTTAGTTACCTCAGTTCCTAGTACAGAATTCAACACACTATGGACTCCTGTGGCCTTGTATGGCTCCCTGGCATGGAGAACCTTGGCACACAGTGAGTTTGGAAGTAGAGTCCTCCTGGCACAGCTGGTATCATCAGTGTGGATGTTTCCCCTCATTCAGAAATCAATCCTCTGGCTGGAGAGAGAGCTGTGGGACTTGGGCCTCACTCAGCAGCTTGTGAGCTGAGTACACATCAGGTGCTTAATGCTAGTGGCTAAGAGGTTATGAGATCAGCCTACTTCCAGGTAGCCCTTGTCCAGCTTTGATCCCCCATCACTATTCCCCAGGAATTCTAAGGCAATGGCTTATGGCCAGACCCCCATGGATACTGACTTTTTTTTTTTTTTGATGCTTAAGCTTTTTGTATAAAATAGCATAACATTTTTGTATGCCTATGCCCAGGTTCTGTTATAATTAATTTCTAGATTATTTATAACTCCTAAAGCAAGTGCTCTATCAGTAGTGGCTTACTGTATTGTTGAGTGAACAATAACAATGAAAAGTTTGTACACGTTCGGTACAGACTTAATGGTTCAAACATACTCTCAGTCTATGGTTAAACCCACTTGCTGTGGGATGTTCTGTATGTTAAATGTGTTGCTCTGATTGGTTAATAAATAAAACACTGATTGGCCAGGAGCCAGGCAGGAAGTATAGGCAGGACAAGGAGAGAGGAGAATTCTGGGAAGTGGAAGGCTGAGAGAGAGAGATGCTGCCAGCCACCGCCATGAGACGATGTTAAGATACCGGTAAGCCACAAGCCATGTGGCAACTTATAGACTAATAGAAATGGGTTAATTTAAGATAGAAGAACTAGATAACAAGAAGCCTGCCATGGCCATACAGTTTGTAAGCAATATAAGTCTCTTTGTGTTTACTTGGTTGGGTCTGAATGGCTGCAGGACTGGCGGGTGAGCGAGATTTGTTCTGACCATGGGTCAGGCAGGAAAACTCTAGTTACAAGAAGCCTGCCACAGCCATACAGTTTGTAAATAATATAAGCGTGTGTGTGTGTGTGTGTGTGTGTGTGTGTGTGTGTGTATGTGTGTGTTTATTTTATAAATGGGCTGTTGGACTGCTGGGGCTTGGTGGGACCCAGAGAGAAAACTCCAGCTACAGCTACATCCACTAGCGTGGAACCCACAGAGGACCGATGCACAAGTGAACTTTAGTATACTTGTTGTGTATGCCTTTCCTCCACATTGTGATAAAGGATATGGATTAGAAAAATTAGTGGGAGGAGAGAGTGCATGGCGGCCATTCTCCACCCTCCCCCAACTCCCAAGAGGCTTGAGGGAGAGGAGAGAAGAGAGGAGAGATAGAGATAGATGGGGGAGGGGAGAATGATGGAATGGATTTATGTTCAAAAGGCTTCTTTTATGGGTTGAAGAACTTTTGCCCTAAACAGTGCCTGTGTTCATTGTGGCAGCATCCTCAACAGCCAAATTATGGAATCAGATTAAGTGACATTGTGGTATATATACACATATTGTATATTATTATACAATTTACTCAGCCATAAAGGAAACCAGGATACTGTCACTTGCATAAATGGATAGAAATGGAAGATACCATGTTAAGCAAAGCAAGTCAGTCAGTATCTAGATTTAAATGTGTGTGTGCATGCATGCATGTGAGTGCATGTATGAGTGTTTGTGTATGCATATGTGTGTGCAGATGTGTATGTGAGTGTGCATGTGTGCATGAGCCTGTATGTGTGTGATGGAACTATGAAGGAGACCATGAGGGAGGAAGAAGAGATCTTAAGGGGGAGAAAGAGCAATCACTAGCACGGGATATGAACACAGAAGGGGCCATTACAGGGAGGAAGGGGGCCAGAATTGGGAGGAAAGGGGCTTGGCGGAGAGGGAATAATGAGGAACAACTATAAGACACATGTGCATGAAAGTACCACAATTAAAACCATTTCTTTGTATGCTAGCTTAAGAATTTTTTTTTTTTTTTGGATTTTTTTAAGACAGGGTTTCTCTGTGTAGCTTTGGAGCCTTTCCTGGAACGCACTCTGTAGCCCAGCCTGGCCTCGAACTCACAGAGATCCGACTGCCTTTGCCTCCTGAGTGCTGGGATTAAAGGCATGCACCACCACTGCCCAGCAAAAAATGAATTTTTAAAAGTCTCATTAATGAGTGATGTTCTGTTTACAGCATTAGTTTTTGAATCCAGCATGGTACCGATACCTGTGTTGATTTTGGACTGTGGGTTGTAACTGAAATAAATTTAAATCTAAACAAACACGAGTCAGTCTTCATTTCTCTATTACCTATCTGTGAGCTAAGGTTTATTATTTTTAAGTGTGCAGTTTATGGGATATCCAGTTCCCTTGTGTTGTGCATTACCACCGGCAGCCACGAGGGGGCAGTACCACCCACCTGTTCTCCTCTTGGACTGAACAGTTTGGAGGAGTGGGCTGTCAGAACAGGGGGAGCTGCAGATGACTGAATGCCAACACTGGTCAATGTCCTTAGACCCAAGGAACATCTGCAGCTGGTGAACGCTACTCGGATCTAAGCTCTGATTACTTGCTGGCTGACCCTGAGCTGCACCTCAGCACGGGCCACCAGGGCCTTGAGCCAGATTAACTTCAAGGTGACCTCTGATTGCTTCAGCATCTGAGTCCCTTTAAAAGCAAATTCACATGATCCCTCCGGAGGGCACTGTGTGGAATCTGGTTTGCTACTTTCAACCAGCCATGCTTGAATTTCTGGATTTACCCGTTCAGCTGCCTGAGCATAATTCTTTTTCTTGGGTGGTTTATTGTATTTCTTTATAAAGTGATTCCTGAAGAGAGTATGCATGTCACTTCAAAGAAAATTGGTTTAGAGTTTGAGCTTAGTTTGCATCCCAGGCGAGGAGATGCGCATTTGAGCTGCGTGTGTTCTCGGCTTTGCCTCTCCCAGGAAGCTAAGCCGTGTCTATTGGAAAGTTACAGCTGTCCTTGGAAATGCAGTGTCCTCCGGATCTGTGGTTATTGCTGGGGGTTCATCACACACAGCCTGTACTGTAACAACTTTACCTCCAAATAAAACTTTTGCCCATTTCCAGGAGGAAAAAAAAAAAAAAAAAGAAAAACTTGCACCTTGAGGGAAGATAAGGTCTCGAAATTTGATGCTTTCCAGACAATGATTGGAGGAAAAATGACAGCAGACATACATTAACATAAAAATGTAACTGCTCAACTTGATGAAAAATATCTGCATAAAATCCCTCTGTTCCTGAATCAATGGGTGTGGTTTCTTTTTCCTGTGACATTTTGTGAGAATAAATAAATTATCTGAGAATATGTGTTTGCATCAAAAAATACAGAATTTTGTAATGCACACAAATCACCCTAGCATTTTCCCTCTGGGTGCTTGATCCTAAAAACAGGGGTGTCTGTATTCACTTCCTCCCCTCTGTCTGTAGTACCTGAGTGTCCAGGGTGATGCTGGAGGTCCATCAGTGCTAGAAGTGTGGGGAAGGATTATGGTCAGGCAGTAACTGCCATGGAAAAAGCTTCCCATAATCCTCCCCTGCCCTCAGTGAGCCTTGCTGTCCTTGAGTTACTGTCTCCAGTGATGGCCTGAGATGATGCTGGGGGCTCATTTTACAAAGCAGTTAGATCTTTATAGCCATGTATCTTAGTCGCTTTTCTATTGCTGTGATAAAACACCATGACCAAGGCAACTCATTGAAGGAAGGGCTTATTTGGGCTTTTGTTCCAGAGGGATGAGTTCCTCGTGGTGAAAGGCATATTGTGGCTGGAGCAGCTAGTTGAGAGCTGACATCTTGAATCACAAGCACAAAGCAGAGAGAGAGAGAGAGAGAGAGAGAGAGAGAGAGAGAGAGAGAGAGAGAGAGAGAGAGAAACTAGAAATGCTCTGAGTCTTTAAACTGTCAAAGCTTGCCTTTCTCCAGCAAGGCCACATCTCCTAAACCTACTCACAGAACAGTGCCACCAACTGGGGACCTAGTACTCAAATGTCCAAGACATCTCATTCAAACCACCAGACCATGACATCAGCCAGTATCCTCTATAAAACAGACAGTACCAGCACATCCCTGAGAAGTACACCCATGCTCTTTCCCTGAGGAATTGGTCTGCTATTTTGTTATGGGAAATTAATATTCCATAAGAGAACTAACAAGAAGCTCAGAGGCAAACTTAGATTATGTCTATTTTCCCTAGGGTTTTTGTCTTCCTTTCTCTATTCTACTGTTCAAGGTTTTCTTTTCTCTTCCAGATCTTATGAATTGATGAAATGTTGGAGAAGTGACGTGTTCAGAGAGATGGACAGCAGCCACCGAGGCTGCTCTGCTGTTTCTTGTCCCAGGTCTCATGTCTCATTACAGGAGGAGAGTGTGCCATTGTCACCGAAGATTGGTGCGCATTGAATGATCAGTCCCTGACCTGTGAGCCCTTGGGCTTCTGTTCCCTGTCTCTGTCAGGAAAAGGGAAAAGGCTTTTGCACAATACACCTTAGTGTTTTTAAGAACGGAAGCAAATCACTTGATAGAATGGAGCTGTCATTGAGTGGGCAGAGAAGCTGTTCTTAAAGGACCTAAGAAGCATTGAGGAGATGGCTTCTCCATATCACATTGGGTTCAGGAGATTGATGGAGTCAGGCAGGAACCTGTGAGGCTAAGCTGGCTGCAGAGGAACTTTGGGGATTATAACACCTTCTGAGGTATTAGAACCCTTCCTGCCCATGTGAGCTTGCTTGGGCCTCCCAAGCTGCCACAGCTGAAGTGAGTGGGCATGAGGCCTGTTTGCTGCAGCTCTTGAAGAGGTATACTCTCCTCAGGAAGGTTAGACATCTTGCTGAAGGCCTCATGGCAGGCAGAGGCTGAGCCCAGGCTGTTGCCCTTCCTCTGGCCACCCTGTTTCCTGCTGTGAGCATCCTTCTCTTCCTTCACTCTGCCCTCAGCATTGTGGTCCCAAGTAGGCTGTGCTGAAAAGCCAGACAGGGGTTCAGAGGGGGAGCTGAGCATTTACCTCCCAGGTTCCCAGCATGGTTTATATCCTTTCTATATTAAATGTCCACCAAAGACTGATGGGTAGAGTCTTTGGTCAGTCTGTGATACTACTGGGGCGTTCTGGGGACCCTAGGAAGGAGAAAGGAGTTGGGGGAGGAAGTTAGGTCATTGGGGGCCTGCCTTTGTAGCAGGTATTGGTACTCAGCCCCTCCTTTTCTCCTTGCTTCCCAGCCACCCTCAGATCATGAGATTTTTCTCTAACATACACATGATGCTCTGCCTCACCACAGCCCCAAAGCAGCAGTTACCAGGTCTGTGGTCTGAGATTTCTGAAACGGTAAGCAAAAGCAACTTCTGCTCCTTTGAAGTTGGATTTCTTAGAGATTTTTGTTGTAGCATTGGGAAGCTAGCACACTTCTGTAAATAGTTCCTTTGTAAGTAAACTTTCTTAAATTACCTTACTGTGTGTTCATCGCCATCTTCCATTGGGACCTGTAGTGCTGCACTTCCTTATTAAAGGTGATGTGTATAAGACACTTTGGGATTCAGCATTAAGCACATGCATGGTGAAGTTGGTGGGCTTCAGTTATTGGGGACTGTAAATCACATGACTGCCATCTTTTACCCTGGACATCGTAAGAGGCAATGGGGCCAGGGGAAAATGCTAAGACAGGAAAATAATGAGACCCTATAAAGATCTGATCCAACTGACTTTCTCCAGCTGCCCTTAGTTTGTGCTTCCAGCATCAATGGGATTGATTACTTCCTCTCAGACTTGTACCTGTGCTTCTGTCTTCAAATTGAGTTGTTTTGCCTCAAGCTCTACAGCCCATTTTCATATTCATTAATCAACATTTTAAAATTAGATTCCTATCTTGTGATTTTTTTTCAGGGCATGTGCTTATAGAAATGACTTATTTGAATGCAATCCATAAGTTTTGAAACAATGCCTTTCTCAGATGATGTAGAACAGAATATGAGTTTTCACAATCAATTTCTTTGCCAATAAGGTAAGGCTATAAAAGAGCCAGGAGGCATGCATGACAGCAGAACTGGACAGTCATTTCTCAGAGCATCATTCAGTGGAGCTCCTGGTGTATAGGAGCCCGTGACCACAAGCAGGGCACAGGACCATGGGAGCAGGGGAGATTCTCGATGGGATTTTAAACTCTTGGGACTTTACCTTTAAAGTGTTGGCTTCTGACATCCTTGGAGATGGGCTTGTCCCTGTAAAAGACCTGTAAAAGACAATGAGGCACCATCAGCTCACACTGATCATGCCACAACCTTGTGTCCAGCCACTCTGTATGGCTAGAGTCCCCAGCATAATTACATATGTCCCTGGGCCTACTGTTCTTAGAGACTGCTGTATGCACATGGTTGGCATTGGCTGAATATATGCAAATATGTGGATTGCCATCAGAGAAGGTTGTGGTGGCCTGGGTGCTACTTGGCATAAAATCTCAGGTTTGAAATCACACTTTCTGCCATGAAAGCTTGGGGAGGACATCTAGGGTCTTAATAGTGTTAGCTTTACATCTTTCTGATAGAGAAAAGAGAGCCAGTGTATGCCACTGGGTTATAATGGAGACCAGTGTACATGGCCAGGGGTATGGAAGCCATTGGGCAGGCACAGTGGATGTGACCTTTAGTGATAGTAGCTCAGGTGAGATCACCTTAAACTCTGTCACATGCCAGTTGTGAGGGCATGGTGAGTCACTCAGCTCTGTAGTTTTCTTTCTGTGAAATGGAGGCAAAAAAGAAGATACTGCTTCGTTTGTGGATGGTGGGTGTGTGTGCAGTAATGTGAGACACAGCGTCGATGCACCCAGAATGTGAGGCATCACTATGACACAGAACAGCAACAGTGTCATCACTGGGGGCGTCGTGAACTGTTACAGTGGGATTAGAAGACATGAGGGATGGAGATGATGAAGAGGCCACTGAAGTGCCAAGGCCTTGGAAAGCCTTTCTGCCCTGCTAGTCCTGAGCCTTAGTGTTTATCTTATCTAATACTGATTGTGCTAGGCAAGGTTCCTGGTGGTGGTGGTGGTGGGGTCCTGAATCTCTCCCATGAACTCTGAGCCCCAGGCCTTGGGAAGGCCATGGCTGATATTCTGCAGTTTAGCCTGGTTGGGATAGAGCACTGGTTGGGTTTTTCTGGGACCCTGCATTCATTCATAGAGCCATCAGCTTCCAGTGGCTTGCTTGGATGCCAGGTGCTGGAAGGCTTTTGATTGTTCTCTCTGAAGCCTCAGCGTTCAGTCTCCCTGTAAGTCAGCCACTCACCACTCTTGCCCACACCCCATTGCCAGCTTGGTTAGGGCAGCAGGCAGGGCTCTTTCCACTGTACACGGATCCCATATGCTTAGGGTTTCAGGATGGGGCTTCCTCAGTGTTCCTGCTCATTTCTCCTAGGCAGTCACATTCTGCTTTGTATTCACAGAGAAGCCTTTGTATGTGAGGTTTCGGTTATCTCTGAAGATCTCTCTCTCTCTCTCTCTCTCTCTCTCTCTCTCTCTCTCTCTCTCTCTCTCTCTGTGTGTGTGTGTGTGTGTGTGTGTGTGTGTGTGTGTGTGTGTGTGTGCATGTGCATGGTACAGTGTGTTGGTATCTGTGTGTTTTGATGTGGTATGTTGTATTAATGTGTGTGTATTATGATGTTTTGGTGTGTGTGCAGTGTATATATTGTGTGTGTTGTTTGTGTATGTATGATTTGTGTGCATGTGTGTGGTACAGTGTGTTAATATGTGTGTGTGTGTGTGTATTATATGTGTATGTGGTATGGTGTGTGTGGTGCATTTTACTTTCAACAATGCTTAAAAATATCCACTCTCCCACCATAACAACTAAAAAATGTCTCTAGTCTATACCAAAGGTCCTGGGGGGCAAAGATCTTCCTGTTGAGAACCACCAATTATAATACAGGATGCTGTATGGGTGAAGGACTTCTTTTCACATTCTCCCAGACATCAAGACCAGCAGCTTGGGTCATTGCCTCCTCCCTCAGATTATGTGTCCTGACTCCCTTCTATGCTTCCGTCGCTGAGCTCAGTGCTTGGTACACAGTAAGTACTCACTGAGCAGAGCACTAGTTTAGGGCAAGATAGCTGCAATCGTCCGGAGGAACTGAGATAAGAAAGGGCCTCTGTAAGGGTTATTGAAGATCCAGCCCACAGATAGTTTAATCTCAAAACTCATAAGAAACAGCCTTTGGAAATGAGGTTGTTAATGAGAAAGATAATCTACTTGCCATGAAAACTTTCTTGCTGCATCATTGATGACTAGAGTACAATTCTGAAGGGAGGCTAAGGCCTTGCTTAATGAATAAGGAGATTTCTCTCCTGGCAGCCATCTGTCCCTGTCTGACCTCTCCCTCATCTCGGTTGGTTTACTGTGATGGGGCCATGGTTTTGCTTCTGAAGGGACCTATCAGAGAGGAGAAAATGAGGCAGTGAAGAGGTGTGGACTGTAAGACGGGAAGCCCAGATCCTGCTGTGGTTGGGTTTTGAGATGGGATCTTATGTAACCCAGGCTAGCCCCAAACTTGTCCTACGGTCCAGGATGACCTCGATGGTTCTCCTGTTCCTACCTCCCAACTGTTGGCATTACAGAGGTGTGACACAGTGTCTAACTTGCCACAGCTTTTAAAAAGCCAAATGAGGTTGTTTTTCCTTAGGAAACATATTCCCCAAAAGAAGGCCTATGTGTACACGCATGTGACAGAGGAAGGAGCTCTCAGATCCTCTACGTGCCTTCTGTTCTTTGTAATTGGACCAGGGCTTTTCTAGGGTTAAAGTCATGCACCACTAAGCCTGGCCCGGAAAGGGTTTTTTTTTTTTTTTTTTATCACTGAGTGGATCTCATAAAAGAGCAACTCTGGCTCCCCTTTTCTCTCCTTCCCTCCCACCTCCTTCATTCCTTCCCATCTTTCCCTTGTCTTCTCCCCTTCTACCATGTCAGGATGCAGAAAGAAAACCTTTGCTGATATTGGCACCTGCAGTTCGGATATCAGACTCCAGAAGTAAGGGAAATAAATTTGGTTAATTATAAAGTACCCCATTTCCCATAGATATTCTGTCGTATCAGCACAAGACAGGCTGATGTGTGGTCAATATCAAGAGAAACTGTGAGTCTTGTGAGCATAGTGGACATGCCACCCAGGAGAGCTGATGGGACTTGCAGAAGTATGCTCCAATTCACTAGTGAATGGTGTCATGGAAGGGGACTCTAACAGTGACATCCCCCTTCATAAAAACCCTGATCACACCAGCGAAATCCAGTTTTGTTGAGTTGAACATGGTTTTGTAGTGCTTCTGGAAGGGCACACATTGGCATGATTTTACATGTGCCTTAAGCCTTTAAAATGTTCTCATCAAGGGGTGAGTACATTAATCAAAATTCTACCACGGGGAACTGAATAGCTGTACAGCGTATGCTGATGAGCCTTTACTCACCACAGCGCAATTTATTCTGTGACTGGACTTAGTGTGAAAAGAGAGGAGCCCTGGTATGTTAATGTGACAAGGATTCCTTGTATGATTCTGTCTCTATAGGCAATACTGACCTGTCATGAATCAGAATATTATCACCAGTGACGTACAGACCTGGGCTGAGTCTTCTTTATATTATGGTCAGCTATATTAAGAGTATTCATTATTATACATTTTATTAAAAATAAAAACCTGTGTATATATCTAGTGCATTTTCATTTACTTTCCATAAAATTATCTGCAGTGCCTCTAGATACCTTTTAGGCCAGCATATAGAATATTCCTATCTGGTTTGTACAGGGATTACAGAGGTTTGGAAGGTCATGAGACTTCTCACTGCCCAGTTTAACAGTTGACAATGCTGGGCTGAGAATCTTGGCAAAATGATGTGTTATTATCAAAATGACTTGTGTTCTTAATGCAGGATCTGAAGAGTGCAATGGTAATTAGGAAAGATGTAAATTCCTTAGCCTGATGCCTGACTCCCATTAAGTCTTCAGCAAATGTAAATATTCTTTCCTTCTAGACTCCTCCAAAGGCCTATGATCCCATAGGTCACACTATTCAGGTTTCCCAAGCCTGCCCTGCCCTGTTCCATCATCTGTCATGATGCCTTGGGGAAGGAGACCTGGGGCAGATCTCTGTGAGCTAGGTAGTGCCCTCCTCATGCCAGGCCCTCAGGGTCCCCCTTTACTCACTTCTTCCTGTCGCCTCATCCCTATATTCCAGATTTGCTTCCCAATGGGAACAGAAGCCTTGGGGGGTAGCAGAAGGGGAGCCTCCATCATATCCTTGAAGAAGCGTGTGTCTGTGGAAAAAGAAAGCCGGTAAGCTTGTGCCTTATAAGTTGGCTAGATTTGGCACATAGCCACTTAAGAAGCGTTCATACATGCTCGCACTCATGGAGTCAACACAGTTAAGGTACTACGCAAGCAATTCTTTTTTTGGGGGGGGAGGGGTATCACAGGGTACTCTTCAGAGTAAGAGTGGACAATGACTCAAGGGACTGTTGCAGAAGAAAACACTCTCTAGTGTGTAGAGTGGCCGGAGGGATCACTGTGAAACAAAAACGAAAACAAAAACAGAACACAACAACAACAAACCCCCCAAACAAACCACTCTCAAAGAGGCAAGCAGTTCCGCCTGCACCTGCCAGAGGAGGAAATTAAGGTAGACAGGTTGGCTTTGGTTCACAGCAATCCTATCAAGGATGGCCTTGGCTAGCCTTCATTTTTTATCCACCTGAGAAATGCTACCAGTTCTTGAGGAGTTATGCTGTGCTACCTACTTTATTTTTCTTGTCTGTTTGTTTATTATTTATTTATTTATTTATTCATTTATTAGTTTTATTTCAGACAGTGTCTCACACCAGAGCTCAGGCTGGCCTGAAACTCTCTCTACATATAGCTCAGGTTGGTTTTCAACTTGTGGCCATTCTCTTGCCTCAGCCTCCTGGGTGCAAGTACAGGCATGAGCTACTATATCTGCCCCTGGAGCCCACCACCCAACCCATCCACCTCTTTCCTCTGGTGGGCTCTTATAGCATTTCCCTGTTATTTATTTATCTCTTGATAAATTCTAGGATGGTGACCAGCACAGTGCAGATATTCAGTCAATGCTTTCCAGTACTGAATACAAGGTGATCGTTATCATTATTATTTTTGTTGTGGTTACTTGAGTCAAGGTCTCACCATGCAGATTGAGCAGGCCTTGAACTTGGAATCCTCCTGCCTCAGCCTTTGAAATGCAGGGGTGAAGGGTGTGTGTCACCTTACCTGTTCACCGCTTATAAGACAATTCTCGTTAAAGAAATTTCTGCAGATTCATGTCTGTGAGCTAGGCCCTCAGAAATCAGGTGAGCTTCCTCCTTCCCTTTACAGTGGCATAGAGGACCGTTGACACTGCCCTATGTGGGAAAAGGCAGGGGTGGGCACAAAGCCAGCCTCCCTCCCTTCTTATAAGTGGGATGTTACTACTGGGTCCATTCATAGGCTGGCAACCTGCGGAGCGAATCAGTCTTCTCTTTCTTTGCTTTCCCACACCATGTAGACTAACCTCACAAGTCTCACATGCCTGGTGTCCTGCCTGGCTACTTCTCCCATGCTCCTACCATGAGGACAAGCCTAAGGCTCAAACAGACTCTGTCCTGACAATGACAGTGACCGAGAACAGAATTTGACTCCATATGCCACTCATTTAACTTCAGAGGAACTTTCTGAGGGTCAGTTCTACTGGGAAGCCTGTATTCATACAAAAAACTGAGTTCTGGAGCATGAGCCTGTAAATTACTATGCAATGTTGCACATGGACACACATCTTCAGACTCCCCCGGGATACCTGCGTATTCTGATTCCTGTATAGGTCTGGCTGGTAAAATTTTCATCGATGGCCATGCCTTTAGCAGCTGGAGCTCAGGATCTTCATAGTCATCATCACTGTGGCATTTTCCTCCATCCAGGACTGCAGCCAAGTTCCTTCTCTAAGTGGGTGAAACATTGGAGTGAGTCCAAGGGAGGGACCATGTGGATAAAGGTGGTATGTCTCAGCTCTGGCTTAGGGAGTGATGCTGACTTGTTTGCAGCAGATGTTAAGATTCTAGGATCTAGGATCTTACATAGCAATGTAATTCTTGTGATAGAATTCTAAAGGTGCCTCCCAAATATCCTCATCTCTTTGATCATTCAATCACAGACCCATCTTGTCCTGCTGTGAGGGGATCAGGCAGGTGTAAGTTGTTAATGAACTGACTTTAAAACACAGAGGATTCTGGGTCACCTGGGTGGGCCCAATGTTTTCAGTAGTCCCAGAAAGTGAAAAGGGAGACTATTTGTCAATGTAGTGAAAAATCAAGAATCCCTGAAAATGAGTATAGCTTAGAGCTAATAAAAAGTTCAGTAAGGTTTCAGGATACACGGTTGGTCCGGTTCTGTCTGTGTGTATGCAATGGTAATAGCAATTAGCTTTTCTGTAAACTACTGATAGCAGTTTGAAAATAGAAAAGGAAAGAACAACAGCAAAACATTAAGAAAAATTAAACCCTTGAGGACACTGGGCCACAGAAGTGAAACTTGTGCTCAAAAATCTGAAGGCATGCTGTAAAAAGACCTTAATGAATGCACAGAGGCCCACTGTTCATGGACTGAGGACTTAATATTGTTAAAATTGAATTCTTTAAAAACTGATGGACAGATTCAGTAGGATTCATATGAAAATCCAAGCTGTGTTTCTCAGTAAATTGACAGAAATTTTTATAAAAATTGACAAGCAGATGCTCAAATTCCTATGACCCCCTCCCCCTTTAGTCACATTCATGTACTAAGGGAAGGACACACGAGATGCCTCCAGTCATCTGCATAGGGGGACAGTTCTTATCAACCCTTTGGCACCTTGATTTTGAACTTCTGGTTTTCGGGGCTGAGGTAAAATAATGAATGGCAATATGATCTGGATTCAAGCCACCTAGGTCATGGCATTTTGTTAGGGTAGCCCAAGCAGGCTTACATGTGTCCTCATTACAGGTCTGGGGCTGAAGCCTGGAGATGGCAGGAAGGGGAAGCAGTTCACAGCAGATAAATTCTCACTGAGTCGTCAGAGCCATTCCTGAGTATATGCCTGTAGGGTAGATCTGCAGCCAGCAGCTGCTCTGTGTAAGCAGGGACCTGGCAATCATCATGCAGAGTCACCTTCCCTCCCTGGATCTTAGCTTTACCTAGAACTGATTGATGTTAGCCTTCCTTTGCCCCCAAGGGAGAAATCTAGGTGGAAGGGTGGAATTGCAACTGTAAATGGTAACTGTCTGAAAGGTCTAAGGACTGCCATGCGATGCTGGGAACTCAAGAGGACTCAGAGACATCTGTTTTCATGCACATTCCTCTTGCGGTGCCTCAAAATGAGGAGATCCTATCTTCATTTTACAAATATAGACTGACGTTGGTGACTTCTCAAAGCCACACAGGTTGTAGGTGGGCTGAATCCTTCCAACACCTCCACCTGACCCAGCACCTGAGTTAAAAATTATTTCATATCTCAAGATGAAGGGCCGAGAGTACAGGGCATCCATAGGTGGACCACTGGGTAGTCAGCACAATGGTGAATAGATAGTGTTAGATTGGGCATGGATCCTTACTCTGCAGAGATAATTCTGCTTCACAGATGGGGCAGCCCTAGAACTCTTTTTTGGACTCTTAATATTTTATAGTCAAGGGTTTAAAAAAAAAAACCCAACAGTGTAAAGTTGAAGTTGGTGCTTTATAGCCCTGACTGTATTTGTGGCTTTCTATAGTAGATTTGTAATATATGATTGGTAAATAATGCCGTAGATTTTAATAAGGCTGAGGATCTAATTATTCCTAAGGGTGTGATTTAAAATATTTATGTTGTAATTTGTCTAGTTATTAGGGTTCAGTTTAATTTACTTTTGGGTTAGATGGCCAGACACACACTCCTATGGGTGAGTAGAGTAATTAATTACAGCTATACATGTTTATCAAATGGGCATGCAGAAGTAAGACTATGCATGCACAAAAGCCATCAGCCAGGGTTCCCACTGCTGCTCTGATTGGCAGTGTCAGAGAAAGTTGGAGATAGGGGGAGGAACAGGCCATGCCAGCAGATTCTCTTTCCTCTCTGGAAAAGTAGAGAGGAGTCTTGGCTGAGCCCGGTTTCTAGGTAGGCAACAGTGCAGGAGATACTTGCTAGGACCATCTGGGGAAGAATCTCTGGGCTCCCATCTGGCTCAGAGCAAGGGTGCAGAGCATGGTTTAGTTAGCTGTGTTCTTCACAGAAAAGCTGGAAGACAGGGTGAGTCAACAGTTTCACCTTTCAGTGTGTTGGTCCACACTCCCAGCAAGTGCTCCATAAAGAAAGTCCAATCAGGCTGTGTGTGAGCTGAGGACTCAGGCCAGGTATCAAGATCAGGTTTAACAGATCTTGTGATGCCCAAGCTGGAGCAGGGTGGAAGACCAGCACCTGCTCACCCACAGGAAAGGGGGCTAAATCACCAGGTAAAGAGCTCCATGGTGCCATTGGAACTGTCCCTCAGAGAATAGGCATCACCACCATGAAGTTGGCCTTCTTGTCAGGTCTTCAGAGAAAAAGTGGGCTGAGATGGGACATTTTGGTTGGGAGAGTATTGGTGACAGAATGGGTGTGTGGCCACTGTGTCCTAGACCTAAGTTATAGAGGCCACATTGTGACCACAGGGAGGCTGCTTCATTTCTCTGATGCACAGATGGAGGTGATTAAACTGGCTTATTTGGTGGGAGGCTGAGGGAACACATAAAGATTCTTGGCGTCTGTCCCATGACAAGGGCCCAGGGCATTAGATAACTTCTCTCTGGTTTATGCCTCCAGTGAAGCATAGCCAAGTGCTCTGAACTTAGAGAAACTATGAATGAACGAGAGAGGTTTCTGACCCACACAGTGCAGGAAAGTGTGGGCATGCACTCGAGTCACACCTAGAAATGAGTTTTGCGGGGGGGAGGTCCCTGGGGGGCAATGGGGTAGGACACTGCTAAAGGGCACCTTCTGTGTCCTGTGAGCTACTTCGAGCATTTTCCAGGGAAAGCCTGGGACCTGACAGAAGCACTCATCACATGAGCTGAAGTCACCCTGTCCTTTCATCCTTTGGCTAGTGTGCATGGGGACAAGAGGTGGCAGGAAGCAGAATGATGGCAGCTGTCACCTAGGGATGAGAGGACATGTACGGGCTTCTAACTCACCGGCTACAGGAGTGACTACAAACAGCATGCTTTTTCTATTGACTGAGGGGGCTTGGTTCTAAATAGAACCGGTCACACCTGTCTCTCACTTATCCATTACACGTCTCTCTCAGGAGTCCCTAACTTCAGGTCTGATACTCTTTACGCAGGAGCCACTTCTGTAAAAGCAAATCTGTGTGTGTGTGTGTGTGTGTGTGTGTGTGTGTGTGTGTGTGTATTCATAAGGTTCATAGCTTTAACTAAAAATTTAAAGGCACACATATACATCAAATAATGACAAGTTAATTTTTCAGATATCATCTATAGCTGTATAACATCTGTAAATTGTATGGATACATAATTTAACATAATTATTTATAACATTTGATATTTGGGTTAATGTTAAACAGTTTAATCTTTTCCTTTAGTTGTTAAAATTCTGGCCAGTGCTTCCAGTAGCTTCACAAAATG
Source organism: Peromyscus eremicus (assembly GCF_949786415.1). Classification (NCBI taxonomy): domain Eukaryota; kingdom Metazoa; phylum Chordata; class Mammalia; order Rodentia; family Cricetidae; genus Peromyscus; species Peromyscus eremicus. The sequence continues at coordinate 33,410,133 of NC_081426.1, forward strand.
CTCAAGTGTTCAACAATTTTTACATTATCAAATGTTTAGTGTGATTTTTTTCAACATGCTGCTATAGAAACTATGCTACAAAATATCAGTGAGTTTGGTGAGATATTAGTCTGAAATGTATGCTATTTCTTTCTTTTAAACTCTCAAACATGGAATTCTAGCAAAAACAAAACAAAACAAAAACAAAAACAAAACAACAACCCACTAGGATATTTTTATATTATTCAATGAATATTGTCATGAGATTACCTTCCAAAAAGTTTCAATTTAAAATTTCACCATGTATATTCTAAAGCACCTGTCTCGGGACACACTCACCAGCACTATGTGTTAGCATTTTCACCTTTATCTGCTATAGCAAGGACCATGAGATTTGGAACATGGGCTGAAATGCGATTTTTCCTTACCAGGAGAGTCTCATGCCGCTTGGAACAGTTGTTTCTTTCATTCATCCGGCGACAGAAAAAAGAAGCCTAAACACCAACACTTACTTTGTAAAGATCAGAGACTGACAGTTAAGGAACAGAGCAGACTCACATGATCCGGAAGAGGTTCGAGAACCGCCCGACACCGGCCTGCCAGAAAACACAGATCATGCGTCACCGCAAACCCAGCGCCAGCTCACAGCATCGAAAGAATGGGGACTGGTTTCCTTGAGGAAATCTTGTGTTCATTTCGATTCAGTTTTGTGACCCCAGTGTCCTTCTCACACCTCACATTCCAGCTACTGATCAGGTAGAACAGAGCGTGGGAAATGGGGAACAGAAATCAAACCCCAACTCAGAGTGGCTATGGATGCGAGAAACTCTCTCTTCCCACGGCAGGTCAGCATTTTCTCTGAAAGAGACTTAAATACCCAGTGTGGTGGTACACCCCTGAAATGTTAACACTCGGGAGGTGGAGGCAGGAGGATCACAAACTCAAGGCTCATCTAGGTTACAAGAAATGAGACTGTGATATGGGAAAGAAAGTGCTGGGGATATTGAACCAACAAGGCCCTGGGTCGGTCTGTGTCATTGAGGTAACAACAGAAAATGAGGCTGAGGAGATGGCTCAGTGGGTAAAGTGTGTGCCTTGGAGGCCTGAAGACCTGACTTGGAGCCCCAGATCAGCATCACAAAGAGCCTTGCACGGTGATGAGTGCTTGTACTTCCAATGCCAGGTGCTGGAGACACGCCCTTCTCTGAGGCTTGCTGGCCAGTCAGCCTGGGTTGCTTGGTGAGTTTCAGGCTAGTGAGAGACCCTGTCTCCACAAAACAAGGCAAAATGGCAGATACATTCTGAGGTGTCCTCTGGATCCCACACACATGAGCACACATGCAAACACAAGCCGCGCCCCCCGCGCCGTCCCCCCCCCCCCAATCCTCCACTGCACACATGAGCACGCAGGCACACACAAGCACGGCCCTCACAAAACAGAAAAGACAAATCAACAAACAACTGAAAAACAGGGAGAAATGATAGGAGAGGACTCCACAGCACCTGCCCTGCAGTCCGCTGAGGAGGAGGCTCCCCCAGCACCCTAGCCAGCAAAGCACATTTACAGAGCTGTGTGTGCACCTGCCTCCTCCAGTGCCTGCCACCACTTGGTGGGCAGAGCTCACGTCTCTTCACGAATCTGTCCCCAGCTCCAGGCACACGTCCCAACATCCAGAAATCGAGCCACTGAGTTTTTGTTAGACCAATATAGTTCAGTTGAGGCTTCTCTCAGCTCCCCCATTTGGACTCATTTATGAAAACGCCTTAAATCATGCAGCCCACTCAGTATTCTGTTCTAAAATTTACTTCCAGATTATGCAAAACCACCCAAGACCTGCTCACATGAGTGAAGGATCTTTGTTCCTCGTAGACTGAAAGTTCTCTAGTTATGTGGTCGTTTTGTAGTTATTCGTCTGTGTTGAGGAATGTGTGAAGCAGAAAACAATTTTAAGATCACATCTGTTTTATCAGCACACATATGAGATGTTTCTGTTAGGTTTCAGGACCAGAAACTGCCAGCTTCTTAACAATGTGTTCACTTTGATTTTGTGGCAAGCATTGTTTCTAAGAGTGCATGCTGTTCCCTGTTCCCTTTTCTTTGGGCTGCTAGGAACTTTAGGACTTATTGTGTGTAGTCATTGTATCACTGTCCCCACAGAGTACTATATGGGGTCTCACGTCCACTAATGCCCTGTGTTCCTACATCTCCCAAATGTGCTTCATGTCCCCTCGGCCTGTGTCTGATTCATCTGTAACCCCCCCACACGCTTAGCATCTCACACTCAGTATCCATTGCCATCTGATGTCATGCTTCCTGGAGCTTCCATCTTGGCCATCCAGGCCACATTTATCTCATTAAATCATTCAGTACTCATTTTCTGTTTCTTCCATGACACACATAAAGAGCTGCAGCATCCAATGACTTCTTTGTTGTGAGTCTACCTGTCTTACTTCGGGAAGATTGCCTTGTATCCTTGTCCCAGATTTTCTATCTGTGCTCCCTTTGGGGGAGAGTTTGAATACATAATTTTAAGCAGAGTCTTAAAGGTGTATATCCATTCATGTCCCATCACCCTGGACCGACAATTCAGATTCGTGAGTCCCACCCCTTGCTCTCTTTCTCATACCATCCAGTTCTTTCTGCATAAATATAGTAGCTACTTTCTGTTGCTGTGTTAAATACTGACCCAAACCTACTTCTGGGAGGAAAAGATTTTGTCATTTTACAACTTATATTCTTTCATGAAGGGAACTTGTAGCAGAGACTGTGGAGGAAAGCTGGCTTATTGGCTTGCTGCCAGGCTCATGTTGAGCTGCCTTTCTTAGACCTCCAGGGACCACCTGCCTAGGGGGTGGCATCGCGCCCCAGTGGGTTGGCCTCTCACATGTCAATCATTAATCAAGAAAATGCCCAACAGACTTGCCTACAGGCCAAGCTGATGGAGGCCTTTTCTTATTGTGGTTCCCTCCTCTCTGATGACTCTAGTTTATGTCAAGTTGACAGGAAACTAACCAGAACACTGAAATTCTCTCCCATCTCAAAGCCCGGCTTAGCTCCGCAGAGCTCTGCCTCGGGTTGGCCCTGCACCCTCCACTTCCCTGCTTGTCTCTTTATAGTCTAATTTTAGCAAGAACCCGACCAAGTCTGTTTAGCCAGAACCCTCCTCCATGCTGCATCACTAACCACGTCTAATTGGGATCCTCGCCTTTTACCACACTCTCCAGGTAAAAATCTCTTTCCCCTGGCTTGCCTTCAGTAGGAATCCTGTTAGGCAGATTTTATCCCCAGTGTTTCTACTTAGTAATTGTCCACCTGTGGTCCCGCCCCAAGCTTGGACTGTGGATTCCCGTTTTTCTTTGGTGGATTCAGACTGGGGCCATTCTCTCTCAGCTGCACACCCCTTTTGCTGTAGTCCCTCTCCTGACCTGTCCTTCTTTAAAGATATCTCAAAGAATTTTTTTCCCTACTTTCTTCCCTCTGGACTCCACACATCAGACTGTTTTCGAGTCCCTGTAGCACTCCATGCTCTTCTGCCTCAATGACACAGTGCATCTTGTCTCTCTGTCTGGAATATTTTCCCGCAGCTTTGCCTGTGCCTGGATCCTTTCTGGTCCTCAGATCCCACTTAGACTATCATCTCCCTTGGTAACATCTCTGGCCACCCACCTCAGCTGTTAAGTCAAAGAGCACAGTTCCACTCTGGTTCCTCCCCTACTACCCCCCGACCCCCAGCCCCAGAACCTTGTCTGGCAGTGGGGGTGACTCTGCAGAATCACCATGCCCCATTTCTCTGTCTAGTGGGTGCTCAGCTGAGGCACACCTCCCAGCTCTCTAGGCACTGGTCAGGCATGGTATGTGTTGTGAGGTAGATGTCACTGAGGCTGGCTATGGCCTGCTGCGCCCTGCATACAACAGTTTTGCTTCAGCTAGTGGCAGAGACAGGGACAGAGGGTCCCAGGGTCCTGAGGCATCTTGGAAGATGTTGGGTAAAGGTGCATTCACATCAGATTGAAACGTGAGCACAGAAGCTGCCCTGTTTTTATCTCACCGCTGACTTTTGTAGTCCATTCATTATAGTCCCACCTAATTAATACAGTGTTTTATGTTTCTCTATACATTTTACAGTCACAGATTATGGTGCCTGCCCCTTGATAACACCTATAGCTCAGCATATTTCAGAGACTGGTGGAATATGATAAGTGCATACCACAAGAAGAGTCATGTCATATATGGCACATGGCTTTGTGGAAATACCCCGAGTGGGGCCAGTGACAGATTCCTAGAATCTCAAGTAGACAGACCATGACCTCCTCTTCCCTTGCTAGGTGAGCTTGGACTTGACCCTTTCTCTAGCCAGGCCCCAGATTTCCACTACAATGGTTCATTCTTCCTGGAACTCAAGCATTGACTGATGCTGTGGTGTATGTAGACCCTGAGTGCCAGTGGTTCTAGTGTGTGTGTATGTGGGGGGGGGGGTGATGCAATCTATCTGAGGTGGCACCTGCTCCCTGCCATGATGGTTCTTCTCACCACAGGTCTAGAGCAACAGAGACAACTGACCATGCGCTGAAATCTCTGAAGCTGCGGCCCCCAACCAAACCTTCCTCCTCCTCTGCTAATTGTCTCAGGTCTTTAGTCACAGCGGCGAAACGCTAACACAGCTGGCTTTCCAGAAGGGGGGAAAATAACAGAGAAAGGAAGGTGCTTAGTAATCTTCCATGTCAGCTCCCAAACGGTGAGGAGTGGCCTGAGGAGCTGGGGACTCCCTCATCACCCACAGGCCCCGATTAGCTCTCGGGAACACCTGACTTCTGTGTGCCCCTCAAGGAAAACGTCCTTTTACAAAGAATGGACCTTTTAAGTTCTTTTTAAGAAGGATGCGAAGATGAATTTGTGTGATGTAAAGCCCAGGGCTCTGCTGACAGCAGACAGCAAATACTCCACCCCTACAGCCGTCAGTATCCACAGTTGTCCTCTTTCTTCCAGAAGCAAAGCCAAGGAGGATGAAGTCATACCGCCAACATCTTTCGAGGTAAGGTCCTCTGTTCATGGCACCTGGTTTACCTCAGGTGTTTAGACAACGAGATGTGAAAGGAAAGAAAGGAGGGGAGATTGAGCAAAGGTGGGGCCCTCCGTAAATCTGAGGAATTTGGTCTACTTTTCATATAAGTTTCCATGGCGCCATTCATTCAGTTTGAATTTTGAGAACCAGTGATGGAGAAGTTGCTGCCTTTGTGTAACGTCAGGCATCCTTGAAGTCAGACATAGAGACTCAGATACCGGAAGCATGGGTCTCCGGAGGTGCAAGGCTGGTCCATCTTCCAAGCTATCCCGGTGGGTTGCCATAGAGATAGCTCCTTGTGAGGCTATCACGAGCAGGTCCCAGGACCAGGATATGCTTATGCGATGTGATAAGACATAAAATGGGGGGCTGGAGAGATGGCTCAGCAGTTAAGAGCACTGGCTGTTCTTCCAGAGGTCATGAGTTCAATTCCCAGCAACCACATGGTGGCTCACAACCATCTGTAATGAGATCTGGTGCCCTCTTCTGGCCTGCAGGGATATGTGCAGACAGAACACTGTATACATAATAAATAAATAAATCTTTAAAAAAAAAAAAAAAAAAAAAAAAGACATAAAATGGGAGGCCTTCGGAGCTTTAGAGCTGTTTCCTCAGGAAGCAGAGCCGGTGAGCAGGTCTCAGACAGGTTCCTTGGACAAAACCGCCTTCTGTTTTCATTTCTGTGATGGGAGACTCGTGGGAATGGAGAAGAGAGTGAGGCACAATGCTTTGAGTTGACTCCAGAGCCACAGGCTACCAGTTAGACGTAACCAAATATGGATTGAAAACGGAAGGCTCAGACACTGCTTTCTGCCCGTCTCTGGATGTGCCACAAAAGGCATCTGGGCATCTGCCTGGATCCATGCACCCCTCGAGGCCTGCTGGGTTCCTTGCCAAGCGGTGCTGTCTGTGGCCACAAGTCCAAGTTCGGGTCAGTGTAATCTAGGCAGAAAATCAACTCACGGCTGCCAGGATCCTTTCTTAAGTTGTGACTCACTTTCCTCCTGTGGTGTGGTGCACTGGCGTCATTACCCTGGGCCATAGGGTTGAGGCCAACACAGTCAAGGAAACAATAAGATGAGGATAATGTTTGGATATTTGAGGATCTCTCAGAGGCAGAGACACCCACAGGTCTTAGGCAGGTTATTTCTGGATTTTCCTTATGTAAGAAAAAAAGGATATAACAAGTATTTCTCATGGTTGAGCCTCTGAGAAGATTTTTACACACCTTGCAGCCTTTAATGTTTTTGCTCCTTGGAGATGTGAACTTTGGAGCTAGCGGGCCACATAGCAAAGTCACTAACCAAAGCTGGGAGAAAGGCAAATACATTTCTTGGAGGCTAATGGGATGTTTGTTCTAGGTTCAAATCCCGGCCTGTCACTTTTTGACCACATGGGCTCAGGCAGATGCCTTCAGGTGACCTTGGTAAACTGACGCTACTCTATGGAAGGGTTCAGCAGTGTGTATCCTAAATAGCTGCTGAGACATTTTAGTCTGTGTTATCAAGGTAGACAATCACCTCTCGGCTTCCAGAGAGTGTGCGATTTCTTAGCTTAGTGCCCTCGAACAATGTGCAATGTGCTTGTCTTTTCAAGCTCAGTCACCTGAGTCTACAGCTTAGTTTTCAGATCCAGCATGGGAGCTTGCTCCCTTCGGTTCTTAAAGTTACATGTGGCTTTTTTTAGCGTTCAATTCCACTGACATCCAGATGCTGACCTTTCACAAGAATTCTTCAGGTCCCCCTCAGCTTGGGAAGCTCGGGGATTCAGTGGCCACTAACATCTGGTGATCCCTTTGGTAATGGATGAAAGACTGAGGCCAAAGTTGCTTGCTGTACAACTCCAAATATATTGTGGTGGATATGAGCTCCACTCACTCACTGCTTTCTTGCCAGCCTATCTAATTTCTCTTGGGCCCAGTTAATCTTATTTATATATGAGTACAATGAAATCAGTCCTACAGCTAAGCCAGATGAGGTTATAAGATGCCTGGCACATGCTAGGGAAAGAGAAAGAAAGAGACTTGTAGCTTTCTGGCTCTCCCAGTTTTATTTGCTGATGCCCAGCTCCTTGCCTTAATACCATGAGCTGGCAATTCGGATTCTCAAACAGCAAGCGGAAATGCTCACGAGGGGCCAGAGCACAGGGCCTAATGTTCTCACCCAGTGGCTCCTGGAAAGTCACTCTCTTCTCTAAGTTTTCATCTCTTTGTCTGTGACGCACATACTCAGTCGCCTCTGTCAGATCTCAATGTTTTGTCTCTGGTATTGTGGTTGTCACATTAGGAGCCAGTGATAAACTGGCTGGCTGGATGGGCAGATGAGGGAATGGGTAGTGAAGAAGAGGCAGGCCCTGTGTCCACCCCTCAGAGCTCCACAGAAACCCCAGACCAACACAGTGGCTGTCTAGAGCACCAACAGAAACCTCTAGATAGGGACGGTCTGGATACGTGGAGTCTCCTTTTCTTTGCCTCAGCAAGCGATTCTCTAAAGCACATTCTAGAACTACCTGCATTGGAACTATCTTCTTAAAAATAATGCTTCCTTGCCTTCAGCAAAGGCCAGCCAAAGTGTAAACTCTGGGGTGGGCTATAGATTTTGTGTGCTTCTGCTGTGATGTGAAATTACACTGCATTTTGAAGGCAACTATTAGTCCTTGGGTTTTCCAGTCTTTGGGTGATCCAAAACTGTGGACTGTGCTTTCAAGGATATGGGGAGCGCCTCGCTCCAGCTCAGCTGTCACCTTCCTGGTGTGTTCCTGTCCACTCCTGTGTTGAAGTCTTGGGGAGAACCAGACAGACAGCACCTCCTGTTCATTTAGCTCAGTTACTGCAATGCCTAGACTTGGCCTGCAGGGGTCGCTGGAGGTCTACATATTTTGTACCGGCTGATTTGCCTCCTAGTCTTAAAAATTTTCATTACTTTTTCTTTTAAAAGTGTGTGTGTGGGGGAAGTCAACCTTTAATACCTGTTACCTTAGAAAACTAGAAGGAAAAAACCCAAATGTTTCTGGAAAAATAAAATTTCTTGTCTCTTTAATAGAATCAACAATTTCTTATTCCTCCCCCAGCCCCCCAGCCTACGGGGACTTAGGACAGAGGGACACACTTTCTAAATAAGGCAGTCACTTGTCCGAGATTCCATTCCTTAGGCACCGGAAGGAGGTAACTCACAAGTTCATCTTGTTGGATAATATAGCACCATGGATGCCTCTCGAGGAGGCGGCTACACTGACCCGTCCTTTACAACCCAGAATGCGTCTGTCTTTTCCCAGCCTGAGGGAATTTGTTAAACATTCAGTTTTTGATAGATTGTTTTTACTCTATGAAAGTGTATGTTTCTGTGGAAGAAATTAGAAGCTGCGGATATGCAAAAGAGAAGCGATGTTGATTCACTGACACAACTAATATAAATGTTTGATTGCAGGCATCCCCTCACTGAGATACACAGATCCAAAAGAGGGATACATACAGACACCCACACTGACAAACACAGACAGACACACTCACATAGACTTAGAGAGGTACACACACACACACACACACACACACACACACACACACTCACAAACAGAGATGGGGGAGAGGGGAGAGGGAGGGAGAGAGATCCACATATGTATTCAGAGATACACAGAGAGATACACTCAGAGACACAACACAGCAGCATGTTAATATGTTTTCTCATATTGTGCACATGTGTCACACACACACACACTCACACTGAAGCATGTGCATCAATACACCTGTTCATATTGTGCACAATGTTTTCTTGCCCGCTCTTTCACAACCAAGCTGTCAACAATTTCATGGTCATGAACAGGCATCCCATTCCTCAGTTAAAATGGTTGCAAGGCATCCTCTTTCATGGATGACCCGCCATGTTTTCAATGAATCCGTTGGTGAAAAAAATGCAAACGCCACGAAGAACTTAGGGATGTGTGACTACCCTGAGATGACCATTCTCTGATGCCAGCCTGCATGCGTGTCCTTAGTGACATCCGGTCTGCTGGAGTTTTATAGGCCTTTGAGTGGTCTGTGATATGCACGTTGTGATTTTGTACACAGTTTTGGAACGATGCACCCGTGTCTGGGCAGGCCTGGACATTTTTTTTTTTTATCTGAGTTGTCTTTTTAAAAATCTTTCTTTTCCCTGTATTTCTAGACTGTTGTCAATGGAATGTCAATATCCACCTTTCAGTTTTTCTCTGCTTCTAACCCAAGATGGAGAAGGTAACAGCTGGCTACATTGACATGTTGTTTCACTCCCATGGTTTCCAAGTTGCCATCTAATGTATCCAGTACACAGCTTCATCGCCCTGGACAAAGCCTCTTTGAGTGTTCTAGTGTCCTCCAGGACTCCAGTGGGTGGTGGGAGAGGATGAGAGGCCGGGGAGTAGAGAGTATATTTGAGATCCAAAGACTCTAGCGCAGTTTGGAGGCATCCACCTTGAAGAACTCAGGCCTGGAGGGAAACTTGCTGGGGACAGATTGAGGGGAGGAGGGTGGTGCTGAGCAGCGTCCACTGTTCAGCCTCCTCACACGCCACTTTGGGATGGCACTTTGGCTTTCATGCTCTTCTGTTGCAGGCCGTGTTGAGTTGAGTGCAGGGTGCACATTACAAGCTGCCCTACAAGGCACCGCTCCACACTGGGCACGGAACTCGCCAAGATTCATGCATTCCTTTGTACCTTTCTTCTAGCCTGGTGCTCATGTTCTCTCTCGCTTGGATCCTCACCACCAGTCCCACTTTCTAGGGGTTCTCAGGGACCTTCCATTTTTCTGCTGCATTTACATTTTTTTTGGGAACCTGCAATAGAGAGTTTGGTGGGCTGGGCCCTAGTGAATAGTTTAGTTCCTTACCTGTTTCACAGAGGAAGGGACTCAGGCTCACGATGCAGCACTCTGCCCAAGGCTGCACAGCTAATGAGTGGAGCACCAGGAGCCCCACACATCTGCAGATTTGTGGGCCTGACAGACTAGTCAGCTGTGCTCTGGGGCAGCTGGAGGGAAAGGCTGCAAGAAGCTAAGGTATGATACTGGGTGGTGGAAAGGCAGCAATCTGAGATGACTGCATTTTCTAAAATCTAGGCTAACATGCGTAACTTGCCTGTAATCCAAAGCTACATCGAAATGATGCTTTGGATGTCTGAAGTTAGACCACAAGAAGGCTGTAGCGTTTGTCCTGGTTCCTTGAGTTGCTATTCTGTGGGCTTTCCTTCCTGGGATGCACTCTCTTTCAAAACCCTGTCATGAGTGGGTGACAAGTCCAGCCCATGTCGAGGGCGCTTGCCTTCTAGATGTTCGGGTGCAAGCGTCAGCCACCTGCATGAAGGACCCCTACTGTCAGAGTCTTCTCCACTGAGGCCCAGACATCGGGGCTGTGCAGAGAGAGACAGTCATTGCTCCTTCGCATATACAGCAAAGAAAGAGAATCAGGAAAGAATGGAAAGGAAAGCCCAGTAGGCCAGGTTGTCTCATCACCTAGAGGACACAGAACCCATGACTCACCTTTGGTACTGCTGAGGCGTGGCCATGACCTAGGGCAGAAAAGAAAACAAATGAGTGTCAGCTACTGAATTCAGCACTGTCTCCAAAGCAGCAGGTACTCACTCCCAAGATGCATCTCACCACTCATTCTGTGAAAAATTTGCCTGCATGTTCACATCTGTGCAGGTGTACAGGTGTGAGTGTTCATGTGTATATTGCTGCACATGTGTGTGGATGTGTGCACATGTGTGAGCATGTATGTGGAGGTCAAAGGGCATCTCAGTTTGTTCCTCAGTTGTGATGTATCTTGGCATTTTGAGACAGGGTTTGTCACTGGGCTAGAGCTCACCATGGATGCTGCTCTGGCCAGTTAGTCCCAGGGATCATCTTATTTCCGTCTCCTCAGTGCTGGATTATAAACATGTACTACTACTTCTGGCTTTAAAAATCTATTTACTTATTATTTGGTCCTTTTTATGTGGGAGGGAACTCAGGTCCTTATACTTGCTAGGGAAGTACTTTACCCTCTGAGGAATCACTCACCCAGCCCCAGCCTGTGTTCTACAAACAGAAAGTAATCCCCTTGTGTTTGTGTCACTGTAGGCTTGAAGTAATGTCTTGTTAGAGGCAATATAGAAGATAGACGACATAGACAAGAAAAAAAATCAATACCATGCATGTGTGTGCAATGAGGATGCATGCACACATTTAAAATCAAAGCAAGGTATTATTGTGTGTAAACAATGCATGCATGTGCATGCATGTGTTTGTGTGCATGAGTGCATGCCTGCGTGCGTGCATGTGTGCGTGCGTGTGTGTGTGTGTGTGTGTGTGTGTGTGTGTGTGTGTGTGAATGTGTATGTGTGTGTGTGTGAATGTGTATGTGTATGGTTGTTCCCATGTCATGGCACATGTGTGGAGGTCAGGGGGTCAGCTCTTTGGACTTGGTTCTCTGCATCTACCCTGTTGAGGCTTCTCATTTCTGTCTTCACACTCCAGGGTAGCCAGTCCTGTAAGCTGCTAGGCAATGCTTCCATCTCACCTATGAGGACTGTGATTACAAATGTCTGTCTCACACTGGGCCTTTTGGGTGGGTTACAGGTATGGAACTCAAGACATCACAGCTGCATCAGTGCTCTTACCCACTGAGATGCCTTGCAGGCCCATAGGCACACATTAAGTATATAGGTGCTTAAGTGTCTTTCTATGAGAGTATGTAGGATGCCACTGTGACACTTTATTATGCAGTGTTATTGAAAAACGTATTTGTTGGCTGTGTGGCACTTTTGGAGTTCCTGCTAATTTTGACTACTGTATACAAGATTGCAAAGCTCATCCATTCTGGCATTTCGGTCTCATCTCTGAATGTCTTCATGGACGGACAATACTCCAGTTAAAGGAAAATGCTGAGTAGTGCAGGCATCCTCAGGCCCTTGTAGCACATTTCTCAGGTGCTTTCTGGATGGTCTGTATTGATGCGTACTAACGGACATTCTTATCCACTGACTGTGAAGTGACCATCCACGGTGTCTCCCCACCAGGATCCACGTTCCAGTCTTACTGCACCCACTTGACACTCGACCCTTATCGCACCTGTTTCATTCCTGAGACGGCTAAGGAGTCTGAATTATTACGTGCATTTCCTCTTGGGCAAATCACGTGGGCATGTCCTTGCTCATGTTCTGATGACAAGTTCTTGGCACAGTCACAAACGTCACCCTTGGACAGTGTCCTCTTGGGAGCAACTTTTCCCTAGATTTGGGCTGTGGTCTGAAAAGCCCCAGGGCAATGGAAAGCTCCACAGGCCGCTGCTTCCGCGCACTGACTTGTTTGTGCATTTAATAACCCCTGGCTCTCTATGCACACCTTTCCTCCGAGGCTCTCTAAGTGCGTCACAGCTGCAATTAATTGAGCATCGCAACACACATTGCGTGTAAATATTTATGAGCCCTATCTGGTGGCTGGGACGCTGGGCACACAATAGTTAAGCAATGAAGCGTCAGTAACCAGGAGACCGGAGCTCAGGAGTCCAGATTCCTGCCTATCCTGATGTCCTCCCCTCATCTTCCAAATGACCTTGGGGAACTATTGTCTTCCCAGACAAGAAACAGGGCGCAGGGCTGCACAAACAGCCCAATCCAGACAGCCACTGAGAGGCAAGGAAATTGCCTCAAGCTTGGCTTCCCCTCCAGCCTGCTCTCCCTACCCATACCTATGGGATGGGGTGAGTCTCACTTGGGAGCCATGGTGCATCTGCAGCCTAGAGCCCTGTGGTTAGCTGTGGGTACCCTTTCAAGTTGCCTGAGCTTCAGCAGGGACTAACAGTCCATTACCTAGTGAGAAGCAAATCCTTTGTGGGGGCCTGTGAGTACTCTCTCCTGTCACCCTGGACACATGGTCTTTCCTCTGAATTTCTGGCCGTTCATTAAGCCTCACAAGGCCTCCAGACGTGCGACTTATGACATGTGCAATAGAATTGTGTGCAGTGAGCTCATTATGAATGGAGTAAGTATCCCAGGGACTCTAGGTTGGGATTCCAAAGTGGGCCGGGTGTAGGTGTGAACCTGGGACTTCTGAGCCTCAGGAGGAGTCTTCTGCAAGTCCTAGGGAGGACTCTGACTTTTGTATTCATTGTCTTCTGACTTCTCCCCTGTATCTTAGAAGGTAACTCTGGCGATCACATAGTCTGATTTGCTGGTTCGACAAAGCTGAGGCCTGAGCTGGGCTCGTGTTTTCCCTCTCCTCAGATCCTGGGCTGAGGCCCTTTGGCACACAATAAGCCGATCAAAAGATGATGGAAAACAAAGCCAAACCAAACCTTGAGTGCCTGTCTGGGTACTGACCCGCCTCCGCTCTGTTTGGCAGAGTTTGTCCTATTTACATTTACCTTCTCAATTTCTGTTCCTGCAGATGCAATGTTTTTATTTTACATTTATGGATTGATCAATTAACAAAAAATTTTTTTGAGACAAAGTCTGTCTATAGTCCAGGCTGGCCTTGCTTTGAACTCTCTATAATCCCTTCGTTTCAGCACCCGGGGTGCTGGGATTACAGATATGTAACATCCCGGCTCCTTCTTTTATTTTTGACTTACAGAAAGCCATAGCTGTCACTGTATAGATGCTCTGAAGAGACAAATACTAGCCAGCATTGCTGTTAGGATGACGCAGAGTGGAAGGGCGGCTGCCAGGGACAGGAGAAGGATGGGGCACTCAAGGGTACAGTGTTTTGGTTTTTACAAGAAAACGGGTCTTACAGATGATCTAGTGGCTGCAGCGTGCCCATAGTTAACGGCGCTGTGTGCACAGCTGAATGTGTGGGCGCTGATTTCATGTTATGTGTTTTTATGTTATACACAAGTAATAGTAATACACAAGGGCAGAGAAGCCATTTGGAGGCAATAGATACAGGTTTCTGGCATAGGCTTTAGCCAATTGGATCTCCATCTTCCACTCTGCAGATGTAACTAAAACTTAACCCGCCTAGAGTGGCACAACAAGCGATTGCCAGAGTCAGGTTTCCACTCCGAGTTCCTTGTTATTCACAAGCCTAGAGCAGCAACACAGCTTGCAGAGGGCCGTGCATCTGGAAGTTTCCTCCCTATTGCCAAGGCTGTCTGAAAGTGGCTTATCTGCTTCACTCTGGGTGGGGCCTCGAAATGATGGTTGGGTATTCATATGTCATGTCCCTGGGGATTCTGCACCCTGGGGGCTGTCTGTGCGTCAGTGCAAGCGTGTGAATTAGCAGAGGAAGCCTCAGCAAAACAGGGAAGGGGAGGGGTGTTATTCCAGCTGAGCCTGCTGCTATCCAGAGAGCTGATCCAGAGAGCTGGAGACATGGCTTGGGGGTGGGGAGGCTGGCACTGTTGCCTCAGATGGAAGAAGAGGGAGGCTGGATACCGTGGGTTCGTCTGGATGGAGTGTGGACATCATCCTGACACTAGCAGCTGCCGAGCTCTCTGCAAGGGCTCCTGTGTTAATGCTCTTTGCAGCCCTGACAGCCCATGGTGACGAATGAAAGATGCTGCTCGCTGACTTCATGGGGATTTGATGTGCTCTGCCTGGGCTCCAGCGAGGCCGGCCTGTTAGCAAGCTGCCCTTTGCCAGGGAATCACAAGGTGCATTCTGGCTTCCTTTTGTCAACAGCATCAATAACATAGCCATGTGCAAATGGGCCACAGCTGGATAGAGCACAAGACTGGCAGCATCCTCTGCCCTTATACTCGAGGCTCCCTTCCACAATTGGGCCTGAAGGAAGCAGGGTTTCCTTCCTTGGCTTTTCCTGTGTGTGTGTGCGCGGCAGATGTCCTCACTGTGGCAGGCAACTCCACGAACTATAGAATGATCAAGGTTGGCCTTCCCGTGTCTATGGTTTTCTGATATGTAATCTTATTATAAATAGATTTGAAATTTGGAATTATTTTTAATTTTTAATTCTTTTAAATAATTTAATGCATTTAATGAGCTTTAATTTTTAAAGGATACCAAAACAAACTCTCCCCTCCCCCACCTCTCCTGCTGCCTGGCACACTGGATGTGTTCCTGTGTCCTTCCTATCCATGGGAACACAGTGTAGATGGTGTGTTATTTGGGTCCCATAGAGATGGAACTCAGCCCTGTCTCCAGGGTTGACCTCCTGGAATGGAGACTAATAACTCACTGTCCCTTGAAATTTGGCAGGAAACCCTCGGGAAGTGATCCATGTGATGTTACATCATCAGCCTTCTTCATCTCCCAAGCTTCCAGGAGTGACTGATTTGAATTGTGCATCTTATGTAAGCACTATTCATGAAATAGCAAGGTAACTCCAGGATCAAATTCTATAGCCTTTGAAAGACAATTGATGTATTTAGGAGTTACTAAATTTGTTTTAAACACAGAGAGACGTGAAGGAGAACACAAATTTCTATGTTTGTGACTTTCCCCTCTTGACTTGAATATATGCACTGGGAACTGAGCATGTTACAAAACCGATCTCACACAAACTTTGTCCTGGGGAACAGTATCTTTGTCCCCAAATTGAGGATCTTATAGAATGCTTGTGTCAAATAGGGTGTCAAAGATATTAGCAATTCCTCTTATTTCGCAGGTGGTGGATGACTATGGTTAGTTTCCCCGGGGGGTCAAAGGTGCTATGCTTCACATCCAGTCTGGTGACTCCCTATTCAGAGGAGGAAGTTCCCACTAGAGGACTGTGGGGCTAAGGTTTGGACACACAGAGTGCTGAGTGAGTAGAGAACCGGCAGGGTTCAGTTATCAGGCTGGTGTGACTAGAGAACCGTGGGGCTAAGGTTTGGACACACAGAGTGCTCAGCGGATAGAGAACCGACAGGGTTCAGTTATCAGGCTGGTGTGACTAGAGAACTGTGGGGCTAAGGTTTGGACACACAGAATGCTCAGTGGGTAGAGAACCGGCAGGGTTCAGTTATCAGGCTGGTGTGACTAGAGGTACAGCAGAGAGTTTGGTATGGCAAGGATGTGCAGAGCTGTGTCTCAGGGAGGTATCACAGGAACACACAGGATTGGTGTTATCACAGGGACCAACTGGAGTTTCCAGCAGTGTGGGGAAAAGAGCATAATGGATGGATGTGAGTGTCTTCCTTATTTCCCAAGTGACCACAAAATCTCCTCTGTTGCCCGGACAAATATCTTACACTTATTTGATTGAATTCAACCATACAACTGGAATAGAGCTCATCTTGAATTATCAGACTAACTACAGTGGCCCCTAAAAGGAGATGGATGCTTCATATGGTGCCTGGAGCTTGGCTTGTATCACAAACATGTTGGTGAATGAGCAGGAGGGAGTAGATGGGTGGGAGAATGTATGTGACATGCACATGCTCAGGGAGGCATGGATCCTTAGCATCCCATGAGGATGTAGTCCTAGAGATGCTTTGCAGGCCATGTCCTATCCCAACAAGGCCAATAGACTATCCAAACATAGGAAGACTCTTCTTTACAAAAATCCTCTGAATCCTCTTGGAAGGGAGGAGGTCTACATTTTCACTGGAGTAGAGACTGGGGAGGGCCTTCCATCCCATGGTACTTGGAAGCTGATGAAATTCATTCAAGGTGAAATCATCTCAGCTTCCTATTTAGTAAGTGAACAAATGGGTCTGTTGTGTCTTAAAGACTTCCCTGGTGAGTTTCCAGACTGTTTTTCTTTTATACATAACAACTGTAAGTATCTGTGGCTATTAGATACAGTCACACACTCGACACTACTCAAGTCCAGTGGATGCTTGCGTACTCTGAGAGCGTGTTGGATGTTCAGCGAAAGTTTTGCTTGTGAGATGTCTTGGAAGCTTACCCTATCTTCTGTACAATGGAGTGGAGGCAGTAAGTGACCCCTGGGATCTCTCAGTGCTATGAGGTCCTGGAGCAGCTAGCTATGTAGCACAAGAGAAAACCAGAGCCTGGGAGAGCAGACAGACAATAGTGCTAGCCAGCTCCTGTTTTTACATGGTCTCAGGGGCCCAGCAGAGGGCGTCCTAGTGTATAGAATAGAAGAAGCTCCTGACTCATAAAGGTGAGGACTGCCCCTTCAGGGCATTGAGAAGTAAGTCACAGCCATCTGTACGTGTCACCTGGAGAGCTATTGCTACAGGTTTGGGATAGGAAAGGGGGATTCCTTTGTGGAAAATGAAGACAGGGATTAGAGTGCTGGGTCTGCTACTTGCTGGAGTCTGGATTTGGCTAGACCTTTGGTTGATCAACAGATCCTATGTCCCTGGGCCCCCACAGGGTCTGCTTATCTTCTGTCATGCACATGGCTTACTGCTTTACAAGAGTGATATGTTTGTGTTTTTGCTCCCCAACCTTCCCACCCCATCACAGATTGAGCATTCCAATGGCTAGAGCTGTTTGTTCTTCTTTTTACAATCCCCAGGGCTCAATGCAGAGACCTTAAAGACCATGTAAAGGGTTAGAAATGATTATAGTAGGAAAGACTCTCACATCACGGTCCTTCATCACACTCCATCCTGTATTTGGGATAATCCTCCTTCCATCCATTGGATGCCATTCAGCCAGAATGGAAGAGCAGGGATGAGACCAGAAGCCTATCACTCCAGTTCTAAGGTTTGAGCTTTCAGAAGCGAAACTTCTGACTGATGTTCTTAAGTCTGAGTGAGCATCTGAAAATCATGGGAGGGCTAATTTTAACACAGGTGACTGCCTCTCAAGTCTTGTACCTCTCACAGGTTCTTGGGGTCTGGGAACCTGCCTTTCTGAGTTCGTAGGGATGCTAAGATTGCCTGTGCCAGGCCCAGCCTCCAGATATCATTGCAGGAGATAGCACCCTTATCCTGGATGTGGTGTGATAACTAGGAGTGCAATGCCCATGTTCTTCCTTGATGGGGAATTCTCAGCAGGAAGAGATTTAGTGATGCTTAGGAACAGAAAAACAAACACACATGCCACTTGGTGTCTGCAGGGCATTGGTTTCAGCCCCTTACCTTCATGAGTCCCAAAATCTAATAGGGTACTCAAATCTCCTTTAACAAATACTTTCATATTTGTGTCAAACCTGTGTATTACTCCTGTGGACTTTAAATCTGTCTTGATTACTTATAATAACTAATACAATATAGATATGAAGCAAACAGCTGCTGTGGATATCACTCTGTATAAATAAAATGCTGATTGGCCAGTAGCTAGGCAGGAAGTATAGACGGGACAAGCAGAGAAGAGAATTCTGGGAAACAGAAAGGCTGAGTCAGGAGACGCTGCCAGACACCACCATGACAAGCAACATGTAAAGATATCGGTAAGCCACAAGCCATGTGGCAACTTATAGATTAATAGAAATGGGTTAATTTAAGATAGAAGAACTAGATAGCTAGAAGCCTGCCACGGCCATACAGTTCATAAGCAATAGAAGTCTCTGTGTGTTTACATGGTTGGGTCTGAGCGGCTTTGGGACTGGCGGGTGAGAGAGATTTGTCCTGACCGTGGGCCAGGCAGACCAGGAAAACTTCAGCTACAAACAGCTGATAGCATGACTTAGGGAATAAGAACAAGAAAACTCTGCACATGCTCAGTGCAGAATGTTTCTGACCTATGGCTGGTTGAACCCATAGATGGGAGCCACAGATAGAGGAGACCAACTGTGTGGTGATCATTAGAGTCTAGGGTAACAGTGGATTTGAAGTTCAATTCTGATTCAAATCTAGCTATCCTGACTTACTATTTCTGTGATGATGACCACAGTGGACCACCTCCTTAGACTTTTTTTTAAATAATAAATCTTTAGTCCTATAATAAACTTATTATAGGACTATTTATTATAGGACTAAAGATAACTGTTTCAGATCAAACTTGTGAATGTTGTATTTACACACTCCTCTTGGGGTATGTGGTGCATGCTAGTGCCCAATACTGACTGAGTGTGGCACTCACCAGTGTTTCTGCTTCTATGTTCACAGGAAATTGCACACAAGAGAAATGGTTGCTGGCAATGTAGCCGGGCAAATACCTTGAAAGGCTGCAGGACTCTGTTATCTTAGTATTGTAGGCAGATTATGAACGTGGGAATGGTTTGCGTAGCCTGGGTTATACCATTCATGTGTGCCCTAGCATTAAGCTTGGCAATGCACCTTATCAAGAACTTGGTGGATGCTTGAGATGGAGAGTTAATACCCATGCTTAACGATGTGAAAGCAGCAAGAGGTGAGCACCGTTGCTGTTTTCTATCTCATTAATAAAGATGGCTCTGCAGTTTATCATGTTACAACTAGCTGGATAGCTCCAGGTTTTTTTTTTTTTTTTTTTTTTTTTTAAGTCTTCTCACTCTTGAATGGGAGACTGAGGATATGATTGGCAGAGTTCAGAGCTTCTTAATAAGCTCTTAAGGTGCAACCTAGCATATATTAAGTACTCAATAATTATTTATTGAGAATCTACTATGGTCCAGGAATGGCACAGAGACCATTGATTCACTCTCCAAATATCACACTGTCTTGAGTGCAGGAGATTCAGCTATAAAGAAGAACCAACTTTTCTCGAATAACATTTCTAAAGTCCACAGCTGGAGAGAGCTGCTGGAAGCCATACTATCAGTTAGCAGGTTGGCTGAGATTTCAGCTCAGGCCCGGAGGACTTGATATGTACGGTGACGCTGCCCATCGGCAGCTTCCCCCTCCTCCATTGCTCAATGCCAGTGATTGTCGTTTTATGGGAAATGAACACATTGGTTTAACAGATACTAAAGTAAGAGAGTGGACCGAAATATGTCATTTTCAGACATTTTAATTTGATTTATATATCTCAAAAACTAATTTATATTCATATAATGCTTTCATTATAAAATATGCAGTGGTACAGAGATTTGTGTGAATATGGGAATTTAAAAAAATTGGTTTATAAATGGCCTGGAACAGGTTGCAGAAGCATCATCAGTTGCTCTTTTTTAATATATCTTGAGCATGCTATGACACATCCTGAAATAATTTGCTTCTGAAAAAAAAAGAAAAAAAAAAACAACAACACCACTTTCCTCTCTGTCTTTCCCCAAAAAATGTAACTGTAAATATTACTTTGATGTATGTAATTGCTTCAACCTTCTCTCTTGGAAGGAAGGCTTCTAACCCTTCCATTTCTCATCTCTTGCTTTTGTCAAGAAATAAGAAAAACAGACTTAAAATGCATTATTCAAATGTGCGTAATGTAAACATTAAAGAAGTCTGAGTGCAGCTACAAATTTCCCTTTTCTTACAATGTTTGTGAAAAATAACTTGTCTATTCTGTCTCGAGGGCATTTGTTGGCTGTGCAGAGGGAATTCACTTGCTCCAGCGTGCCTTAGGATCTCAGAGCTACGACAGAGTGGCACATGGTAGGGCCTGGAGAATACATGGAGAAGATTAACGTGATCTAGGTGAGGGTGTCAGCACCTGATAGATAAGGAGGCCTTGGGTACTGCTGGGAAAAGAGACCACCTCCGGAGCACTTGGGTGAATCACATGTCCCAAGCACCAGGTTTCAGTTTAGCGTCTAAAACCCATTATCCCAGTGTGTGGACTGTAGAAGAGGCCCTGGCCAACATAGCTGTGGAGACCAGGGCCCCATCAGCCAAGGTGTGGTCATACACTAGCTGTCTGGCCAACCCACCTCAAGTCCTTTCTTCACTTCTGTGAAATAATCCAATGAGAATAACATTGTTTTTGTGTGTATGAGTCTGTGTGTATGTGTATGTGACTCTCTGTGTGTGAGTCTCTCTCTGTGTATGTGTGTGTCTGCATGAGTCTGTGCATATTTGAGTCTCTCTGTATGTGAATGTGTGAGTCTGTGTGTGAATTTCTCTCTCTCTGTGTGAGTCTATGTGTGTGTGAGTTTCTCTTTGTGTGATGCTATGCATGAATGTGTGTGTCTGTATGTTATTACGTGTGTGTGTGTGTGTGTGTGTGTGTGTGTGTCTATTTCTGTGTATGTGTGATAGTCAGTTTATCTGTCATGGAATTAAAACTTTCACTCCTCTAGTAATAAATAAGTAAACATTCTGACCTATTTTTCAGCAGAGAGAAGTTCTGGAATCTCAAATCACCAAATCCTTCTTTTGTTGTCCTTTTGTTGCCCCTGGGATGAGAGAAAATAGATTATATCTGGGAAACAGGAAGAGCTGGAGGAAAAAATTAATGAAGTGCATTCATTCATAGAAACAGCCCCCCCCCCACTCCCCCCAGTCGGATTTGAGTAATTAATGCCTCATACATCTCTCTAACATTCTCTTTGCATTTCCACTGGGGCTAAAAACACATTTAAAGAAATTTTATTACTTAAAACTGTTTTAGAGGGCAGGATTTGGGATGGAGGAAGTGCCCAGGTCAAGGTGGAGATGAGGCTGTCTCTCCCACATCGATGTCACAATCACAGTTGTCTTCTTCAAGCCCCATGAGTTTCTCTGCTCACCTAGAAAGAGAAGAGCATGGACCTTGGCTGTGAGATTGACAGAAGGCTGTTAAGCGACTGTGGGGACAGTGACTTCAGCCAGGCACATGTCTAGCTGCTCTACTGTGTCAGCTGAATTTGAGAAAAGTCCAGAAAACATCAGCCCACATAGCAAGGCAGACTATTTAGCAAGCACAGCTCCGATCCAAGTAATGTTTAGGCACTCTGTTACGGTATTTTCCACAAAGAGATTAAATGATTTTAAATTGAGTTAATTTGTTAAAATTCATTAAATACATTTACTATCATAAGCCTTCATTGTTATGCATCTTTAGCTCATCTAATTAGTTCGGTTCAGCATACTCTCTTTTCTTTGCAGACATTCCCTAGGCTTTATCAAATGCTTCCGGGGATTTTTTTTTTCCCTTGCACAATTGCTCGATGACAACTAGTTAGCTAATCTAACTTCACAACCCTCCTCTTCTGTCTGCCCGGGCTAACTTGTCTCTTGGCCCTTGAACACCTTCTACTCCCTGCCACAAAGCCCTTTCTGAGATGTGCCTTGTCTTCTCTCTTCAGCCTCTGCTTCCACACCAATTCCAATCTGCTTCTGTCAAGCACCCCATCCTCACCCTGACCTTGCAGGCTTCCTCCTTTGTGACTCCTGGCTGAGTTTTTATTTCACATTTCTATTTACTTATTTGTTTACTCTCTCTCTCTCTCTGTGTGTGAGTGTGTGTGTGTGTGTGTGTGTGTGTGTGTGAGAGAGAGAGAGAGAGAGAGAGAGAGAGAGAGAGAGAAGGAGGGAGGGAGGGAGGGAGGGAGGAAGGGAGAGGGAGAGGGAGAGGGAGAGGGAGAGGGAGAGGGAGATAGATGGTGTTTGCCAATACATGCACATGCATAGGCCAGACGTGGACATCAGTGTCTTTATTTACTGTGTTCATGTGCTTATCACACACATAGCATGTGGGTTGAGGTCGGAGGACAACTTCAGGGAATTAATTTTTCTCCTTCTACCACGTGGCTTCTGGGGAGGTCAGTTTTGGCATCAAACACCTACACCTGCTAAGCTACCTGGCCAGTTCTACCAATCTCTTTTGTGGGGGCGGGGCAGGATCTCTCACTACATGTGAAGCCCATCATTTCAGCTATACTGGTTGGCCAATGAGCTTCAGCTATCCATCTTTTTCTGCTCCTCCCAGTGATGAGGTCATGAGTGTGTGAAGCCATTCCCTGCTCTGACATGGCTTCTGGGATTCCAAATTCAGGTCCTCAATCTTTATAGCAAACAGTTCATGCACTGAGCCATTTCCCCAGCCCCTTACTTTTGTGTTGATGTATAGTTTGACAGAACCACCGAGGCTCCATCTCCACCACTGCAGAGACTTGAAGATCTCTCTTCCTGGGCCTGGGTTTATGCCTGACCTACAGTGGGCCTATGTGGGCATGTGGGAGTGCACACTGGACTTTGGGCCTCTAGGACAGACCTCAGGATCACCTGAGGTTCCCTCCCCACCTGGCATTTCGTGTGTAGACCACAGGATACAACATGATAAGTACATTGTGAAGGGAAGGGATTGTCACTGTGGAACTTGATCCTCTAGTTCATGATTTCAACTACCAGTTCCGATTCTTTTCCATTTATCTAAAAATGACTGTATGATTGCATTATCCCTTGTATCTTTTTATTTCATTATTATTTTTCCTCTTGAGTAAAACTGATTCATAAATGTAATCCACACATTGATGTTTCTTCTAAGTTCCGGACATGAATGGACAACTGTTTTCTAGATCTTTCTGTTGGTATCCTCTGACACATCCAGGCCTTCATTCTTGGGAGACTTCACTGTGCATAACTTAACTTCACTGTGCGTAAATGATCATCCTGGGCACTGAGCATGCGTGTTCCCTCTCCTCACTGTCCTCTCACAGGCTGAGAGTGGAGAGTGGGTTCTAGGCGAGCAAGCTGGCTGGTGGCAGAGCAGGTGCTACAGGTCCAGTGGTTAGCCCACCCCATCTCTTGCCCAGGTGTCAGGTTGCTGCTGAGGAGGCCAGGGTGAGCAGGCCAGTGGAGGAGGCCGAAAGCTGAGAGTGTACAGGCAAGGGGCTGAGGGAAGGAGAGTGGAGGATGGGGAGGAGGAGCTTTTTGGAAGGGAGTGTTACTCAAGGCAGAGAGTAACAAGCTTGAAAAACAAATGGCTGCTAGCTGCCTGCTTGGCACGCAGTTGAAGTCTGTTTTTAAAATGCTCTCAGAGAGCAGGGGTCATTAACAGGCTTCCTTCCTGGCATGCCCCTCTCTGCCTTCAATCACTCCCTAGAGCTCAGGTTTTAGACATGCACACCAAACAACACCAACCGAAACAAAACAGCTGTAAAAAGAATGTCTCAGATAGCCCAGAAAAATGTTATCACAGGATTTCCAACGTGTTTGTTTTGCATTCAGTGGAAATCTGACCTTGGACAGGCATGGGCACTGAAATTGTGGATGCTGGTGCTGTTTACAATAGTCGTAAGAGCAGATGTGTATCCCGTTAAAGACACAGTCATTTGGGCCCAGCTGAACTCCACAGGAGTCACCCAGTGCACCCCACCTAAGTAGTAAAATAAATCACCACTGCATTCTTAAGCTGCTGGTCACTGTCTCTTTAAGCATTCCCCAGGGAAGGAACCCAGACTAAGTTGTTACACACAGGACTCTGCATGCTCCAGAAAAGCTGGAGGTGCCACAGGTTTAAAAAAAAAAACCAAAAAACAGACACAGAGTCAGGGGATTAATCAATGAATTTCATGGCAATCACCTCCTACTCTGTGGAGACATACATAACTCCCTCCCTCCCCAGCTCAGCTTCCCTTCTGGCTATCCCCTCCTCAGTCCAGATTCAACACTTTCTGCATAGGCTACCTCTGATTTCCTCTTTCCCCTAGAGCCTTCCTCCTGCATCATTGTACATTAGGGTCCATCTCATACTCAGTTACCACCTGTGGTAATTTCAATAAGAATGGCCCTCACAGACACACACATTCGAATGCTTAGTCACCAGGGAGTGGAACTCTTTGAAAGGATTAGAAGGATTTAGAAGGCGTGGCCTTGTTGGAGTAGGTGTGGCCTTGTTGGAGGAAGTCTATCACTGGGGTGGGTGGGTTTTCAGTTTTCAATAGCCTATACCAGACCCAGTCTCTCTCTGCCTACTTGTTCTTTCTCTCACTACCAGGATCATTCCTTCACTTGACATTAGAGCCTACTTCTGCAGGATTCTGGCATATACTGAAGACTGGGTTAGACATTCAGCTTCATGGACTGAACAACTACTGGATTCTTTTGTTGATAGACGACAGCCATTGTTGGACCAGCTGGGCCACAACCTGTAAATCATTCTAATAAATTCCCCCTCTCTCTCTCTCTAGATATCCATTCTATCAGTTCTGTTCTTCCAGAGAACTCTGACAAATGCACCACCTTTCTTTACGCTGCTTTCTTTCCTTACAGTCCCGCCCTATGCAGGTACCCACTGCTGTCAGATGACCCCGGCAGGAGCCAGTTCTGTATAGTGGACTCAGGAGGTGCCAACCGTGGCATGGCAAACACCGCAATGCCCATGTTCTTGGGGTCTGGGTGTGTGAGTGGAGAAAGGGGTATCTGACGGTGTAATTAAACTAACTGTAGACTAAAGGTGAAATTTCCCCCATCAGCTCAAGTGTCTGGATGCTTGGAACCCAACTGGCAGTAGTGAGAGGGCATCTGAGCCCCAGCTGGAAGAAGGGGTTCATAGCAGACAGGTCGAGGTTACTCAGGCTCTTCCCAGTCATTACCTCCTCTCTGCTTCCTAATGCACTAGCTCCCCGACTCCCCTGCTACCATGCCATCTCTGTCAGGTGGGCTTTTCCTTTAAACTCCAAGAAGTTGGTTTGCCACTTTGAGGTGAAAGTTACCCTTTGCATTAACATAATAGACTCTCAGCCAGGTATGAAGTGTGGGTATCAGTTACGCAGATATGAGGCCACACCCCATCTCTTACACAGTTCATTTAGCTATATGGTTGTTTCTATTTGTATTTCTTGTTTTTTTTTAACTTTGTCATTATTTTTTAAAGAAAAGGATATATAACCTTTTAACTTTAGACCAAGAAATATCGAAGAAAGAGAAGACCTTTTGCCAGTGTCGGCTTTTCCTAGCGTGTCATAGAATTATTTTTATCTTCCAGCCTTTCCTCTTCTTGGGGCTGTGCCCTGGAAGGTCTTCCCATGGGAATCTGGCTTTCCTCAAATGCAGGGGCTATTTCCTTGTTAGCCAGCTAATTGCCCAATATTTTTGCAGGTAAACTGAATTCTGTATTCCATTGCATCTTTTACAGCAGCAATTGTGGCCTTGTCAGCTGATGTTATACCCATGCTAAAGCTTATGCCCTTGTCCTCAACTTTGGGCTTTTCCCCCAGTGTCTGCTGAATGGCTTCAGCTGTTCCAGCAAAACTCTGTACAGCTTCAGCAGACCAGGACACACCTTTCCATGTCATGATGTATCCAGTAATTCTTTGTCACCACTCTTGGGGAGTATAAGACACTTATCCCTCATGATAATTTAAAATATGCTGGCACTATTATGTTGGTTGTTAACTGTGTGCATGAAATGACAGCTTTGGTATGCACTGTGCTTGGTAGAAATCAAAGTCTTTCTTTCCATGTTTACAAATACCCGCTGTTGAGCCCAAGCTTCTGATACAAAAATCTTCATCAATGGCCCGTGTATTCAAGCATGGAGGAAGACATTTTCCCATGAGCAGCAATGCCTCTTGGGATCTCAGCTGGAGTCCCACCTAGCCAGTATAATATCGTATTCACTCATGCAAGGCTCCCAGAACTTCAGCCTTCACCTGGCCACCTGTCACTCTAACTTCGTCCTACAATCCCACCACCAGGCTTTCTTAGTCTACTCATGAAGTTTCCTTCTTTCCCACACAATCCATGATGTGGAGGGAAGGCCACATGGAGCAACCAGGAAAGGACTGGCCAGTGTCAGCCTCATTCAGAAAGCATTCCCAAGCAGAAAAGCTGTGGCTTTCTTCCACCCAGAGAGTAGAATAGCAAAATGGCGGAGCCAAACAAACCAGTTAGCCATCACCCCACACCACTGCTAAGATGCTGTCATTTGCAGGGCAGGGACTGTGAAATGAAAAAGGACATGCAGTGTGGCTCCTTTTAACCACTCGTTGCACTTCCCACCACGCACACCTGGGACTGAACACGGACTAGTCAGGACTGCCTTCATGGCATGCTTGGGAAACACACACACAGTGGCTCACCCTAACAAAATGAGGACTCACCAAGATGGAGTCCTCTTACAGCCCGTTGTCATATGTAGGCAATCTTCACTGTCATTACAGTGTACTGAGCAGCACTGTACGATTTCTTACTCTGGTCTTTCACCACCTAACAAAATACCCCACTTCCCAGGGGCCTTTCTATTCCCTGGGGAAGTCCATGAGATTTTCTTTCTTGGAATTCCCTAAGGGGTTTCCCCTTCTTTAGGCAATGTGTCAAGTCTCTTGTTGAAATTGGCTATGGACTGCATACACCCAGACAAAAATTCTCTGAACTCGAGTGTTTAAAGCTATCTTTTCAGGAAAGCTTCTAGAATCTTTTCAAAGGCAATTGTAATCCAGCTTTTCAATATGATACGCACGAAAGCCAGCTCATTGGGCCAATGACCTTTTATTTTATTTATTTTTCCTTTTAAAATGAGGTCTTTCTATGTAGCCTTGGCTGTCCTGAAATTTGCTATGTAGATCAGGCTGGCCTGGGACTCAGAGAGATCCATCCACGTTTGCTGGAATTAAAAGTGTATGGCCCTATTGGACATCATAAACTCAAACTTCCTAGCTCAGAGCATAACTCTGCTGTAAGGAAGCATGTGGTTTCTAAAAAGACACAGTGACCCTCTGGGTCCCTGTGAAAGATTCCTAAAAGCTCCTTCCTTTTCATCACCCAATCATCAAGCAATGTCTCCTCTCTTCCTTCCATGAACCCTGCCACCAGACCACTGGGGAGGCAGAGCGGAGCTTCTTCTTGGCTTCTGGCCTCTTTTGATCATTGACTGCGTGATAACGCTTTATCTTTCTGCAGAACTCAGCACCAGCTTCTGCTCTTGTCAGACAGGGAGTCCTTCCTGGATATCATTGTTGTCAAGATTTTTCCACTGCTGTTTGTGAGCTTTAGTGAGCTCACATCACATTTTGTTTCCTTCTTAGAAATTGCATCCTGTACTAGTCGTTGATGGCTACCAGAGGGCATGATGGTGATCAGAGAGTACAGAGATGCAGTCAGCTGCTCAGGTTTTCTCCTTTGAGGCTATGGTCAGTGTGTGAGCTGGAGCTGGATTCTCATTGGAAAGCTCATCTGGGAAGATTTTGCTTCTCCTCACATCTGATGCTTGATAAAATGTAGTTTCTTGCTACTTGATAGACTAAGGGCCTCATTTCCTTACCAGATGTTGGTTGGAGGTTGCCTGATGGGTGGCACACCACAACTCCACAAAGTAGGAATTTCTGTGCATGAGACTATTTTATATCCTACCTTATACATCCCTTTATCTGACTCCATGTTTGTAGCCTTGAAAATATCTTTTGTAATTAGTGGGTACATGTATGTAAGGTGCTTCCCTCAGTTCGGTGAGCTGTTTTAGTAGGTTAATTGAACCCAGAGAAGGTATCATGGGATCCCCAATTTATAGTTGGTCACAACCTGAAGCGTGGTACTATCATGTGAAGGGAGGCAGTCTTCTGAGACTGAGTCCTCAATCTACTAGGCCAGATGCTTCCTCCAGATGGCCAGGTCAGAATCAAACCTGGGGCACAGCTGCAGGCACAGCTTCGGGCAAAGCTGGAGTTGCTGGAGAACTGAACTGACGACATGTTGTGCGTAGAAACAGCACCTCACACTTGGGGGAGTCACATGCATTGTGCTGAACACAGTGCGTGAAGAAGCGAGAGAGCACTCATCAGCCTTGCTCACACCTGACGGCAGGGATTGAGCAGAGAGAGTAAGTTTCATGATGTGGAGACACATAGGG
The DNA here is from genome assembly GCF_949786415.1 of Peromyscus eremicus. Taxonomy (NCBI): domain Eukaryota; kingdom Metazoa; phylum Chordata; class Mammalia; order Rodentia; family Cricetidae; genus Peromyscus; species Peromyscus eremicus. The sequence continues at coordinate 33,438,611 of NC_081426.1, forward strand.
GAGTTTTAGTCCATCTGTTCCACATGGTGCTTACACTGCAGAGACACAGGAGTGGAAATGACCCTCGAGCAACACTGGGGTCTTACAAGCCCACAAGCCCAATCAGCCAGGCTCTTTCTGCAGCCCGTTTCAACCCTCTGTACCTGGGAGATCAAGTCTGACAAGGTTTACAGCAGGGCCCAGCAAATATCCGAACAGCCTGCCTGTCTAATAGCCTCCAGCTATTGCATGTGAGATGCCAGTGTGATTACTGTGGTAGGCTGTGTCTATGCTGCCAGGTCCCTTGAAACAGCCACCGCAGTGGTTGCTAGAAACTCCTCCAAGTGCCAGATGCTTCTTGGTTCTTTCCACGGGGTCCCTTGGCAGTAACAGAGGTATGCGTGAATTTCCTTCAAGTGCAAACTCCTGCACACAGCTCCATCTAAGCATAGGAAGAGATTAGCGCTCTCTTGAGCAGCCAGGCTAATGTCAGGCTAATCTCAGGGATGTCATTCTCCAGGCCCCATATGTCTCACCTGCCAACGTGCTTGAGCCACCATCCAGCTTAAAAAGGTGGAGAGCCAGACAGCCTACTTGCCACCATTTTTTTTATTTGTTTGAATTTGAGTACACTTATTTTTAAAAAATATTTATTTTATTTTAAATTATGTGTCTATGTGTAGGTAGGTGAATGTGAGTGCAGGTGCATACAGAGGTAAGAGGTGTTGGATCAACTGGAGTTGGAGTTACAAATGTCAGCTGCCTGCGTGCTTATTAGGAACTGAACTTGAATGCTCTGCAATGTCAGCACACACTTTAAGTGTGGACCTACCTCCCTAACCCCCTCAAATATACTTATACATTGCGTTCTCTCAAGCTCATGAAGCCCTACTATTCACTTCCTACTATCTCATATTTTTTCTGCTAGTGGACTGGACCCTGAAAATGTATTTGGCAGCCTTTACAGAGAAGCATGAGAGGAAAATCTACCTGATAATCAACTGACCACAGTGAGAGGCTGTGGTTTTTACCCCTCTCCTATTTATCCCTTCCCAGTCCTGTGATGGGATGGTTAATTTTATGTGTCAACTTAACTTGCGCATGGTGTCTAGATGCCACTGTGAAGGTGTTTCTTCATTGTGATTAACATTTCCAAGATCTCAGTGGACTCTGAGTCCAGCGGATGATTCACATAACGTGCCCCATCCTCTAAAAGCTGATGGCCCTAAGAGTAAAGACCATTTTCCTGAGCACTATGTTTGGATCTGGAAAGGCTCAAGTGCAAAAGGCTTCTCCACCATCCTATCATCCTGTAGGGAGGTGAGGGAAGCCTTAGGAGGTGAGAACTAGTGGGAGGAAGTTAGGTCATTGGGACTGTGTCTTTCAAGGAGGATATTATGACTCCCATCTCCTTCTTGTTTCTCCCTGCTTTCCAGTCTCCAAGAGATGAACAGACCATCTTTTGCTGAGCATTCCTGCCATGATCTACTGTCCTGTCCCAGGTTCAAGCAGTGGGGCCAGGAGACTAGTAACTGCTTATTCTGACACCATCAGCCCTGATAAGCCATTCCTGATGGAAAGTTGATCTCAGCTACTTTGTTACAATGACAGAAGAATGATTGACATGCTAAAGAGGGAATTCTTCATCAAAACTGTCATAGGAAAAGCTGTCAGTCACCAACCTGATGCCTTGAGGAATTTGGATTCAAGATGACAATATCAATTGTTAACCTAAATCTCCAAATTTAGGTTAGCAGACGGGTAATCTTAGACTTGCCAGCTTTCACAAACCTGTGAGCCAATTTCTAACAGTCTTTGTCTCTGTATTTTTGTTTCACTTGCATACATGCTATCACTACCACCACCACCACCATCACCACCACCACCACCACCACCACCAACTCCATCCTCACCACCACCATCGTCATCACCACTATCACCATCATCACCACCACCACTACCATTACCACCACCACCACCATCATCACCACTACCTCCAGCCACACCATCACCTTTCTCTAATTATGTAACCCTAACTATACATACATCTATATCTATCTACATCTTGAAAATTCATCCATTTGGAACTGCATTCAGAGAGAGAGAGAATGGATGGGAACCATATCAGTAGGCAATAAGCACCTCTCCTCTTACAAAAACTTCCCTTTGTGAGCTGATTGCATCCTCACAAGCCCTCAGAGTAGACACTCATCTTGTCCCCATTTTGCAGAAGTAGAGACCAAGACTCAGGGCTCTAATTACTGAAGCCTTGTAGTTAGACACATCTTCCCTTAAAATGTGTGGCTGCCCTGCGTAGAGCCCAAACCCCAGACATCTGAGGGATGGGGGGAACGGACAGGCCATGTGAGAGTTGAGTAAGGATCTCTGCTTGTTTCTACTGAGGAGAGCATGACAGGTGAACTGGTCCCATCATCAGGTTGACATACCACCACTGCGGGCTGCTGTATTCCCTTCTGGCATTGAAGCAGCCAATGAAGATAGAGTGAGTGCTTGTGTCTACATGACACATTCAATCTCTGGATACAGTTGTAGCAATGAGATCATGTCCCTATATCTTGAAGGAAGGTACATTTGCTAGGGGGTGGAGACCACCAAGGTCTGATATCAAATCCTTTCAGAGACTTCAATGCAATAAGATACTGAATCCTATTGTGCCCTGGCACACCAGGAAATCACAATTAACCAGTGATGGGAGCAGTTCATGCTCTACCTAGGAGTAGAGTTAGAGCAGAAAGTGAGTAAATAACTTCACTATAAGCTAAATTTTTATTCTGAAACAGCTTTAAGTTTGGGGTATTACTCAGTGGTCTAGCACCTCCCATCTGTGCTGAATATATCCACAGTTTGGACTATGATTCCAGGGACAGCCAACTACAAGAGAGTGAGAGATTAATTGCATGACACAGGCCAGAACCCTAACTATTCTACTGACCTGCATCATCTCAATTTATTAGTTCAAGAGTTCTGAGCCTTGTTTCCTTACCTATAAAGCCAAGGGATGGTGGGCCAGATGTGGGGGCACATGCCTTTAATCTAAGCACTCAGGAGGCAGAGGCAGGTGGATTTCTGTGAGTTCAAGGCCAACCTAGTCTATATATCTCAATACATAGAGAGACTCTGTCTCAAAAACAAACAAACAAAAATAAACAAGAAAACCACACACACACACACACACACACACACACACACACCCAGGGAATTCGGCTAATTGTGTCATTCATGATGGATTGCTATCAATCATGTCCTGGCCACATTCCTGGCTCTGCTTTAAACAGAGGAGAGTAAGAATCTGGATTCATACTCAGCTGAATTGAGTAGAAAAGTCCCAACACCCTATGCTAAGAGGGGTGTGTACGTGTAATTTGCTGAGAACTCAGCAGCATTAGTTAGTCAAGTGCCCCCAGCTTATGAAAGCTTCCTTGATCTTTCATTCAGACTAAAAGGCTCCTTTCATTGATCTTGACACCAATCCTTTCTACTCAAAGATCCTCCACAAATTTCTCAATCATTTCACCTCTTTAGATTTGTTTTACAGCCCCCATGCTAGGGAAGTGGAGCCTCTCGGTGAGTTGACCTCAAACGCGGTGAGTTGAAGCATTCTCATTCTCTGATATCTTCTCTGGCTATGAATCCATTTCCTCTACTCTCCTTGCCTACCTCTACTTCTTCACGTCTTCTTAGTCATTTTCCCTTTCTAATAACCTTTCCTCTAGGTGAATGTCCAATGCTGAGCCTGTTGGCTGGATTGGTACTTGCTTTTTCCGTGATGACTGTTATGATTCCCGAGAGCCTACTCCATCCCAGATCTCAACCCTCTCCTTTTTGTCTCCGAGTCAAGGGAGTACCAGCATCCTTTAAATCTGATGTTTTCCTCAGCTGAGCTGAAGTGGGAAGCAAACCCCAGTGCCCTCTTCCAGCCAAATATTTTCCGACTAGTGACTGAGTATTAGATTATTTCTTGTCTGAGCCCATTCATGCTGCTCTAACAATTAGCCCAGAGCCTTCAACAATAAACACTTATTGTGTCAACAATGAAATATATCAGATGCCATCTTTTCACTGAGAGAAGAGGATTAGTCTTCTTGAGCTCTTTGCACACTCATTACTGAGGAAGTAAAATGAGATGGGTTGGAAACAAGGAAGCTTGTGTTAAGTGTTGACCTATAGTCAGGAGGTAGCTCTCTCTCTTGACTTGCTTCCCTCCCCACAAATATGCTTCCTCTGGCTTCCCTGACTCAGAGAGATCCCTGTGTTCTCTGTAGAAATGAGTCATGCCTCAGTTCTTAGTGTTTTTCACCTGCAGAAGTCATCCTTTGTAAATGTATCTTGCACCCCAAACTCTGGGACTCCAAATATTAGGGCCTTTTGTTATCCCATCATACAGAATAGCAGTAGAGGAAATGCTCGTACAGGAGAAAAGCAACAGATAGGAATAGGCACTTCTCTTAATTCTCATTTACTAAGGAAAGAGCAGTTCTAGAATGTTCTAGGCTAGACCAGCTCTGCTTCTGGGATGCAAAGAGAGAGCAGAAGGAGGGGGATAAACTTAACTCTTCCCTTCCTAGAGTCAGGCCCTGAAAGATTGATTCTCAGAGCCTGGGGCTGGGGAAAGGAGTGTGTGTCATCTTCTCATGTCTGAACTTACAAATGAGAAGGGAAATAACTAAACAGGGCAGAGAGAAAGCTGCCCTGTATCCTCCATGGTCCCTTCATTTGGCCTTGATTTCCTTGAACTTCTAACCAAGCCTCCTTGTGTCTTTTAAGTGAATGTCCCTCACTGAAACTCCCGGGAAGTGAAAGAAATACGAGAACGAAAAACTAATTTAGAAAACAAGGAAGGAATGCTGGCTCCGCCATGGCAGGTTTCAGGACCACCCAGAAACCCTTTCCCGAAACCCTCCCTTTCCCCTTTTTGTTTAAGGTTTGATTCAGCAAAAAGAGAAATGAACCAAGACAAAGAGAAGCCTATGGCTCGTGCTTAGGAACGCTTCCTCCTCTCTCTTCTCTCTTGACTATCAGGGGATAAAGTGGCAAATGGCCACCAGTGTGTGTAAGGGCACACACAGTCACAGCTGCAGGCTACCCTTTTCACAGGCCTGCAGATATGTTCAGTGTTACTTTGTAGATGGCCATGCCCCCAAGATCCCATATGTAAAATAGAAAGCATGGAAAAACCAGTACATACCATAAAAACAACCTTTAAAACATCCCCTAAAAGCCTCTTTGATTTGTGCCTGGTGAGTCTACCCTAGTAACAACCACACCCTCCCAAATAAAAGGACACAACTGACTTGTGGTGTATATGAGTGCTAGTGGATGCCAAGAGAACAGGAAGAATTTCCAGAGAAAACCACCTAGGGAATAGGCTTTCCCTCTGTTCCACAACACAACACTTCTGACTTCATAAGGTCCAAGGAAAAGAAGGAAATCAAGGTGGAGGAGGGAAATGAGAAGCTCCAACAGAAGCTGCTTGCCTCAGTTTACCTTCTTCCCTTGGAGGTCACTGGCATTCACAGTGGGACCCTCATCCCTTCATACCACTCATCTCACTTGATCCCATACATCCAACATCAGATAGTTAGGGGTCTTGCTTTAAAGCTTGGTATTTCCATCACCTGAACATCTGAACATGGAACACAGGCCTTCCACAGTCTGAACCTTAACACTCTGACCTTCTTTCTCTCTCTGTAGCCTGAACTTCACACATTCATGGCATCCATTGTGAATAACTGGCCTATCCAAGGTACATCTAGCTTTCTCAGTGTCTTTCTAGAAGCAGAAAAAGCAGTAGGAGTCTCAGTCTGAATCTTCCCACAATTTCTACAAGGTCCATGGATTAACATTTAACACATGCCTTCTTGTTCCAGACATCTTGTTTGAACCTCTCAGTAACTGAGTGTTGAGGGAGCTTAAGTGGCCTGTCCTTATCTTTCAGTGAAAAGATTAGATTTAATGCATGTCCACGTTCTCAGCTCTGAGAGTGGGGACTGGCCCACAGGAAGAGTTTAAGGTGACTAGGCTGAGCCTTAATACAATTCTGTCCAACATACCAGTCCAAAGGAGGAAGTGTTGGTTTAAAGTTGGTTCCTAACCTCAGGAAATCCCGTGGAAGGGGATGGCAGACTATGGGAGCCAGAAGGGCCAAAGACACCATGGGAAAACACAAAGTCAACTGTTCTGGGCTCATGGGGGCTCACAGAGACTGAACCACTAACCAGAGAACTTGAATGAGACTGACCTGAGCCCTCTGCTCATATGTTGAAGTGGTTTGGTCTTCTTGTGGGACTCCTGGCAGAGGGAGCAGGGGCTGTCTCTGTTGCCTGCTCTTGGGACCCTTTTCTCCTGCTGGGTTGCCTCACCTAGCCTTAATAGGAGAGGAGATGCCTAGTCTTGCTGCAACTTAATATCCTATGGCTGGCAAATATACATGGAAGGCCTGGGCTTTTCTGAAGGCAAGGGAGACAGAGTGGATGAAAGGGGAGGAGGGTATGTTAGGGGGAGGAACTGGGAAAGAGGAGGGAGAGAGGGAAAACTGTGATAAGGCTGAACCTTGAAAGGTAGTTTACAATTCTCCTTACAGCATTACTTGCTAAGCCACATTCCTTCTTTACAGATGGAGAAAAAGAAGCATAGAAAGGCAACATATATTGTGCATGGCTGCATAGCTGTACCACTGCACATGGCCACACAGCTGTACCACTGCACATGGCTGCATAGCTGTACCACTGCACATGGCCACACAGCTGTACCACTGCACATGGCCACACAGCTGTACCACTGCACATGGCCACACAGCTGTACCACTGCACATGGCCACACAGCTGTACCACTGCACATGGCCGCACAGCTGTACCACTGCACATGGCCGCACAGCTGTACCACTGCACATGGCCGCACAGCTGTACCACTGCACATGGCCGCACAGCTGTACCACTGCACATGGCCGCACAGATGTACCACTGCATATGGCCGCACAGCTGTACCACTGCACATGGCCGCACAGATGTACCACTGCACATGGCCGCACAGCTGTACCACTGCACATGGCGGCACAGATGTACCACTGCACATGGCTGCACAGCTGTACTACTGCAGGATTCAAATTCAGACCCATCTGTCTCAAAGACTGTTTTTTTTCTCTCTCAACTTTATTATACCTGGCTTCATGGAAATGGAGAGTGGCTAGGACCCCAGAGTCCCCTCAGAATTTGTATGTCTTTCTTTGAATCAGTTCCTTTCCCACACTGGTTCTGATGAGCTTTGCAAGCAGATCCATCTCACCATGTGTCTGGCGACACTAGATTTCAAACCATTATCAAAAGGTAATCAAACCTGGAAAGGCAGAGCTGAAGCTAATCATTATAATGTGTCTCCCCCCACCCCCATTTGTGCCTCTCTGGGGCTTTTTAATAGCATCATTTGGCACTGGAAGTATTCAGCCTTTGCTATGTTTTGAGAACACTGTTGGCATTAAATGAGATAATGCATGCAAAATGCTTAGAATAGCATTTGGAATAGATTAAGTCTTCAATAAATAGTTAGGCTTGCAATCTTTATCAAAGTTCATTCAAAATCCTTTTCCCTCTTTAGTTTGTATTGTGAGGGAGGAACTGTTAGTGCTTAGAATGTTCTGCAGTGAGCAGAACAAAGAGGGACATCTCCCCTGAAATGAAGCAGAGGGGACTGTTGTCCCCAGAATAGAGAAGGCTGTCTATAACGGTGAGTAGAATGACCAGAGATGTGAGGACACATTGGAAGATGATGAGGCACTCTCAGGGAGCCACAGGTCAGGTGCAAAAACAACAGTAACCAGAAGCCAGGTGGGGCTGGAAGGAAGGTAGGAATATTCCGTGACATGAGGATGGTGGGCCTGAGAGGGTGAGGATGGGAAAAGGCCCCATGTCTTAGCCATGGTTGTGGAGGAAGAGCATCCAGGGCCAGCAGACAAAACCCCCAAGGAAGCTGTATGGGTAGTAGTGGATCGGGCAGGGAGGCCCACATGGCTGACCTGGAGTAAGTTCAGTGAAACACTGGAAAGACAGGGTGAGAGTTTCTAGAACAATCAGAGCAGGTAATAGGCTCTGTAGAGAGAGAGACTGCAGAGTGAGGCTCCAAATAAATGAGCAGTCCATGCAGCGTCTAGACCAGGGCACAGAATATCAACCATGTGTCCTAGGATCCAGTGACTGCTTTCTGAAGAGTAGATGGTCATTGGAGGATGCTACTGTGTGAGTATGCACCCCAACGTTCATGTGTTGGAATATTAACCCCTTGACTTATATGATAATGGTATTTGAAGATGCTACTTTTGGTTTATAATAAGTATTAGCCCAGGCAATGGCTGTAAGACTACATAATGGCAATGGTGGCTTTATAAGGAGAGAGATACCCAGCACATTTACTCTGTCTTGATATGTAATGGTCTCAATGATGTTCTGAGGCAGCAAGAAAGTTCTCACTGGATACAGTACCATGCTATTGGACTTAACAGCCTTCAGACCTGTGAGCTCAGGAATCTTTCCTTTGCAAATTTTGTGGCCTTAGGTGTTTGTTACAGTAACAGAAAGCCCATGAGACAGGTGATAAATGAAGTCTTGAGATAACTGCAACAACACAAGTAGGAGATGACACTAGCCAGGACAAGAGCAGAGCAGGGGAGTGTACTCCTAGTAACCACAGCCATAGCTGAGACTCGGCAGCACTCTCCTGTATTACCCCTCCTAAGTCCGCCCACAGAATTCATCTCTTTCTAACAACCATTCTCAGTTATTCGAGGAATTACGCTCAGGCTAGATAGACGGCATTTACATCTCATCTCTCAGGGGTGGAAACTTGCTCCCATGTGTTCTTTCTCAGCTTTGCATTTAGTGATATCAAGTTGATAGCCTGGCATGGGTCAGGGTAGGATATTTACAGAAATCAGCACATGCTCCAAATCAGGGTTTGGTTCTGTTAACACTGCACACCAAGAACATGGTAGAGAAACCGTTAATGAAGCTGTCTTAATTTTCCAATGTGTCATATCTATAGCTGGAGTCACTATCACAAACGTTGAAAAGACAGTCTTACAGTGTTCAAAACTGTTATGGAATTCAGTAAAGATTTGCTTATTCTGCAGTGAATGAGGGAACTTCTGAGATATGTCCATTGTCTCATTATTGTTTTACTTATTAACATAAAGGAAAACTCCCTTTCCTTTGTATTGGAAAGGAAATATTGATGTCTGAGCTATCTATACTCATTTGTCAGTTGTAACCATAGATTTGCTAAGGATATGAGTTCAGCGTGGATCGATGAAGTCACTCTGGGGGAATCAATTAGCTATATGGCATTGACAGTAAAGAGCACTGCATATTTCATTATTATTTGTAGGTTGCATTCTGTAAATCTTTTATAATAGTAAAATGTATGGGAACACAGTTTACCACTCCCGCTTGAATTGTTTGTTAGACATTTACCAATACCACTGGTTATCTCACTTTGCACAGCACCACGGTGGGGGTAGCTCAGGCCAGCACCAATTATTCCTGGGATGGGGCACATTTTGGATTAGAGTCTGAACTTCATTGCTCTGGGGCCACATATTTCACAACTCTAAGGTTGGAATAGTGTTCATGATTTCATGCTTGGGGTTGGTGCAATGTGCAAGCTAAATCCATTCTCTCTCAAGTTTAGGGACCCAAGAGGAACACAGCCACACAGAGCACCCTCCTTAGTCATTCCCTGATGTGCCAAAGTCTTTAGTATTTTGTTCTGCAAGTTCAACGTACCAGGATCTATTGTTTATATCTAGAGGAGCTCTAAATACAAGTCAGACCCAAGTTCAAGTTTCTGTTTCTATTTCTGCTCTGTTAGAATCTTAGTTAACAGGATTGATGTGAACAAAAGGAAAGAAAAGAACTGAAATCTTTCTCTGAACCACAGCATACAACACAGTTGTAAGATATTGACTTGTCATTAGTGGGACTAGCTACTTACATGAACTTCTTGCCCACATCCAACTTTCTGTGCTCAGCACTTTATAGGTATCCAAGCTCTGTCATTAATTAAATTGTGACAAAATAATAACTAACCTTCCTCAGAGGATTAAAAAGAAGGTGTAAACAAATTTTATAAAACTTATTAGTGATCCATAACCCAAGACAACCGTTGGAAGTAACAGCATGCCCTACTCTTCCAACTCAGTAGTATTTTGTGTTCTCTAGGCCGTATAGCCTAGAAATAGAAAGAAGAAAAAATAGGCTTTATTTGTTTCCTGGAAGGTGCACTTTGTGGCTCAAAGCCTTCACTCCTCTTGCGGAATAAGTGCAGTGGGGTGAGAGGAGCGCCTCATGTTTGTGTTTCCCATCCTGGGCTGTAGAGAGAGGTATGAATGATATGCTTCCCATGTCAGAACTGCAGGCATTTTTTGTTAAAAGGAAAGAGAAAAGGAATACCAGTGGAAGCATCAAGAGCTGGAGACAGTCTTTTAAAAAGGGAAGCACAAATCAACTCTACCACCAGTATATCCATCTCACCCTTAGGTCCACCTGAAAGAAATACAAATGTCTACATAAAGACCCTTGTACCCGTGTGCTTAGCTATATGAGTTACAAGAGCCAAATGGTAAATGACTTAAACGTCTATCAATTGGTGTTAGAACACATCGGGGTATACTCATGAAACAGGATGCTGTTTTGCAATAAAACAAAAGAACTCTTACACATGCTGCCACATCAGCAGCCTCAAAACATTAGACTGAGTGAAAGAAAGCAGCCAGGCACAAAGGCCATGTAAACACTGCTATGAACTGTCAAGGGAAGGTTAAAGTAGATAAGCAGTTGCCTAGGAAGGTATGTGGCAGTGGGGGTGGGTGGGGATGGGTGGGGGTGGGTGGAGGTGTTGGTGGTGCTAGAGCTGACATGAAATGAACATGAAGCATCTTATGGGGATGAGGGGAATGTTCTAAAGGCTGATTTGTGGTGGTGGCAGTTACATAGTCTGGTAAATTTGCTGAGAGGCCACCAAATTGTATATTTTGAACCTGGTGGATTTTAGGGCATGTGAAATATCCTGACTCAGTTTATATTTAAAAGGAAGCTCAGCCTTTAGCTTTGAGCAGTCTCTGAGTGTCTCAGGTTCTTCCCCAACAGAAAGTCCCTGTTATCTGTGTTCTGCACATCACCTGTCACTCCACTGAAACCTGACAACACCCAGTCCTTCCAGAGCTGTGCCTCAAGGAGGTGAACCCTGCAGACCATGAGCTGTAATTCATGCTAACACTGTGCAGCTCTCTCTGAAGCCATCCGACTCTTTTCACGCCAAATTAGAGTTAAGCATAGTTATCACCCGTTAGGAAAATAAACTCGTTCTGGTTTGGGGAGCTTTGTGTTTTCAAATCAGTCAGGCTCCTTGAAGTGCTGCCAGTAAATCAGCAGTGGACGTCCGTGGGAGACAGATGGAATCTGTGGGCCTGGGTTCGGCAATAATGAGATGGTCAATACCTTGTTGGAAATAAAATTAAACATTATGAGCTACGGTCCCTCTCAGAGCACCTTGGCTGCTCTCTGTGTGACAATGACCTTACTAATTGCTTATTAGTGTGAGTTTTATTTCTGTAAGAAGCAGTGGCAAGTGTGGTGGAAGGGCTTAGGAGTTGGGCAGGCCTGGGAAGAAGAAAGGAAGGGAAGGGAAAGGGGACCTTCAGAGACGTGCGGAGTTTACGACAGGTCTCCATCATGCTCACAACACCAAGCGGCAGCTATAAAAACTATCTGCATGGCGTTCTGTGTAGTCCATGGAATCTTAGTCATCCCCCCCCCCACATAGAGCTGCCTGTCTTATTTGCATGTTTAAATGAGGAAACTGAGGCAAATGAAGCAGGATACCCTGCCCCAGCCACACAGTGAAACTCGACAGCTGTAGGTCTAGGTGGCACCAAGCCTAGAGATCTCCCTACAGTGTTGGAACAAAAAGAGGAGGTATCTACCATGGCCCAGCTAGGGCTTGCTAAGAATGTGAGCCCCGTGTTACCTGGACATTTCTTCTTGCTCCTGGTCTTCATGCCACTGATCTTTTGAGCAAAGGACAGAGAAGATGACCAAGCTTCTGTCACATCTTCTCACCCCTGCACATTTCATTCGGACACACAGGATTCTCATAATGAGAAACAGGAGGAGCCGACTTGTGGCATTGACCCCCCAGACCCCTCAGTCAGGCAGCAGCCATAGCTCCCTCCATTCTTGAACCACATCACTTTCCCAAGCCTTCCCTTCACTCAGGACAACCACTTTATTTTTTTTCTGCTGGAGTACCTATGTCAACATAGGGTCAAAGGTACACCTATCATGAAGTCACCTCACACAGGCACTGACTGAAATCTCAAAGGATCCTTGGTGATTTTGTCAGCAATGTGCATGGACTCTCTCTAACTTCCCTTTCTTGACCCTTACCTTTTTCCAGCAAGACACCAGTCACTCTACCCCTGGTCTGCAGCATCTCATATGAATAAAACTTCTGCCTCAGCTATGAGCTTTCCCACACTGCCTCATTGAGCTAATTCTATTTGGTGGTGCTCATGCCTGCCCCTGTCCCATGGCCCTTGCCTGATCTCTCAGGGTGCTCTGTACTCACTTCTTTTAAAATGCTTGCTGTTATCATACTGTGTCTGCTGGATTACTTGCTTCTGTATCCCTAAACAAAACAAGTGTAAATATAAGCCCCTAGAAGCATGCTCCATGGAGAGGGTGGACTATGAGCAAACCATTCCAAGGACCTTCTTAGGCGTTCAATTTCTAGCTCCAAGCACAGTTGCTGGGAGACAGTTGGTACTGGTAGATGTTATGAGAATAGATGGCTGGGTCTGCAACTCAGTCTGAGAAATCTGGCAGTAGAGCCTTTCCACCCGAGGGTCCGATGGTGTTCCCTTTGAGTCAAGAGCGCAATCTTCTTGGTGAACTTTCTTTGTACTCGGTGGTAAATTTCTACATGGCAGCCCGTTGTCCTGTGATTAGACGCTCATGTACCACAGGTGGGAGAGGAATAATGCTAAGAGCAATCAAATTCAAATTTTCGTGGTGGATCAGCACTGTGCCACAAAGCCTGAGCCTTTCTGTGATTGTGATGTTGAAAAATAGATGGGGGCAAAAGATTCTCAAATCACCCTTTCATTGGAGCAAAACAGAACTTGGGATGTGTAGTCAGGTGACTATGGCAGGAACAATATCTGCTTAGGGGCCAGGGCTGGGAGTAGTCGGGGGGCGGGGGGGGGGTGTTCCCATGGGAAATTGGAGTCCTTCAGATGTGAGGATGGAGGAAGTTCTTGGATGTCTTTTTGAGCTCCCTATCCTTCCACTGGGTGAATGTCATACAGTCAGACTATAAGAAACATTATCCCTATTATACAGGTAGGGAAGTTGAGCTCTGCCATCAAACAGCTTGGAAAGGATTGATTTGGGGAGACAAATTTGGGTTATCTTATTTCAACCTCGTTGTCTCCAGAAAAATACATCAATTTCTTCTTCTTCTTTTTCTAATGACACAGGGAAATGACATCTTTATTTGAGCTTTTTATTCATGAGGAGACATAGCTGGATACCTGGCACTGTGGGGCTCTCCCTCCCTCTTCTGAGCTACGTGCTGTGCCTTCCCATCTCCTCAGAATCACGGCTTTCCTGCAGGCAGTTCCCTTAGACAGACCAGACCTTAGTTGATTTTTATTTTTTGCTTTGCTTAAGTTGCCCTTTAGATCACAACTCAAGGTTATATACTAACTCAGATGAAATCAATGCCACCTCTCATGAGTCTTCCCTGAACTTACTGGAGTTTCAAATATTTGTTTGTAAAATTATTTGGTTTTCTCTGAATGAACGCAAAGTATGTAAAAGGCAATGCCATTTTTTCCTTTTGTTTTCCAAAACATGGCAACCACTAGAATGATTCTCCTAACATTGAGATCAGAGAAGGAAGTGTAGGCTTGGGTGGCCCAGGGACTTCAGAGAGATGGATATGGTCTCAAATATTAGCTCCCATAAGATGGGTGGAGTTGGCTTCTGTCTGCACATCCTTCCCTGGGGACAGCCCTGCCTGTTTCCTTCGTAGTATTTTGCTCAGTCATGAGTGGATCTTATGGGAGCTGACCTGGCCAGAAGGAGGAAGGGGGAGGCTCACCTCTGGACATACTGGCAAAGTGAGGGTCAAGGGAATAGTGCTCACCTACAGTGCAGCCTGATTCCTACAAATCCTAGGAGCTGAAAGTGAGCACAGAACTTCTGGGGAAGGTGGGGAGACACTGCACCTACCAGACACTGCACCTACCAGGCTGGGGAAAAATCTTAGCATAAGACTTAGCGTTCAGCAATCCTCTGGGGAGTTTGCCTACTTCCTACCCAGTGAAGGGACTAGTATTGCATCAGCCCACCTAGGTAGGTTTCAAAGCAGTAGTGTCTAGCCTACAGAGTATGGACAAAGCATCAGGATGTAGACTGGCTGGTGATCACTGTGCTGCTCCAGGGGAAAGACTTTCACAGACAGTGCCACTGTCTCTCCCAAGACTTAAGCATTAGCTCCCACCGGGATTTTCTACAATATACTCAGGTTTTTAAAAGCTTCAGAGTAGAAATCAACCCTCCTGTTTAGTCCCCAGTAGAGATTATGATGCTGTCAGCCAACCACAATTCCTCCTCCATGGCGGGAGAAAGAGTGCATTGCTGACTCCCTGAGAACTTGGGGAGGAAGATGTAGGAAGACATCGGAAGACAGTAACTTAGGAACAGGGCAGAGAATAGCCCTCCCTGTTTCTGCGCCAGGAAACTTGGTTCTTTTATATGGAAACTCCTCAGACTGTGGACACTGATTAAACTTTGTCTTTGGGTTGGGCTTGCCTTTTATCTTGCTCCTGTGCCTGATGATGTTGTTCCAACAACTCTGCCTTTGCATTGCACTTGCTGGTTGATGATAAGCTGCTAGCACATTCCTTGATCCTCACTGGGACTTAGATCATTCTATGAGATAAGTGAGAGAGTGTGTTCCTGCTCATCACATGGAGAAGCAAGTGGAGGCTGCTGGTCTCCTGGGACTGGCCCAGCTGCACAGCTATCGAGTGACAGAGCTGAGATCCAACTGCATTTGTTTAGCCAGAAGCCCAGGGTTGTTTCTAGCCTTTCTTTTCAGGGTATACCAAACCCTGAGCTCTATTTTATGGACTTGGGAATTATGGAGTCACTATCTCTGCAAATGGGCTATGAACTCTGGGAAGGGAGAAGCCAATGCATTGAATACAGTGGAAGAGGGAAGGATTAAGGTCTCTGGCTTGAGGCTCTACTGTTCTCATTCTCCACTTATACAATTTGAGCATCTGTCATTTTCATTCATATTAATTCATTCATTGATTAATTTTCTCAGCCATTATCTTACACATGAAAGCACCCATTCATACTTCCATGTATTTATTAATCTATTCTTTCATTCATAAATTCCCACTCTTCCTTAGTAATTACACCAATAAGCCACTTTTTTTATGGGGTTTCAGCCACAGGCCAAACACTATGCCAGGCACTATTGCCCTACTTGAGTCACAGTGGACAGCCCATTATAATAGGTAAGCAATACTGAGGATGATATTTCTCCCATAAGTCCAGGCCAATTATCTTCAAGCACGTTGCTCAATGAATGAATAAATGGATGAGCAAATGAATAAGGACAGCAATCATAGTATTTAGAGAAAGCGTGAAGGAGAAGCAGAATAAGAGACTTTCCAACCCACATAGCCTTCTGCTTACACAATAGCAACAGTGCCAGATGCCATGGACACTTCAGGAAATCAGTGCCTCCCGATCCACTCGTACAGCTTAATGCAAGCCTCTCTCTTTCCCTTCCATTCCCTCCCTGCTCCTCCTGATGTCAGGCAGTCTCTGGGTCAACACGATGAGGTCAGCCTCTGAAGAACTCTACAGGATATAAGCAGAGTCTGAGTGACCCCTGCCCAGACTGTATTGATTGAAAAGCATTTCCAGCTGCCTAAGGTCCAAATCCTCTCTCATGAAGGCCAAGCACTCCAGATGCCTTCTGTAGGAAGTCATTTAATTGTGTTCTCTGCCGGGTTGGGTAGCTCTAGCTACGAAGGAGGCTGGAAACTAGAGACAAGTGGCAAAGGAGATATTGCTTCTGCCCCAGATGCTCAGAGGAAGAGAAAGGAAATTCAATGACTGGGGAGGAGAGATCACAATTATAGATTTTTTTTGCAGCTGATTATGTGATCTAAAAATGTGATATACACTTTGTAGATAGATAAATGAACAGGTAGGTAGGTAGGTAAGGACTTAGGTGAATTGAAATAGATACATTTGATAGAGGGTGCTGTCATATTACTGCTCTATTGCCATGAAGAGACACCATGACCAAGGCAATTCTTATAAAATAAAACATTTATTTGGGGGTGTGCTTACAGTTTTAGAGGCTTAGACCATTATTATCATGGTGGGCAGCA
Organism: Peromyscus eremicus; assembly: GCF_949786415.1. Classification (NCBI taxonomy): domain Eukaryota; kingdom Metazoa; phylum Chordata; class Mammalia; order Rodentia; family Cricetidae; genus Peromyscus; species Peromyscus eremicus. Next base: position 33,455,076 of record NC_081426.1, read on the forward strand.
TGGAGGCATGCAGATAGGTACTAGAGCAGGATATATATATATATATATATATATATATATATATATATATATATATATATATAGAGAGAGAGAGAGAGAGAGAGAGAGAGAGAGGAGAGAGGGAGAGAATCTGGGCCTATTGGTGAACTTTTGAAACCTCAAAGCTAACCCCCAGTGACACATCTCCTCCAACAAGGTGAAAGTTACTCCTATAATCCTACTCAAATATTCCACTAACTAGGGATTAGACATTCAAATAAATGAGCCTTTGGGGGCCATTATTATTCAAACTATCACAGATGTCAAGTATAAAAACAAAAAAATGTTTTAATACTCCATGATAATTTTACTGATGTTTGGTTGCATGTGTTTTACTAATGACTGATTAAGTCTCATCACCAAACAGAGAAGACAGAAAAGGAGAGAAACAGACCAGGCAAAGGGAGAAGTAACCACAATCTTGTTTCCCTTCATTGTCAAAGCCCCTCTGTGAGGTAGGACTGATGCTGTTCAGTGTGTTCTAAGCCTTTTAGAGCAAAAGCATTTTAGAAGTTGCCCATCAGATGCCATGGAACTAGTGGACAGTGGACAAGGACCCAAATGGTCATCTTCTGAGGTTTGACTTTATGTTTGAACTCCTAGCCTCTTATTCTGAATATAAGGATCTGTTTATCTGTCTGTCTGTCAACCTACCTATCTACCTATGAATGCCCTGATTCATGGGCTGAGTTACAGTGTTAAACAGTGGTTGAAGTCATGGACAGATTTGCAGAGTGGTCACTTGCTGTCTCTAACTGGATGTCTTATGAGCACATGAAAACTAAAATATCCCAAATGAGACTCATATTTTGAACCTCCAACTTCCCAGGATCTTCCAATTTCATAAGGGATACCTTCTTTTATCCATTTTGCAGCATTAAAAACCCAGGAGTCCAATTCTTTGTAAGTTGAGAGATATTTTCCTTCCTGTCTTAGTCTGCTTTGTGTGTATATAACAGTATTTGAGGCAATTGATGAAGAAAAAGAGATTCATTTGGCCCATGACTGCAATGTCTAGAGAAATATAAACAATATTATACCATGTCTGATGAGGGTCTCCTGGCTGTCATAGCATGGTGGATGTACCATCACATGAGGCATGGATGGGGAAGAGAGCTGGAGAGAGAGAGAGAGAGAGAGAGAGAGAGAGAGAGAGAGAGAGAGAGAGAGAGAGAGAGAGAAGAATGGAAGGAGAGGGTCCACTGTGAACTACTATGCTCCTGTGAGACTTGATCCACTCAGAGAGACTAACATTAATCTCTCCAAAGAAGGTGATCCATGCTTTAACCACCTTTCACTAGGTCTTCCTTTTAAAAACCCATTGCCTCCAAATATCTGTACATTGGAAATCAAGCTTCCATCATAGGAATCTCTGGAGGACAAGCTAAATCCAAACGACAGGCCCTCCTAACTGTCTTCTGACCTGTCACCTCCACCCGACCTCCGCTCACCATCATCATCTTAGCCTCTCACCCAGTCCATGCATGGAGGAATTCCCGTGAACTGTTATGACAACCAATGAAGTCAAAATTAGAACTGTCATTATACAAAGAAGGACAGTGAGACCCAGAGTGGTCTAAAGTCATCTATGCAAGTTCATTCCGATAGAGCAGGGTCCAGACTAATGGACTCATCCCAAGCCCTGCCATTAAGCATCATGTGCCACTTTACTTCTTGGCCATTGCTGGTTTCTCAGTGGTGTCAAAGCTCAGAGAAGAACAGGTCACCAGAACTGTCAGTAAAAGGCTCCTGGAAGAGAGGGGACATTGAGGAAAGACAACTGAATTTTTACCCCCCAATAGTGGTCCCCAGGAAGCTTCAAATATAAAAAGAAACACTTGGTGGTCACTTTGGGAGATGTCCCACATGTTAGCCCTGGGTCAGTGGGCAGGCCAGGAGACCCCACTGTTTCCTGGCCAGCCTGCTGTGTTCACTCAGCTCATTGTCATTAGGGGAATGAAGCTGACGTTAATTAGCTCTATTTACTGCATTTGCCTGTCAGCTCCCCAGCATCTCAAGCTTCATGCTCTCTACCTCTCCACACTTGATCTCATGAGAAAATAACCCTGCAGCCCAGAGTCCACACTTGGCTGGGGCGGCTTTCTGAAAGTTGTGCTGCTAATTACTCTAATCCTTCTGCTTGCCTACTGCTTCGCAGAGGCACTTCTGCGTGTCCAGGTCCCCTAGTCAAATTCTGTTTCTGTGGAATACCTGTCACTGTTCTGCCTTCTATAGCATTTGTGCTTACGTCCTGTGCCGACCACTTGGAGAACAACTGGACTTTTCCCTTCAGCTTCAGATTAGTGAAAGTCATTAGAGATGAAGAATGATCTGAGCATGTCCACTTCAGAAGGAACTGACTGGATGTTCACAGCTGATATTGAGGTCTAGAGAGAAGAAAGACTTCCCTCACCCTCTCACCCCCTCACCCCCTCACATAGCTCCTTTGCTGGAGAGCAGGAGGAAATTCGTGCTAGTCAGTTTTAACTATCGATTTGACACAGCCTAGAATCATCTGGGAGGACAGTCCAGGAATTGTCAGATCAGGTTGCTGGTGAGGGATTGTCTTGCTGTTAATAGAGGTGAGAAGACCCACCCTGAATGTGGGTATCACCAGGTCCTGGACTGCTCTGAACTGTAAGGTTGTATCTTTTCTTTTGACTGTGGATATGGGCATCTGGAGATGCTATTAGAGAGAGGCAGAAGGCACATCAGACATTGGCCTTACAAGGTCTCTGAGTGAGAAGGAGAGGTGTGCAAACTCCTGACTTCTACACTGAGATAGATGCTACCATCTTGGAGTGTGGTGTACGACTCATGAGAACCCAGAGGTGGGAGGGGAAGATTTTGCTCCAGGAAGCTCTCTGTTGTTATAGGTTGAATTGTGTCCTCTGAAAGGATACACTGAACTCCTTGAACCTGTGAATGCAAACTCATTTGGAAATAGGATCTTTGCCAATGTAACAGAAACACCAGTGGCATTCACACTGGCCTTTAATCCAATATGACTGGTGTCTTTATAAGAAGCAACTCTGAGCCAGACACACAAGGAGAGATTACCGAGTGCAAATGTCGTATGAGAATGGCCCCCATAGGTGCAGATGTTTGAATACTTGGTCTCTAATCGGTAGAACTGTTTGGGAAGGACCTTGGAGGAGGTGTGTCACTGGAGGCAGGATTTGAGGTTTCCCAAGCCCATGCCATTCCCAGTTCTGTCTTTCTTGTTGTTGTATCCCAAGATGTGAGCTCTCAGCTACTGTTCCAGTTTCCTGCCTGCCTGTCTGCCTGCCTTCTGTCATGCTCCCTGCCACGATGATGGTGGACTCTAACCCTCTGAAACTGTAAGCTCCAAGTAATCTTTCTTCTATGAGTTGCCTTGGTTATGGTGTCTCATTACAGCAATAGAAAAGTAATTAAGACAATGACCGAGAGACAGAGACGGGAGTTATATAGTTGTAGATAACTCTGGGGTGGACTTTTGATTCCTCAAACTATAAGAGATTAAATTTCTGTTGTTTTAAACCACTCAGTCTGTGGTTATTTGCTACTATGGTAATCCTAGGAAAATGACACAAGCTGAAAATTCCTAAATGTCAACCTTTTACTGTGGGGCCCTTGTGGCCCTGGGCACCAGGGTAGGGGACATAGCCATGACAGAAGGGACAATGGTTTGCTAATCATGGAGGTAGTTCCCTCACTGTGTACCTGGAGTATGTCTGGCCCCGATTTGTGCGGGCAGGCAACTGCAGCCTTTTGTGGAAACACTAGAGCAAAATTGGATTTTGTGACAAGGACATCATCAGAAAGAGGCATTGCATGGTACACTTAGCCTCTTTGTCCTCCACATCAAGGCTTCAGCCCAGGCGGCCATTAGCAACTCAACTGTTTTTCAGAATGGCACATCAACAAACAAACATAACTCCCGAGTGCTAACACTTGCAGCCTCTTATGGCTCAGATGGCTTCTGACTTTGGAAAGAGCAGAAGTGGCTCAGTCCAGGCAGGTGTTGCCATATAGATCAAGATCTCTCAGGGCCCACCAGGGGCAGATCACAGGGGCTACTCAAGAGGCAATGGAGATAGCACACGAGTACTTCTGAATCATCCCCTGGGCTCTCTCTTTCTCATTTGTAAGCAAATGCTCTTTCTAATAACAATCTATCACAGCACACACTATTAGAAGAGACTGTTGTTGCTGGTTGAAGATCCATGAGCTTGCCCACATTTTCTAGCCTCTCTAAAGTTGGGCAGGGCTATGAAAATAGTTCCACACAGTGGATGCGAATGGAAGGAACTGTGTCCTACCCTACTGGCTTTCTTTCTCAGGCTTAGATACCCGTTCCAGTTTGTGGAGCTCAAGACACAGGACTTAATCCCTGCATGACCATGTGGAAAGAATCTACCCCCGAGAGGACTGCTGGACTCACAACACGCTTTGTGCAAATGAAATAATAAACCTGTATATGATAAGTAACTGATGTTTACTGACCATAACAAATTATATACATAGTTTGGATGTTTTGGGGGTGGGGTAGCACACAAGTATACATATTTCCTGTCTCTCTAAAAGACTTCCAGCTCTTGGGACATGCCAATCACTTCTCTTTTCCTGGCTGCTCTCTTATGCAATCCTTTAAATATACGGAGCACTTATTGAATTAGCAAGAGAGCTAAGGCTGGCGTGATCTTGGGATTATCTAGCTTACTTTCCTCATTTACCTTAAGCTCTTGCTTTAAGCCAGTGGCAGGGCCTAGCTAAGGTACTGCTCTCTTGAATTGAACCCTGATTGTGCCAGGCTCCCTACAAGGCAGTTTGTCATTGAGGCTGTGTTTGCACTCACCAGCCTGCCTGTGAGAACGCTGACCACATGGGGATATTTCCTTACCATATTCACAGCTGCTGTGCCCTAACGTAGATCTGTAAACACCTGCAGAGAGCTTTTACTAGTAAATGTGGTTCACAGGGAGGGAGACTAGGTCATAATTTGTATAAATACAGATGCTTTGGGGGAATGAAAGTGAGGGCATTATTAAAAAATTCCTGTGGGGGAAACAGTGTGAACTTGAACTCTTTTTTTTTTTTTTGGAAAATTGGGACAGAGGTAGTGCAGGTTAGAGCAGATAAGATGAAATGGTGGTGTGGGGCTTGCGCAGTATGAAGGAGCCTATGGTGTTTGTGGTCTGGCATTATTAATGACTGTCTTTGCTTCCTGAGTTTCCAGTTGCCGGTCTTTGAAACAGAACAATAATGTTCCTCACGCCGATAACATGAAAGCGTCTGTGAAAGGGGCACGTTAGTCGTAAACAGCGGGGACGTCTGCATTTATTGTTACTGCAGTTACTGCTGACCTTGGCACTGTGATGGCTGCTGTTCCTTTGTATAACAGAGCGGAGGTTCTTTGTGTGTGCCTCGTGTTAAAATTACCTGGGCAGATTTGTCAAATAAATGCTGTATTTATTCATTTGTTTGGGATGCCATATGGAGAACCTTTAACAGCAGGAACGGATCGTCTCTTAATTTTGGAGGCCAGGTTCAAGGTGAGTTTAGAGCTGGCTGACTTACCGCTGAGTCTTCACATGGCCTTCCCCAGTAAAGTCCTGCCCAAGACTCCTCTCTTAATATAGACACCTGGGTTAAGGACTACCCAGAACACTAATTTTCAGTTACCAGTCTCTGGGAAGGTCCCGTCTCTACCTGTCTCTGAACACAGACGGGTTCTTGGTGCTGTAAGTCTGGGCTTCACCATTGTGAGTTTAGGTGACACAAAGTAGCCTGTAGCAGGTACCCTTCCTCTATCTCTGGAAGTGTGGGTACCTTTATGCCCTTTAAATTGGTGTTTGTTTGTGTTGAGACAGAGTGTCATGTAGCTTAGATTGGCCTCACACTAACTATGTAGTGAGGATGACCTTGAACTTCTGATCCTTCTGCCTCCACCTTTTAAGTGCTGGGAATAGAGGTTTAGGTGGGGCTGGGGATCAAATCTAGGGTTTCCTGTATGTTAGGTAAGCACTCTTATAATTGAGCTGTAACCCTCGCCCTACACTGTAGCCTGGACAGTCCTGAACTACTGTGTTGAATAGATAGTGCATCTCTCAACCCTCATCAGAGAGGCTTCTGATGGCCATTGAGGCAGACACCCATAGCTGGTCAACCTACGGACTGCAGAGTATTCAGCTCTAAATGGGACAACTGTATCTCACCCCATCCTCCCACAGTGCAGGGATCATCAGGGAAGAGGGGCAGAAGATTTTAAGGGGCAGAGACAGCTACACAGAGGTACTGACAGGCTGTGACGGCATGCGCTAAACCCGAACAAGATCAAATCAGACAAAACCCTGGCATGAATGGGGAGGTGACCAGGGAGTTCCATCCCTAGCTGAGCAGACATTGGCAATTGATAGCTACTGACCGAGTCAGTTTTCTTCAGGAATGCAGCCCCTCAGAGGCTACCCATAGTCCAGTAGATGTCCCTACACTCATGCTCATACAGACAGCACTAAGTGGACTTTAAACAAAACACAACAACAAAAACACATGAAATCAGTAGGGTATAGTGGTTTGAGGGATAGAGGATGAGTTAAAGGAAGGAAATTGGGGATAGACATGATCAAAACGTGTTATGCGAATTATGAAATAATCAGTAATAAAACATTCTTGACCTGGTGAATGGAGTCATTTATGGCCAGCGCAAATGAGACGCTAACGTCAGATTTCTGTTCTTTTCATGCCTTGCCTAGTGAGCTGCCTGAAGCTGCTGTGGTCCTATGATGCTCTCACTGAGCCAGCTCCTCCCAGATGGTGATGGAAAATGGTTTACATGGCATGCTTTCCCACTGACACAGCAAATAATTAGTCTTTGGTGACTTTGGCTCACTGCATGAGCACTCTCCGCTGGAGGTGGCCCACTGGCCTTAGGGTTTGAGTCAGACCTGTTAAGTGGGTGGGAGAGAGCTTTCTGACTGACTCCCCAGCAGGGAGTGCATTCTAGGGGAATCTTCTTGGAGACTCAGTTTCCTCATCAATAAAATAAGAAAACAAGAAAGAGGATGCCTAAGGATAGTCTGCTATACTCAAAGGTGAGTGCCTTGTCATCAGAAAGGCTTCCTCTGGCAGCAGATGGGAGTGGCTGCAGAGATCAACAGCAAGAGTCCAAATTGGAGGGCCCTTGGATCCCTCCCCTCAGAGCCCAGGGAACCCCAAAGAGGAGGAGGAAAGACTGTAGGAGTCAGAGGGGATGGAGGCCACCAGGAGAACATGGGCCACTGAATCAACTAAGCAGAACTCATACGGGTTCACAGAGACTGAGCGGCAAGCACAGGGCCTACATAGGCCTGCATCAGGGCCTACATGGGCCTGCATCAGGCCCTCTGTGTATATGTGATGGCTGTTAGCTTGGTGTTTTTGTGGGGCTCCTAACAGTGGGGGTGGGTTTGTTTCTGACTTTTTGGCCTACTCTTGGGACTCTTTTTCTCCTCCTATTGGGTTGCCTTGTCCAGCCTTGATATGAAGGCTTTTGCCTTGTTTTATTGTATCTTCTTTTGTCATGTTTGGTTGTTGTTTTTTGGAGGCCTGTTCTTTTCTGAAGGGAAATAGAGGGATAGTGGATCTGGGGGGGGGGGAGGGAAAATGGGAGGAAGCTGAAAGGAGTGGAGGGAGGGGAAACTGTACTTGGGGTGTATTGTATGAGAGAAGAATGTATTTTTAATAAAAGAAACAGATAAAAAAACCAAGACCCTGATTATTACATAGCTCACAAAGTCATATGATGGATAATAAAGAACATGAATGAACAATGTCTCAAATGTCACTAACGAAAATAGTCACAGGCCCTGGTGGCTAACCACATACAAACGTTTTAGAGATTATAATTCAGTGTCCCTTCCCAACCTTCCTTGAAGTTTTCATGGCCATGTGTCCTATGGAGACAGTTTGACCTTGGTGAACATTTCCTTCATCACAGAAAGAAAGATTCATTATATGAGAAATGAGCACCGTGGCGTGCACAGGAAGCACTGGAGTCCCTGTGGAAATCCTTCTCCTCTGCCTCACACAAAGTAGCCCCATTGGACTTAGCTCCAGGTAGCTCAGAGATGAAGTCTGAGCTCTGTTTCAAGGAGCACCTTACAACTGTCTGACTTATTGACGAACTAGTGTTTTTTAGTTACCAGGGACACCAGTGCAGTGTAACTTCTTTTTTTTTTTTCTGTTGAAATATAGATTTTGTTTCATATAATATATTCTGATTATGGTTTCCTCCCTCCCTTCAGCTCCTCTCAGCAACTCCCCATTTCCTCACCCACCCAAATCCGTACCCTTTCTTTCTCTCACGAGAATACAAGTAGACATCTCAAATAATAATAATAACAAGGTGATGATGATGGTGGTGGTGAAATACAATGAGACCATATTAAGAAAAGCAAACTAGACTCAGACAAAATAAACAAACAGGGGGAAAAAAGCTCAAGAAAAAGCAACACATAAGACACTGAGATACATCTACACTGAAAACCCATAAAAAATAAAATCAGAAACTATAATACGGAAGCAAAAGATTTGTGCGGGGGGGGGGGGGGGGAGGCGGGGAGGGAGGCAGGGAGGTGTCCAGACAGGGAACTGTGAGCTGGGTAACTTTTAAAGCCACGAGCATCCTTTTGACTCCTGGAAATCCAAGGAGATGACGCAGATATTGCTGCACTGGATGACGCAGATATTGCTGCACTGGGCAGGGGGCTCAGCTGAGATATTTGAAGAGGATTTAAAGGCTTTTTCTCTTGCTCACTCGATTTCATACACATGCTCATGCTTACATGTGCACCTACAAGCATCTCGAATGATAATTCTTCCTCTGTTGCCAGTTGCTGTTCAACCTTAAGGCCAAGAGGCACAGGTTGCCTCCACTTTCACTCCCTTCCCAAAGCGTGGATCCACCCACCAGTTGTCAGTTCATGTCACCAGACCAGGACTACACAGAGCTGCTTCTTTCATCCTTGCTCTCTCTCCTTCACACCCCTGCCTTCTCTCAAACACTGAAGGCTTCTTCCTCTCTGCCCAAGAGTTGCCCTTGCTGCAAGAACTATAAACAGCAACTAGAAGTCTATGGGGAGGCAGATGAAGAGCAGCTGCTGGGAGCCACCATGGGTCCCCACCTGGGGGGCTTATACTCAAGTTTCAGCAGGAAAGGAAGCCGCAGTGAGGAGGCAGTGGCAGCTGCTTTTGGAAGTTTCCCACCCTCACCTCTGAGTGTGGCAGGGCTCTTTTTCATAGGAAAAAAATCATCAAGGTTTAGATGCATTGGTACAATTTTTGCCTTGGGTGTCTTGAAGCTACAGATATTTCCAAGCTTCATAATGGTTTGACTTACAACTTTTTGGCTTGATGATGGTATGAAAGAGATATCTCTCCAACAGAGGCCATACTTCAATTCTTGAATTAGGATTTTTTTTTTCTGGGCTGGTGGTATGTGCTACAATCCCATTTTCTGTTGAGTGGTGGCAGTGAAGAGCATCTCTTTGACATGCTCACGAGAGAACACAACCAGGGTTCTAGCAGTTAGACCCAGCCTACTGCCCTGGGGTCGCATGTACCCCAGGACAGCTATGCATCCAGCCCAGTACAAAAATCATAAACTTACTTCAAACATGATGAGAGGTTTTTTTTTTTTTTTTGATTTTGTAACCCAGTTGCATAGCATGAAATGTGTATGTGACAATATGGCCTTCTAATGTCAACAGGCTGGGCATATCTCTGGGTGTGCTGTACTGGGATACTGTGATATTGGGTAGGTTAGTGATTTAATGCATTTTAACTTAGGATAATTTCACTTACCAGAGTCCTATCTGTCTGTGTTCACATAGGAATTGGAAAAGCATTTTATAAGATGGGATAGTGCTTTTGAGGGTGATTCAGACCCCGAAGAAGGTGGGAATTTCTACCCCTAGTGGCATCTTGACACATGCAGCAGGTGCTGGTGGTCTGGGCTGGGTCACAGTAGCAGTATGAAGGCTATGATGCTTGGGTGAAGACTTTGTGGAAATAGAGGTAGGTACAGGGCTCCTGTGGTTGATTATGGTAAGCTGACAATCCTAAGGAATCAGGGCATAAAGCTAGAGTTTTTCTGGGGTGGAGCATACTGCAGATTCCCCTTCCCTTAGCAGGTCCCCACTGTCCTTGGGAAATAGACCAAAAAAGGCATACAGAGGACACAGTAATGTACAATGTGCCCTATTTCTACCCTGGGATGGTTGCTTGTGGGATGTAGCTTTTGATTGACATATCCTTTCATCTGAGTGAATGAGTAAAGAGAGTGAATGAATGAAGGCATGCAGCTCGTCCTCTCAATTTCAGTATTTGGCATTCTCAAAAATACAACTGCGGTCACTCACATACAAAGCACAGAATTTGTGAGCTAAGTTTGGAAAGAAAGCTCAAGGAACAGATTAAATAAGAAGCACGACATCTCAACAGCAATCATTTTCAGCTTCTGCTGACACGTGCATTCTGATGCTAGGTCAGTCTCTTCTGCCACTAGCCTGACAGGTGGCTCGGAATTTTTCTGCCACCTGCAGAGCTGGTCAGGGCATTGCGTTTGTCCTCAGAGAGATTCCGATTGTGTGGTGGAGGAAGCTAGAAAAAGGAGGGTGAATCAGCAGGTGCAGAGAGGAGGGTCTAGAACTCCAGAGGTAAGAGGTGCAGTTTTCTTTTCTTTTTTTTCTAGACCATCTTTTAACTTGTATCTTAAGGGCAGATAACCTGAGGAGGAGAAGTCATTACAAATAGGACCCTAAGAGCAGAAACAAGGAGCAAAAAAAATCGAGGAGCTGGAGAGAAAACTAGATAGGCATTAGGGGAAAAAATCAGGCTTCCCTGCAAGGCTCCTGCGAGTCCTGAGTGTACCACCCATGAAGCCTGTGCACGCTTGTAAAAGCCCTCTAAGATCTCAGGTGTTGGTGTTCTCCATCTCTATGACAGCGAATAAACGAAATAAGACAGAACCATAAAAACAAGACAGGGCCCTATCCACCTCATGGGACTACACTGTAATTTAGTAAGTAAGGAGATCAGAAAACCTCTCAATATTTTTAGCTTGCAGGCATCTTAAATCTAAAGTGGGAAGGATCATGTTGGCCCCTGAGAAAGGTACAGCAAATGGCAGACAAGAAAGGGTGTTCAAAGTGTTCCATGCTACAGAGCTATGTGTCGCCATTGTTAGCAGGTGTCTGGTACATTGGATGGAGGACAGATAACTATTTAGCATGAAACAATGTGTACACACACACACACACACACACACACACACACACACACACACACAGGTACGCACACACAATGTTTATATTTTCATAATCTAGCTTTAGAATGTACGTTTTTCTTGGATTGCAGTTGTTATGTGATCCTTGCTTTTGGCTTTCTCGGGTGACTGTTTCAACTCATGTCCCAAGGAGAATACACCTTTCTGAAAGGTGCAAGTGCCTCTTCATATGTTCTTACTCCTGGGATGACTACAGGCAGAGGAGATCATGCGACTGCACAGTCACAGTCACAAAAGCCTACCTTCAGGTTCCCCTTATTCTTCGATCAATTACTCTAGCAGTATATCAATCAACATACGTCATCATGTCTCAGGGCCTGTGCTGTATACATGGGATATAATAGAGACCAAGACAAGCCTGGCCCTTGTCCTAATGGTGCCTACAGTTAAGAACAAGGAACTAGCCAATCACGACTGTTCAGTGGTGGTAAGTTTCCTTCTTCTGCTGCTGCTAATATCTCATAAATGCCTGATTCCCCCACAATTAGTTCAGAAGGGACATGTCTGAATACACTAGGAGGAGAGCTCATTATTTTGCACATATAAGAACAGGCAGGGGAAAGGGAGGGGGCCGCATCAGCTTCTACATCAACTCAGTTCCTCTTTCTTATATGTCCCAAACAAATATTCAACTTCAGTTCATAACATTCTAAAGTAACAACGCAAGTATAAGATCTGTGACCCCAGGGAATTTCCAAATGTTTGAGAAAGAAATCTTAGCATGAAGTTTCTGGGCATCATCCCACAAGAAGTATCTTATACCTGGACTCGATTTTGCTCTTACATGGTTTATAACCGTGGTCCACTAAATTCTGTTACATGGAAATCCCATTTCTCTGTTGTGAGCCTTGGTGGACCAATCCACCAAGGGTTATGTTATTAGGCTATGTGCAGCAGGAGAGAAACTTGGTTAGAGCAGTGCCACATATCCCACATAGTATGGAACATGATTGGGGGAAGAGGCCCAAGAAGACGTGTAGCTGAGTGAAGAGGGGTGGTCACTATGATGCCAGGAGAAATAGCAACACTGGGTAGCACAGAACATGGTCACAATGAATGTCTGTGTTTACTACATGACTGCAGTTGTTGCTGGGGTACAGCATGAAGTTTCTATCCTGTGTTCCTGGTGAATCTCTAGGTGGAACCTGGCATTGTGGTAGTCATTGCTATGGTGACGGAAGTAGGAACCAAAGAACCACTCTGAGTCTCAGAAGGTAATTATTTATTTACTCATGTGCTATTATAATAACCTACATGTGTGTTTTCTCTGTGTGTGACTGCCTTCTCCAACAGCCCACATGTTAACTCATCTGGCCCCCATGACTAACCAGCCTGGTGTCTTTTCTTTTTCTCTTTTACAGAGGAAAACTCAAACAGCATGAGGCATGGAAACAAGGCCCAGTTTCAATACAGCCTATCTTTACCCTACAGCCTGGATGTAAAGAAGACTCAGGGAAGAGACCAGAGTGAGGATCAAGGTGGTGTGCTTATCTTTGCAGCAAAATTAAGGGGCCACTCTTCATTTCTTTTTCTGTTGTTACAATAAAATACCCTGGCAAAAGCATCTTATAGAAGCAAAGTTTTATTTTTAGCTGACAGTTCAGATTTTACAGTCCCTGATAGCAGGGAATTTAAGGCTGCAAGCATCTGAAACGGCTGGTCACAACTTACCCACAACCAGGAAGCAGAGAGCAATGAATGTATGTTGCAACGTGGCTCCCTTTCCCTACTGATATAGTGCAGGATCCTGGCCAGGGAATGAGCCCGCCCATACTGGTTGGATTTTCTTCCCATCTCAATGAACCCAAGCAAGAAAACTTCCTCACATGCCCATTTCTCAGGTGAACCTAGATTCTGTTGGGTTGGCAGTCACAAGCTCCCAAAACTATAAGTAGTCAAGATGACTATGGTTTCAGTGAAGTATTTTAAAGTGTTAAAATTAATGCAAAAACAATTTAGCATCTCATTTCCTTTTTCTTACTGGCTCCAATATGGCTAGCCAGTATTGCCTATTAGAGGAGAGTCTTTCTCCAGCTCTTTTTTCTCTTCCCCTTCTCCTTCTGCTCACATTTCTTCCTTTTTAGATAATAGGAATGGAATACAGGACCACATACATGCTAAATATGAACTCTCTGATGGAGCTACATGCCAAGCTCCATCATGTCACTTCTTAATTCTTATTCCAATGGAACTGGCCACGAGAAGATACTTATGCTGAGCAGTCCTGTAGCTCTTAGGGACAGCCACAGCCTCCTATAAAACATACTAAGTAGTCTGTGCCAATCACAGCCACATATTCCAAGGGTCAGAGGATTCTCACAGATAACCAATTCACTATCATCCTTCCCCAATATATCTTCTCACACCCTTTGCTCTTCTTGTAAGGCCTGAATGGAATCTTTAAGAACATCTAAGGGCTGACTAGAAGCCATACAAGAGTGTGGGCTATGTGGTAGAAGTGCTTTCTCCAAAATCTCTCTCTGCTCGCCTCCTGCCTGGGTTTCTGCTCCAGGCTAAGGTGGGTGTACATCTCATCTTGAGTGTCTGTTGCTGCCCTCTGTCACAGCGTGTATTGCCACTAGCAGCTAGTGAGGTGGACTGAAGACAAGAGAGTGGGTGATTGACAGAGTCAGGCATCTCATGTCAGTGTCCTATGTCTAGCCTGTAATAGAGTTCATTTAATCTCTGAAAGAGAGTGAATGTGCTTCCAGGGGGACTTTTAACCCCATTGTTCTAAGATTGTCTATGTCTCTTGAAATATAAATTCCTCTCCTTTCTCAGGGCAAGAACTGTATAAATTTTCATAGGTAAGTAGAAATGATGCAAGGGCTGAAAGCAGATAGGCTTGAGTTTACAAACTTAACTGCCTAATCTCCTACTTTGGAGATAATACTACATGTAACCGTCAGTCAGTCCTCAGGATGAGCCTGTGACTCAATGTATATGCTGGATACGTAGTGAGCATTTAAAAAATGTCATGTGCATGTCACCTACTCACATATATATTATAGCTGTTTATATAGAGACCTGCTTTGGTATTTTCAATTTTGAATTCCATCCCAGCCAATTTGAACAATTCTTTTAAACAAAATACAACCCAAACAGACTTAAGCATTTGAACCTTGCTAAGTTGAGGTTTATTTTTAAATCCAGAGAGCTTTGGTATTTGAAAGGACAATCCGTGGCACTTACTTGTCAGCTCAGGAAATAGGTCCAAGACTTGAAGTGCAAAGTGGAGCAACCTGACGAAGCTTTTCTAGGACACCATATCAGCTTGGAGCAGATATGTCCAAGCCAATCCATTTGGCCAGGAAGAAACTTTTACTGCTGTGAAACTGGCCTAAGAAAGCTGGAAGCGGAGAAGACGGAAGTGGGCCACTGAGCTGTGCCCTTCTCTTCCCAGAGCATGACTTCCCAGCTATGGTGCAGTTGAGAGCATGCTGAGCTATCTCTTGTGGGCCACATAGAGTGATGGCTGTCACCTGCACTCCTCCTTTTATTGTCTATGAACTTTGAACTTGCTCGTGGATAAATGAAGCTAAGCAGCATGAGTGCAAACACTGACACCCAGCTGTTCTACAATTCCACCCTCTCGGGTTGACTTTAAGCAGACAGCAATGGGGTTGACCTAGTGTTATTTTCAAGTCTTTTGTTTTGTAACATTAAACAACCTTGTGAACTCTTGCCAAGACCACGCTGAGGACTTATGACCTGAAGGCTGCCCATCTCTGGGTAGGTTGGTCCCATTCTCTTCTTGCTGCTCTCTTGAACATGGTACATGCCGCCATGCAGTATTCTTTAGGTAGCATCACTGAGTGGGTGCATTTCAGAGACTGAGATCCTCAGAGGCAAAGGCTGCATTCTTTCATCAGCATATGGATCCAGGCTGGGTGTGATACACAGAGAGACATAGCTTATCCTAAGCTGGTCCTTAAGGTACCTCCAATATGTGTTGTCCATCTGAAGAGTTGGTCTTCTTTTCATTCCTCTGTCTTTCTGGTGAAAATTGGGTACTTCACAACTGCAATCTCAGACTGTCCAGCCTGTTGGGAGATCTTAAGTGTCTCCCATTCCTTTCTCTCATCAGCTTACTTTTCATGAGCCTTCCAAGCTGGTGGATTATGAATCTGAGGTCTCTTAGGGCTGAGAAATAGCTAGACATCTGTCCTCTTTGGATTTTGAATTGTTGGCAGTAGTTGTTTATTTTCTTTTGTTTTTGATCATTAGACACAGTGAAGAAAAAAGAACATTTAAGACTTGACCTTTTGAAATTGGAGTGGCTATTATTTATGGACATGTGGTTAGGATCTCT
Organism: Peromyscus eremicus; assembly: GCF_949786415.1. Taxonomy (NCBI): domain Eukaryota; kingdom Metazoa; phylum Chordata; class Mammalia; order Rodentia; family Cricetidae; genus Peromyscus; species Peromyscus eremicus. The sequence continues at coordinate 33,470,735 of NC_081426.1, forward strand.
GATGGAGCTGACATGCCAACATGCATGGGGAAAAACCTCACAAGGTCCCCCAATGAAGAGCTATAGGCAAATGATAGCTATTCTGAGAAGATGAATCAGTTTTCTTAGGGATGAGACCCCAGATAGATTATCTGATCCTAAGTGGTCACCCTAAACACATGTACATATGAGCAACACTAAATAGACTCATTAGGTTGTATTTATAAGTGTGTGTGTGTGTGTGTGTGTGTGTGTGTGTGTGTGTGTGTGTGTGTATGCAGCAATAACAATTAAAGGAGAAAAGGTCATAAAGTTGAGAGGGAGTTGGGGGGCATGGGAAGAGTTGGAGTTAGGAGAGTGTGAGATGGAAATGATGTAAATACGGTACTTGTGTATAAAGTTCTCAATAAAATTAAATGTAAAAAAGAAGCTTTAAAAATTAAAGCAATTGTAAATAAAAAAATAATGAAATAAAAAGTACAAAGAAAAAATTTCTCTGTTGGGACTTATGGAAAAAGCCGTAGAAGAGATGTATGCTGTGTATTAGCAGTTCAGGAAGAGAAACAGTCTATATTGAGTGTCTTCTCATGTCCTAGCTGAGGACATGGGACATTCCCCACCTCTCCTGGAAATTCCAAGATGGAGTTTCTTGGAGAAACTAAAAACCCACTTCATGTGCCCCTGCAGCTGACCTATGGAGACAGAGTTGTAGGTAACAGAGGTGTGACAATGATGAACACATACTTGTCAGCAGCCCGAGGACCAGAGGTGCTCCTCTTCTGATTCTCAAAAGACAGAAGCAGATTTGCTCTCAGCCAAAATCCAGGTTTCCAAATTCTACGTCCCACTTATCCCACCACACCTGGGTGTTCTGGGCTCATCCTTCCCGTGCTGACCTCTGGATAGCAGCAGGTGCTGGAGGACTCACCTTCTGCCTAGGCTGGAGCCTGGCAAGGAATGGTATCTCACTGCTCATTCCAAGTGTGCTCTGGTTTAATGGGAAAGGCACATGGACATTTCACTGATGTTCTTGCCTAAATATCTTAGTGTACAAAGAATCCATTGATGAGATACCAGCTCTTTCTGGCCCTCTGGAACTGCATAAGCTTTTTCATGAGTTACCTGAGGTGCCACCAGTGGATCCCAGTCTTGTGAGACATATATTTTTATTCTATTGATGAAGAAAATGACCAAGTTATCTGAGTCTCAAATGCCACCACTTGCTAGAGATACTTTAGTTTAAGAAAACCTTTTCAACTAAGGGGCACAGGGTGCTAGTTACAAGTTCCTCTGATCTAGCAGATGATAGGGGAAAATTGGAGCCTTAGGGCCAGTTGGCACTAAAGCTTACTCTCTTTTCTCATCATCTGCTTCCATAGTGGCTATAACCATTTATTTTCCTGGTCTAGTCTTCTATGTTCTGCTGCTTAAAACATTTGGTAACAAAGATGGTTGCTAAAGTCGGTGAGAGTCATTATGTATAGTTTTTAGATGAGGGAGACAAGATGAAAGATCTTATCCAGAGCCAATGAAAGCTCAGTTTTCTGACTCTGGGTTGGTGGCTTCCCTATTCTCCACCTTTTTTCCCAAATTCAGAACTGACAAACTCTTCTCCTGATATCTCAGGGATCTCCTGGCTCTTCTTTACTTTCAGAACTTCAACAACATAAATCCAAGAGATGTGCTTTTCTGAAAATGAAGGGACTTATTGTGTTGTGTTTAGGTGCCTCACTAAAGCACTTAATTTCATCTTCCTTCTTTATGTATGGGACATCTCTGCATCCTTTATGTGGGAAGATTAAATCTACAGGGATAATTACTCCTATAGGATCAGCAGGAGTATGACACACAGTACTGCTTAACCCTCTCATTCAAAAACCTAGGTGCATCCCACTGAGTGAAGCATACATGTACTGCTTTTCATTATACAAAAATGAGGACACTGGTCACAAATTTGAACCTCGAGTCATCTTTTCTTCTATTTAACTTTAAATTTTATTGCAATAGTTTTTAAAAGTTGAATTCTAATAGTCTTTCCTCCATTTATTGTCTCATATTAAAATAGATACCACGACTTAAACTTTGATAGAAAAGTGTTCTTTTTTCCATAAAATATACTCTTCAATTAATAAATAGTTATTTAGTTAACAACTAGTTGAAGTGAGCTCAAATGTCAGTGCAAGTAAGACCACTATGCCAATGCAAGTGAACCAAGGAGAGGGCCCAGAAGTCAAAGCATAGCGACATCTGGTTTTGCAAACAGAGTGTGGGTGGCTCTTCACTTCCATGGCCTGGAACAATATGGGGAACTTGAAACAAACCTCAGATCATAAATCTGATGGAGTATTCTAGGGGTGTGGAAAGGGAGTGTATTAAATACATTCTATTAGCAACCTCACCTTCATGAAAAATAGGAGTGTCTGGTAGATTGACAGCTGACTGCACACTCTTGTAAGGCTAGAGTTGGAAGCTCTACTCTCATTCAAGAGTGACTATATACAATCCCTCCTTCTGCACTCTCAAACACAAGTGCTAAAGAGAAATTTCTCCACCAGAAACTTACAAACACACAGATTTCCTGCCTGGAGTATCTAAAAATTGTCAACTTAAGTTGTACAAGGAAGTCTTGTTGTAGTTTCTTTAGCATTTGAGCAAAGCAAATATAATCATCTTCTGGGATGCCACTCCATTGTGTCCCATCCCATCCCCCCAGCAGGACTGCAGGTGAGTTTGATGAAGCATCTCTAAGAAACAGCTGAGGCTGAGATATTATAAGAGGCAAAATTAACCTGTAAGCCCCACTTATCTAAGGACAAGATAACTTCCTGGAATCCTGGGAGCTGTAGTACTTGGAAAATAACAAGCCACAAATTCTCACTCCTTTAAACCAGTTTGTCTGACCCATCTGCACCAAATGTGCTTAATCCCATGTGGGAAGAGGGCCATGGACAGGAACTATGTCAGGATGTATGCATGCCCCTGATTAGACCTGATGGGAAACACAGTGAATTTTGAGTTTTGCCTTTTTAAGCCACTGCAAAACATTACTCATGGCCACTCTCTGGAAACCCAGGGGTGGACCTGGCCAGAGTCCTTCTACCTAGCCAGTAATTAATTAAAACTTGCTTCAAATTTTGACCAAAATTGTGGAACTAGTTTTTCTCTTGCAAATCTCAGGATTAACAACAACTAAAGTTAATTGTAAAAGGTTACCACATATCTAACTAGAGTTTTGGAAGGAGATGGGTGAGAAACGAGATGAAAAGAAAAAATAAATTAAAGTATTTAGAATAGGAAGTCAAGATGTTCTATGCATAAAAATCTAAGTAAATAACAAACACATTTATGTTCAATGTGGTGATAAAACAGAAAACCAAATACACAGGGAAGACCCCAACAGCACTGAGATGGAAAAGGAACATCTTATTTAAAAACAATGTGCTGTGGAATATTAGTTTAAGATGTGTTACATTTGTTTATTCTGTGGAATATTTGTTTAATGATGCAAAGATGTGTTGCATTCTTTTATGTTGCATTTGTTTAACTTTGTAAAGCTGTGTTACTTTGCCTGTTTAAAACATCTGATAGGTCTAATAAGAGCTGAATGGTCAATAGCTAGACAGGATAAAGGATAGGTGGGGCTCACATGCAGAGAGAATAAAGAGAAGGAGAAAAGAAGAGGAGTAAGGAGCCAGAAAAGGAGGAGGCCAGGAGCCAGCACCTAGCCACACAGCCAGGTATGGAGTAAAAAGTAAAGAGAGGTATATAGAATATATACCAGACTTGGGCAGAAACCCCCTGCTGGACCAGAGACCATCCAGGACATCAGATGTCTACCTGCCAACATGGGCAGAGACCCTGTACTCAACTACAGGCCACAGGATCCAGAAGACCAGAGAGAAGACAGAAACTAAGGAAGAAAACACCCACCCAACAAAGAAAAATTTAGAAATTGGCATCTATACCTGTAACTGCTTTAAATCCAGATACCTAAATGTAAGTTTAAGAACACAAACAACAACAGCCAGGGCAATATGTCACCACCAGAGCCCAGCCATACCACTGCATCAAGCCATGAATATTCCAACACAGTGGAAGCACAAGAAAATGGTGTTAAAAGCAACATTATGATGATGATAGAGGTCTTTAAGGAGGAGATGAAAGACTTCTTTAAAGAAATTGAGGAAAAGACAACCAAAAATTGGGAGAAATCAAAAAATTCCTTAAAGAATGCCAAGAAAGTCAAGGAAAAACAAACAAATAGGTGAAGGAAACTATTCAAGACATAAAAATAGAAATAGAAGCAATAAAGAAAACACAAATTGAGAGAATTCAGGAAGTGGGAAAGCTGGGCAAGCCAACAGGAATATGTGTCACCAACAGAATTCAGGAGATGGAAGAGAGAATCTCAGGTGTTGAAGATACAATAGAAGAAATAGATTCATTTGGTCAAAGAAAATGTTAGAGCTAAAAAACCCTGAACACGTCCAGGAAATCTGGGACATCATGAAAAGACTAACCTAAGAATAATATGAACAGAAGAAGAAGAAGAAACTCAGCTCAAAACCCCAGAAAATATGTTTAACAAGATTATAGAAGAAAATTTCTCTAACCTAAGGAAAGATGTAGTAGTTTGTATTTGGCTTCCTTAAGCTTATAGGGAGTGTGGCTTATTAGGAGATGTCACTTTGTTGGAGTACATATGGCCTGGTTGGAGGAAGTGTGTCACTCCTTCATGATTAAAGTCTTGGAGGGACATACAAGGAACACACCTAAATACAATAAAAGCAGTATACAGCAAGCTGATAGCCAACATCAAATTAAATGGAGAGAAACTCAAAGCAATTCCACTAAAATCAGGAACAAGACAAGGCTGTCCACTCTCTCCATATCTATCCAGTATAGTACTTGAAATTCTAACCAGAGCAATAAGACAACTAAAGGAGATCAAGGGGATACAAATTGAAAGGAAGAAGTCAAAGTATCATTATTCATAGATGATATAATAGGATATATAAGCAATCCCCAAAATTCTATGAGGGAACTCCTACCTGATAAACAATATTAGTGATGTGGTTGGATACAAGATTAACTAAAAAAAAAAAAAATCAGTAGCTCTCCTATATATAGAGGATAAAAGGGCTAAAAAAGTAATCAGGGTAACAATACCCTTCACAATAGCTATAAATAATATAAAATATCTTGGTGTAATTCTAACCAAGCAAGTGAAAGACCTGTATGACAAGAACTTCACATCTTTGAAGAAAGAAACTGGAGAAGATGGAAAAATCTCCCATGCTCATGAATCAGTAGGATTAACATAGTAAAAATGGCCATCTTACTGAAAGCAATTTATAGATTCAACCCAACCTCCACTAAAATTTTTTACACAACACTATTCTTTACAGACCTTGAAAGAACAATACTCAATTTCATATGGAAGAACAAAAAAACCAGAATAGCTAAAACAATCCTGTACAATAAAAGAACTGGAGGTATCACCATCCCTGATTTCAAGCTCTACTACAGGGCTATAGTAATAAAAACCACATGATATTGACATAAAAACAGACGAAGTAGATCAATGGAATCAAATAAAAAACACAGACATAAATCCACACACCTATGAATACCTGATTTTTAAAAAAGAAGCCAAGCCGGGCGGTGGTGGTGCATGCCTTTAATCCCAGCACTCGGGAGGCAGAGCCAGGCGGATCTCTGTGAGTTCGAGGTCAGCCTGGACTACCAAGTGAGTCCCAGGAAAGGCGCAAAGCTACACAGAGAAACCCTGTCTCGAAAAACCAAACAAATGGTGCTGGTATAACTGGATGTCAGCATATAGAAGAATTCAAATAGATCCATATTTATCACTCTGCACAAAACTCAAGTCCAAGTGGATCAAAGACCTCAACATAAGTCTAGATACACTGAACCTGATAGAATAGAAAGTGGAGAATAGCCTTGACCTCATTGGCACAGGAGACAACTTCCTAAATAGACCAGCAATCGCCTAGACACTGAGATTGAGAATTAATAAATCAATTTCATGAAATTGAAAATCTTCTGTAAGGCAAAGGACACCCTCAATAGGACAAAATGGCAGCCTACAGAATGGGAAAAGATCTTCACTATCCCTACATCTGACAAAGGGCTGATTTCCAAAATATCAAAAGAACTCAAGAAACCAGACAACAACAACAACAAAAAAGAAAACCACCCAAATAATTCAATTAAAAAACGGGGTACAGATCTAAAAGAAATTTCAACAGAAGAATCTCAAATGGCTGAGAAATACTTATTGAAATGTTCAGCATTCTTAGCCATCAGAGAAATGCAAATCAAAATGACTCTTGAGATTCCACCTTACACCTGTCAGGCGGCTAAAATAAAAAAAACACAGTGACAGCTCATGCTGGAGAGGATGTGGGACAAGGAGAACACTCCTCCATTGGTGGCGGGAGTCCAAACTTTGGAAACAGTTTTCAAAATAGCTACTTTGGAAATCAATACGGTGTTTTCTCTGAAAATTGGGAATAGATCTACTTCAAGACCCAGCCTGAATACCACACTTGATCATATACCCAAAGGATGATCAGTTATACCCCAAGGACACTTGCTCAATTATGTTCATAGCAGCTTTATTCATAATAGCCAGAACCTAGAAACAACCTGGTGCTAGAGAAACTCCTAGGAACCTACAAGGATGACCCCAGCTAAGACTCCTAGCAAAAGAGGATACATAGCATAAACTGGCCATCTCCTCTGACCAGGCAAGACTATACCAGTGGAAAGATTGGAACATCAATCCAGCCACATAACCTTCAACCTACTCTGTTTAGCTTATGGGATGTGCTGGGGTAAGGGTGACACAGAGATTGTGAAAGTGGCCAACCAATGACTGGTCCAGCCTGAGAGCTATGCCAGGAGAGTGAGCCCACTGCCTGGAGTGCCAGCATCCACAGGCTAGATGGCCCATGGACCTAGAATAGAACCAAACACTACTGGAGAAAAAAAATGTCAATGTAATGATACCTCATGATATTCTGCTATACTCATAGATTGGTGCATAGCCCAATTGTCATCAGAGAGGCTTCAGCCAGCAACTCGTAGAAACAGGTGCAGAGACCCACAGTCACACATTAGGTGGAACTTTGGAATCTTGCTGAAGAGAGGGAGGAAGAATTGTAGGAGCCAGAGGGGTCAAGGACGTCACAAGAAAACCCACAGAATCAACTAACCTGGGCTCATAGGAGCTCACAAGGACTGAACAGACAACCAGGGAGCCTGTATTGGATTGACCTAGGCACTCTGCATTTATCTGACCATTGTGTAGCTTCATCTTCTTGTGGGACTCCTCACAGTGGGAGCAGGGGCTGTCTCTCATTCTTTCCTACTCCTCATACTCTTAATACACAAAGCCAGCGAGTACACAAGGCAAGGTGCTTAGTCTTATTGCAACTTGATATGGCATGTTTTGTTGATACCCAGGGGAGGCCTGCTCTTTTCTGAATAGAAAAGGAGGAAGAGCAGATGGATGGTGGGGAGGGGGCATGCAGGCAGGGAGGTGGAAGGGAGGGACTGGTAGGAGAGGAAGGAGGGAAACTACAGTCAGGCTATAAAATAAATAAATAAATAAGTCTTATTTTGATATAAAAAGCATTATTTATTTATTTATTTATTTATTTACAATAGACATCAATAAAGAGAATTGCAGATTGTGATTTTTAGTGTTGAAAGGAAATGATGTTTGCAGTTAGTTTGAGGTATGAAAAAAAGAATTACCAAAGATTATGCTGCTGTTGACGTACATACTTAAGATTCTTGACTGTTTAGAAGAGCCATATAAGAACTTAAGTAGTTAGTGTGTGAGACAGAGTTAAATACACGGCAGTGGTAACATATAAAGTGTGTGATTAGAATGAAAGTGTTGAAATGTCCATGTATTATTTTGTTCTAGTTCGTTTTTCTGTTGCCGTGATAAAACACTGACCAAAACTAACTCAGGAAGGAAGGGTTTATCTTACAACTCCCAGGCCACAGTTCATTCTCCAGGGAAGTCAGGGCAAGAACTCAAGTAAGAATGGAGGCAGACACCATGGAGGAGGCCTCTGGATGGCTTGCTTGTTCCAGCTTCTTCTCAGCTAACCAGGGAGGGACGGTTGCGTGGGGGTAGGAGGATGCTAGGGTAGGGGATAAGGGTGAGGTGGGGTGGTGAGGTAGGAGGGTGGGGGTGGTGGCCCTGCTCTCAGTGAGGTTGGGCCCTCCCAAAAGAATCAACAAACAAGACAATTTCCCCACAGACATGGCCACAGGCCAGTATGATCTGGGCATTCTCTCTGTTGAGGTTCCCTCTTCCAGATGACTCATGATTGTGATGTTGTCAATAAAAACTACACAGAATATATTTACTCTGGAGTATGGAAATATATTTTAAAATAGATATCAAAGGTTTAAGTATGTATTAAAATATCTGAGGAAATCTTTCTGCCTCTGTCTGTCTGTCTGTCTGTGTCTCTCTCTCTCTTTCTCTCTCTCTCTCTCTCTCTCTCTCTCTCTCTCTCTCTCTCTCTCACACACACACACACACACACACACACACACACTTTTCTATTTTTCCTGTACTTGTTTATTAATTTTTCTTTCTGTTTCCGTGTGTGTGTCTATGTGTGTGTATGTGTGTGTGTGTGTGTGTGTGTGTGTGTGTGTGTATGCTCACATACACTATGCCCTCATCAAACTCCAAGAACGAAAACAAGTTTCCACAAGGAGGAAATAGAACGGGAGGCACGACAACATCCCACACAAGGGCAATGTTCTAAAACCAAGAGCAGGCACACGTATTTGAACTGTTCCAGTATTTTTTAGAGTGTGTGCATATTTGACAGTGTGAACAAGATTCCTGGAGAGAAGTTGCCTGTGAGGCTGATTGGCTGAAAAAGAATTCTGAGACTCTGCAGAGTTTGGAATGTTGCTCTTCTCATACGCTAATTACAGCTTCAGTGGGGTTAATTTCCCCCTGTAAGGGGCCATTCCTTGCCCTCCTCTGTATCAGACCTAACATTCTGATAAACAGATAAAAACATTTGGAATGATTAACATCATAAAACCCTATTTTCTACCAATGAACGGGGGCTAAACAGTGCTGTGAGATGGCATCCTAGGCCTGCAGCTGAGGTGCCCGTACTTGCTGTAGCTGCCCCCCAACGTTTCCACCAATGTATTTTAAAATTGCCTTGATTTGTAACTTCCTTTGTTCTGTTACTATAAAAACTCCATGAAACTGCTTCCATGTTGGAACGTTGTATTTGAGGAGAACTAAATCTATGTTCCTAGGCCACAGTCACTCACATTTAGCCTCAGAACAAACTATCTCATTCCTCTTGAGGTGGGAGCTGTTTTTTTTTTTCCTCAACAATAAATAGTCTTTTATAGCTAATTAATACTTAAAAATTTTGAAAAAAATAAAAGGAAGAAAAAGAAACCTTGTAAAAGACGACAGAGAATCACTTCATGTTTCTTCTTCATGCATTTTTGCATCTTGGAGGGCAAAACCCTTTGAAATTGCACAGAAGTAGAGCTGGAAATAGAATTTCATCACTCAAAGAATTTTTGTTCAAGCAAACAATAACATCGACAATGGTAACACAAACGCCTGTAATTGCAGTGGGTCACAAAGGAAGTGTTGCAGGCTATCAAAAGCCAGCCCTTCAATGGGGCCTTTTAAAAACCATTGTCCCAGTTTTGCTTTATTCTCCTCATTTTGCCCTATAGTGCCCCCCTTCTCCCTGCATCCATCAATAGAGAGACACAGGAAAGTAAATTCCACCATCCACCAGAAATAGTCAAGCAATTATCTCCCCAACTGCTCAGAATCAGGTTTTAAACAACCGAAGTCAAATTGTCAGATGATTTGATGTTCCTCTTTCCATTCAACCCTGATAGAACTATCCCAGCTGTTCTCATTACTGATGAACATTCATTCTCTTTGTTATTTGCTCGTTAACATGCTCTACTCAGATAGCATCTCCTTTAAGGATGACCCTTCTCGTGCAGGCAATCACTTCAAGTTTTGTTCTTGTTGCAGGGGAGCCATTTCCTCCTGTGTAACACAACCATTAGCCACCATCAAGCACAGTACCTTGGCCTGCCATCACGTCAATGAAATAGTAGACTATAGGGTAACAGCTAAGTCTATAGGAACAGAGTGGGCAGAGATCCCACAGGACCTCAACCAACACCTCATCCATCACTCAGTCTTGACTTTTGGCTAGATATAGTCTTATGTGGTGATAGAACATAGACCAAGTATTGAAACTCCAGAGCTGCAGCCTTTGAATCATTGCTCATGCTTGGGTGAGATTTTTGGGTAATGCAGCTGTCTTTGAGCTCTATAAGCAGCCTCAATAAGACCATTGGTTCACCAAGATGGAATTGAATGGAATCATTTCTTTGACCTGTTTGTGCCTTATTGCTGGGTGATAGTTAGATATTTGTGGGTTAAAGGTCATTGGGATGATTTCCTCCCCTACAATCAGTTTATAAGCCAAGGAACTGAAATGCCATGACTAGTAAGAAGACAGGCTATTTCTGGCCCTAGGGGACATTGAAGGGTTAATGCGGCGCTCGTGGCTGGCTGCTTGTGGCTGGCCACCGGTGGCCGAAGAATCATGAGCCATGGTTACCTTTTTAGAGCTTTGTTTGGAGGAAGGGGAGAGAGAGAGAGAGAGAGAGAGAGAGACAGAGACAGAGACAGAGACAGAGAGACAGAGAGACAGAGACAGAGACAGACAGAGACAGAGACAGACAGAGACAGAGAGAGATAGAGACAGAGAGAGACAGAGACAATGACAGAGAGAGAGAGAGAGAGAGAGAGAGAGAGAGAGAGAGAGAGAGAGAGGCAGAGAGGCAGAGAGGCAAAGAGACCATGCAGAGGTGAAGTACAGAGAGAATACAGAGAGAGAGAACACAGAGAGCACATGGGAGGACATGTCCGCCTTTTAGGCTGGGACACCATCACAGGCTGATGACGTAATAAGGATAGACTCTTTACAGACATGCCATTCTGAACTACCTGGAAGGTCATAAGATCATTATATATTTGGAGGCTTTCTGATAAAGAGCAAAGGCATACTATTGTCACCTCATTTGAGAGTTAACCCAAATAGGCCTGTTAATCACCTAGACAGGACAATGTCCCTCAGGAAAATTCTAGAGATTCAGGAATACTATAAAAGCCTACTTAAAATGCAGGTGGGCTCAGTGGTTTCTCTGGTCACTCTCTACTCTCACTCTTTGAGGGTATGCTCTGCTCCACAGTGATCCTATAATTGTCGCTTTGACCACTGTCCATTCTCATCTCCTCAGGGTGAGCTCTGCTCGGCAACACTCCCTTTGGCCGTTGCTCGTGCTCACTCCTTGAGAGTGCTTCCCTTTACTCTGAAGTGAACTTGTCTCTCTTCCATCCTACTCTCCGTCTTGTCTGAGTTCCTTTAGTGGTGATCACAAGGACCAGGGAGCTGAGGTAAGTGCAGTGCGACATCCTGGTGACACTATCTGGGACATATAGGTATTTCTTTATATCTTCCCTGGAAAACTCTTGTAACAGCCAGTCAACAGAATAACCGTGTGATCCTCTGTTCTCTTGGCACTCTGTACATATCTAGTGGACTTCTTTGTATACAGCTTTGCCCATTAGTATTAGTTCATTTACTGCCATCTCATCTAAAATAAATGCTCCTCTTGATGGGCTCACAACACGCCCCCATGGTTGGGCGTGTTTGCGCATGCCAGGCGAACCTGGACACTTCCGCCTAGCCAGTTCCAGGTCAAAATAGCCATTTCCTCCAGGTCAAGGCGTCTTGTGTGACCAGGATCCCGTGACTTTGCATGGTTGAGTAAGAGCACGCAACGCAGCCATGTGATCTGCGCAGGCATGGAGTAGTTACGTCTACCTATGTACGCGTATGCCACCGAGCCTTTATAAGCTGGCGCCATATTCCCTTCTTCTTCTTCTTCTTCTTCTTCTTCTTCTTCTTCTTCTTCTTCTTCTTCTTCTTCTTCTTCTTTTCTTCTTTTCCACACACGTGTCTCTCCCACAGGCCTGAGCACTCATTTGTCCCTTTCATCTTAATAAAACTCTTGAGAGTGGATTCTGTTGTGTTTCGTGACATTTCCTCTCAGGGTAAGAGCGCTGCTAAATAACTAACACCTCTATCAAATAATATGAATTCAAAATTGATTGTTAATATCTAACAGCATAGACCTTGCATAAGTGGTAATTGTAATGTCTACAACAAATACACCAGGCATTGAGTTCTGTCTAACATATTACACTGAAGTTGTAGCTCAGAGTTGACGGGAGCCATAAGCCTAAGCGACCCTTGACACGCATGCTGCCATATTTGGGCTTCTCTCCTCTTTTCTTAGATCTAGGCCTTGCTTAAGTCTCCATAGCACCAGAACCTCTTCTCACAGATACCAGAACCTCTTCTCAGATATCAGGTGAATGAGTTGCAGTTAAGCAATTAGGCAGTTAGGCATGCATAGATAGATAACCCCCAGAGCAACATTCCCTGCTGGCCGAACAGCCCATAATTAAGTCCCTTCCTGCTTGCAACCCCCATAGTTAAGTCCCTTCCTGCTTGCAATCCCCTTTGCCTACCTATATATGCCTTAAGAGAAAAATAAAATTTTGGAGATTGATCAGACATCCTGTCTTGCTCTCATTTTTTGTGTCTCTTTCTTTGCTCTCCTTCGTCGGCCCTCCCTTTAGGTCCCTGTTGAGGACCCCGCTGGCCGGGGCACAAAGTGATTTATTTTTATCTCTTCTGGTTATCAACTGGTTGGATTCCTCTTAGGTTCTTTGATGCTGGTCTATTGAAATGTCTATCTCAAGGTTACACCGGGATGAATGCCAAAGATGGCTGATACCTAGTACCCCAGCTTCACAATCTCTCCAGGGTTTCTCTGGGTGTCTTGGGATCTCATGGCATGGTAGTTGGAGTACAAAATTGGATGGTTGATGACTCCCTAAGTAAAAAGTAGAACTATATGGATATTTAAATGAGATCCCTAAGCCTGGTGCTGGGTTTCTTTTGCCACAGTCTGTTGATTAAACTATCACATGATCATGCCAGTTATAGGAAAAAAGCAAGTGGGTAGAAATATTGTTGTGATATTTGGAAAGCACCATTGGTTTCAACCATGGAATGCACCCTCTGTGCTGGTCATAGTGCTAAACACATTGAATGTGTTAAGCCATTTAACATTTTTGATAATGCTTTGAGATAGTTACCATTGCTATCATTTTTACCTAATAGTAAAAAAAGCACAAAGGAGCCAAAATAAGTGTCTAAAATGTCACAGCTAGTAAGTAGCACAGATAACACTATCATCAGATTGTTCTGGAGTTTGAACTCTTAATCACACAAGTATTTAGTTGCTCCACTGTGACAATTAAGCACATGTTTGACGTTAATATCTGCTTTTATGGATTAGCTCAGCAGAATTCCTTTTATGCTTTTAAAGTTTCAGGGAAAAAAAGTTCCTCCTCTAAAAACAGATAGAGAAGGATGAAAAACAAGAATGCTGAACTAAGTAGGAGGCACTCCATCTCAGTGGCTTGCTATTTAGCCTGTGACCATGTCTCCTTTGCTCTTTGTGACGGTCTCTCTTAAGCAGGAAAATCTCGGCAGCCAGACTTCGGACCTCAGACCCCCTGGACATGTCCCTTTTACTTTCCAATCGGTGCATTTTCTGGGATATCCTGTTAACATTGGTTTCTCATCTTATCCATGCAAAACTTAACTCTTTCACCACATGTTACTTGAACATGACCAATTGTTTCTCTGAACTCAGCTTTCCTACATCTTATCTGCAGGGGAGAGCTGGGTATAGACAAGGTATAGACATTCAAGTAACTGCCTGCTAGCTTTCATAGAGATCTTGACATAAATCCAAGTTTTCAACACATTTATATGTTAAATACTATGTGTCCATTGGGAACCATATGCAATCTAGTTTCCTAAACACCAGCATACCTTGTAAGATTCTCAAAGGCAGTTGTTTCCCCATTTATTTCTAGTAATAACATATAGTATCTTACTATTTTGGCTTAGTTCAATTAATTTTGTCAGATTTGATCATGAGTTTTCTTACTTTCTATTAAAGGAAGCATTTTAAATATGATGCCCTAATTTCTTTTTCTATTGCTGTGATAAAATGCCCGACAAGATCAGCTTAAGAGAGAAAAGGTTGGTTTCAGCTCACAGTTCAAGGGTACAGTCCATCATGATGGGAAGCCAAAGCAGCAGAAACTTGAACAGCTGTTCATATCACATCCACAACCGGGAAGCAAGCACGATGAATACCTCTGCTCAGCTGCTTTTCCTTTTTTAAACAAAATCCAGGATCCAAGTCCAAGGAATGGTGTTGCCCACTTTTAAGTGGGCCTCCTCACCTCATTTAACCTAATCAACATAATCAATCATAGGCGTGCCCAGAGGATAAATACTCCTTCACAGCTGTGTCTGGAGTCTTGTCTCCCAGGTGACTCCAGATCTTGTCAAGTTGATAATTAACATTAACTGTCACATGTGGGCTGTTCAAACCACAGAAGATCGGTTTTAAACGTGACTCCGGCTACATCGGAAAATACTTGTAATAGAAAGGAGGCTGGGGAGATGGCTCAGAAGTTAAGAGCACGTGCTAATCTTCCAGAGCAGTGGTTCTCAGCATGTGGGTCTCCACCCCCTTGGTCTCTCCAAAAATATTGGCATTGCAATTCACAACAGTAGAAAAATTACAGTTATAAAGTAGCAACAAAAATAATTTTATGGTTGGGGGTTATCACAACATGAGGAACTGTATTAACGAGTCTCAGCATTAGGAAGGTTGAGAACCACTGTGTCAGAGGATCTAAGATTGGTTCCCAACACCCACATCAGGAAGCTCACAAAGAAGAAACTCTCAAAGAAAATACCCAGTAACACTCCCAACTTGTGACGGCCTTAGTTAGTGGTGTTTTTGTTTGTTTGTTTGTTTATGTATACATTTTTGTATTATAAAATATGTGTGGTGATAACTGTGATTGTTAATTTTGATCTTGACTTGTCTCACTGAGAAATTCCTGGATGATTATTAAAGGACAGCTTGAAGGCAGGACCCACCCTGGACATAAAGAGCACCATCCCGTGGACTGGATCCTGGTTATAATTAAAAGAGGAAAAGGAGGAAGCCTGCGGATAGTCATTCTCTCTCTCTGATTCATGTGAGGTGCACAGCCCCTGGCATACTCTCCTGATGCCCCAATAGTCTGCTTTGCCTCAGGATTAAAGCAATGATCCACGCCATCCTGAACCGACTCTTCTGAAACCAGTAAAATCAAATCCTTCATTCCTTAAGTCGTTCCTTCCCACGTATGTCAAACCAATGAAAAGTTAGCGTGGTGTTCTTGTGGGACTTCCAGCAGTGGGTGTGGGGCTGTCTCTGACTCTTACCTGCAGTTGGAATCCTTTTCCTCCTACTGAGTTGCTTCGTCCATCCTTGACTTGAGTGTTTACGCCTAGTCTTACTGTAACTTGTTATACTGTGTTCGTGGATATCCCTGGGAGGCCTGCTCTTTTTCCTTTTCTTTCTTTCTTTCTTTCTTTCTTTCTTTCTTTCTTTCTTTCTTTCTTTCTTTTTTTTTTTAAAGAGAAACAGAGGAGGAGTGGGGGAGGGACTGGGAGAAGTGGAGGGAGGGGCAACTGCAGTCAGGATGTAATATATAAGAGAAAAATGTGCCGAATAAAAATAAAACAAAAGAAAAGTCTGGCCTGAGAGTTGGCTCCTAATTACTTCTAGAGAACCAGGAGGGCAGCCATACTGCCTTCTCAGCTGGATATAGGACTCTGGTCGCTGGCCAGCACAATAAACTAAAATATTAAAACGTACCACGGCTTTCTTTTATTCCCCGTGACACTTTAAAAAGGTATAACCCAGAAAAGTCAAAACTTCTGGGCAATCCCTTGGAGTTTGTTCAGCTGGAAGTTCCCCCGTGGAAGTTCCCCCGTGGAAGTAAGCAAGACAGGTCTGTCAGTTCTCTCCCACATGGTGAGTTTGCTGTTAGAGAAGAGGAAGGCTGCCTTGAAAGCATCATTTTCCCATCATGGACCATCTTCATTTTCTCGGGACTGATCATGCCCGCTGCTCCTGCAGTGGCATCTCTGGCCCTGTCTGCAACCTTCGGAAAACTTGCTCTGTGGATCTCAGCTGTGGTCCTTGCACAGCTTGTGGTTTTTTAATTACCAATGAACCACACCACTGAGTCCTAGAGAGGCAGCGTCCCCGGCATCAGGATGGGTCTAGTTGGCCTGAGAGTTGGTTCCTAATTACTTCTGGGGAACTAGGAGGGCAGCCATCCTGACTGCTCAGCTGGGTATTGGACTCTGATCTCAGGGTGCCAAAATCACTCCTTCTCATTTCCCCTAGATTCAGTAGGGTTTACACTTATTAATTCCTGCAAATCAAAATGAAGCGACTCTCTGAGGTCGAACACAGTGGTTGTTCACACATGTTATGAAGAAAAATAATGATCTGGAGTTTACATGGAGTTTCATTTTATCATTCCCACAGAAGAGGGAACTATCTATTGAACATTTCCTGGGTGCCAGACACTGTGATGAGCTTCTGTAGAGGAGTTTATAACATCTCCATTTGGGGTTGAGTGAATTTTATCACACAAGGTTTTTAAAAGAATGTATTCCTCTAACAAGCAAAACTGTCATTCAGTTTGGTGATATGTCTCTGATGAGAAATACATGAAGAATTTGTTCTTAATCATTGCAGGGAATCATTGAAAACAGTTTAATATGGTACATGGTTATGGAGTCTTAGCTACTTTTCAATTGCCGTGA
This sequence comes from Peromyscus eremicus, assembly GCF_949786415.1. NCBI lineage: Eukaryota > Metazoa > Chordata > Mammalia > Rodentia > Cricetidae > Peromyscus > Peromyscus eremicus. Next base: position 33,487,609 of record NC_081426.1, read on the forward strand.
TAAAACACCATGCCTGAGGAAACTTATAAAAGAAAGAGTTTAGCTGGGCGGTGGTGGCGCACGCCTTTAATCCCAGCACTTGGGAGGCAGAAGCAGGCGGATCTCTGTGAGTTCAAGGCTAGCCTGGGCTACCAAGTGAGTTCCAGGAAAGGCACAAAGCTACACAGAGAAACTCTGTCTTGAAAAACCAAAAAAAAAAAAAAAAAAAAAAAAGAGTTTAATTTGAGGCTCACAATTCCAGAGGGGTAGAATCTTTGACTACCATAGTGGGGAGCACGGCAGCAGGTAGGCAGGCATGGTGCTGGAGCTACTGAGAGCTGACATCTCACCCACAAGCATGAGACAGAGATTGCTAACTGAAAATGGTATGTGCTTTTGAAACCTTAAAGCCCACCCCCTGGTGACACACATCCTCCAACAAGGCCAAGCAGTTCCACCACCTTCCAGCCAACTATTCACATACAGAAGCCCTTGGGGACCATTCTCACTGAAACTACCACATATGGAGTTCAGAGTCAGATATATGTGGCTTTAGCAGAGGACTCTGAATTTGGAAACATTATCACCTTGATGGGAATCTTGTGTGGTACATGGGAAGGGTGTTTGAATGATGAACATCCAGAGTGAATGACCTGGATCCTGGAGTGAATGATGAACAGAATTCCTGGCTTGCAAGGATGGCCAATAATCCTTGTATTCTTTTTGGCAGAAGGTAGTGAGCTCTTTACCCCGAGAATATTTGAATTGAATTTTGATTGTGTCTCACAGAGATATTGCTGAGTGCTGATAGCCTTGTGTGACACTCCCATTCCATGCCTCAGACTCCTCTCTCTTTAGAATTTCTATTTTATTGTCTTGTGAGTTTGCCATGCAAACTTTCCAAAACAAGCAAATGTTCAAGATACAGTCTATCATGCAAAGAAAGAAACACTAAGTTATCAAATGACTTGTGCCTGTGTTCCCATGGAACTGCAGACTGCAGAGTGAGATTGTGCTACATATGGTAGACACAGAAAACTGACAGGTGGACAGCCTCCACCAGCCCATTCTGATATTCCCAGAGTCGAACTTAATCCTGATAATAGACCTGCCTCATAAGGCTCTGTAGCTAGCCCCTTACCTATGCAACACCAAAGGCTTTATAAAACAACACACTGAAAATATAGACCCACCATCTTTTACCAAGGTCCTTGGGGCTTGGGATTCAGAATATTATGAGTGAAAAACCATATGGCCCATGTGCAGTGTTCTCTAAATGTGCTCATTGATGATGTCTGGAGAAACTCCTGGTTATTCTGTAGTGAGATATATAGATAGAGTCACAAAGTGGGGTTTGCAGGACAGACTTTGCTGAGAAATTAGCTACAAAATGTCTGTCAGTATGTTTAAGCCCTCTGACTTTGAAAATGTAAAGAAGGGATCAGCAGACTGATTTGAGTAGCAGTGTTAACACCAGTATGATTTGGAAGAAAGTTTAATCCTATGGCACAATGCTCATACTAAAAACAGAATTTTTGAACAGGTTACTGGAAACACAGGGTTTTAAAAGTGTACTAACATTTAAAAATATTCTCCACAGACTTATAAAATTGACTTTAGAAAGCAGCAGCAGAGTAGTGGTTGAGTCTGGGTGCAAGGATATTGGCGATTTTCCATTTCTTATTTTATTTTGGATATTTTTCTTAAATTTCCATCAACACTAGGAAGAATTTTAGTAACAACCAAACCCCATTTATTTTTGTAACTTTTAGCATGTTTCACTGGGGGCACAGGGGATGCTTGTACTTCCAGCATGCCCCTATCTGGGATGCACGATCATGTCCTCTGCTTGAGGCTCCAGAGGGTCCCAGCCAGGGCATAGCATATTGGAAAGGGCCTGGAAGGAAGACACGGTGAGCCACAGCATCAAGGTTCTGAGGCCTGTCCACAAGGATGAAGGGACACTAGAAACCAAACCTCAGGTCTCCTTTCCCCAGCTCTGATGTGTTACAGGGCAGCAAGCAGGCCTATGTACTCACCCCTAAAAACACTACTGTGCTGCAAGGAGCGAGGGAGGCCTCATGTAGTTGAATGGATTTCCAGGGAAGCCATCTGGGCGGCGCGCATAAAGTCAACACAAAACACTTTGCTAACTTCAGAAGCCCCTTAGAATCATGACATCTGGACTTTCTGAGTTCCTGTAGAGTTTTTTTTTCCCCCATCATTCTCTCCACAATGCCAACATGATTTGTTTAACACTTGGAGAATGCTCTTAGAAGATGAGCACTAACCTTCTTGACCTTCGTAAGTGATGTGTCTAGTGCCTGGCATAAATCATGGTGAACGAATGCTTTGAATCGACTCATGGAACTGTATAGAAAGATGTGGCAGATACCTGTGTGCACCTATGTGAAATGTGTGAGTGTATGTAGCTGTGAAATATGCAGGAAGGTGAACATATTTACCCGTGCCTATGTGAATAGTGTCTACTTCTCTATCATCCATTCATTTGTATTCATTCATTCATTCATTCACTATAAAAGTGTCTACTGAGAAGTCCCATAATGAATTAACTGTGTTCCTCCAAATCCACAGGTTAAAACCTAATCATCAAGGTGATAGTGGTAAAGGATGGGATTTTAGGGAAGTCATCAGGTCACAGTGGCGGAGCTCCTGAGTAGCATTTATGCCTCCACAAGAGAGACCCCAGAACACTCTTCCTGTCCTATTTCCCACGCAAGAACACAGCAATGAGATGCCAGCTATGAGAGAGGAAGCAGATCCTCACTGGAGAGCAAACTCGCCTGCACCTTGTACTGGGACTTTCCAGGGTGTAGAACTGTGAACAGCATGTTTCTGCTTGTGAGTTACCCAGCTGAGGCATTTCCTTGTAGCAACCCAGAGCAGAGCGTAAGGAATTAGGTCCCAGCCTCAAAGGTCATTTAGAATTCAGTTATAGACTTGTAAAGAATTTCAGGTTGAGGCATCATGAGTCCAAACACACACTGGTGATCTGATTTCTTTGGCCTACAGAAGGACATGGGGATTGTTTAGAATCTACCATCTGGAGTTAACTAGGTTAATGATTAAGCATGGGGTTCCCCGTCCCTGGGGAGGTGGGGGGAGCCACAGGCAAGCACAGCACAGATCTCTGTGTGGGACACAGGGTTCTGCAGTTTCAAACTGCATTCCCTCAGATGTGTGGCTGCATGCTCTGGCTACACCTTGGTGACCGCTACAGTTACTTCTCCAGGACGCCAGAAGGAAATGGGGCTTGGAACTGCAGCCTAGCACAGCCTTTCTGTAGTCTGTAAAAGCCCAGATTCTCATTCAGGGTACTTGGCTTGGTGCCTGGATTCCATATTTCTTCTAGGCTCCAGGGTGACGATAATACTGACACAGTCTGTGGTTAGCGTGACAGAATCCTACACATCAGGAAACACTGGTTAGGAAACCCTAAACAGTTGGTCAGGAAACCCCGGGTGGGGAGAACAGCACAGAGCACACAGAGACAGTTTAGCAGCTTTCATTTATGTAATGCTACTGTATGCATTTCTCCTCTCCTCTCCTCTCTCTCTCTCTCTCTCTCTCTCTCTCTCTCTCTCTCTCTCTCTCTCTCTCTCTCTCTCTTTGTGTGTGTGTGTGTGTGTGTGTGTGTGTGTGTGTGGTGTTCTTTTAGTGTTCTCTTTTTGTCTCACGACTGACCTGCAGCAATTCTACATGAACTAGCTGATCGGCGAGTACTGAAGAAGGCAGAGCAAAGACAAATTTGCGTTGATGAGGACCCATATCCTTTGGATTCTGAGAACCTGGCCAAGAAGGTTCCTACTGCTGAGGTGTAGGACAGGCAAATGGGTGAAGGCGTGGCTCCAGATTAACTAATCCCCAGAGCAGAAAACCAGTGCATATGAAGTCGTGGCAGTATCCTCCCATGTAGCTAGCCATAGTCAGCTTTATATCCAGGGTACTTTAAAGTAGAAATCATTAAGATACACTTTAGAAAGTATTTTTAAAAAGCCATTGCCAAGATGATAAACCTCCAACCAAAACCAAACTACCAAAATCTTACTTGAGAGAGATGAACTCTCCTCTCTGTTATGGAATATTTAAATATGTAAAGATGTGTTACATTTGTTCATGCTGTGGAATATTATTTTAACTGTGTAAAGGTTTGTTACATTTGCTTATGCTGCATTTGTTTGACAATGTAAGGATCTGTGTTTAATTATGTAAAAATGTGTTGCTGTTTCAGCTTTCCTACCTAAAGCACCTGATAGGTCTAATAAAAAGCTGAACGGCCAATTGCTTGGCAGGAGAGGGATAGGAGGTACTGGTGAGCAGAGAGAATAAGTAGGAGAAGAAATCTAGGAGAGAGAGGGAGGAGAAAGAGAGAGAGAGAGAGAGAGAGAGAGAGAGAGAGAGAGAGAGAGAGAGAGAGAGAGAGGTGGGGCCAGAAGCCAAGCAACCATCAGCCAGCCATGGAGACAGCAGGAAGGTAAGATATACAGAAAGAAAGAAAGGTAAAAAATCATGACGCAAAACTTAGATGAAGTGAAACAGATTAAAATAATAGCTAAGGTAAAGCCAGACATTCGTAACTGAGTCTCTGTGTTATGATTTGGGATCTGGTTGGTGGCCCAAATGAAAGCCTGGTACCTCTCTCAATAGAGAAGGCATTATCACAGGGTGGAATCAGAGATCAAGGGGAGAGACTCTCAATTACCAGTTAGATGGGCACTTACAACAAATTTCCCAGGAATGGCCAAAGAAATTCCACATTGCTCCCCAAAAGGAACATGGGTCTGAGAATAAAGCCTGCTGTAACATGGGTTGGCAAGAGATTCTGAAATACATTCTCATTTAGGTTCCTTCTGAGTGTGCCCTTATCTGGAGAAAGGATTCTTGTAGATGTCACTGAAGATTTTTTTTTTTTTTTTTTTTTTTTTTTTTTTTTTTTTTTTTTTTTTTTTTTGGTTTTTTCGAGACAGGGTTTCTCTGTGCAGCTTTGCGCCTTTCCTGGGACTCACTTGGTAGCCCAGGCTGGCCTCCAACTCACAGAGATCTGCCTGCCTCTGCCTCCCGAGTGCTGGGATTAAAGGCGTGCGCCACCACCGCCCGGCACTGAAGATTTTGATATGAAATAATTTTGGATTAATCCAGATAAATCCTAAATTAAGTAGCAAATGTGAGGGAGATTTGAGACAAGCAGGAGAGGAGGAGAATGCCATTAGAAAAGGATGAGATCAAGCTACACAACTGTCTCGCTTGTGCAGAGGGCCTAGTCCAGTCCTGTGGAGGCTCCACAGCTGCTGGTCTAAAGTTCATGGGTTCCCACTAGTTTGGATTGGATGTCTCTGGAGGTTCCCCTTCATGATCTTGGTGCCCCTTGATCATAGAATCCCTCTTCTCTCTCTTTGACTGGACTCCTGGAGCTTGGCCACACATTCCTTCCTCTGATAAGGTATGGCCTCCATGGGGAGTCAGCAGAGCCTGGTTCATTCAGTAGAAGCAAGTCCAAGCCCCTCTCCCTGCATCAAGGCTGTGCAAGGTGTCCCACCATATGTAGTGGGCTCCAAAAGGCCAGCTCATGCACCAGGAATGGATCCTGATCCTACTACCAGGGGGACCCTTAAGCAGATCAAGGGTGGAGGTGGGAGGAGGGAAGAGTGGGGGACCTGCAGTTGGTATGTAATAAATTAAAATAAAAAAGAGTAAAAAATGAGATCAGAGCAATGCAACTCCAAGACAAGGAATAATGGGAGTCCACAGAAGCTAGGGGACACAGAGAGGACCCTTTATTAGGGCTTGCAGGTCCAGCTCCACTCTGCCAATATCTCTCTTTGAACTTGTACCCTTCAGAACTATGGAAGAATAGATTTCTGTTGTCTGGTCGGGACAGTTTGTTCTGACAGCCCTTGGGCACCTGCTGTGTGGTTTATCCCTTCAAAACAAACCTCTAAAGTACATGCAATATACAAAACTGCACTTGGCTCTATTTATCCCAGCTCATAGTTTAGGGTCGGAGAACTCATCCCCTTTAGTGAGGCCACAGATGGTTCAGCTGGCAGCAGCCCTCCCTTCCTTCCTCGGCCTTCCTATTCTCACTGTGGTGGGCTGGACTTCCACTGTTAAACTCTCGACACCAAAGTTCAGAGAAACTCAGGATGCTATGAGGGGGCAGCTGCTGCAGTCACAGAGAAGAAGGGTAGTGGAGATGTTCTGAACTGAACTGTGGTCCAGGGAAAAGCCCATCAGGGGACTGTGCTTCAGGGAATCCCCTGCTCGTTCCTCTGCAGTGAGAACAAGGGGCCAGGATGGAGAGACAGCTCCCTCATCCTGTGGGCTAGAGGTTAGGCTACCCATTGCTGACCCCCACGGAAGTCTGAGGGTGCTCACGTTACCAGAGCTTTTCTCCTGGTTTACAGCTACCCCCACAACTCCCTGCGCTCTAACTCAGCACCTATTTGCCAAACAAAACCGTTTTCCATTTCTGTGTGCCACCCAAGAGCTTCTCTAGGCACTTAGCCACTGAGAACCAAACTGTTCTTTCCCTTCTAAGTCATATCCTGCCTTTTCCAGAAGGCTCTGGAATTTCTTAGCCATCTACCGAGTTAAGCAACACCCCCAAGATCACACAGCTGTGAAGTGATAGGGCAAGGACGTGAAAGACACAGCCGACGTTAGTTAGCACATTCTCTCTGTGCCATCAACCCACTTCTCAGTTCGCACCAGAGCCCTGTGCAACCAAGTCACAAAGCGGATAAGGTCAATAAATATCGGAGTGAACGGAGTTCAGAGTTAGTTCCTACATTCATCACTTCCCACAGCACTGTGACAACATATTTGGCGGAAACAGTTAAAGAGAGGAAAAATCCACTCTGCTCATGGCTTCAATATGCCGGGGTCATCGAAGTGGATAAGGCATGGCGCGTCAGACTCCACACCACGGCGGTTAGGAAACAGGAAATATAGGAAGAGGCCAGTGCAGTCACTCCCTCAGGGACCCACTTCCTCTGAGTAGCCCCCACCTCCTAATTTTTACCACCTCCTAGTACTGCCAATCATATTTGCAGATCCATCAAGGGATTGATCCATTCATTAGGCTGGAGCCCTGAGGATCTAGCTGTCTCTAGAGACTGCATCACAGGCATGGCCAAAGGCACGCTTCACTAACGCCTTTGCTTTTCTTAGTCCAACTCAATTGACAGCCCAAATTAAATATCATAGCACATCAATTTTTTTCCCATCGGAGGTATTATTTTTGCATTATAAAATTCCTTAAGAATTCCTTCTGCTTATTTCCTATATTCACAGACATGAGCCATGATTTTTTTTTCTATACACAGTTGGTTATCCTAAACCAATCACATCACTTATTCCTGCTTTGTGTACAGAGAAAGTCAGGTTTTATCCATGGGAATCACTGGGCTTTTATTTGTACCCATCACACAGTGACTGCAGGTGACTCTTGTTATTTCTGCATGAGTGGCCAGTGTCTCAATCCTGGACTTCTCCTTCCTGTTCTAGCTGCACACCCATGCTAGGCCAGAACAAGTGGCCTGTGCACAGAAATGCTGCTACTGGACACCCAAGCACACAGCAACCCTGTCTCTCAGGAAATCCCCTTCCCAGTGGGGTTTGGCAGCACTATTGAGGCATCATCCATCTGGTGCTTCCTGTTTCCTCTAGAACAGCAGTTCTTAACCTGTGGTTCCAGACCCTTTCGGGGTGGTATATCAGATATCCTGCATATCAGATATTCATAACAGTAGCAAAATTACAGTTATGCACTAACAATGAAATAATTTTATGGTCAGGGGTCACCACAACATGAGGAACTGTGTTAAAGGGTCGCAGCATTATGAAGGTTGAGATCCACTGATGGAGAAATAGAAGTTGGAGTAAGTGCTGTCTGGTACTTACTGGTTGTTCATTGTCCTTGGCATCTGGCAAATGAGAGGAATCTTCAACTCAGCCTGTGGAGACAAAAACAAACTCGTTACTGGACCTTATGCATCATGTTTTCTTCTCTTGAACATGCTACCACTGCTTCTTAGGAGGATTTGATGCAGGTGCTGGCCTAGAGGAAGCAAATCAATGTAGGTCAAAAATTGGTTTATTTCTGGCACAAGGTGGGGGAGGGGGCTCCCCCTCCCCCGACCTGCTGTCCTCCTTCTGTCAGCATTCATCCCATCTGCCCTGGGGAGCTGAGCAAACATGCACTGAGTCTGGTTTTCCCTTGCGTGCAATTGTGTGCTTCCCCTGGGCACCTAAGAAGCGTTAGTGCAAGCTCTATTGGCTCTGCTCCGAGCGGTCCACGGGCTTGCCAAAGCAGGCTGGAGAAAGGATGCTTTTCATTTCCCTGTGACTTTTCCATAAAATATTTACTGGAAGTTTCATTTATATACCACTTTGCATCAGCCACCACATTTTATTTGAGCCCAGTATTCACCCTCAGCGGAGCGGTCATTAGCTCCATTTACCATATAAATTAGCAGCAGAGACTCTGGGCACATACAGTGCTTTACATCAATGACCAGGTTTAATTTGTTCAAAGATTCTGAGAGTTATAACGGATAGTTCACTGTATTTTCTGGAGGTCCATCAGGAAACAGAATCCTCATAGTAGATAATTTGAGAATAGTGTAATGTGATCCTTTGGAAGTTGTGAGCAGGTGGGACACAAAAGATGGTGGGGTGCCTGGGGGTGGTAGAAAGGGGGTGCTGTCATTGTACCCGAAAGGGTGAAGGGAGGGAGTGGTGATTGGGATTCAGAGACTGAGTGGAGGAGTGGCTGATGGTTTCAACTGAGGCAGCTTCAGGAGGGAGCAGCAGAGGGTGGGATGGAAATAGCCTTCTCATGGTCCTCCTACTCCGGACCATCTGCTGCTGTCATCCATTGTCTAACGTCAAGAAGAATCCAGGAGTGAGGAACTATTGGTAAGATTCATGCCTCTCAGACCCCTGGGGCTCCAGATAAGTGGGACAGGGCAGAAGGGGGATTTCATAGCTTGAAAATTAAGCCCGCAGAGGTTGAATTCCCTTGCCCATGTATACCTATCTACAATAAGGGCCCACTTCAGAAATTCTGGTTCCAAATGTGTTATCACATTGCACATAACCAAGTCTCATACACCTTAAATCGACTCTGCTGTCCCTCTACCTATCTATTTAACCCTCCACGTATCCATCCACCATGGACTGAAGGCTTTGTGTAAATACTGTACCCAGTGAGACCCAACCCCTGCCTGCAAGAGGCTTATAAAGCTAATGCAGTTTCTTCACCCTTGTATGTAGACGATGGTGGTTAAAAGTGCATTGTAAAGATAGACACATCCAAGACAGAGCACAACAGGTACCAACTGTACCATAAGGAAGGAGACGGCTCTTCACATAGTAGCTGAAGCTAGAGCTAGAGCCAAAACTTGCCAAAGAAGTCTGGTTCTTCCAGGCTCAGAGATCAGAAGGTATTCTCCAGGCCAAGGTACACAGGCCTTAGATTTCATAGAGTGCCATATGGGCTTTGCATAGACAGGTAGGCCACCACAGAGTTCATATTGGCACTGCATGGAGAAGAACTTGAGGAGATCACTCATTATGAATGGCAAGAACAGTTCATCTCCAAAGGTGGGATTCATGTTTGATCTATGTGATCTTGGAGCCACAGCTGCAGAAAAGTTATAGAGGAACTTGAACTGGGCTTGGGTCCTCTGACACCTGTGTGTTGCTTCATGCCACACCTGACCTCTTATGCCTCAGGTCTGTCACTGACAGCAAGGAAAGAGCTGTTATTAGGCTCCTGTTCACTTGTGGCTCTTTGAACAGGGCAGTGTGTCTCGTTCATGGTCCCCTCTAGAAGTCACCTCCTCCAAGGTGGTGAAGAGGATTCAAACCATCAGTGAGACAAACAATTAGTAAGTCCCAGGCCAAGGAAAGAGTAAGAGCTGTGACCATCTAGATGTGCAGCCTTGGTAGAGAACTTAGCCTCTTGTCACTTAGAAGTGGTGGCATCAGTATTTACACTACGAAGTTAAGTGTAAAACCAATGCACATGAAGTTGTCTTACAAACTATAAAATACAGTGAAGTATGGATGTACCACTATTGATGTAGTAAGGTTAGCAAGCTACATCAACATCATGATATATTTTATATGTTACCATGTAATATTTTGTTATGTTTTGGCATGTGGGCTTATTAATATCAATTTAAGACATTAATATCCAGTGAATGTAAGTTATATGATTATGGTTAAATAGGAAAAATGGTCTACCCTGAAGCATAAAAGGACTTTCTTATACAGTCACTTTGTTCCTTTGTATATATTTGGTAGTACTAAAGTGGAATCATGTTCTCTGCAGAGGACTCCATGTATGCCTGGCTCTTAGCCAGGTCTTAGGTACACAGCCCTTGACACAGGCCACTTCTTCCCAAGGCTTCCTCACATCGGTAAGGCGGGGAGTTGACCAATCCTGACTCTGCCATCTGCAGTGTAGCTCTGCCCAGAGCATGAGAGCTTGTTTGGTCTCATTTTCTTCATCTGGAGTAAGAAATTGGGCCAAATAATTCTCTTTTAGCTCAAAGATTTCACAAAAACAGTTCCCTTAAAAACTATAATCCATCCAAATTTGATGACAATAATGGCTTTTAAATATTAGAGGTATGTTATTATATTTCTTGCATTTTATTATTGTCTTCTCCAATGGAGCTTCTTGTAGAACAAAATTGCAGAGGTCTCTGCAGAACAGCTACCACAGAGGACAGCAGGGAGGCTGAAGGGAATCTTGGCTGATTCTATGTAAACCTTTATAATTTGTTTGATCTGTCTCATTTGTATTTTAAAATATTAGGGAAAGTTCACATCATTCTACTAGTGATTTTTTTGAGAGATGTGAGCTGTATATTGTACAGTGTTTTAAAGTATTTATTTTTAAGTGAGCCAAACTCTTTTGGCACTGTAAAAATTAAAATCTAGGCTCTGAGCGAGTCAGTGGAGCCTGAGTCAGCCAAGCAGCAGGACCTCGGCAAGGCAGACTCACGACAAGGCCACAGCTCTCTGCTCCACCCAGACTGTCCTGAGCTTTTCTGAGAACACAATGCTCTTATCTGATTTCCTTTCTGTAAAGGATGTGGTAAGGGGTTCAGTTAGAATTGCATGTCTGCCAGTTTTATGAAGATAATACAGAGTAGAAAAGACATGTATTTTTGCAAAGATAACTGAACAGACTGATACTATTCACATCTTATGTCATAGTGACTCACTGAATTCGTGTAATCATCTTTATTCGATACAAAGACAAACTGACATTCACATGTGTTAGTACCTGGTTTTGCAGGGTACATGGCTGTGCTTTGGGGCAGCTATTGGCTTGTTTCGTGCCTTTATTTTTCTGTGACATGGTGACAGGACACTAGTGATTACTTAGGGTGTTTATGAAGTTGACAGGTAATGGCCGTGACAGAAGTGAGTGCCCAAGTGTTCTCTATTGCAGCTAACACTGGGTCTATCATTAAAATATCAGAGTTGCTACTGCAGTTGGCTTTTCTCTGAGCACAGATCCAAGACAAAAAAAGACAGGAGAACTCACAAAAAATAAATGAACCAGAACAGTGTGGAAAGGGGGGCAAAGCTAAAAACTAACAGATGTGCAAAGCACCAAGCACTTGAACCTGAAGATGAATGAAATGCATTTTATTGCTTCCAGGTTTGAGTCTCCAGAAATATGGAGTGTAAATCCCATGCTCATAGACACTGGTTCTATAACCACAGGTTCTCTGTCAGCCCTTTGGATCTACCTGGGCTGTAAAATGTAACGTGCCCTGAAAAGTCCACTTGGGTTGTTCTGAGCAGCAGTCTTATGTATGACGGTAGTCTAAATACCCCCAGATATTTTAGATGAGCTCTGGATGCTCAGATGGTATGGCTGCAGACTACCCCAGATACTCTAATGGACAGGTTGACCACGCTTCAGTGGATGGCCCACACACCCAAGAGTATATGAACAGCGCACATTGGACTAAATGAGGACACCAAGTTAAGTGGGTGGTGAAGGGGAGTGGACTTAGGAGCAATTTGGAGAGAGGGAATATGATCAAAATACATTGTATGAAACTTTCAAAGAACTAATAAAAATGAAAGAAAAGAACAGAAAATAAAGCCACACAAATTCAAAATGTTTTAAGTTTACAATTTTGCTTGGGATATATTCATAGCCACACATGGCTCCAGGGGCTGGTAGATTGGACATATCTGAAAGTCTAAAGCCTGTACATTGGAGCTTTACTGATCATCCTTTACTTTGGATTAGAAATCTATGGTTTTATTTTCAGTAGTAGATCCCATTAGCTTTCTTCCCTCCAATACATGTTTCTGACACCTAAATTGAGGAATTAGAACAGAGTGTCCACTCTTTCTATCTTTACTCATACAGCACTTGAAATTTTAGCATAATAATAAGATAGGAAAAGAAACAAAGAAAAGATACAGATGGGAAAGGAAGAAGTGGAATTATGATTATTTGTAGATTACATCATCCTGTTCTTATGACACCCTGATGACTCCACCAGAAAACCCAGAACTGATAAACAGGTTACAAGTCAACAAAAAAATTTAGTAGCTTTCCCATATACTAGTTCAAACACATTTGAGAAAGAAACCAGGAAAACAGTTCCATCTAGAATAGATTAAAAATTACTTAGAAATAAACCTAACCACAGAAGTGAAAGGTCTTCTGGTGAAGATTTTAAATACTGAAGAAGGAAATTGAAGACACTAGAAGCTCCCATGCTCATAGGTCAGAAGAATTAATATTGTGAAAATGGCCATATTAACAAATATGACCGACAGCTTCCATGTACTCTCTATCAATTCCAATTACAGCTGGATAAACGGAAAGACAATTCTGAAATTCATACAGAAGCACAGAAGACTCCAAATAGCCCATGCAATTCGGAGCAAAAGCAACAGTGTGGAACAAAATAATATATTGTCCTACTTCACCTTTTTGTAAAGCCTGGCCCCAAACAAACTCGGGGAGGAAAAGGTTTATTTGGTTACAGGTTATAGTTTATCACTGAGAGAAGTCAAGGCAAGGACTCCAAGGCAGGAACCTGGAGGTAGGAACTGAATGAAGCAGAGGCCCTGGAGGAGGCTTGAACTACATGGCTTGCTCAGCTTGCTTTTTTATACCACCCAGAACCACCTGTCCGGAGGCCTGGGTCCTCTCACATCAAATGTCAATCGAGAAAATGCCCCACAGACATGCCAATTTGATGGAGACAGTTCCTCAGCTGGGGTTCCCTCTTTCCAGGTGACTCTAGTTTGTGTCAAGCAGACAAAAGCCAATCAGCACATTATATATACATACATATGTATATAATACATTATACATGCATGTATAGAAATAGAAGCAAGGTTAAATGAGGAAAAGGAAGGGATTTACGGGAAAGGGGGTCACTTACTTGCCCTCAAGGCAGGATAAAGGTCATGGCAAAGAGATGCTCAGTTCTGGGAGCAAAGAGAAGTCTGTCTCTATGACCAGTTAGGCCAGCTAATCTTACAGTTTGAGATATGATGGTCCCTGTGATTATATCTCATTACATAGTTAGTTTGCGGGTTGGAACCGTTTTAGAAACACAAGGAATTTGATGGGTATCAGCCATTAGTGGGTTCTATTCTAGAAACATGTGTAAGATTTCCAGGACATGCTATAGAGCTGTGTATTAACATCAGGATGTCTGTTTCTGAACTTGAAGCCTGCCTGGTGTCCCAGAGAATGGGTTAGGAAGCAAAGACTTGCTGTATAAGTGGGTGGGATTTTGATGTGGGTCTTAATCCAGAAATAATTAATACCCTTATGGTACCATAAGCAGTTTAAACAATTGAAAATATGTAGTCCAACAAAATTGCATTTCCTTGTCATCCTTGAGAATTCTTGCTGTCCTTTGGGAATGTGCCAGTGCTGCCAAGCAGCTAGAGAGATGCATTTTATCATAGACAGCTCTCCTATACTTTCCCTGGTAAAAATTAATATTTCATGAAGGGAAAACATGCTTTGCAGTACATAATTTTTTTTTGCTTTCAAATATTTCTCATTTATTCCCAGAAGATAAAGTTTATAAAAATACGAACCTCTGCTTCTTTGAAAGTTTAAGAAACATCATTCTAATGACAATGTACCTGATCAGATATAGGAAATAGCCAAAAGCAAACCTCAAGTTGCTGAGACAATGTGAGCATCAGCTGGGAAGCTGCACATCCCAAACTGGGTCAAGGCTGTAACATAAGGTCTGTGTAAAATACCTATAAGAGACATCTGACACCTCTCCACAGCCATACCCAGCACAGGAAGATGGGGTTGAGGGAGAAGCAGTACATGTTTATTTGAAACAAGAGAGGAGAGAGTGACTGAATTGGAGTGGGGGAGATGGAGAGATAGAGAGAAAGGAAGCAGGGAGAGGGAGAGACTCATACATGCAACTTCAAGTAAACATATTGAAACTAGGATTTCTCAGATGCAGACACTTATTAATTTGCCCACAATTCAGAATTCTGTGTAATTTTCTTCTATTTTCATATCAAAAAATTAGGAATTCACAATTTAGAGATGCTCATATTCAGAGGAGAATGATTGCTGATTGGGTTTCTAATTCTAACCCTGGCCAGGGCAATCAGCTAAATTTAATTAAATATAACATCTCATTTGATTGAATTTCTAATGAGTGGAGGTATTAAAAGTCAAATGGATTATTATTATGAATTGTTTTGAGAAATCTAAGAGAATTCTTTTTTCCTAGTTTTTCTGCTATTAAGCATGAGAATATTTTTAAAAATGATTTTGCAGCTGTCTTGATAACAAGTCACTGCCCTCAAGCATCTTAGGGAAGCATGAGAGGGCATCTATTTGTTCTTTTCGAAAGATTTTGAGGAGGCCTCTAACACATGGATGCAATCTGCAATTGGTTTGGAATTTATCACTCTTAGGACATCTTGATTTCAAGAGCCATTTCCATTTTCTTTTCTGTGGTCTGCTTCAGTAGGAACAATCCCTACAGCAGTGACCTCATCTTCCTCTTTACTGTGTAGCAAACTCACTCCTTTGTTTTCTCCTCTTTTCATTCACTTAATTTGTATTATGATTCTCTTTTCTGTCATTCCTTCTTTTCAGTTTTTCTTTCCCTCCTATTCTCATCAAACTTCTGTTTGTTTATATTATTTAAGTTTTTTACTGTTCAGGAGAACTAAGCGGTAGCAAGTACACAAATACATCTATCTATCTACCATCTCTCTCTATTATCTATCTGTGTATGTATGCATGCATGCATGTATGTATGTATGTATGTATGTATGTATGTATGTATGTATGTATCTATTATCTATCTGTCTATTATCTATGCATGCATGTATCTATCAATCTCTATCATCTATCTATTATCTATCTATTATCTACATATCTATCATCTATCATCTATCTTCTATCTACCTATCAATTATCTATCATCTATCAATCAATTTCTCTTTCTTTATCATCTATCTATGTACTATTTATCATCTATCAGTAGCTCTCTATCATCTATCTGCCTGTCTTATCATCTATTTGTTATCTATCATCTGTGTATCTGTCTCCCATCTATCTCTATTATCTATCAGTCAACTATCAATCATATGCCTACCATTTTCATTCTGTTGGTAGATTTTTGCATAGTATACTTGCTACAGTCTACCTACATCTTAATGAAATTGTTCCTTATTTTTGTTTGAAGATTTATCTTATCTTACCCCATTTTCATTAGGGCCTCATAAATGGTGTCAGAATCCTACCAACCGGAGGTGAAACTGCTAGGTCTACATTAATTGGGAATGTCTTCAACCATGACTTATTTTTCTATTAACTAATTAATTAATCGGCTCATTTGGTGATACTAAAGGCAATTTTTTTTTGGAAAAGAAGAGAAACTAAGATGCAAGGAATACTGTTTGTATGCCATAATTTTCAGGCAGGGCTTGGAAAGGAGACGCCTCCCTCAGTGATAGCTAACCATCGAAGGTGAACGTCCTGCCATTTTGTCAAAGTCATTTATTAAGCACCTGCTGTCTGCTAGTTGTTCTTCTGCATCATTGTTTCACAAGAAAAATCTGTAAGACGTTTGCAAGAAGCTTAAAATCCAAAAAAGAAGCACAAGAGTTAAGGTAATTTAATCAGTAATGGACTAGGAGTATGCAACTTACAATAATAATAATAGACGACAATAACAGTGCCATTTGCTGCATACCAGAAATGCATATAAGACATTCTATTTAAGTAAGATTCCATTGTACGGCAGCAATCCAAATGACCCAGATTTTGCAATACCGAGCAATTCTGTCATTTTCCTTTTCAGTGAGAGCCCTCTGGAACCATATCTGCCTTGTATACAAACTGCACAGTGTGAGCGCAGATGAGCTCAGCCCTTCATCTGTGACTTGAAGCACATTTGAAACCCAGCTTTGGAATTCAACTTCCTGAAGCATGATTAACTATTTTTTTAATCCCTTCTTTTATTCAGGTTCACCCACCTAACAAGATGTAGGGAAATCTCCGAGCCCAGGGATGCTGAATTGTGCAACTCAAGTCTCAGTTTCCCTAATATGAAAAATGGGACACAAATGCTTGCCTTTCTTGGCTAATGGAGTTATTATGAAAAACAAGAAGCCCAGAAGTTAGAGTAGTCCCCATCCTGCCTTTCTCTGGCATTTGTGCATGTCTGTATGCAAATGCCAGAGGAAGAGGTTGAGTATCTTGCTCTGTCACACTCCATTTTGTTCCCTGGAGACAGGGTCTTCAATCAACCTGGAGCTATGCTATCAGCCTGAAAATCCCAGTGATCCTTCTATCTCTAACTCCACAGTGTGAGGGGTCAGGCCAAGCTCAGTCAATGTTTTTCTTTTACACGGGTGCTGGGATCCAAACTCGGGTCCTTATGCCTTCACAGCAAGTATTCTTAGCTACTGAGCCACCCCTCCAGCCCCGTGAGTAGACTTTAGATTGTTGTGTTAGGATAGTGGACAATAAATATTGACTCACATCTTTGTATCAATGAGATAAGGATTCTGATGTTCCTTGAAGCTAGCAAGGAAAACATTCTAAAGGAAATCATATGCTGTACACCCAGTTTAAAAATTTTCAAAAGGGTCAGTACTTCTGAGGAATTTTAAGACACCACCACATCTTTGACAGATGAATGATAAAAATAAATATGAATGTGATGAGATTAGCTTTTTATAGAAATTACCTTAAAATAGTGCCCTGTAGAGGCTTGGGCTCCATTGAAGTCTATAGAATTTCTTTAGGTAAAAATTCTGAACAAGAGAAACAAAGGATTATCTAGGGCAGTGGCTCTCAACCTTCCTGATGCTTTGACCCTTAATACAGTTCCTTATCTTGTGGTGACCCCAACCATAAAATTATTTTCATTGCTACTTCATAACTGAAATTTTGTTATTATTATGAATTTTAAGGTAAATATCTGTGTTTCCTGATTGTTTTAGGTGAGCCCTGTGAAAGGATCATTCCACCCCCAACGGGGTCATGACTCATAGACTGAGAAACACTGATCTAGATATAAAATAAATCAAGTAATAGCAATACCCATTAATAATAATTTAATTAAGGCCTTTGTGTTAATAATTACTAGGCATCAGAAATAAATTTTTTAAATATTACATTTTGTTTTTCACCACAAAACCAAAAGGTAGGCACAACAAATCCATTGTATAAAGGACAAATTTAGGTCTTGAGAGCTTAAATAAGAAGCCTAAAATCTTACTCCTGAGAAGTAAGAGTCTGGATTGAAATCCAGGCATCATTTTCCCCAAAGGTAGGTGGGTAGTGGAGTGGGAATTGGAGACAGAAATAGAGAATGAGCTGGAGGAGGGGCAATGGAGAGATGTTCTATGGGGAGTGCTCAGAGACGGAGTTCATCAGGAGATCCAGGTCCTGTTTGTAAGTGAGGAGGACCTTTAACACCTGTGGTCTCTAAGCATCTGCTAATTGTTGTGGGACAGATGGCTCCCAGTGCCTGTTAGGGCATCATTCCATCAATAGCTCAGCAAACCCCCTCTTGCAATGGCAGTTTTGATGCTGTGCCCGCCTGTGACTTCTGAGCAGGAACATGGTTTCCTATAAGGACAGCTTCTGGGAATAAACACTCTACCAATCCGAAACTACAAGTCAGCATATGTGACCATCCCAGGTGGCTGTACAAGCCACAGTGCCAGAGTAGAGTGCTGGCCTGAGCTCCATCAGTGCCCCCGAGTGTCCTAGTCTTGGGGGAAGTGAGTCTCTGGCAATCAGACCTGATGAAAAGATGCCAGTCACTAGGGTGTCTACGGTGATTCACCCTCTCAGAGTTGGCGATGAGCTAGGAGCTAGCCTTAACTTCATCTGAAAATAAGTTCATCAGAGAACATAGACAAATCACAAGCAAATGGTATTGAAATTTCACCTTTATGCTGAGCTCAGCTCATTGGACATCCAAACACAGTGAATTACCATTTCTTGTGTTCAGGCATTTGGAAAGCAAAATTTTGGTTATTAACAATAACATTTAAAATGTATACTTTGCAAATACCAGTGGCCTACATCTAATGGTTCTTTTTTTTTTTTTTCCTTTCTTGAAACAGGGTTTCTCTGTGTAACAGTTTTGGCTGTCCTAGAACTCACTCTGTAGTCCAGGCTGGCCTCCAATTCACAGAGACCTACCTGCTTCAGCCTCCAGAGTGCTGAGATTTAAGGTGTGCACTACCACTGCTAGGCCTAAGAGTTCATTATAATAAAAAATTATTTATGTATGTTTGTATATGTGAATATACCTGGCCCTGTTGAGAGTTCTCTGATTTCACCATGTGATTACCAGGGATCGAATTCAGGTCTTTAGGTTTGATGGTAAGCACCTTTACCTGCTGAACATCCTCTTGGATCCTATATCTGGGAATTCCAAAAGCCATTGTTTAGTTTCACGGAAAGTAATGATAAGGGCCCATCACCTCAAAAGATGGGGAGGGAAAGGTTTTTTTCTTAGAGAGAGATATATATATATATATGTAGCACCATGGATATGGTAACTAATGTGCTGTGTGTTTCACAGTCACCATCAGAGGGAATGTCAACTGCTCTTGCCACAAAAGCAAGGACTAGGGGTGGTTTTAATTATTCAACATTGTTTTATATTAAGTGTTCTCTCTCTTTCTTTCTGTGTGTATGCAGACTTCAGAGGCTGATTTTATATGTCGTCCCCAGTTGCTCTTCACTTTATGTTTTGGGATCAGGTCTCTCACTGACTCAGGAGCTCATAGATTCAGGAAGGTCAGTGGCCAACAAGCCCTAGGGATCCTACTATCTCTGCCTCTCCAACATTGGGATTTCATACATGCTCTGCCACATCTGGCTTGTCTCCAGCTGTTACTTGGGTGCTGGAGATCTGTTTCTCACACTTGTGCGGCAAACACAAACTAAGCCACCTCCTTAGCCCATCCACATTGTATTCACAAATCACAGTGTTGCTTTTCTACTGTATAAGTATACAAAAACTATATTTTGTTATCAGTTTTTAATTAAAAGTTAAATAAATGCTTAAGTTATGGATGACTATGTCCCTGGATGCAGCCAGTAGGGCCTCAGTACTCGGGACAAGACAGGAGCTTGGAACTTGGGTAGACCTGGATATCATCTCTGACTCATGTATGAAGTGGACAGTACATGGAACTTGGTGTTTTCTTGAATGAAGTAAGATAAATACACCCAATAAAACATGAGGACTAGGGAGTGGTCATTGTCTGAGGTACAACATACCCTCACATGGCTGTCTAAATTGCTAATATTTGGAAGACAGGACAGGGCAGGGCTGGGGATTTGGCTGTTTGGAAGAGTACTTGCTTAGCGTGCAGGAGCCCCTGGGTTTGATCCCTAGCAACACAGAAAACTGGGTGTGTGGCTCTTGCCTATAATCTCAGCACTAGGAAGGTAAATCAGAAGTTCAAGGTCATTCTTGGCGGTCTTGTAAGGTGCAAGCCACATTGTACTACACCATCTCTCTGATAATTTAATCCCTTGGATACGTACTGTCTCTCTTGCTGGGATGGTGGGCCTGGAGAGTGAACACTGGCAGAATTCTGCCCTTGACAGAACTTGGCAATTGATATGGTGAAGGATGTGACTGATTTATGTATGTAGCAATTTTCTGAACAGAATATTTCCAGTTCACACTCTGTTATCCTGTCTTTGAACTTGGGCATGATACAGTGTGGCTGCCATTAACGCACTTGCTGGGAGTTATTCTCTTCTTTGTCAGACACCATGGCTAAGTTTGCTCTTAACTTCATAGGAACCCACCAAGTGTCAAAATGCCAAACCACCAGTAGCATATAAGTGAAGATCAGAGAGGCTAATCCACTTACCCAAAGGCATATAAACACATGCTAGAGTCATGCCCAGTTTGGGGGTGGGAATCTCAGAGTCCTTTCTATTTCCAGTTTACCTTGCTGTTCACCCAAATAAATTTCTTGAGATTTCAGTTCTAGCATCTTTTGCTGTTGTAATATTCAACCTTCATACTTCATTAACTTGTTAAGATCACGAAATAAGAACACAGGTACTCAAAGGTTCCATACCAGGCTATGGAACTTTGGTATATTATTATTCTCTAATGAGATTTTTTAATGAAATATTTGTACATTGATACACATTAATAAATTCCATGGTAGTTGTGGAATGTTTATGAATGGAGTTGGATCTGATTTGGTATCAGGAAAGGGAGTAGAAGAGAAAAAAGGAAATGTTTACTGTATTAATAATTATGAGTATGCACAAAGTGTCAAGTATGTACAATATTTCACTTAATACAAATAATGTCAAGACTAAATAATTGTTAATCTGGGTCTTTGTTGATGTTGCCCCATTGAAAAGATGAAGAATTGGACTGGAGAGATGGGTCAATAGCTGAAAGTGATTGCCATGGAAGTACGTGGGCCTTTGTTCAAATCCCCAGAACTCAGAAGCAGTGACTAACTGTAATCCTAGTACTTATAGGGGGAGATGAGATCAAAGATGAGAGAATCTCCTAAAACTTCTGGGACAGCTAACAACGTATGGCAGCAACAAACAACCAAGACACTGCCTCAAACAAAGTTGGAAGATGACGACTGAAGTACTCAAGTTTGTCTTCTAACCTCCACATACATGCCATGACCTGCTCACACACATACACATACATGCATATGTGCATGCTTGAGCACACACACACACACACACACACACACACACACACACACACACACGAGAGAGAGAGAGAGAGAGAGAGAGAGAGAGAGAGAGAGAGAGAGAGAGAGAGAGAGGATCTAAGAACTCAAGATTTGAGGATCAGAAATGCACATAGTGTAAAGCTGGCAGAGTGGCAGAGTTGAGACCCTGAGCCACTCACTCAGCATCAAATTCTACAGGTGTTGCATAGGCAATACTAGACTCAATTAAAGCAAACCATAAATGGGTTTCCCCAATTTTTAGGCCACAGCTGACCAGATGGAACTGAAAGTGATAGCCCTTGGCTTTACAATGGCCTTGTTCATGAAGTCCTCTGAGAGGGCATCTTTGGGGAGGGAGGAACAGAAGTATCGTCATGAAGACATCTGGGCTCAGAGAAGACTCCGGGAATGGATTCAAGGACACAGTCCACAAAGCTACAGACAGACCGCTCACTTTCCACTAAAGCCACTTGGATGAAAATCAGTTTAGGTTTGAATTCTCTCCGCTGAATTCCTTGCTGTGTGAACAGCCTTGACCATGTTCCTTGGACCACACAAGCTTCCATCTGTGAACCAGGAAACAAGATCCCTAAGGCTCAAGACTGGGTGGGGGAGTTAAGTGAGTTAGTGCAGGAAGCATGGCTGGCTGGAGCCTGAGTTAAATCAATGCACCTTCCCTTCATGCCTCTCTGGGGTGCATTTTATGTGAGGCCTCTGGGAGGGTTTCTAAAGGTTTCTGTGTGGTGGCTCCAATTAACCAGAGTCACTATTGTCTTCCTGGTGTTCAAATGACCATTCCCTGTAGTTTATCTGAGCCCTGAAGTCAAAGGACACCATTTCAGAGGGAGTGGGCCTGTGCTACAATTTAGATTGAGGCTTAGCTAAGTGACACTCATAAAGACCATAAAATAAGTATCAATAAATTCTAGTCATATTTATGTTCTTAAACCAGCGTCTCCACCTTTATGACAATTCCTATTTTTTCTCCCTCATTGTAGTTTGTTGTCAACTACCTTCTGAATAAAACCTGGAGGAGATGCCTCCAGGCGCCGTTGGAGAATAAGCATTTTATCCCTGCTTTATCTAACTCACGCTCCTCTGTCTTGGGAAAAGAGGGTGCCTGCCTTACCCTAAAGCCTACACCTTCTGCAACAAAGTCAAAAGAAACCCGTATTAACTTAGAAAACACAAAAGTATATTTCCTCAGGGCTGAAGGAGTTAGCTTCTCCTTTGAGTGGCTCCCTCGGCTGAGGCTGTCTTTCTAGAGGCTGCTCTAACAGAGGCTATAAAAACTGCAACAGACCATCTCTTGACTTTAGCAGCATAGGCTGAGGAGGTGGCTTCCAAGCTTCAGGAAGAATAGTTTAGAAACTCTTAGTCTTACATTTTTGTGGGCAGACATCTGAAATCCTTTCCTAGTAGAATGAAGGAGTCTTTAAAGCTGGGCTGAAGGAGCTGGTTCCATTTTGCTCATTTGATGGGATATGGAAGGTCCCGGCTCTCATGTCAGGAAAATCTTTTCTTTAAATGGATGAAGCTCTTTCCAATGACCACTGTGACAGTGAGGACCATGAGACAAATGTTAAGACAGGGCTGTCCTGTTTAGTTTACCTGGTTAGCCTGCGTTCAGTCAAGAGCTCAGCGTTGAGATGGCTGGATCCTGGAAGAGGACTCCATGGTCGCATCCTGGAGAACTCAGGGACCAGGTAACAAGCAAGATAGGGGTTGAAAATGTTCTGTCTGCTCAGCAGAGTCCTACAGCAGAGACCTCCTTACATGTACCTGTTAGTTTTGGTTTTCTGAGAAATGCAGCCGCAGAGCTGGGCAGTCTGGCCCTGTAGCAGGTCAGACTTCCTCTTTGTGAGTTGTAGTGCTAGCCTTGAAGGTGTGGAGGCTGAGGTTCTACTACTCATAGCTGATATTAAGTCATGAAAATTCTTGTGCAGCCCTTCACAAGAATCAGAACCCGTGACAGAAGTCTGCTGAGCAACTGGAAGCATAAAAGCGAGCTTTGCCTAGTGGACATGAACTGTCTTGTGACTGAGTGTTGCCATGACTCCCTAAGCCCCTCTTAGACACATGGACCTCTCAGGGATTCTTCAGAAACTACCGAGACTCAGAAGAGAAATGGTTGGCTCCTATTCTTGTTGTTTTTGCTATTGGCTATGGGATCTTGGGCCCCTTGCCATTCATTTCACAGATAATTCGCATAACTATCATAATAATTCTCATGATTTCAGAATTATTATAAAGATGAGCAAAATAATGTAAAGCCATGTAGCATATTTGGAGCACATATTAAATACCCAATAGATTTTAATTACCTTCTTCCTTAACCTTAGTCCATTTAAGCTGACCTTGTTGAGAGCCCATTATGGTGGTCCTTGATGATTTCCTGTTATTTAAATTGATTTTATTGATGTTGAATTTTATGATAAATTTCTAAATTATTTAAAATAAATTCTAGGAAGGTTATTTTTACTTTCTTTTTGGAAGGTGTTAACTCTGGTTTTGACTTAATGAAGGAAACACTAAAATAAGCACCCATGGAGTGTTAATTATGAGCCAAACATTGCTCTAAGCAGCCTTAGGTATCAGCCTACTTAATTTGCCAATAACATGAGGTGAACATCTTTATTTCATTTTGCAGTTGTGAAAACTGAAGCTTAGAGAAATACAAGCGATTCATTCACTTTATCAATGAGCCTTTATTACACCTGGGGCTTAAAACAAGGTATGTTCATGGGTTCACTGTCATGTAGGTTAGGTCAGTCAGTTGGTTAGTTTGGTCTTGATAGGTTTAAGTTTGCTAAAGTTTGCCCACCAGAGTCTCACAAAGAGTAGTGGCTTAAATGGAAAAAATGAATTGTCTCTCAGTTCTGGAAGCTAGAAGTTCAAGATGAGGGTGTCAGCATCCTTGGTTTCTTCCTGGGCATGTTGAGAGGGAGATGTGTATCTGGCATCTTCTAAACCTGTAGATGACTGTCTTTCTTTTCACACAGCGTCCTCTCTGCATCTGTTCCAATTTCCCTTTTTTAAAGGAATCAGCCAATCTGGGTCAGGACTTATACTATGACCTCTTTTTAAATGTATGTCTGCAAAAATCTTATCTCCATACAGGTCACATTTTGATATACTAGGGGTTAGGACTACTGCATATGAAATTTGAAAGGAAGTTCTTCAACCATAAGACGGCCTGCATGTCTGATCTGTACTGGTGGTTGCAGAGTACCTGGATGACCAAAGATGGCCACATCCGTGCATTTGCTAAAGGGAAAGGAATCAGCCCAGTACTCCAGTTCTCCACACTGCCCCTGGTCACTCTGCAGGCTGTCCAAGGCTCATTTCCCTCGGGTTTGAGGCTCTTTGTGTACAAGAGAGAGGAAGCCACACACATGTCTTTCTTAAATCTGTGTTCTCATTCTGTTTGTTCAAATCTCATTGGCAAGGCAAGACTCCTGGTCTGTTTCATCCAGAATGAGTATAGAGACACTTTCTCAAGAGGCAGATGTAGAAAAGTAAGTTATAACGGAAAAGCTCATGCTCATATTTAGTTTTCAGGAGGTTGAGAAGCCAAGTCCCACATAAAAGCCCCATGTTTTCTAGGGAAGAATTAAAGATCATTTGAGAGAGTGAGAAGGTGGTTATATGTGATGTT
This sequence comes from Peromyscus eremicus, assembly GCF_949786415.1. Classification (NCBI taxonomy): domain Eukaryota; kingdom Metazoa; phylum Chordata; class Mammalia; order Rodentia; family Cricetidae; genus Peromyscus; species Peromyscus eremicus. The sequence continues at coordinate 33,512,522 of NC_081426.1, forward strand.
TATTGCTTTTTATTTAAATGGAAAAATAATTCATTATCTATTCAATATTTATTATCAGAGCTTTATTCACAGCACTTTGGGGGTTGAATAGGAAGCAGGATAACAAGTTCAAGATCATTTTTACAATGTGAGTTTCAGCCACACTGGGCTACATGAAACCCTGTCTCAAAAACTAGGGAACAATGATTACCAACCAAGCACATTATTAGATGCCGAAACACAATTGGGTTAAAGATATACCCGCTCTTTATCTCTCATAGCTAACTTTTCAGAGGGGGCAAAGATGAACAAACTTTACAGACGTAGAACTACTGATTTCAATCAATACAGTGAGTTGGGCCTGCTTTGACATTCATTTGTTCATTGGTGATTGGCTCCTTCTTCTTACTTGGGCTAAGTAGAGACCCAGAGGTAAAAAAGAAAACTTATTGCTTCTTCATGGGGGATAGCAGGCCAAAGAGGTATTGAATGAGAAGGTGCTGAACATGATGGCTTTTCTGAGACAGGATGGCAGAGGTTCTCACATCTATCTGTAACAGGCAAAGTATCCCACACTCTGGGGTCCAGAAAATACCTCTATTGGGGAGGTGATGGCAAAAGCTGAGGTCTCCATGATGTTTGAGAATTTGCTAGACCAAATGAGGGGGAAGAAGGGAAAAGAGGGATGGAAGGAAGGAGAGGAGGGAGTGAGAGAGAGAGAGGAAGAAAGGAAGGTAGGGAAGGAGGGGTGGTGTGAGGAAAAACCTTTCAAGCCAAAGGGTCCTGTATCTGAATGCCAGGAGGATAACCAAGCTCGCCCGAGGAAGCTCCAAGGCAACAAGTTTCTGGAATACAGAAGGAACAGGGGTGGTGTGGTATGGAAACAGCTAGACCAGGCAACACTCACTTAGCCGAGGGCCACAGCTCACATTTTCTCTTTACTGCTGTAATCCTGACACTCCTCCTGAGTTCCTTCAGTTTGATGTCAACTGGTTAATTTTGTGCGAATTGTCATATGAGTTCTTGCCTCTTGACCCCCATGCTCCCTCCCCACCAGCATGGTCTATTAGGTCCACAAGCTGTAAGTTATCAAAGAGGGTTTCAGGAAAATTCACTAGAGGCTAGGTTTGGACATGCAGGTTCTGAATATTCAGCTGTATTGCTGAGGGGATGCTTGGCTTTGAAAGGCCTGGGATAAACCCTCCTATCAAGGCTCTTTTCTGAAAAGAAAGGAGGAGGAGTGGATTTGGGGGAGAAGGCAGGTGGTAGGGGAGTGGGAAGAGTGGAGGGAGGGGAGACTGTGGTTGGGATGTAATGTATGAGAGAATTAAAACCAAACAAACAAACAACCCTAGATGACAGCGTGCTGTTGGAAGCATGATTGTGATGCCTGAAGTGGTGGCTGCAGATTCTAGAACTGTGCCTGGCTTACACTGAACACCTGTCCCTTCGGTTTTCCCTGGGTCTCTTTCATGAAAAGATGGGGACTACCATTCAACTAACGGATGGACAAGTAATAGGCTACATCTGTGGACAGAGGATGTGTGGTACAGTAGAGCTACATGTGGGATGGAGGAGGATGACTCTGTGCTGGAACTAGGGCGTTGGTTGCATTTTTCACTTCTTTCTAGATAATTTGCTCAAAGCCCAACACCCTTTAAAAAATAGGACCGTAATTCCACAGATTTGAAGAGAAAAGGCACCTTTTTAGCTGGTTGGAAGGCTGAAGTGCAAGGCTGAGTAGCTTTGGAGTCACACTCACTGGCTTTGTTCAAATTCTACACAGTCCCACCCACTGAATGGACTCAGGCAAGTTACTAAGCTTAATTTTTCCCCTCCTTTTCATCCCTTAAGACTGAGTGTGTTGTTATGAACTGAGCACCATGAGGCACGGGACTATAAACTCACCTTCAAATGTGGTTAGACGTGTGTGTCAACCACCTAGAATCCATCCAAGAAGGACAGCTTTCTGGCCCCATCCCCAGCTTTTACTATGAGTCCCGTGTCCATTAAAATTGAAATATCATTGTATATTTAAAAATTATTTTTAACCTTTTAAATTTTTACAGTCTTACAAGAAGGGGGGAATGAGTCTAGAGCTGTGATGTAGACTGTAGGATGTCTCTCTGACCCCTGCCTCTCTAGAAACTGATTTCCCATGTGCTGTAAGAACTCTGGGCAGAGGCAAGCTTGATTATACATTCCGTTCCTCCCTCTATAATGCAACGCTGTGCTAGGGAGAGAGAAATGGCAGAACCCTGTCCAACCTTTCACTTTCTCCCCGATGGCACCTACTCTTAGCTTTGTTTTGCAATTCTCTTTTCTTTTTTGTGCGCGGGGTGGGGGTGGGTGTGGGGAGCAGGATAAGTCAGGTTTAAGCGCTAAAAGAAATGGAGACTTCTGAGTAAACACCCTGACACCTCTTAGTATTCAGTTTCCTGCTTGCAGCTGGTGCTGCCTGCCAAGTCCAGGCTCCTGTCAGACAGCTGGTCTCAGGCTGCTGTCAAGGGCTGGACTTGCACCATGCAACTTACACACACCCCTACCCCACAAACACAAGACAGTCCTCTCCACCATCGAGGGAGGGAGGGTGGTGCTTATTGGATGGGCTTGTTTTGGGGGAGTGCTGTCTCCTGCAGCGGATCAAAATCCACGTATTTTGAAACAAATTCTGCGAGAAGTCCCGTGTGGAACCTGGGTTAATTAGTCCTAGCTTTCCTGATTTAGTACAGTTTAACATCTGCTCATTACGGCTGCCTCAGGCAGTTGGACACTGGGCGCAAGTCAGAGAGGGGCTCAACTCTCTCTAATTGTGTTCGCCTCTTATCTTCTATCCTGTGCTCCCAGGATGCACATTGTGAACTCTCAGCCCACCACAATTAGCTACACTCTCTTTCATATCACAGTAGTATCTTCCAAATGGAGCATTTGGGTTTGAGCTTAAGCTTAAGTGTTGTCCTCTGCTGGATTGCAGACATGCTCAACTTTAGCTGGCTCTGAGACACCACTGGATACTTTTTATGACTCTTAAGTAGTTACTAGGAGAAAAGCTCAAATTTAAATGTGTCTCGTCTCTTGGGGGTATTGTATGTCACCACACATCTTCAGGTATTCCCAGTTGCTGGCTCAGCTGCTCCGGCCAGGCATTCCATAGAAAGGAAGAATCCATACACAGAACATAAGAGCTCTCAGTTCAGGACCTTGCAGGCCCCATGCGGGCCAGTTCAGAGCACAAAATGATTTCTGACATGTTTTCTAGAGTGGCTGTATTGTACCTGTATTTAAGTCCTTTGGAGCTACCAGGGATAGAGATGATAAGCAAGCATGACAGAGAACTTCTCTAAAACCTTGGCTTCACACCATGTTCACAAGTTCACTGTTGAACTTACAGCAAGCTTCTCCAGAAGGGTCTTGTGAATTAGTGTCAGGACTTCAGTTGAGTCAATATATGTTCTAGGCACTTCACATAGCTTCATGATACAATCAACATGTCTAGATGAGCACTGTTATCTCTGCTACAAATTTGAAGAAGCAGACTCAAAGGTTGAAAGTTCTCACAACATGACTGATGGATTCATTTAACTCCAGTGTCTGGAGTGAGGACTGAAAGATAAAGGAAATTCTGTCCTGTTCCACAATGTGGGGACAGGAGATGGCTGAACCTTGTGAAATGCCAGTGGCACACAAATACAAAACATACATCACACTGCAATGAAAGAATGAAATGGGATAAAAGAAGAGGTTGGTCAGGACATGTGCAGTGGGGGATTTAGCTAAGACACTCGAGTCTGAATCCATGCAGAGGTGGCATGTGAACTCAGTGAGATCTGGGTACAAAAAAAGGACCCAACTAGGGATTACTCCAGAAGGAAGAGATTGCTAAGCAAAGGGAACACCAGGAGATGTTCCCAATCCCTGGGTGTATGCATGGTTGCTTATAAAGTCCCGGTTGGTGACTGTCTTTCCTTACCCATCTCAGATGCCATTACAATAAACCACCCAGCAGTTGTCGAGCTGAACCAATTAGAGTTGGAACCTGTTGTTTTCCATTCATGAGCACACAGAGAACTAGTGAGGTTGAGTGAATGACTTCACAGTGACCTGGAGAAGAGCTGAGACAGAGGCCAGATCCAGGCATCTCAACCCAAACCTCTTCCTGGCATAGCAATGTCTCTTAAGGCTACATGGTAAAGGCACCAGAGCTAGCCATCTTCCTCAAGCAGAGCCTTGTTTAGACAAATCTGGCTAGGGATGTGACATCATCCCCAAGAAAAAAAAAAGTCTGCTGTGGGTTGTTTGCCAAACATTTTTCCCCGAGGTTAAAAACACTGTAGTATTTTTAAACTATGCAGGCAAAATCACTCCCTCTGCACACAGGGACTTGGCTCTTGCCAAGATTGCTAAATTGGCAGGGCAAAGGGCCCCATACCATCTGTCCTCACACTGGCTGAATTCAGGTCTTGAAGGAAGAGTTGGATTAAGGAAAATAGCACAGAACGTTGCTGAGAAATCCCATGATAGGCTCTCAGGGTTAGCACTTGTGGTGAACAGGCTGTGGGTGGGATGGAGACAGACTCAGAAGAGAGGAGGAGAGGAAAGAGGCTGAACTGAATACTCAGGAGGGACCTGGACCTCTGGTGCTATGGAGCGACAGGACTCCTCACTGACACACCCTCTTTTTTTATTTTTGCTTTTTCCTCTTCCTGTACAAAGAAGGAAACCTCAGGTACTTTCCTGTCTTTAAGGCTATCAGGAGCATTGATAGCTGGTATGAGAAGAGCAGTCCCCTGTACCATGCTTTGCTTCATTTGCATTTTAGGCTACAACACACCCCCACCTGCAGTATAATTTTTGAGACTCAAATACACCCATTAAAGAATCTCCCTTTGGCATAAATTGGAAAGTCTATTTAATTCTTTCTTTTTCTGGTGGGACACTGAGCAGGGACAGGCTCTCATTTCCAACCATCGGAACACTTGTCCTGGCCCGCGTTTATCCACCCTTGAATGGAGGAAGCGAAGACCCTGCAAAGCGAAGCATCAGAGCTGAGTTCTAGTCGGCAGTTGTGCTGAGACCTGATGCTAAAGCTCCAGTTCTTTACTTAGATCCCGTGGAAGGCGAACACTCTGCAGTTCTGGGAAGAAACAGGAGAAAAGTGGGCTCCTTAGCTAACGGTCTTGTGTATACATTGTTGCAGCCATTCTAGAATCAGTGTGGGTATTTCAAATAAAAAACCCAATGCCCAGGGCTGAAGAGATGGCTTAGCAGTTGAGAATACTTGCTGCTTTTGCAGAGGACATGGGTTCAGTCCCCAGCATCCACCCATTGATTTACAACTGTCTGTAAGTCCAGTTCCAGAGGATCTGATGCTTTTGGCTTCTGTGGGCACCTGGACATAGGTGGTGCTCATGCATACATGCAGACACTTGCAAATAAAATGAATAAATCTTAATACAGGGGCCAGCGCCAGGCATGGGTAACACTTTTAGAGTTGTCATTGGTCGGTAAGATTCCATAACCATTCCCCACCCAGCTATTGTCATTGTTTCTTGGTTACCCTCTTGAACTTGATGGTAAGACTTGATGATGAAGACCACATGTTTGAGTCAGGACATGGAGAAATCAGGCTGGTACTGACCTAGAAGCTTCATCCCTACTGGCTAGCTTTTATAATATGGAAAGATTATAGTAATACTATTGGAGAAAAAGTATTCAGCAGTCTTACCCATTTGTGAATCCTGTGAGCTGCAGTAATGACTGGCCTGGAAGGATATGGCTACTGGTACAATAGTGGAGGAGACGTTATAGAAGTGACTTCCCACTTTCTCATTTGAAGCTGCTCTACTCATGCCTGGCACTGTTAACTGGGCCCCAAACCTGTGACTAAATAAGTCATAAGTCCTAAGGGAGAACCTAATACTGTTAGTTTGCTAAATGGGCATAGTATTAAACTGACCCCCTGCCTCAAGTCCCTATCTCTGTACTTACAGATCAATGCACCTCTCAACCCTGTTCAGAGAAACTTCTTTTTACAGTAAATGGTGATTAATATAGAGGTCCACATCTGGTCACCATTTAGGTAATAAGAGACTGTGATGTGCTTATGTCTAAATGGAGCATCTATATTGTAGCCCTTCCCTCCAAGGTTCAGGGGTCATCATGGAAGAGGAGGGGAGAAGCTTCTAAGAGTCAGGCATAGTGAACATCTATAGAGAACATTATTTGATGGACCTGACAGGACCACTGCACAGATGAACTCAGAACTGCTGTGACTGCATGCACAAGACCAGATCAGTCAAAATCCTAGCATGAATGGCAGTGGTAGTGTCAGGTAGTTTATGAAGCTATTGGCAATTTATGGATGCCAGGAAAGGGAGCGTCAGCTGTCTTCCTGGATGCAGCCCTGAAAGAAAATTCATGCTCCAGTAGATGGTTTCACACCAATGCACACACAGGCAGCAATAAATGGACTTAGAGGGTTTAAAGGAAAGGGAAAGGACATGAGGTTTGGAAGGAAAAGTGGTGTGGGGAATAGAGAGGAATTGAAAGGGAAGAAATGGAGGTAGATTTTATCAAAGCACATTGGATACATATGTGAAATTCCCAATAAAAGGTTAGATACAGTATAATAATGCATTAAGACATTCCAGTGAAAAATTAAAATAAAACTACCATATGACTTATCCATGCCATTCCTGGATACATACCCAAAGGACTTTACATTCTATGATGTATTTGTACATCTATGTTTATTGCTTCACTACACACAATAGCCAGGAAATGTAATTAGTCTAGATGTCCATCAACAGATGAGTGGATGATGAAAAACGTGATATATATACACAGTGGGATTTTATTCAGCTATAACGAGAAATTAAATTCTGAAATTTGTAGGCAACTGGATGGATCTGCAAAGTATTATATTAGGCAAGGTAATACAGACTCAGAAAGACAAACATCAAATGTTTTATCTCATATGTGGATCATTTCTCTATCTCTCTCTGTGTTTGTGTATACAAGAACATGTTGTATATACAAGTGCATATATGTGTATGGAGGACAGAGGTCGATGTTGGCTATCTTTCTGGATTGTTCTTTACTTTATTCTTTTGAGACAGTCTCTTAGTGAATCTGGAGCTCTTCTATTCCACTAAAGAGTCTGCCAATGAGCTGATGAGGTCCAGGAAGCCATTGGTCTCTCTATCCTCCTGTACTCAGTGCTGGGGTCACAGATGTGTGCTGACATGCATGACTTTTTCTTGTGTTCTGAACTCAGGTCCTTATGATAGAAGGCACTTTTATGACCAAGCTATCTCCCCAGCCCTAGGGGGGAAGTATGTATGTGTATGTGTCTGTGTCTGTGTCTGTGTCTGTGTGTTAGTGTGAATATACGTCATGAAACTAGGAAGTGTATCATGAAAAGGGAAATGTTGTCTTGAGGGTGGAGGAAGGGCAATTGAGCTCATGTGGCATGAAGCTGGAAAAGAGCCTACTGGGATACAAGGGTAAGAGAGAGGAGGGGAATGGGACAAAAAAAGTAGTGGAAGATGATTTATGATTCACCAAACACAATGTTTGAAAATGTAATTAAATCCATTACTTTAATGCTCGTTAAAAAATAAAAATTAAATTAAAAAATTCTACAGATAGTTCATCAAATAGCATACAAAGGGAAACTTGGGTCTTAAGGTAAAGGTATTTTTAAAAATTAAAGTGTGGAAAGAATTCTGGGCACTTTAAGGAAAGAACTGGAAATGTTCTTGAATGAAGTGCTCCATGAACATGGGGTATTGTTTCTCCCCAAATCTGCCCTGTAGATCATCCCTAGGCACATATCTTGTGCTCAGGGAAATTTAACACAGAATGACACAATCTCAGCCAGGCTGAGTCTCTCTCTGCTGTTCACAATCTGTTCTGCTCACTTTCCCAGCCAGCCATGTAAATTAGCAGATGGAAAGGAGAAAAAGAAAGAGTTAAATAGACTTTCCAGTTTATGCCAAATAGTTTGAATATTAAGCTATCATATGGTTGATGCTAGGTCTCAGATGACGGCACAACTCTTGTCCTGAGAGATTGCTCAATATGGTACATTTTTTCTAATCATGATTGCAGGTGGGGAGGGTTCCCATTATAGGACTGTTGGAAATAGGTAACAGAGTTTCACCTGGAAAGTATCAGCAATTCTGGGGAATGGTGAGGGGAAGCTGTTGGGCTTGCAAGACTGCTGGTTTATTTGGCTGTGCTCAAGTCTAGCACATTCTCACAATGGGAGCAATAAGGATGAGAATGTGTAAAAACAGCTTGATAATGATTCTGATGGTGTTGATGGGAGAAAAGACAGAGCAACAAAAGTTGAGTATAATTAAAGGCTGGATTGCTGGTGGCACTTTGGCTTTGGAGCCTGTTAGGCTTTGAATTGTGTCCTCCAAAGAGATGTGCTCAAGTCCTAAGGCTGAGTACATTAAATATGATCTTACAAAATAAGAGTCTTTGTAGATACCATAAAGAGAAGATGATGGGAATAAAATGGTTCTTAGGCAATTTGACTTATAAAGTGAGGGGAGACACAGATATCCAAGTCAAATAAAGCTGGAAAGATGGAGGCAGGGAGATTGGGAATAAGCTGTCACAAATATCTACTGAGTGATGGATGAGGCCAGGACATACCCCTTCTGGATACTCTGGGAGTCTGCTGGCCTTGGCAGCACCTTTACTTTAGACCCCTGCCTCTAGAATACATTTCTCTGGGTGAAGACTACCTAGTCTATGGTACCTGTTGTAGCTAGAGTTTTCCTGCCTGGCCCATGGTCAGGTCAAATCTCTCTCACCCGCCAGTCCCACAGCCACTCAGACCCAACCAAGTAAACACAGAGACTTATATTGGTTACAAACTGTATGGCCGTGGCAGGCTTCTTGCTAACTGTTCTTACAGCTTAAATTAATCCATTTCTATTAATCTATACCTTGCCACATGGTTCGTGGCTTACCGGCATCTTCACATGTGGCTTGTCATGGTGGCGGCTGGCAGTGTCTCTCCCACCCAGCTTCCTGTTCTCTCAATTCTGAGAGGTACAAATAGATCATAGCCACGTGTTGTGGAGTGGGAAGATTGAGGTGGAACCATCTTGAAGCTATGGTGCTCAGAGTACCCGTGGCTAGCACCTATCATTTGCTTAAATAGCGATCAGAATAATATAGTGAAATATTCTAGAGTTTCAACAAAAAGCCTACCTTCTTTTCTTGACATATGCAGCATCTTCCTCAGTTTTGCTCTCGGTGGAGGAGAGGTGGGGCCTTTCTAGGCCCCTGTCCTAGACTTGTATGCCTGAACCCTATGACTCAACTCATAACAGATTTGGATAAGCAGTATAACAGCAATAAAAAGAACAACCAGGTGCATTTGTATTTTTGCTCACTCATATAGACCCCCAAATTCTATTTACTGTTTATCTCATCATTTGCCATGAAGCATAGATATTCAGTTCTCTACTTAAACTCTTAGACAGCACCTATGGGCAGAGGTTGGGAATCAGAGCCCTTCCACTGCTGGGACATCTGGAGAGCCTCAAGTTCCATGCAGAGTTGTTGGCCTGGTGGTAGTAGGTCACTGCCACATATCAGAGTAGATATTTTCTGTTTTCTTTTTAAAAGGAGCTTGGATATATGGGTCCTTGAACCATAAACTCAGATAAGACCTATGGTGGACTTGAACTCAGTTGTACCAGAGTCAGACCTTCATCTAGTCTATATCACCTTACAGACTGAACTTAGTGCCCTGCCCTGGGCCTATTTCTCTACAAGTCAATCTTAGCCTTTCAGGACCTTTGGGTCTTCCGGTGACCAAGGCAGGGGTTAAGAAGCAGGATAAAGCGTTCTCCTCCCCATCACACCCTCAGGAGTTTCTTTCTTTCCTCTCAGCCTAGTCAGATCAGCTTCTCAGTTATGGTATTCTCCAGTCCATTTTATCTAAAATAGAGGTGAAGTTGGTAGATGAGCTGTTTTTTCCTTCACTGTTATCAAATACCCAATAAGAAGCAATTTAAGGAGTGAATGACTTATCCCTGCTCTCAGTTGAGAGGGTACAATTTATCAAGGGAGGAAAACATGGTAGCATGAGATACTTGAAGCTGTGGCAGATTAGGAAGCAGGAAGAAGGGAATGCCAGCACTCAGCAGACTTTCTTCTTTCTCCTTTGTTTTATTCAACCTCTGTCTCCAGCTGATAAGATGGTACCACCCCTGTTTGGGATGGGTCTTCTTTCCTTAGTTAAACCTCTCCAGAGATGCTTCTGTAGACATTCTCAGAGATCTGTATGTCTCATACATGGTTCTAAATTCAGTCAAGTCAACAATGAAGATCAACCATCAAAAATCAGAAAGGTAAAAGAAGAAGAAGATGGACTAAGAGAGCTGGTCACTGGAGTCTGTAGGAAACACAAGCCCTCTTGTCTTTGTGTTGTTTGGCCTTGTCCTTCTGTATAGACAGACACTGCTCTGACTTCAGTCCTAGTCTACCTGGGCTTCATGCTGCACCCTCTCCACTCCCACTTCACAGTATAATGTTCACAGCGGGTCATGGAGCAACTACCACTGAGCACCCAGCTAAGACTGAGGCCTGACACAGTGCAGGACCCACTTAGAGCCCATGTGTAAGCAACATGAAAGAGTTAATTTTGGGAGACTCAAATTCTATAGGTTTGGAATGAAGAGATTTGAGCTGTTGTCCTTTCATCCTCTAGAAGGACACTTCAGGACACAGTGTCTTATCAAGGCCTAGGGAGATGACATCATAAGATTGCGAAGTGGAACAATTACTCAGGTAAGATGCAAAACAGACAGCTCAGTGTCATCTTTTTATAGTGACCCATTTTTTCTCTCAGTGTCGCCTTCCTAGGACCTCATTGCTAATCAAGTATTCAGCTATAATGTTTTAGACTCTATTTTCTGATAAATCCAGGCTTGATTATCTTAGCCTCCCTGTGAGCTGTATTGACAGTTTCAGACTAACTGGGTCACTTGTTAAAAATACACAGTACTGGATACCCCAGAACAGTGATGAGAATCAACATTTCAAGTTCAGGGCTTTGTATGTAAGGCAAAGCCTTCTAGTGATTCATATGTACTTTATAACCTAAGCATCAGTGTCCCAGCATAGGGTAGACTGAGGAAGAAGGGTGGAGTATGTGAAAACTAATTGATACTTTATTTGCCTCTAACAACAGAAAAAAATCTCTAGTTTGGTGTAGAAAACCCATTTTCCATCCCTCAAACCATGGGACATTTTCTGCCCTCACTGAATGAATGTTTCCAGACCCATGTGAGCCAAAATAATGATTGAAGAAAGCCACTTCAAGGGAAGTTCATTTAATATCTGGAACTGCCATGGGTGGCCTCAGAGTTTCCATGTGGAACTTTCTAGACACCAGCCCCATGTCTGCTCCCACCCTAAGGCGACCAATGAAGAACTGCTGAGGAATCCAGGATCACTGGTGCTCAAGCAGACAGGGGCTCTTTGACAACCATGATGATGTTTTAAGACCCTGCATGTCTGACCTACTTAGGAGGGCCCTCAGGACTTTTCAGGTGTCTATGAGATGCTATTCCATCATTTCTGTTGGTGAGCAAAAGAAGTTGTTGATGGTACTTACAGGTAAAGCACAATGAAAACACAATTATGGTATGGAGTGGGAGAAGAGTGAGAAGTAGAAACTCAGTTTCATCGTCTTTCCTGAAATCATTCACTCCTAAGTTCAAGAGCCCCACAAGAATGGCTTCTTATACCTGAGCACATGCTTTAAGTGGTCAGGGGGGGACACTGAGCAAGGAGTGGAAACTTTGACTTTGACTTTGTTCTCTCTCTAGATACTTTTCTTTTGCAAAACTAGCTGGATGAGGTCAATAGAGAATGGACTAGTGACTTAGACAGAAAATGGCTTCACAACCCATCCTAGCTCTTCACTGTCTTGGGAACATTGAGCAAACCACAGACTCCTTCTCAATTTGTTTTTCGCAATTGGAAATAGTGTTTCTTGTTTCAGTTTCTGTGAGTTGTGGTAATAAAAGTGAAGCTAATTATAAAAGAATCATAACATGTGGTATGATTTAAATATATTACAAATAAATATCTTTGTGATCATCAGATTAGATCCTGGAGAGAGGAATTGAGTATGTGTTATGGTTTAGATCTAAAATGTCTCCCAGAAGCTCATGTTTGCAACACCCGTTTGCTAGCTGATGGCACTGATTGGGGAGGGTGTGGAGCCTTCTGGATGTGTGTCCTAGGTAGCAGAAATAGGTCTTTGTGGCAGTCAGAAGAGGGTGTCAGATTCCTTGGAACTGGAATTATGTATGATTGTGAGCTAGCATGTTAGTGTTAAGTCAGGTACTCTGCAGAAGAAGCAAGTGCTCCTAATTGCAGAGCCATCTCTTCAGCCCTGACCAGCATGGCAAGATAGCCCTCAAACTTCAGGAGTGATACTCATATCTTGGTGTTAGTTAACCAACCATTGCCTATTTGGACTTAGGGCCCACTCAACAGGAGGGAAATGATGCCTAGTATTAGAAACCTAGACAAAACCCAAGGGCTTGTGAGGTCTTGGATCTTAGAAAAGAACCTACCACTAACACTTTACTAGATCAGTATAATTCTGAACTACATTCTTAAATCTTAAGAGTAGCTATTACTCCTCATCAAAGAATCTTTTTTTTTTTTTTACGATAAATAGAGACCCTTACATAAAATCACAATTGTAAACAATGCAGATATCATCAGATCATGGGAAGCCCAACCTCAAAGGATACATATTCTATACAACTCCTGCACATAAGGGTTAGGGGATATCACAGGAGAGGAGGCAAAAGATTGTAAGACCTATAGAAGTTTGCTATGAGACTGTGTCTTCTAGAAATGGCTGCCTAAACAAGACCCAAAGAATGATACTATTCCACGGATAAATGTAGCATCTGGAAGGGAGAATATCTCATAGGGTCCCATCCCTAGACAAAGAATTACAGGCAACTAATGAGTGCTGAGAGACTCCTGAGAATTAGCCTCTCTCAGGGATGAGCTCCCTAGTTGGTTATCTAATACAGAGAGGTCAGTCCTGAAACCATACACACACAAACAATAAAAATAAACTCAGCAGGTTGTATTCATGGATTTGTGTATTTCTCTCTCTCTATGGAACAATGATAATCAAAGAAAAGGAGGTCAACAATTTGAGGGAGAGGGAGGGAACATTGGATAGGTTGTGGGAGGGCACATGGGAAGGGTTAGAGTGGGAAAGGGATATTTTTATTAAAATACATACTAAATAAAAAAGGTAGTGGGTCCTTGTGGTCACGCCTTGAAGGTGATCTTGGCTTCTAGTTCTGGTCCTAGCTCACTACTTCCTGAGATACTAGGATGTGTGGAAGTCTAATACACTTCCCCACCATCATAAACTCTGACATGCCCTCCCACCGTGATGGACTGATATTCCCTGATGCCTTAAACCAACATATACTCTTCTATTCTATATTTGGCCACAGTAATGTAAGAGTAGCTAATACAGTATGTATCTGTAGGAGGGCTCATTATTGTGTTGAATTATATGATATAAGAAGGATTAGGGTTACAAGCTGAAAGAGACAGATTTAAGTTCTCAATTATGATCCTTATCAATGCCACAATGACATGCTAACTCTGGAGACCAGTCGTGAATTCTCTATGTGACTACACGTTGCAGGCCTATGGTGGTGATTTTAGAGTCATTGATGGTGATGGGTTGGGAATAGGTAACAATATAACTTCCAAACTAGCAATTCCAGGACTTTATGCACGTATCACACCAAAGGTGTTCAGAAACCTGGGCAAGTTTCTAGGGGTACCCTGTGGCAAGGTCCATACTTGAGTTGATCCTTAGTTCCTGTGCCCAGGATAATTTCCTCAGTCAATGTTGGATGGTAAGTGAATATGTAAGCAAGGAATCAGATGGATAATGGAAATAAAATGTGCCACGCATAAGAGACAAATTTGGTCAATCTTCAGAAAGTCTGTGAAGCTAATTTTGTTCCTGGCATTCTTAGCTTTCCTTCTTTCATATTCAGATCCACCTGTGCCTTCTGTCCCTTGACAGAGCTCCCAAATCCTCGTACACCTCAGACATTTACTCTCTTTAACCAAAACCTTCAGGGGAAGATTGAGGAGTGCCATTACACATAAGTGGTGGAGGGACAGATGCTTGTGGACCCTTACTATTGTCGTTAGTTTTATATGTCAACTTGGTTTATTATGAGGTTCCCAAATATTTGGTCAAATGTTATTCTTGTGTGTCTGCGAAGGTATTCCTTAGTGAGATTTATATACTTATTGTCTTGCCTGGTTGGGTGGCTGTGGGCTCATCCAATCACTTCAACACAAGAATAGAACAGAAAGACTGAGTAGGAGGAAATGCTTTTGCTTTGCTTGCTTGGTATTTTTCAGCCGTCAGACTGAAATGAGATAGATTGACTTATTAGCTCTTCTCTGGTCTGAGTTGCTGACTTCCTTTACTATGAGCTCCCTTGGTTCACAAGACCCTGGGTTCAGACAGGAGCTCTGCCTTGGGCTCTTCCTAGTTGGCTGACTGCACAGTTCACAGGCCCTTTGACTTCCAGCCTTTTAATGAACTAATTCCTTAAATTCTCTCTTTTTTTGATTCTCTTCATCTGGAGGACCTTAGTGCCCTCATGGTAGGAACAATTTCATTTTAGTAGAGATTAGGGAAGAAACAAGTTTGGCAGAAGGAAGGAAGGCTCATTATAGGATTTAATGTGAAATGAGATAGAAGGAAAGTGTCTACTTCAGGATTGAAGTGAGTGATAATTGAAATGGTTATTACATGGTCTATATAATGCACCTGCCATCATAATATGCAGCAAACACTATGGGGTTGATAGCTTCTGTAGGAAGCCAACATCACTGCAGCTAAAAAATAGCTGGAGTGATGAACCCTAACTGAAATCTAGGTCACACTCCAATGCCAGGTAAGCATCCAGCTTGAATTTACACAGACCCTGGGATTGCTATTGTTTTGTATTCAGGGCTTCGGTGGGATCCCATTACACATTCACAGTGCTTCATGCTTCCCAAAGCTTGGCACTCATGACCTCATTCAATCTCAGAACCTGACTTGTGATACAGGTATTATTCTTAATTTTACATATAAGCAAGCTCCAGCTGCAGAGAAGTGATTTGTTAATATGCAGAATGAACAAGGGGCTCCTGCTGGAGCGGATACCACCGGACTCCAAGCCATGTGATTGGCCCTTTATTCCATGGAGGAGTCTCTAAACAGAGTTTACAGCTTCAGATTATTTGGTGAGCTGGTAAAGGCAAAGAGGGAATTGCTTACAATTCCTGTGTCTTTCATGGTCTATGTAAACTGTTTCAAACTGTCATACTCAAGCGCCATGGTAAAATCCACAGAATGATGTGTGTATCATTACAGCAAGCTTTGTATTTGGGGATAAATTTGCTCAACTCTTTTATTGCTTAGAACAGTTAAGCAGATAGGGATGATTCTTCCTCTCTGGGATGCTGATCACCTTCTGCACCTGTGAAATCTTTGTATTCTCTCTCCAACATTTGCCTACTCAAAAATTTTCTGAACTCCCAATTGTTCCATTTCCACCATAAACATGTTCATGAGGCAATTGCCATCCAACACCTCTGCCTGAGTGGATGGGGTTTTCATTTAATTTGTCTATTAGTCTTCTTTTACTTCCTTTTTTTTAAATCACAGAAATGCTTAAAATTTTCCTATAGACACTATTTCAAGCTTGATTTCATTCATTACTTGGGCACATAAATCAAGATACTTAAAGTCACTACCAACTCCTTGCCTCCCTCCTAAGCCAGTGGGGCTGAATGGCTTCCAGTAACTCACTGGTCTCTTTGTGCCAGGATGTGAATGAGAATCACACAGCTGAATACCATAAGCCACTGCCAACCTCTGAACTCCTTGTAGTTATTGTGACCAATGCTGGATGCTGGGAGGATAAATGCAGCCTGGTCTCCGCTCTCAATGGAATTGCTATGAGGGGAGAGAGAAACTAAATGGACAGTTTGTTTCCCAAATGAAAGCACAGAGTTGCACACAAGGTGGGGGGGTGGCGATGAAGCTGACTTACATGAGGATGTAAGTCAAGTAACTCCTTGTGCTTACTCATAGTTAGCATTTGCTGTCTTTGGTGTGGCCAGCAGAAGAAGGGCTTCATTTGATCTATCCTTCAGATACCTCTGTGACGCAGCTGGGCATCATTCCATTATACAGATGGGAGAACCATGAAACAGAAAAATGAAGTGAGGCTACCCAGTAGGTTCATAAGCCTAAAGTTGATCCAGTGCTTACACATTTAGCCGCTTACACCATCTCCAGGGTGCTTGGCCAATAAGAGGACAGAGGGAAACACAACCCATGCAGACGGAGGACTGTTTTTAGAGGCCAAGGAATGAGATGCTAGGGCAGTGAACCTCCTTGTTGTGTTAGTTTGACAGAGTTTTCCAGATCAAGTTGAATATTTCTTAAAACAATCCATCCATGTCCTGACCCAGACCAGTAATTAGAACCTACCTCTCAACTATGGGACTTTATATTCTGAATGAGCTCTCTTGGTGACCCACACACACATTGCAGTCTGAGAGCCAGTGCCCTCATTCACAGTAGACTGACGAAGAAGGAAGGGCAGGGTATGCTCTTACATTTGACATTCTACTTGAATGGTATTGTGTCTTAAATATGAAACATCTTCCATAGGCTCATATGTTTGAAAACTTGGTCCCTAGTCTGTGGTGCTGTTCAGGAATGTGATGGACCTTTTAGGAGGTGGACTTTGTTGGAGGAAGTATGTCACTTGTGGTGGGACTTTGAGGCTTCATAGCCTCACCTCCCTTCTTGTTTGATTTCTAATCACCTGCAGATGCAATGCGACAAATTGCTCCCATGGTCCGGCTACCACGCCTTCCTTGCCATGATGGACTCTAGCCTTCTGGAACTATAAGTAAACATAAACATTTTCTACCTTAAACTATGATGTCAGGGCATTTTGTCACAACAGCGGAAGAACAACTGACCCATCTGGAATGACTGAGAAATCATTCTCTTTGACAAGCACCTCCCACACCATCTCTCAACCTATGATATATTTTCTGCCATCCCTGAGTATCTCTCTTAACCTGTCAGAGGAACAGAGAGCCTGTGAATGATTGAGAGAAATGACAGTATACATGTTTACTGGGCCATGCAGTGGCAAAGAGTATGGTCAGGTTAGGAGGTTGATGGGCCAGCTATGGAGGAGCAGACAGGAGGAGATAGTTCTACATTGGAATTTATTTTGGCTGGTGGTCCTAGGAGGGTCCACCCATGTGGAATGGGTAGAGTGGGGCTCTGGACTAGACAATAGTGCTGGGAGATAGTATTCTGGCTTTAAAGGTTCAGCTGTGTTTACAGCAATGGCTACACCTCAGAGAAGGGATTCTGGAAGAGATTGACAAGTGGCCAGGTCAGCTGGACCCCAGTACTTCACGCCACCATTTCTCGGACAGGTGTTTGGAATTATGCCCACAGCTGGGCTTCACACTTCGACTGTGGGAGTCAGTAGCCTTAACTGAATTACTATTTATAAACCATCCAAAAGAGTTGCTGGGACTCAGAAGCACTTGTTAACTAAGTAAACAAATGAGCCCCATCTGGATGGCAGCTGAGCAGTGTTTTCTCACATGACATGGTAGGCTGTGGGCAGAAGAACAGAGAATCGAGCACAGAAGGCCAGTGCCCAGGAAGTCAGTGAGAAAGGACTATCTGACAGGATAGAGGTGTTTTGCAGAGCCCATGCAGCCCATGGAGAAGTTCTTCAAGGAGATGGGCACCGATAGTAATTCAACAGGGCAGAGTTGAGCCTGAGGGCAATGCAGTGAAAGATGGATCCGACTCAGGGTGAGAGTTGTCAAATGCATTGCAGGATCAGTAGTGAGAATAGCCAAATAGGCCCTGTCTTTCAGACATAGTGGATTCAACTTTAAACCTGGAGCCAGGGGAGTTAACCACACCTTCTCGCCGTGTGCAGAAATGAACTAATTTTTGGTCCAGTCAGTGACTCAGTGTCCTAGTAACTTTTCTTATTGCTGTGACAGAATGCTTGGCCATTCTTCAAGAAGAAGTGTTTGCTTTGGCTCATGGTCCGAGGGTGCAGCTCATCAAGAAAGAGAAGTGACGGTTGCAGGGGTGTGAGGTGGATGATCCCATCGCATCCACATTTGGGAAGCACAGGGAGTTGAATGCTGGTGTAATGATGGCCTTCTCCTTTGGACTCAAGCACTAAACCCAGCCCGTGGAATGGTGTTGCCATGGTTAGGTTGAGTCTTCTCCTTTCAGTTTTAACCAGTATAGAAAATCTCACACAGACATGCCCAAATGTTTGCCTCCCGGGTGATTCTCGGTCCTGATGTGTTGACAATCAGTATTGACCACTGCAGTCAGTAATTGTTTATTGAGCATCTAATCCATGGTCAATGGTGGCACTCATCGGGGATGGGGATGAACTGTATGGCTGTTTTGTAGGAGAGACACTCATCCAGGTGCTGTCTCAATGTCTGAGCAGGATTGGCCTGTTCTGTGTCTTCATGCTTCCCAACCAGAGCGATTGGTTTGCTGTGACTCTAATCTCTAGTGTGACATCCAGATGGGCAGAGAGGAGTCTGGAAGCTCCTCCACAGCAGGGCCCTGTGGGTCTATGCTGCTCATACCCTAAGCATGTGGCACAGAAACACAGAGAAGTCATCACACTTTAGTAAGCGCTCTGAGTGTGTGCAACAGGAAGGGGGCTGGGGGAACTTATTGAAAATAGGCGGCAGCCAGGGAAGAATGTTAAGAGATCAACAGTTGGAAGGAGACTTTAAAAAGAATAGGAGAGGGCCAGAGAACAGAGGCAGGAGAAAATTCCAGGCCATGAGGAGAAGGGAGATGAGACGGCTAAAAAGGGAAGGGGAAGGATGAAAGGAAGGAAAGAAGGAGCGATCCCCCTGCCCCAGTGAACAGAGCTAGCTTCACTCCATTATTTTTCTCATGTCAAATTCTGGTTTTCTTTAGGCTCTGTAAAATGCCACTTCAGGAAGTCGTGTTTTCTATTTTGTAAAATGACTCATGTGAAAAAGCTCTTTTGTTGTCATTGGCATTAAAAATAATTTAGAATAAAATAACTTGGAACCACTTTTATTTTCATTCTTTTTTTCAATATGAAATGATGGAATTCCAAGTTTAATTTTTCTTATGCTGTTTCAGAAATGAATGTTGTCTTGCTGACGGATGCCAGCTGCCAACCCGGAGCCCCTGGGAGGGGTGCTGCCTCTTGCCCCTCCCTTCCTCCCCAATGAACCATATGCTGAAGGGGGCCCACGTCTGTCCCTCCAGACTGCAAAGGGTGGAGCTGCAGGGACACACAGCATACTAGTTCCAGGACATGACACCTGTGCCTGGGGCAACTAACTAGTCCTCACAGAGTTTGTAAGTCACCAGGGTGGAGCCTTCCATGTCCCTGCCTGTCCAAACAGTCTGCTTTTTGCATGTAGAGTTGGAAGAAAGTCACCTACCCCATGAAGCACATATCTCTGAACTTAGAGAAATAAATGATAGTAAAGACAATGTCTAGCAAGCTGTTCAATATTCAGTGAGTTTCCAGGTTACAGAAGTCAAAGTAGGCGCACTCCCTTCCTGCTTAATCTCTTCTTGTTTTAAACGTCATAAGAAATAGGTCCTTTTGGTTTTGAGAACCGCTGAGCCCATGGAGGATGAAGGGAATCAGTAAACACTTCTAGAGGAATTGGGGTCAGACACTTTCAATGGGTGTTCTGTAGTAGTGTTTCCAGGGGCAAGAAGAAAGCAGCAGGGGCCTAAGTACAGATTCTGTTTGCTACAAGGCTTTGCTCTTGAGTCCACAGGGGTAGATGGGAAGCTTGTGAGGGAAGAGCTGGGCTCCAGTGTATATGAGACTCAAAAGAACAATGTTTACCTTGGGTATATCAAGGACTGGGAGCCTTAGTGGAGACATGGTGTCACTGTGGTACCCAAGTGCAGAGAGCCAGGGTGTTTCCGTCCAAGTGTGGGGAGTGATGTAAGGCAGCTGACTGCATGGGGCCAATGAGGCAGGGGCAGACTCTGGAACAGGCATCAGGGAAGGGACAGAAGACAGTATGAAGAGTTTGTTTGGACCCTGGGGTAATGTTTACATATAAGCATATGTAAATCATTCCCAAGGATCTATCAGTAATGGGTAGAAGGAGTGGAGCTGTAGAATCGTGGATGATGAATTCCTTCTGTAGTAAGCAGAGAAAGCGAACACATTATGCTATTAGAATCCCTTTGTCCCTCTCTAGATGGAGTGACGGTGGGAGATACTGGTGACTCTTAGGTACTATGTTATTTTTCTGTTCACTGCAATAAGAAATTGCCAAAGATTCAGTAACAAACAACTCTTAAGCAAATCTTACTGTTCAGAAACTCAGAAGTCTGAAATGGTTCCTGCTAGGCTAAATCCAGAGGGAGGCTGGGTTGTACTCCCTTGTTCATGGGAGCAACTGATTTATTTCCCTCTCAAACTTCTAGAGGCTGCTCTCTGCCAAGGCTCATGGTTTCTTCCTCCATCTTCAGATCTAGCAGCAGAAAATTGATTTACTTATTGGTAGAAAAGACATTGCTATGTTGCCCAAGCTGGCCTAGAGCTCACTGTATCATTCAGGCTGGACTTGAACTTGCTGCAGCCTCCCTGAGTTAGCCTCTTGAGTGCTGGAATTACAGGTGTGCCCTTCCACCTGACCAGAATCTTTCTCATGTCACTCCACGATCTTTTTACCTTCCCTCTTTGACATTTAAGGACTCTTGTGATTGCACCTGAGCCTCTCAGATAATCCAGAATAAATTTACTCCTCTATAGCCAGCTTTTTAGGAACTTTAATTCCACTTGTGCCCTATCTTATATAGGAGTAACAGAGACTTCCTGTCTTAGGGTCAAATCTTCTTTTGTCCTTTTCTTATAATAAGGATATTCATAGGCTCGAGGAGCTGGTATATAAGCATTTTAGGAGACTTTTACCCTTCCTTTCATTTTCCCACTGCACAAAATAAAACATACTGTTTGAACTGAGGGAGGGACACAGGAGAGTAGGCATGGGGTCTGAAGTCCGAGTCATCACTCATGAACTGTGTGATCCTGGCAAGCCCTCTTATTTGACAGTACCATAACTCTCCACTCATACATCTGCTGTTCTGAAGACAGAAATCATGGAAAGAAGAGGAAGGATGAATGGCAGGGGTGCTGGCTAATGTCTCATTCTGTTCTTTAGCTAGGGTAATGCACACTCATGTTACAGAGAGTCAAATGTTACTATCTGAAAAGGAAGACAATAGGAAGCAGATATAGTGGGTCTATATATCTGTCCTAGGACCCAAAAGTCAAGAACTTTAACCAAGCATGAAGCACGTGTGATATTATCTATAAACAATAATATTGAATTAGCTATTTTTATTGTTTTCCAAGGCAATTCTTATGAAAGTTTCTGGAGGCAAAAATTACATTTCTATTTCCAAGTGTGAAAAGATGGTACCCTGGAAGGTTGAGTAGCCATAGATCCCTCTGACCTCAGCATTGAGTGTTGTCCCCAGTACAGGCTCCTCCTGCCATACCACTTCTTGTCCAACAGAACCACTCAGTGTTCTCGGGAAGTCCAGGGACTTGAATATGCCCTGCCATCACTTAGCACATGAGGTTGGTGTAATGGCTCTCCCCTACCTCATAGGCGAGGACATAGTCTCAGGAAGCTTAGGTCATTTTTTATTTTTACAACTTATTTCCAATTTGTGTTTATCTGTTTGTGAAACTCCTATTTCTGGGTCTTTGGATTTGGTGTTCCGGGAAGATGGATAGCAAACATGGCTGTAATTTTCCACCTCTCTGTAACCATACCCTCATAATGGGATTTCACACATTTTCCTTTTAAATGACTTCTTCCCCACCCTTTGAATCTGGACTGCCTTGTGTCCTGCTTTGGCCAGAACATGTTGCCAAAGTGATGCTATTACCAGTTTCAAGTCCAGGCTTCAAGAGACTTTCCAGACCTGCCAGGTAGCTCAGCGAGGAAACAACACCAGGCTACAGGGGAATGAGAGACTCAGGGCCAGGGAGTTCTATCACCCCAGATGCCAACAGTAGACAAGTGAGGCCAATCCAGGCCAGCTACCAGTAGCCCAGCCACATCGGAGATCTAGACATCCAATCAGTGAAGTCTGGACCAAACCATAACAACTACCGTCCAGACCTCAAATCCCTAAGGCCAGTAAATGGTTATCATCTTAAGTCACTGGCTGGGGGCCATTAGGGAGGATTGTCAATAGCCCATGTGATGAGTCATTATCCAGACTGAAAGATTTCTGAAACAAGGCTGTATTAATAAGATCTCACTGGCTGGGCATATAGCTAAGTGGAAGAGTGCTCACTCAGCATGAGCAAAACTCAAACTGAAGTCCCCAGCACCACAAGAAATAAAATAACCACAGTGGCACTAACAACACCAATAATAATAATAAATAGTCCAAGGTAATCTGCAGAAAAGAGCTACCATTTGGCACTTTCCTTGGGAATCCTGATTCCAGTCTTGGGCTTAGGGTACTGACTCACCTCTGAGAAGAAGAGTAAAGTATGGTCAGTTTTGTGTGTTGTGGGTATAAATCTGCTATGTAGCTGGGATGGATAAGAATCACAGTAAGCAGATGGAGCTGGGAGACCATCAGGTTTCCAAGAGGAAGGAGAAAATAAGACATGTCATAACTAAAATGGAGGGGTGATAAAACCAGTGATCTAAAGAAACTTTAGGGCTGGAGAGGTGGCTCAGAGGTTAAGAGCACTGGCTGTTCTTCCAGAGGTCCCGAGTTCAGTTCCCAGCAACCACATGGTGGCTCACAACCATCTATAATGAGATCTGGTGCCCTCTTCTGGCACGTAGACCTAACACTGTATGTGTAATAAATAAATAAATCTTAAAAAAAAAAGAAAGAAAGAAAGAAAAAGAAATACATGCCCCACATTGAGCACCATGCCTGGGTGGTAAGCACTTTACTAAGATACATCCCTAACCCTAAGCAACATCTTAAAAAAAAAAAAAAGAAACTTTAGCATATTTGGGGCTCATATTTTCCAGCATATATTCCACCACCATCCTCTCTACTCATGAAAGCCAGGGCCTCTCTGCATGGACTGTGACAGACTAATTTTAAAGTATTAACTGACTCAATCCTCAAAGGATCTCCTGGGCCGGCACTAGCCTTCTTAATATCTGAGGAGAGTGTGGTTTTGGAGGCGAGGGTCCTGGAGGAGAAAAACACATTGCTTATGATGGAACTCGGCTTGTTCAACAACCAAGACAGGACTTGCCTTCTCCCCCGAACTTCCTTGTGCCTCACAGATACTTAAGGGACTTACTACTACCAGAACTACCATAGATGTCTTAATTATAATGTCCCTTTACATTTGATCCTTAAGATCAGGTTCTGTCTTATCAACTTCTTACATGTTCTTGGGTCCCCTTCATGTATTACCTGCTCTGTGAAAGCCCAGTAAAAACAAGAGAACATTCTAGAATTGAAAGATAAGGGAGGCTATCTGATACATTAAATTTCATGCTCACTGCTATTTGAATGTGCTCCTTTAGGTCCGAGGTCATGACCTTGTGTGCAAAATCAGTAATATTTATAGCCCAAGGGTCTAAATTAGTCTCACACTTAGAATTGGTGGCTCTTACCTTTCAGAAGAGAGGAAAACCTGAAGATCAATATGGATGCAGAATCCTGGACTACAAACTTTTCTCTCTGCCAAGATGGAGTTAGTAGCCAAACCAAAGTCTGAGACTTTGGACTAAAGCATCTTTGCTCTTTCTTGCATATTTTCCCTGATGTCATGGATCCCAGGAGCATAGAACACTCACAGCTCTTCCCTCTGTGCTGTGTGGGGTGTGGTGTCCAGTAGGAGCCCAAGAACAACCCATCTCTCTTAGCAAAAACACATGCTCTCTCACTTGAGTCTTTAATCTCATGGAAGACCTTTCAGCCTAATGCTACTGAGTCATGGAACATTCTCTTCCAAGGAATAACTGCCAAGTAATTTTGAAATATTAAAAAATACCATATACAAGTCCATAAAACAAAGTGTCTCAGAGAATTCTGGCACCAGGAGTCTTAGAAAAACATACTGCTCATACTTTATTCACTAAGTGTTTTTGTTTTCAAAGATGAGTTTTGTCCTACCTAAAAAAAAGGCATTTTATTCTCCCTTGCTTTTTGCAAAATTCCTGGTAGAGAAACCATCTCTTTCCTAAGACACTGAGTGGTGGGTGAGGCTGCAAGGCAAAACAGCCCATTTCTTGTCTTCTTCTGGCTCTCTCACTGAGAATTGGGGGCACTTGACTTTACCAAACTTTCTGGGATCTAGAGCATCCTCTTTACAAAGGGAAGAAATTGAAATGGATGATTTCTAAGGTCCCTTTAATGCCAACATTCTTCTGAAGTATTTACAAGGAACATTCCTGAACTAGTCCTGTGATCTCTAAGGTGAAAAGAAGGTTTGAAGTGGGAAGCGATTTTAGCAATGCTCTTGAGGACTGTGGGGGGAGATTCATTTGCATATTTAACAGGATGTGAATATAGAACTACAGGCCAAGGCTTCAGGAGACAATGGATATCACATTTCAAAGGAGGTGCTAGATAGACCATACCAAGAAGTTCAAAGTAGATGATCAAAAGCTGGTTAGATGTCTCTCTTACCCACATGCAAGCTATCAAAAGGGCCAGTAGAAAGGAGAGAGGAATTTTGAATATGTATTTTTTGGGAAATACAGTGTTGAACTGTGAGACCTTTTCACTCACAAAGGGACAGGGAAGGAGGTTTCTGCTTCTCCTCCAAAGTCTAGTGATGGTGAGAGTCTATATAAGGGCCACCCAGGGAAATTTATGATGTTCTCTCCAGTGGGGAACAGGCTAGGGACTGGGTGGTGGGGTGTGGTCACCTGGTCTGGAATCTGCTTCCTCTTTGATTAATCGAAGAGTAAAGGACAAGGTGTGACCAGCTGTACATGGGATGAAACAGAATTGAGTTGGGGTGGGTGGAGAGGAGACTGTTTCTTATACTTCTGGAGTCTCTCTGGACAAGGATGTGTGAGTGAGTGTCAGTCCTAAGGGAGAACTGTTGTGGAAGAATCTTAGCTCCTGTCTAAGATGGTACCAGGCGGGATTCAGGAAGGAGAGAGAGAGAGAGGAAAGACTTGAGACAAGAGGAGGAAAAGGAGATGGAAGATTGATGACATCACCTACATCAGAGCAGTAGAGAAATACCTCAACAATGGGGCAAGGTTGAGTGGATCTCTGAAGAGTGACTTCCTTTAGGTACTTCATGGGTCTTCTTACAACTGTCTCCAAGGAAATCCTTCTTCCGTAAAATGTCTCTGGTTAAGTCTCCAGAATCAATTTGTATGTCATCTGTCTATCAAAGGCAGAATCACAGCCCCTTCATAAAGAATCTTTCTTCCATGGGGTTATCAAAGAAAGACCTAAACAAAACATCTAGACTCACCAAACCATGGTTGTGAGAGGCTGTGTACTGTTAGTTTCCTATTAGTGTATCAGGTAACACTACTTCCTTGTGGCTAATGCTAACAGCCACCTGGATTACTTTTCAAGACCCAAAGGCTGCTTTGGATGAAAACACTGACTCCTCATTTGGGCCAAGGACATCTGCGGTGCCTGGGACAGATGAGAAAGCTTAGCACCTCTGCCTTCGTATCATGTTGGTCTCCTCTGCTGCCTTAACATTTAAGTCATATTTTTTCTGATCTCTGAATGTAGACATGATAACCATTTGAGACATGCTTTGTCCAGAACAGTTTAACTGAACCTAGACTTGCCCAGTCTCTCTCTTTCTCTTTTTTCCCAATGCATCTGGAGACACCTAGTCATCAACTCAGAAACACCAGATCATGAGAGGAATGTGATGAGCCCATGTAAAATCTCTATGTACTGCCAGAAAGCACAAGAATGTTCTTCCCTTTGTCAGCCTTCAGCTCTCCCTAATTACTCATCCCTGTATCTGCAACTCTTCAACCTGTTTGTGGTGACTCTCCTTTCTTTTCTGTTCACTTTTCTGTTCAAGCCCTTGTTTCAATACAACATCATTTCCTAGACATTGGCTTTTCCATGGGATGAGCTACCTTGTCTGGTTAGTAATACGACTGAGGAGCCAAGTCACCAGCTCACAAAAAGACTGCTGTGTTAGTCTCACTTTTCCCTGACAAAAGCAATTTAAGGAGGAAAGGGTTTGTTATTGGCTCACATTTCAAAGGTACAGTCCATCACAGTGAGAAAGCCATGGTGGCAAGAGCTTGAGGAAGCTGGTCACATCATAACCTCAGTCAAGAAGCAGAGAGATGAATGCTACTGTTCTCGGCTGGCTTTTTCCTTCTTATTGAGGACCCTAGCCAAAGGAATAGTGCCACTCAAGGTTAGGGTGGATCCTCCCACCTCAATTAGCTCAACCAAGCCACTCTCTAGCAAATATGCGCAGAGGGCTGTCTGAACATAAGTATAAAAACTAACTAATCTAGATGATTCTAGATCCTGTCAAGTTGATAATATTAAAGCATGGTCAAATGAAAGCGTTCCCATTGGTCTCCTTTCTTTCATTCTGCTCATGTTGCTAATCCAGAGAGTCTTAGACACTCTGGGGGTTGGTGAGTGAGAAAGCTCTTGAGAGAAGGAAGAGCTCAACCTGTGGAGTCCTTTCCTGACTCTGTGCTGCACACACTGTACCCCATTGGGGTGGGAAGCCTAAGACTTGAAATCAGTATCAGAATTTTTCTTTAAAAATTGGTAAATACACTTAAATTAAAGCAAAACGTTTGCACTAGTGACGAACTAAGTGGAATGTTTTGTTACTGAGGAGAGTTGAACCAGAGAGAAAACTAGTTCCCAGGATAGCTTAAACAGTGTGTGTGTGTGTGTGTGTGTGTGTGTGTGTGTGTGTGTGTGTATAGTTGGTTTATATCTAGTGATTATATCTAGAATGTTCTGCTCTGGAAAGTTCTTCAAAAAGAAATTTGTTGACCACTGCTTGTATTTTCTAAACATATTTTCTTACAAATTCTTTATTTTTCTACACACGGCCAATTAATGGGCTCCTGAAAATACAAGACTTTGGAATGTAATAGGCGCATGTTGTTTGACTGCTTAAACATATTTAAATGAGTACAAAGAAGGTTATTATTTTGGCTTTTGATCCAAAGGTCAAAATAACACTGACTGTGTAAAAACCTTCTGGTCCTTACATCATGTAATCTAGTATTTTAGTTAACATTTATATATGTACTTATATATGTGAATTTATTTTTCATACTTATACTGGAGTTAATAGTAAGATATTTCAGATTTCAAAGGAAAATGAACTGTCACTGCAAAAATCCTGGTTTCAATTTTCAGTCTTTTGACAAATGGTCAAATCAGATGCTTCAATTCCTGATTTAGGAATTGTCATCAAGGTACCTAGAGAACACTGAAAACTGTTGGTAACAGCTGAGGTGTTAGTTTTTATACCTATGTCCAGACATTCTTATTTCAAGTCATTTGTGTTTCTTAAATATTTTCCCTGTCCCAATTCAGTTTTAGTATCAGAATAAAAATAAATAAAAATAAAAATTACCCACGTCATTTTAAAAAGAAAACAAAATAATGTGACCGAGATAGCTTCCAACAGAGATAAGATTCTTGTTAGGACCTTTTACATGTCAGCAGAGGTCCAGAATCATGCGATTTAAGAAGCATTAGCCTTAATTTTTTTTTTTTTTTATTGACAATAAAAGACAGTGAGTCCCTTTCTAGATCTCCTGACTTGGAAGCCATTTTTGTTTAGGAATCACTGTTAGAGGGCTGTGACATTTACTAAGTAGCTTCTAGTATCTGTATTTAGATACAGACCTGTGGCTTCCACTCCTGCCCCACCATATGGAAGGAAGAGTGTCCTGTGTTCAATCTAGTCAGCATCATTTTTCATAGATTCAGTGCACTTTTCGTTCATTGCAACACTCTGAAAATCCTGCTTCCAACAGAGGAATCCCCCTCCCTGTCTCCCTTTCTTCTTCCTCCCCTCCATCCCTTTCTTCCTTCTCCTGCCTCTTCCTCTTTTCAAATTTCTATTGGCAACTTAGAATACCTGGAGTATCATTACAAACATCTGATTCTTCATATAGCTTTAGTAACCATACTATTATCAAAACCAACCAAGTCAAATTTCTTGCTTGGTGCTGAATGGAGATGTCCTATGTCCTCAATCCAAATATTCAACTCTTAACTTACTCACATCTGCCAGGCTCAGAAAGACAAATAGGGAATATTTTCTTTTTCTTTTTTTCTCTTTGGAGTTTAGGATTCTGGGACAGTCAAGCAAACAGGTTAATTAGGGTTTTACCAATGTGTCAGGTGAGGTAGGAGGTGAGCAATTTCATATTCCTGAATGAGAGATGAAAACAAGGAGACTTGCTTTGGGGAGGATGAAGTAGATGTATTTTGTTACCCCTTCCACCAAGGAGTCACCAAAACTCTTGGATGTTATATTTAAAAATTAAAACTCTGCAATATAGAGGAAGACAGCGATAGAAAAAAAGAAAGAAGCCACAAGTTCCTTGAGTTTTCTTTCAAGTTCTTGTGTCTATAGTTAGAAGCTGAAGAAGTTTACAACAAAGGCATGCCATCCGGCACAGGTGAAAAACCTCAGCAAAGCTAGCCTTCTACCCAAGGAAATGAGCATGCTGGGTGACAGAACTTCTAGAAACCACTTTATCTGATCACCACAGACAAATTCTGCCTCCCCAACAGTGGCAGTGCCTGAGGGGAGCCTGATCTTCTATTACTGGACACCAAATCTGTAAATATATTAACAGGACACCAAATCCCACTAGGAAAACTGAGTAAGAAATCGAGGCTTTCCCTCTCCTCAGCTAGGAAAGAGCTCGCTGTTCGTTGTGGTGTCTGTGGAGGGTGTCTGGGATGCCTGGACTTCTCCCCTCACTTACCAGCAGCTAGATGCCCCTCTCTACCCACCAGGGTCATGAGAAGAAAGCTTTTGGAGAGAAAGACAAGATACTCCATTAAGGAGGTATCATGGAACCTTGGCTTCTGCATCCTAAACCCCATGGAAATAAAGGGCAACATCTTTCCTTCCATGCCTGAAGTGTGTCAGAGAGAGGAACTAAAACACATATTTAAACAAGACCTAGGGTTTCATAACATAATCCCCACACTGCAGAGATTTCAGTCAAACATCATTCACCATACCACACAGTTCTAGTTGAGAAAAAGAACGTAGAGAGGACGACTTTAGATGGAGTGGAGGTGAAAGAGGTATTAGAGCTAACATGTGACTCATGACAAATTTAAAGATTTACTTCAACAAAGCTTCAATAAAATGTTCAGATTGGGGAGGAGACTAAAGAAGTCTTAACAAGTAAAATTGAAATGTCAGCAAAGGAAAAGAAGACTTAATAAGAAACAAAGAAAGTAAAACTAATCAGAAACAAAACTGCCCAAGCACCCCAGGCCAATGAAGGAGCAAAGGGAAAATCCGTGAGTTTAGTAGCAAAAATTATTTTGTTTGAAGATCACATAATGAGTAGACCAAACAAACAAACAAAAACAAATGAAAAATATATGAACAGGATTTAAAATACCAAAAATACTGGAGTAAAACCTAGGGGAAGCACTTTAAATGATGGCCATAGGGAATGACTTTCAGAACAGGACTCTAGTAAACTAGTCAAGAATAACATCAAATTGGAAACCTCCTGAATAACAAAGGAAAAAAAAAAC
This sequence comes from Peromyscus eremicus, assembly GCF_949786415.1. Classification (NCBI taxonomy): domain Eukaryota; kingdom Metazoa; phylum Chordata; class Mammalia; order Rodentia; family Cricetidae; genus Peromyscus; species Peromyscus eremicus. Next base: position 33,542,412 of record NC_081426.1, read on the forward strand.
ACTAGAATGGACACACATCTTCCAGGAAGGGAGATGGTCCTGGCCAGATGTTCATTTACCAGGCCATTAACACCCAGGTTATATAAACACTCAAAAGATTAAAAGCAAAAAACAACAATCCCAAGAATAAATAGATAAATGAAGCAAAAGACTCTTTCAAAAGAATAAATTCATATGACCAAAAAATCACAAAAAGCTGTCTAACATCTGTGGCCACTGGGGAAATACATACAGAAGCCACACTGATACTCTACTACACTCTACTCAGAGTAGCTACCGTTAAGAAAATTGACTATAGAAAGCACTGGTAAGGATTTGAGAGAAACAAGAAAACTTTACATTGCTGGTGGGAATATAATTGAAATCAGTGTAGAGTTTTCTCAAAAACTAGGAATGGAAGTATCCAGCAGTGACAAGAGGAATTACATGGAGCAGAGATGCATATACAGCCATGTTATGTAGCGCTACAAACAATAACTGAGCCAAGGAATCAACCCGGGTGGTTGTCATCAGATAAATGAGAAAGGAAATAGCACACCCACATAAGCGCACACGAGCACACACACACACACACACACACACACACACACTCACACACACACACACACACTCAAACACACATATACGCACACACATATACGCATGTACATATACATAAACATACACATTCATATACACATATATAAATACATATAAATATATATACACATCTACAGAAACACACATAGATACATATACACACATGCACACAAACATACATACACCCATAAGCATACACACATGCACACAAACACACAAATACACATTAATGCATATATACAGACATACACAAATGCACACGTACACATCTAAACACACATATATATGTGCAAATACATGCACATATACACAAACACACATAAACATACACACATACATACAAAGACACAATCACAAACCACATGCAGAAACACACACACACATATGTATATACTCACAAACACACACATATATGCAAACACACACATAAACACACACACACACATACACACACACACACACACTCAAACACACATATACGCACACACATATACGCATGTACATATACATAAACATACACATTCATATACACATATATAAATACATATAAATATATATACACATCTACAGAAACACACATAGATACATATACACACATGCACACAAACATACATACACCCATAAGCACACACACATGCACACAAACACACAAATACACATTAATGCATATATACAGACATACACAAATGCACACGTACACATCTAAACACACATATATATGTGCAAATACATGCACATATACACAAACACACATAAACATACACACAAACATACAAAGACACAATCACAAACCACATGCAGAAACACACACACACACACACATATGTATATACTCACAAAACACACACATATATGCAAACACACACATAAACACACACACACATACACACACACATACACACACACACACACACACACACACACACACACAGAAGTCATGTCATTTGTAGGAACATGGATGAAACTTGGACTCATCATGTAAAATAAAGTAAGCCAAATCCCAAAAGTCCTATATCATGTTTCCTCTCAATTGTGAAACTAAAATAAGAGAGAAAAACAAGGACATGAATGTGTAAGGGGATTAGGAAGGAGACCCAGGGAGAAGCAGGGACAAGTGTAGGGAGTAGAGTTTAATACCATCAAAGCACCTTATATTAGAGTATGAAATTGCCACAACAAACCCATTATTTTGTATTATTAATATAGTTAATAAGAATAATGAGATTTAACAATTTAAAGAGCACTAAAATTTAAGAATTACTCTAGAAAAACTAAGCAAGTGAAAGGAAGAAAAACTTTTACAAGTGACCACTGGCTGTAATGAGAGAGGAAGCATTGCTACAGGCCCCATGGCATCAGACGGACAACAGGAGCCTATTGCGCGCAATGCTGATGTGGATGTCCTAATTGAGGCAATGCAACCTAGTGTTCAAAAGGACAAAGCACAGTGTTTGCCCATCATGAAATAATCTGACCATAGCTGTAAACACGAAGGAAATCAGATGTGTTGATATGTTATTTTAAAATGTAAATCTCTAGGTGCAGATGGTTTCACTTGCAAACTCCACCAAGCTGTAAAGAAGAATTAACACTAAATCTACACAATCTGTTCCAGAAAACAGAAAAGGAAGGAAAGCTCTGCAGTCCACGTTATGATGAGTGGACTACCCTGGTGCCCAAAGTGGCACAAACAATACTAAATCAAAAACAACATGGGAATATCCTTTGTGAATACACATACAGTTTTTTTAACCTTTTTTTTGTGTGGTATGTGAGAGTGTGGGCATGCTTGAAGCACAACACCTGTGTGGCAGTAAAGAAAAACCTCCAGTGTTGGTCCTTACCTTGTACATTGTTGAAGACACGGTCTCTTGTATTTCGCTCTGTTACCTGTGAATCCCACTGTAGGAGCACTGTGTTTAGAGATACCAACATCCATGTTTGTCCGTATGAACTCAGGTCATCAGACCTGCACAGCCAGTTAGTTAACTGAGATCACTTTGCAGCACCTATGCAGAAATTTACCTCAAAATATTCTCAAATCCACTCCAGCAATATATAAAAATAATTATATACCATGATCTACTAGGATGTATTGCAAGGATGCAATGTGGTTCAACAGAAACTAAGTCTGTGTAGCAAACCACATTGGCATGCTAAAAAAAGAAAGATCATGTGATGAAATCAATTTACATAGACTGCACATTTGACAAAGTTCAACACATATTTATGATAAAAATTTCTTGAAAAGTAGAAGTAGAAAGGACCTTCTTCAACAAACAAACAAAACATTACAGCTACTATCATACTTCATCATGAAAGCTTTCATGTCCTCTCCTCGGGATCAAGAACAAGAAAGGCAGGGAGAAATCAAGCTATTTTTCAACTAGAAGCATCACCCCTACTGACTAGCATGCATGGTGCTAGCTGGTACTTTACACGCTACTGGAGGAGAAAGGTAATGATCAGTTTCGTCTAACTACAAACTCTTCAACATATAACAGCAAATATACTGGTGAGATTGTGATACAAATGTTTCGGGAGTAACTAACCACCATTTGATTGGATGAGATGAGATGGCCCACTCTACGAGATGGAACCCATACATGACACTGCTAAAATGTCCAAGAACCTGAGACAAGATAGGCCATAGGCCTAGGGGAAACCTATTACTATTATTCTGCTAAGGGAGTGTAGCAATAGAATGACTCCTGATGGCATATCACTGTAACTATATGTGAGTAGAACATTGATCAACCCTTCAGAGAAGCATCTTCTTGCAGTAGATGGTAATTAACACAGACACCCACAACTGGAAAATGTATAGAGAATGAGAAACTTTGAACACTCAGCACTAAATGGGGTGTCTTTATCAACCCCATTTTAAATGCTCAGGGATCTGTGTGGAAGAGAAGGCAAAAAAATTCTAAGAGCCATTGGTTATGGATAACTCCAGTGTCTTCCAGACACAAAAGAACTGATGTACACATGAGCTGACACAGACCTGCACAAGTTCAAACCAGACAAAATCCCATCACTAAGGAGGGGGAGTGGACATAAAGGACATAAAGCTTACCCAATAAGATATTTGAGATTTATACCTGCTGGAAAGAGAAAATCAGTTTTCTTTAATTGAGTATATCTTTACCTATATAAATAGCACTCCAGGACAGGCCCCATGCCCAAGAGTAGTTAGCCAGCACAAAATGGACTCGAATGTGTGTGTGTGTGTGTGTGTGTGTGTGTTATTTGTTTTATTTTGGTGTTTTTGTCTTACTGATTTTCCTTTTTAAAGTTTGTCTGTTTTGATTTTCTTTTTTTCCTGGTATGTGTGTGTGTGTGTGTGTGTGTGTATGTGTAAGAGAGACAGAGACAGAGAGACAGAGAGAGACAGAAGCAGAGGCAGAGACAGAGTGAGAGCAAGAATAAAGTTGTTTGGATGGGGAAGTAGGAATGATCTGAGAGGACTCATGGGAGAGCAAAGAATATGATCAAAATTTATGGTGTGAAAATCATTTATGAAACAAAAAATGAAAAATAACAAAGCAAGGGTGCCTCAGCCCACCCCTGTTATTAAACTTAGTGTTGGAAGTTCCAGCCAATTTAATGAGGCAGGAAATGAAAATAAAGTCACACAGAGAAAAGGAGAAATAAAACTATCTGTACATATGCATGCATAATATAACTTTTAATAAAGCAATTTAAGCAAATTACAGAACATCGTCTAATGAACAAGTTTACCAAGGTCCAATCATAGAAGATATGCATAAAAAGCACATTATATGCATTAGCATTGAACATGTTGATATGAAAGCAAAAATAAAATGTAACTTAAAAGCATTACAAAACAAAAAACACGTTTATCTGTAAATCCAAGAAAATATGTGTAGGATTTATATACTAGAAGTTGAAAATTCTGATGATATAAGCATCAAAGAAGAAGTAAATAAATGGAGAGACAAATTGTTCATAGATGAGAAGAGTCAGCATATTCAAGAACTCAGCGCCTTCTAATCTCATGTACAGGTTTTACAGTATTATTACCATTTAAATAAATGGGGATACATACTGTTCATGGATGGAATGACTCAACATACTCATAAACTTAGTGCTTTCTAATCTCACATATAGGTTTAATAGTATTATTATCAAGATCCTACCGAAATTTGAAGGTATAGACAAGAGTATCCTAAACTGTGTATGGAAAGGCAAACAAACTATAATAATGTGATTTTAGAGAGAAAGAAAAAAGAATAATGTAGGGATCAAATTTCTCAGAATTTTTAAAAATAATTCATTTGTTTGTATTTTATGTACATTAGTGTTTTGCCTGCATGTATGTCTGTCTGTGTGAGGGTGTCAGATCCCCTAGTACAGGGAGTTATAGACAGTTGTGAGCTGCCATGTAGGTGCTGGGAATTGAACTCAGGTCTTCTGGAAGACAGTCAGTGCTCTTAACTGCTGAGCCATCTTTCCAGCCCCAGGGATCAGATTTCTTAACCATAAGACAGCAAGACAGTAATTGAGTCTGTGTTGGCAGAAGGATAGATACATAGAATCATGAAATAAAATAAACCCACAGAGACTTCCTCCTATGTTTTGACCACAGTACAGAAACAAAGCACTGGAAAAAAAAGCACCTTTCAGCCAATGGGGTGATGAGGCAAAAGCATCCTACATGGGAAAGTTAAACTTTGACCAAATCCTCCCATTTTATGCAAAAAACCATAAAACTAAAACTTTTAGAAAAAGAAGTTGGACAAATCTGATAGATAAAAGGTTATGATAAGATAACAAAAATGTGACACCCAAATCACCATTCATAAATGAAATGGAACATTTGGACTTGATAAAAATTAAGATTTTTTAAAAAATTATGAATGGTACAGTTAAGGGAACAGGAAGCAAGCTACACACTGGAAGGAAACATTTGCAAAGTACGTATCTGAAGAACTAGTATCTAGATACAAAGAGCTCTCCAAACTCAAAAGAAAAAACATCTGGTTAGAAATGGATAATGCCATGAAGAGACATTTCAGAGAGAATGTACAGATGGCACAGTGGCATGTGGAAAGATACTCAAAGGCATTTGAGAGAGCAATGCATATTGTAATGAGCCATCACTACACACCTATTAGACCAGCTACTCCTGTCTTGTGACACTTTATCTCTACCACATCATGAAAATGTGATCAAGTACAGAAAAATCACAAGAAAGAAGAAAATGAAGAACTGAACAACACACACATAACAAACATTAGTGACAACACCAAATGATAACAAGGATACAGGGAAGCTGGATCAAGCATGCATTGCTCTGGGGTATGTAAATAGAATAGATACTCTGCAAGATGACTCTAATGGCATGAAACATACAAAGACCTATGTAATTTGACTCACAATAGCCTCAAAGAGGAAATGATATACTCAACCTCTGATGAGTCAAAAGTATAAATAAACTGTATTCATGTTGTCAAATGTTACTCAGCAATGAAAAGAATGAATTATTGATACATATAGAGCACAGATGAGTCTTTCATAATTGTATTTAGTAAAAAAGTAAATTTTAAAGTTTTCTTTCTACGGTTCCATAAATGTGACATTCTGAAATAGAAAACTGTGGAGAATATCAGACAAGTTTTTCCCATGAGTAGGGGGAAGGGGAGCTGGAAAGGAGTTAGTGTGGCCAGGAAAGGACAACAAGATAGATCCTGTAGTGATGGCAGGGTTCTTTGTCTTGATTCTCTGTCCACATCATGGTGATGACACTGTGTTGTAACTTTGTAAGGTGATTCCATTGGGGAATACTGTGAAAGACTCACTGGAGTGCTCTGTCTTACTTATTACAACTATATGGAACTTCACAGTTATCTGAATAAAAAATTAAATTGGAAAAGTGAAAAGAGTATCATTCTTTCCTCAGGATATAGGTTAACTTATGACTTGCATGAAACGTAGAGCTAATATAGTAAGTGCAGGCAAAAATCTGTTTTTTCCTGAATGCAATGAATGGATAGAATAGACTAGGTGAAATTCATTATTTTATTCATTTGTTGATAAGGACAATTAGCTGAGTCATTTATATATTAAGGACCTACTCATTTATAAATAAAATAATTCATTTGTTCATTTATTCTTTACCTTAAATAGAAATTATTAATAATATTACAATAAGCACTGGGACCAGTGGAATCAAGAAGCTGTATGACATGGCATCTGATTTAGAAAGATCAAAGGTATTTATTTATATATTACATCAACCAGCTACACTGTACAATGAGCCAGCACCCAAGCAATGAAGCAGACAGCCAATCTACCAAGCAAGCATCCAGCCAGCCAGTCAACCAATCAACCAGTCAACCAACCAACCAACCAACCAACCAACTAACCAATCAACCAATTAACCAGCCAGGCAGCGAGTCAGACAGTCTGCCTACCTTCCAGTTAGCCAGTCAGCTAGCCAGCTAGCCAACCAACCAACCAGCCAATCTTCCAACCAACCAACAAGCCAGCCAGTCTACAAACCAATTAGTCAACCATCCAACTAGTCCACCAATCAACCAGCTAGTCAACCAACCAACCAACCAACCAACCAACCAACCCACCCACCAACCAACCAACCAACCAACCAACCAACCAACCAGTCAGTCATTTAGCTAGTTAATCTATCAAACAATCAAATAGCCAGCCAGTTAACCAAACAACTCCTTAATCAACCAGCAAACCAACCCACTGACCAACCAGCTAGAACAACCAACCAGTCAACTAACCACCTAATCAAACAACCAGTTAGCCAACCAATCAACCCATCAACAAACCAACCCACCAACTAACCAACCAACCAATAAACAAACAACTAACCAGTCAGCCAACCAATCAATTTACCAATCAGTCAACCAACGAACCAACTAGTCAATCAACCAACTAGTCAACCAACCAACTCACACACCAACCAATCAAATCAACCAAGTGGTCAACCAGCTAATGTTGATAGATGCCTATTACAGCTGCAAAGTCTACTGTAATTTTTGCCATAAACATGAATATACATGCCATTGATGACTATCTATTGGCCACATAAGGGAAATATCTTTGTAGAGCCAGGTGACAGAAGACAAGGTGGGTATAGAACAGGAAAAGAGGACAATTTGCTAAGTCTGTGTAAAAGGATCTGTCAAAGCATGTATTTAACAAGATTACATTTTGAGTACTCAAAGCATAAAATTCAAGCTTATGATCGAGAACCCTCAGGCTCCAAAATGGCTCCATCTTTCTTTTCTGCCTTCTATTAGCTCAGGTTCATGGTACTTTTCATTATTCCTGCATGTGTTCTTGTTGCTTCATCTGAATTCTTCCTCAACTTGTAAAGCCAGTGGTCCATCACTCTGTCTTTTGATGATTTCCATTTACTATGCAGAAGAATACACTTTATTCCCACAGAGCAAACATACACTTATTTAGGTTCTGATCACATGCCAGCAGAGTGCTTCTAGGACATTCAGGGAGCCAATTCATACAGTTTGATGTCTCTCTTTTCCAGTTAATGGTTGTGACAACTCTGGGAAACTTATGAGCTCCTCAGATCTCTCTTCTTTTGACCTATAGACGCAAATTGACTCTTGTCTTAGCATTGATATGAGTTAAGAAAAATAACACCCAATATATTACAGAAATCTATTTGGAATGTAGGTAGAGTGAAGAAATGATAGTTGTTTTTTGTTTGTTTTTGTTTTGAGACAGGGTTTTGCTGTGTAGCCCTGGCTGTTCTGGAACTCTATGTCTCTTCTGATTAGGTCATGATAATTGGCTCCCTGAATGTCCTAGACCAAGCTGGCCTCAAATTCAGAGACTGATGTGCTTCTCTCTCCCAAGTGCTGGAATTAAAGGCATGGGGTACTATGCATGGCTGAAATTCTAGCTCTTATGCGTTATGACAAGTCTTTTTTGGGGAGGATTTCCTTCTGCTTCATTCAGTATTTGATGTAGAGACTATTTCTATTGTGACCTCAAACAGCAATAATGTTACTAATAACATACTACTTTCTGGTATACAGTAGATGATAAATGTATGTTGAAGTAGTTTATTTGGAAATTACTAGATCCTGGATCCCGATGTCTCTTCTGGTTAGGTCATGATAATAAATGCTCACTGAATTCTGTTGCTTTCTGCAATAGACTGAGGATCTCCTTAGGGTCAGGGGGAGAGGGAGGAGGTAGGCTAGTGTGCTTTGGTTATTATGTCTAGATGAACTCTATGAGTTTTTTTCAGGAGTTAGTAGGCCTCTGTTTGAGCAAGGAATACTGCCTTGTTGATGGTATAAGCTGCTTTGTGAGATAACTTAGAACAGAAAACACAGGTCTGGAGTGTGTTCTTAGGATCTTTATTTGTCAAGGTGGAAACTGTACAGAGGTTTGCATAGTATATAATTTTCATTGTAGATAACACCACGAATACAGATAGAAGTACAAATTGTTCTACAGATCATGTAGATCTTTCTCTCCCACTCTGATCCACTGTCTCTCTTTGCTGCTACTTAGACATGCTTTTTATCTTTGCATTCACTAGTATGTGTCCTTGGAATATTCTGCCATTAGCCCCTCTTTCATGACTTTATTCAAGTCTTATCTTCTTGTCTATACCAATCTTATTTCATAGCCTTCCTTTCTGAGTTCTAATCTTTTTTCCTTGCTTTCTATTTTGCTTAGCTCACCTTTAGAATAACATATACATTTCTTGACTTGATGCTCACATGTGTAGCTTGCTTCCTGTCTCCATTATTAGACAGAAGCCCCACTGCAGAGGCTGTATCTGTTTTTTTCCTTGCCATATGCTGTGTGTGGAGCAGTGCATCTCAAGACATTCTCAATATTGTGTGAAGATATATAAATCAGATGTGGCTTTGGGAATAAAATTTTAGGTTGAAGCAATAGCTTTGCTTGGAAATCCTCCAAGCCAAGAATAGGTGCAGTCCAGGGAACTAAGATTACAAGGAAGAGGCTTACAGGTGGGGTTGTACGAGTATATCTTGTGTGCTCTGGTTTCCTAGGACTATAGTGATGAAGCCCAACAAAACTAGGACAGTAAGGCTGAAGTACCACAAAACAAATTGTCAGAACAACGTAAATTTATCAGATCACAATTCTGGGGGCCAGAAGTCCAAATGGAGAGAAGAACAGAGTAGGTTTCTGTGAACATCTTGAGGTAGAACCTGTTTCAGCTTCTAGTTTTTGCAGGTTTATTGACATCCTTGTCTTTCTTTGGATTCCACTACACCCATCCAGGGCTCTCCTTTCATTCTCTTACTGTTTTCCTATTTGTGTGTTGCGTTTAAATTTCCTCTCAGTATAAGAATACCAGTGGGATTAGCTGGATGTAGTAGCACACGTGTTTAACCCCAGCACTCAGGAAGCAGAGGCAGATGTATTTCTGAGTATGAAGTCAGCCTGGTCTACAGAGTGAGTTGTAGGACCACCAAGGCTGCACAAAGAAACCCTATCTCAAAAAAAAAAAAAAGGATACCAATGGGATTAGATGTTCATGCTATTTCCTTATGACTTAATATTAACTATGTCTAGAGTGACTTTATTTACAAGTAAGGTCACATTTGAAGTGCTGGAGGTTAGGGCTCCAACTTGGGAATTTCTGGGGGACACACTTGAACCCTAATATGATACAACTAAGAATTTAACTATAAAATCATTACCACTACAGGTTCAATACAACCCCTTCCAACCTTCTAACAATATAGGGGTAGAAGCTGAAGCCCAGAGCTGTCCAATAGTAAGGTGGATTGAGAATATGTGCACAGAATTTTAGCTTTACCCTTATAAACCATGTTACTTAGAATCCCTCATTATGAGCCTTGACTTTCATGGGAGTATGACAATGCATGTCTGGTGTTACCAAACAGGGGCAGAGGTTGAAATAGCACATCGCCATTGTCAACTCGATTAGATTTAGAATCACCTAAAAGACACATGTCTGAGTATGTCTGTGATGGCCTGTCCATAGAGATTTTACTGAAGAAGGAAAATTCACACTAAATATAGGTGACACCATTTCTTGGGATGGAGTCCTAGATTAAGTAAAACAGAAAAAAAGGGGGAGAATTCAACTTGATCACCACTATTCATTATTTTTTTCCTTGACTTTGGCCCCACAAGACCAGCCTATCCATGCTTTGCCCTCACAGTGAGGGCTGCTCCTATTGTCACACATTCCCCACCATGATAGTCTGGACCCTTAGACAGTGAACCAAAATAACCCTTTCCTTCCTTAAGATTGTTTTATAAGACATTCTGTAACAGCAACAACCAAAAATAACTGATACAGAAGTTAGATGGGACATTCAACCTTTCTGGTAAAGGATTAGGTGTAAAATATGGTAGGTCACATTATAGCTATTGGACCAACAAGCAATAGATATCTTTGGAGCCAAAGATAAAAATCTATAAATATTTATTCATGCATAGAACTGTTCTGGAAATCCTTCTCTGCAGAGTTCATGGCAGAAACCACAGGCTTTCATAGCAGGAACAGGGAAAGAGTGTGGTGGTATTGTGTTCCCTAAAATATTGTGTACCCTAATAAACTTATCTGGGGTCAGAGAACAGAACAGCCATTAGATATAGAGGCCAGAAAATGTTGGCACACATGCCTTTAACCCTAGCATTTCAGAGGCAGAAATCCATCCAGATCTCTGTGAGTTCAAGGCCGCATTGGAAACAGCCAGGCATGGTGACTCACACCTTTAATCCCATGAAGTGAGCCTTTAATTCCAGGAAGTAATGGCAGGAAGCAGAAAAGTATTTAAGGTGTGAGGATGAGGAACTATAGCCTGGTTAAGCTTTTAGGCTTTGAGCAGCACAGTTCAGCTAAGATCCATTTGGAAGAGGACTCAGAGGTATCCAGTCTGAGGAAACAGGATCACCTGAGGAATTGGCGAAGTGAGGTGGTTGTGGCTTGTTCTGCTTCTCTGATATTTCAGAATTCACCCCAATACCTGGCTCCAGGTTTTCTTCTACTAATAAGACCTTTTAAGATTCTTGCTACAAAAGAGTTGCAGAGTTGATTTTTAGACCACAGTACAAGGGCATTAGACTTAGGATGGCCAACCACGTATGTGGATAATTCCTAAAGAGAAAATGCCTTTACTCAGTTTGCACTGTCAAAATTCTTGGCAATATAATTAGTTTTTTTCAGTTTAGGTGTGTGGAACCCTGGTGGGGTAAGCAAATGCTTTTCGGGAGGTTGACTGCTAAAGGTCAGTTTGAACACTGGAAAATTCTGTGGTCAGACTCAAAGCCACTTAAAGATCATTTCGTAGATAACCAGCAAGGTGGGACTTGCACCCAGACTCTTCACTTACTCACTATATTAATAGAAAGGGGTGGGGGAAGTTCAACTGAATTAACTTCCTGATTTGTAGCTTTTATCTTTTTTTTTTTTTTTTTTTTTTTTTTTTTTTTTTTTTTTTTTTTTTGAGGGGGGATAAGCTATTTGTGAACAGCTGGTGGGAGCATAGCCAGGTTAGTTCCAGAGTGATCGGGCAGGACTTACTCAAATGAAATATGCATGGAGCCCATGAGCCTGAAATGCTACCCAGGGTAGAGACCTAGGAAAGCCTCCCCATCATGTGATTTGGGACAGGTGTAAGCATGCTGACTGGAAACAGAGGAGTAGAGACAGCCAAGTTGTTTATCACTAGAGAAATGAAAAGATGAAAAGGCCAGGGTGTGAATAAGGGCATAGAAGGCAGCAGAGATGAGCTGGAGAGGTGGCTTTCAATGTGTGATAGCAGAATCACTGTCACCAACATTACCGCTGATAACGTAATCAAATTCACGGTCCCCACCCCAATTCTAGTGAATTGGAAGAGCTGGGGCTGGGGCCCAGGGGACTGCTTTTAAAATAAGCTCTCTAAGGAGATTCTGGTAGATGGTCAAGCTTGAAGGCTACTAGACTAGACATTTATATGGGCAGATGTTTCAATACAGCTAAGGAGATTATGCTTCCTTGTGGATCTCTGGCAATGTCTGTAACAAGTGTCTTTGTCAGACTTTAGGCAGGGATGCTGGCACCTAGTGATCCAATCCAGGGGTCCTACTGATAATGCACAGGGCAGAAATGCACAGTCTAGAACTGACGAAGTCTAAATGTCCATGGAGCTGACATGGAGGAGCCCCAATACAATGCTTTCACCAAACTTGCTTGTCTTTCCTAAACTTAGCTGTGTTTAGAAGATGCACAAATGTTACAACTCTTCATGAGCTGTTCTGCTATTCAGTTAGGAAGAGTAAATATCAATCTATGGTATTTTATACTAAAGTATGTTGGCCCCAGTGCTGAGAAATAACTCAGACCAGTTCTTAAATGATGCTCAGGCTTAATCTGTCAATGTACAGATAGTGATGGGTTTTCACCTCCAGGGTGATTACTGGTCCACACTTTCCTCTTTTCTGACTCAGTACTGCACACATGTATATGTGATACCTTTCTCTCCTTGTTGCATTCTAGAAATATGCATATTTTTTCATATTATTGAGCAATTAATTATTCTAGAGAACATGTTTTCTTCCATAAACTTTAACCCATGTGCATGTTATACATTGTAATTTCTGTTGATTTCCAAAGATTACTTTATTGCTGTTCATATTGTATGTTCATACTCAGATATTTGGATCAATACTAAATGATCACAACTGCTCCCCTATTCTGAATGTGCCTTTTTGTGTCCCACTTGACAATAGTTTCTTACCTTGTAATGGCTTTTTGGGTCACATGCGGCTGTGCTTGCCTGGTGTCGTGATTTGCTTGTGATATTGCTTAAGCCTTTGAACTATAAGTACTATGATATTTCTTTTTTGGAAAAGTGATAGTTTATTATTACCTGTCCACATTGCCTGTTTCCTCATGACATTTGCTTGATCATTCTACATTTAATGCTTAGTGTATAGTTCTTACGAACAAGAAAGAGTTAAGTCAGTAAGAAATGAAAAATGAGTGTTGGAAAACTTCCCATAGACCAGTAAGCATATGCAATCTGAAGCTGATATAATTAACTGGCATTTGTTATTTTCAAAAGGAAGAGACTGGAAATACAGGCAAATGTTGATATGACTCAAACCCCTATGCTTGTTCAAACAAACCAACAGGAAGTTGGGTAGCACAGCCTAAGTGGTAGAGTAGAAACCACCTGGCTGGGATAGTGGTTCTTCCTCTCAATTTCAGGAACTCACCTGTGGTGGGAGGGATCTGCCTTGTCCCCACCTGTGGCTTCCTGGCATTACTGAACCTCCTACAGACTTCTGCCCTCAGGCACCCTGCAATTGTTCCTATTTCACTAAGGGTCTTCACTACCACTTAGGTTCCTTACCCAGAAATCATTAGAGGACTTTTCTGTTTTCTCCACCTTCCAGATCAATCTAGAAACAATTCTCTATGCCGAAGTGTTTCAAAATATGACCCCTCCCCATGCCTGGCTTCTCAGTCACTTTAGACTCTATTAATTCTTGCTAGTTGAGTATAATGGCCTTGAAATGGCTGATTATTTAACTTTTATAGCTATATATAATTCATTAATTATTATCTAAATTGTACGTATTTATGAAGTATGATGATCATTCATTACATGAATGCAATATATGATGATTAAGTGAAGGTCTTCCTGTCTCAAATGTATAAAAGTAGTTTTGATTAACTTGCAGTATTGCACATACTTATGAAATTTAGTGTGACATTTCAGTGCATGTCAGTGATGGCACTGACCAAATCAGAATGATTGATGTGCCCCCTCCTTATCATTGCTATGCATGGATTCTTCCTACTCTTCCTAGTTTTTCATGAACCATCCAATAGGTCATTGTGAATGATGTCCACCCTGCTGTGCTGGAGAACACCAGAGCCCATCCCATCTCTCTGACAGTGTTTGGTATCAGCCATGCAGTGCATTCTTAGCCATGCATTTGAACACATGTTTGGCTGGTTCCGAGTTTCCTTTTTCCTGATTTCAAAGGTGCTTTTAAGCTGAAAATGATGTATATTCTACTCTCTAGAGTTAGGAATAGAACCACCATAGAAATAGTTATATGCTAGTATCTAAATGACTTAAGATTTGAAAAAAAAAATTAACCAACCAACTAACCTACCAATCTCAAATGCTTCATGAACTAGAAATATAGGTCATTAAGACTTCTCATATGCCTCATAATTCTTATATGTGTCACTTGTCATTTATAAAATTTTGTGACATATCTTCTGTTTCTATCCCATGTAGTGTCTAAATATGAAACAGCACTTCTGTCAATGTATACTCATATACACAGAGCACTAAGGTTAGTTAGGAAGACTGAAGTCAAAAATCATTTACATCACATCACAAAAACTTGAAAAGGACCAGCAGCCAGTGTTTTCCTTAGACACTCTAGCTACACACTCACAAGGTCTTCCTCCTGGGATGGTTCCCTGTTCCTTATTCTCAAGCCTCCAGCCAGCTACCTGTGCATTAACTCCTCTTACCTAGTGGTTTTTAGCTACTATCTCTGTGCCTTGGCTTCAGTAAGTCTTCAGGACTCATCTTTCAGCCTCAAATAGCTGGTGGGACAATAGGGAAAGAGACCTTAGACATCGCTGGTGGGAATGTAAATTATTCCAACCAATATGGAAATTTTCCTCCAAAAACCTAAAAATAAAACTTTCCTATGACGCAGCTAGATCATTCATGAGACTATACCAAAGTCAACACAACAGAGAGATACTTGTGCATCTTTGTTTTCTGAGACAGCTGAGTTGTGGAATCAAGGTAGATGTCTATCAACAGATAACTGGATAAAGAAAATGTGATGTATATACACAAGGGAATTGTCTTCAGACATACAGAAGAGTGAAATCACATCATTTGTTGGAAAATGTACGCAATTCATGATCATTTTATATTATGTAAAATAAGCCATCCTTATAAAGACAAATATCATAAATTCTCTTCCATTTGTAGATTCTAGGCAGTGCATAGATACATAAAATCATATATATTTGTATATATATATATATATATATATATATATATATATATATATATATGGCATGACACAGTTTGGAGGAAGGTGGGGGTGGAGAAGTAGTGAAGACAGGAGAGAGCATTGGGAAGTGAACATGGTCAAAAGGCATGCTATACTTGAAAGAACTGTCAATATGAAGTCCATATGTGCAATGGAGATATACTAATAAAAATTTTAGAAGTGCTTATATCAGTGACTTTGCAAATGAAGTCAGCATCTTCCTAGGAAGAACTCTCCTGTATCCATTAGGAACAAATTATCATTCTCCCTTAAAGGGCAGTAGGGTTCCCTACACAAGTTAATTTTTTTTTGATAATGTAAGTTTGATATTAACTGTACCATTGTTTGTTGAGAAAATCTGATGAGCTCACAGTGAGAAATAAAAGAAGAAATCTGCTTACATTGAATATAGAACCTACATATTTAATAAGTGACGCTCACTGTTAATGAGTAATTATAGAAGTCATTTAAGAAAGGAATCCAAACCTATGAAGTCACATCACATGTAAGTCTAACCTGGAGTAGGATCTGAGAGAATACGTACAAGGAAGGGAGTTAGATGGAGTGGCTCTAGATGAACAAGGGTCCCTATGGAGAGAAACAGAAACATCACCCCTGGTGTGTTAGATTTGCAAGTTTCCATGGTAGAAATGTTCCCAGTATGGCTGAGTTCAAGCTCTTAGTGCTCACTGTCTATGTATGGAGTCAAGAAGACAAGTGCAGCCAGCACCATTATGATGCAATTCTATCCTGGAGAAATGACTCAAGAGATACAGATAGTGCTGCAACTTAGTGAAAACAATCATGAATAATGCGCTGTAAATATTTATTCCCTTTGTTTTTTTAAATATAACGTGTCTACGAGTTTATGTATTTATTTTCAATAACAGAACCATTTAATAACCAATTGTAAAATTCCTACACAATGTAATGGTCAGTCTTCATGAGCCCATCAAGCTGTATCCAGCGTAGCAATGAAAGCAGAATGGATATGATCAAGCATGCGTGATACACAGAGCATGCACAAAGGCCTGTGGTGAGGAGAGGCTTGGTTTGTGGATAGAGGAGCAATGGTCTGACTCTGCTTAGAAAAGCCCCACTGTGGTGAGGAGGATTTTCCCCATGGTCTCTGAGTAGCTTTTATTTGAAATGCTATTATGTAGAAATTGGGTTTGAGTGGGTTGGGTGCCCCGACAGTTCTTCCGTCTCTGAAGTTCCACTATCAGTCAAAGGAAGACTTGTTTTAGGAGGCAGATGAAGTGGTGAGAAGTGATGAATTAACAACCTAGAACCTAGAAATGGTGTCTTGCACATTTATAAATACATCTGTAAATAGTTCAGGCATCTGAGGACCAAAACACTCTTGTCTTCAAATTAAGAGCTTCAGGAAGCAGAGGGAGGCAGGTGTTTTTCCTCTCCTACCCTGTTCATGGGTTCCTATTTTTTGCAACAACACTTCCTCCAAGTGTCAGACAATTATATCTGCTAATATATATATTTTGCCAGTATCATTCTGGGAAGGAAAATGGTAATTATTTATGCCACTCCCTTTTGGTGGGAGAGGATGGAGCTGTAAACCCTGCAGCATTGGGAAAAGCCTCCTCCAAGCGATTTCAGAGATCATCATCCAAGATTAGGAAGAACAGCATATACTTTTCAGCTAGGAGAGAAATAACCTACCAGCCACCTCTACTTCAGTTGTGACTGTGGTTGTGGCTGTGGCAGCGATAAACTCCTCTGTCCTCCTAGATTTTAGACATAACTTTCTGATCACACAATTGCCTGCCTCTCAGGTGTATCAGCTAACATCTGCTCTTATCTTCCCCATGGCAACAGTCCTGCTCCCAAACAGCCCTGCATTCATCCTTGGCCAACAAGCCCTTCAGATGTCACCACCCTGGACATCCCTGATAGCAGCCTACATTCTCTTCTTTGCTCTCCATTCAGATCCTGTCCCCATCATCCTGATTTGAGTTGGTCTTAAGAAAAACATCCTTGGAGACAGTCAAATTCCTGTTTCATGCTGTGCTTCATAAAGTAGCAAAGCTCTCTGAACCTCTGTTCTCTGATACGTATTATGAGGATTAGAATATTTTTTTTTCCAGGTTAAGGAAGTGAATGCTTTAAAGTGCCTGGTGCAAGCAATTAATGACAGCATCATGCTTTCTATGATTGCTGCTTATATTGGCTGCATGGCTCAACATGAATCTATATACTTGTCAAAGCTCAGTAATTTGCTCACTCTCTCTGCCATCCACAATATCTACTTTCTCTTGCTGGCCATCATTGAGAGTTGATTCACTCTGTGCATGCTGTGCTATTGAAAGATGTTTCTACCATTTATAGCTGCTGAAATAAAGGCTATCTATCTGGAGAGGCTCTGCAGAGATGTCCCTCTCCACAGACAATGGATCTTCCTCCATGCCCACCTTGCATGTGTGTCTTTCTCCCAAGCTGTTGAGTCTGGAAGTATATTGCCAACGTTTACTTCTTTAAGTGAATTTTCAAAGTTATCAGATGGCTCACTGCCTCTTTAGACAATATACCTTGTTCTCTATTATTCTTGCATGTTTACAAACAAAGAAGGCATATTTCCTATGTGCTTGCACTCAGGTAGTTGTAGTTATTTTTTCATTTCTTCCCCCAAACAGCCACATGAAAAATGTGCTCTTCACTTGGTTCTGAAATTAAGTTAAGCAAAAGCCAGAGACTAGGGAACTGGCCTCCAGTTCCAGGATTTGCAAAACCTGTACTTGGTTTGCCTGACATGAAAACCAAAGAACTTGGTGGCATCTGCTACATTAAATCTATGAGCAAACTTACAACTTCCCCATTCTGATGGGAGGAGCATCATTACTTCTTAGAATAAGATGGCAACATCAGTATTATTGTATGTTCAAGACAGAAATTTTTGATGTCACCCAACCCAAGCTTTTCTTCCTCTTTGAGAATCCAGTCCCTTTGAATGGGTCCAGCCTATTGACATGTTAATAATTTTCCTACATTTTGAGGTTAGAACAAGAAGTTTAATGGACTTACCATTAAAGGCACAGCACTTCAGTAAGGAATCAGCTAAATGGCCTCAGCTGCGTTCACCAGGTGTCTTCTATGTTATGGTCCAAATCCTAGCTGATATGAGAAACAACCAGAAGATTTTCTTGTCAGAATGTCTGGCATCTGGATCAGTGCTTTTTGTTCAGGGGATCATCCCTTGGTGGCTCTCTTGTGTGGTTCCAGGACTTTTAAGGACCTTGCCTATTTCATGAGTTTAGAGGCCAAGAAGAAGCCACATCAGTTGGAAGCCCTGGCCTGCCATTCATGGGAACATGAAGATGTCAGCAGAAGTATATGCTCCTGTGGCTCAAGGACAAAGCAGGAGAGCAGAACCCAGATGGGGCCATCAGCCCCACCCACAGCTGTGTTGACATCAAACAGGAAACATAAGGCTAGCTTCCCTCTTCAGATCTTTCTAGAATAAAGGTAGCAACTATACCATTTATTTTCTTTCTTTCTAGGCTCTCTGTGTACAGTCTAGGTGCTGATCTTTTGTTGTACACATCACAAACAATCTTCTCCCAGGATACGGCTTGCCTTCTCCCTGTTCTCATGGAACCTTTTGATGAAAAGAAGTTCACATCCTATTCTGTATTGATTGGTGAGGGTTGCCTGGAGCGTCAGTTTACAAAAGGATCTGAGAATGACTGGCTCAGTAGGAATGAGCACCATGGTCTATTGGAGACTTCTGACAATGATGAGAGCCCCCAGGTCCATCAATTCACAGTGCTGGAATAAGGCATCTAATTGGACAATGATTTCAGGCCATATTTTCTACCCATGCTCTCAATGGATAGAAGCCTGGGGATGGGCTAATGACATGATAGATAAAGAGCAGAAATAATACAGACTATTAGGAGATGAAGGACACATGTTATCTCTTAAGGAGAAGGTAGAAGTTTACCTTTCTAGTAAAGATGAATTACTCTCCAGACTGATGAATGAATGACTGTGTCAATAGAAAAAAAATTAAAAGAAATTTCAGTTATACAAAGTCAGTCTAGCCTAGAGTTCCACCCGCAGCCTGTCACCTCCAGACAACAGCCTGGTGTTAGGAACTTAAAGGTTTGAAGCAACGTTCATGTTATATACCCTCATTAAAAACTTCAACAAAAAAGTAAAAGGCACAAAGTAATTTTTAGAGGTGATGACGATCTGTTACCTTGATAGTATAGTAATGGGATGTCTACAAAGTCATCAACTTGTATATATCAAACAAACAAATTACCTATCAATTATAGGTCAAAAACTCTATTTGACATACAAGAATACTTCATGAAGTGTCAACAGGCAGTGGATGAACATACTGGTAAATCCTTGAGAGCGACAGCAGCTTCATAGGCCTTCTCGTTTCAAGTATGGTGGCTGTGGTGAGGTAGGAGTTTAAAGAGCTAGTGACTGGGTATTTAAAAGATCACGGCAAGGGGGATATGATGGTTGGTTTTATCAGCCTGACTTTATTTAGAATCACTTAGGAGACGCACGGTGCATATCTGCCAGGGTGTTGACAGGGAGGATTAACTGGAATAAAAAAACCCTTAGTGCGGATTTCACTTTCCAACAAGCAGCCCAAACAGAGAAGTCTGAGAAAAAGCAGCCCGCGCGCGCGTGTGTATCTTACTATTTGTTTCTTTCTGAGAGAGTGTAGCTACTACCACTGCTGCTCTGCCCAGCTGGCATCAGACTTCAGCTTTTTTTTTTTTTTTTTTAATATGGATTCAACAGGTTCAGCACCCCTTGCTGTTTTCCTTTTCTCACAGCTCGGATATTTGGAATTGAGCCAGGAAGGAGGAATCTAGCACTTCAGAACCTCACAGTAGGCTTACTCTTAGGCTGTCTGTGAGTCAATACAGTTCTGCTTCATCAAGTTTTTGTTCCAGGTCCCCAGATCATGTTTCTGTCTTCAGTAGAAACAGGCATTATCCAACTAGGCAACCTTGACCAATTGTCAGGACTCTTTGAGGACTCCACTGCTTGCCTGAAACAGAATCATTCCTAATTCATACAGCAGATAGATATGAAGCTTTACTAAGAAGGATGGTGAAACACACACACTATGCTATACTCCCAACATCTTCTCTAAGTGTTCAACAAATAAAGTGGTTGCCATGGTGACGATGGTGATTATGATGTATGCTGACCTCTGGTTCCCTAGGAGTCATACCTTAGTGACTTCACTATCCCAACTTGCTCCAGAGAGGTGAGTGTGTGTGTGGTTTGTGAGGAAGCAAGGCACTGGTAAATGCAAGAGTGCAGGGCCAAGCAGGAAGAAAAGCTGAAGAAAGAAGCAAAAGCCAATTAAATAAATTCTAATTTTAAGCTTTCAATGGCTCTTTGTGGCTTCAGGAGAAAGGCAATTATATGATTATAATGTGAAGACAGTATGCAAATGAACTCATCTTGCCCAAACTCTCTCTCATACTGACATAAATTTGGGAGGAGGATCGGTTGGGTGGGATGTGCAGGAAGCTGGGGGCAGGGAATGGGAGGTGTAAATGACCATATTTCATTGTATACATGCTTAAGAATCTCAAAAATAGAGACAAATTAGTAGGAGCAATCATTTTCATGTCAGAAGAGCATTTTTTGGGTATGGTAAATTGAAAATATCTGAATATGACCTTCTCCCTGCCTGTGCCTGTTCTCTCTCTCCATTTCACACACCGGGTGTGTGTGTGTGTGTGTGTGTGTGTGTGTGTGTGTGTGTGTGTGTGTGTAGGTAATTATTGGTCTTGCCAACTAGACAAGAAGCTCCTATAGGCTGTGGACTAACTGGCTGCTTCCCTTTTGTTTTCTGGTAGCAGATGGGCAGGGAGAATCTGTTTGGGAAACAAATAAGAGTTGACTATAATGAAGCCTCTCAGACGCGGGATCTGTAAACAGTTCTCAAAGGGCAAACATGAAAATGTAGTGATTTAGAACCAGAGTAAGCAGAAACAAAGCAAGCCTGTGAGTAGAAAGGAGATATCGGTGATGTGTCATCAATAGTATTGGTTGGTGGATAAGAAAGCCTCCAATCACAGCATTAGAGAGAAGACTGCAATGAAGAGAAACCCCCTACTCAGGACAATGGAGACCACCAGAGAGACAGATGCCACCGGCAAAGCGATCGAGCTACTGTGTTTAATGCAGTGCCTGAGCAGAGGCTCAAATGAAAGGAGAGAATCTGCACTATTAAAATGCGTTTTCCCTTTATGTCTTATCTGCTTCTTTCACAGGCTATTTTTGGTAAGTCGACATTAGCCTTCTAACAAAATGCCAATTAAACCAACTTTCAATAGGCTGTGTTTAGAAGACTCGATCCGAAGATGAAAGTGTATTAGCTCTGCAGTCAGTGTAGACACGTGATTCTAATCCTGGTTGGATAATGACTGAAATTCTCAGTTGTTGCCACTGGGGGATAGCAACATAAACCAGAAAAGCCGCTCTCCAAGTAAGGCATGGAGCTCTCCTGGGCTCACTTCATTGTCTTGGAGTTTTCTCCTTTTTCTTTTCGCCACCAGTTCTTCCCTCAACGGTAACTTGCTTTCCACATCTTGCCAAATGACAGGCAGCATTCGTGTTTGTAGTCTAAACTGGCAATACACCCTAGTCGCTGCTGGTATTTTGAGTGTTTTGTGTGACAACAGCTTTCGCCTGTTTCTGGGAATCTGAATCCAGCTTCTGGGCACCTTTTACCTTTGTATTGCAGTTGCTCAGTATGGAGTGTCGGTTTACACACATGGTTTGTTTTTTAGAAAACGACCTCAAAGGGGATCAAACAAAGGTTTAAAACCTGGGTCTGCACGTACCTTTCCAATTCTGACTGTCTTCCCACTTTCACGCCTTGCTGCCCTCTGTTGCCTGTATTCCTTCTCCTCCTCCTTTGACTGGTCCTCCTCCAATTTACTAACTCCTCATCAGGCATCACCCTTCTTGTCCCATCTGCCTCTCTGAGCTGTTCTTCTGTCTTACTATCAGTCCCGCTTCATGTGTCTTGACACTACCTGGGAACATATTTTTACATTGTTGACTAGATACTGCTACTCAACCAGGGACAGACGGATGTAGACAGATTGAGTACTTGTCCAGCCCATTACTGCAAAATAAAAAGAGTTTAAAAGCCGGGCGGTGGTGGCGCACGCCTTTAATCCCAGCACTCGGGAGGCAGAGACAGGCGGATCTCTGTGAGTTCGAGGCCAGCCTGGGCTACCAAGTGAGTCCCAGGAAAGGCGCAAAGCTACACAGAGAAACCCTGTCTCGAAAAACCAAAAAAAAAAAAAAAAAAAAAAAGAGTTTAAAATAATAATACAAAGATAGTCAGGTAGTTA
This sequence comes from Peromyscus eremicus, assembly GCF_949786415.1. Lineage (NCBI taxonomy): Eukaryota > Metazoa > Chordata > Mammalia > Rodentia > Cricetidae > Peromyscus > Peromyscus eremicus. Next base: position 33,565,412 of record NC_081426.1, read on the forward strand.
CTGCTATACTTAGTTATTGATTAATGCAGATGATATATGATGGTGAACTATGGCTAGTAAGAGAGACAGAGAGATAGAGGTCGATAGATTCAGAAAAAGACACTAGAGACAGAGCTAAAAGAATTATGTAGTAATTTAAGGCCAATGTAGACATCCTATTTTAACCCTTTTCTATTTTTGAGAAGACTTTTTCATTTAATTTCTCAGGTCATTTTCAGAGCATCCATTTTAAATCACAGTTAAGGTTTCCCTCTCTAGTCTCTGACTGAAAAGGTAGAAATCCAAAATTTTGTTGTCGTTGTTCAATTGAATACGTATTTAACTTTGAAAGTTGCCCACAATTGACTTTGGGGCTAGTATAAGAAAATAAAATATTTGTGTCAACTATCTTTGGTAAGATGTTTTAAGTGTGGATAGGTGGTAGGAGCTTCATAAACTGTGCCAAACAAGGACATTGATGATTTACGTTGGTGAGTATCACCTTAAGTCTCAGTAGATCTAAAAGGGATTGCTGTTTCCTGGCCCTTGTATCTTTCATGCTAAAAATCGTGCCAATGAATAGAAGGTGTTGCCATAACAAAGCTGCCTGCCATTCTCTTTATGGTTTCTCTGCTGTATGGTGGGTGTGTTTCATATATCTAACATCTTTGGGGACCAGAGTTGGCTTCCTTGTAGTGAAGCAGTTCTAACTCATAGGGCTGATTACAGTCACTTGTCCAGAAGGAAGTTCTGTTTTCTTAGAGAGCAAATTGGAGATTTTCACAGAGCACTAAAATGGAGAAATCAGGCTCTCTTTCTTGGTAGTTGCATTGATAATTAGATATGAAATTCAGAGATGGGCAATGAAGCCTCAGGGTTGGAAAGGGCTATCTGAGCTCTGTGTGACTTACATCCTGCAGATTTAGGACCTAAGAATATTGAAGAATAAGGAATGAGGATTGAATCTACCAAGTTTCCTTGAGTGCTTGGGGAATATATATATATATATATATATATATATATATATATATATATATATATATAAAATCTTTGTCTTTACCTAAAGTGTCTGAATTTGACTTTGTACCTATTATTATTATCTATACTTATTATCCAATATCACTAAGACCAGACTGAGTTATGCAAGACCTACATTATTTGAGATCTCTTACTGTATCTCAATTGACTTGCTGTCTATCCTTTCTCTCCTAGCCTGTAAACAGGAGTTCCATTCCAGCCACTACACAGACATTAGTACATCTACTGTAGTAAGTTACTAGGAATTTTTCATAAACCTTGATTTAAGCAACTTCCATGTGAATATTAGCCATGAGCTGATATATAATAATGAAGATTAGAATGTTAATCAGACAAAGATCCATGTAACCATGATTAAATGGCCCATCTTCTCCACCCTTTCATGGTCTTGGGTGCTGTAGCTATGAAATAAAGATCCACCTGTTTGAGTTCTTACAGAGATACAACAAGCTAATTCAAGAAAAGCATGCCTAGGTGTACCTAACACTTATCAGGTACTCCCAGGCTTCTGTTAGCATCAAAATAAATTTTTTTTTTTTTTGCAAAGCTCTCCACCTACTGGGGTCTACCATGGAGATGCCCTGATAGTTTGCTGTTTTCTTGACTTCCTGCAAGTGGTGTAGTTAAAACTACTTTAAAAAATTTAAATATCACCCCTTCCATGCTATTCAAGAATAAAATAGCATTTGACAAAGGACGTGCATGCATTGTGTATCATATTTGATATATTCTCCTCTAATTTTTGATTGCCACAGGAGCAGAGGTTTAGTTTGTGGGTTTGGCAACCAACACTATGGCTGACCCAGTTTCTTTAGCTTCTCTAAAATCCAGTCCCAAGAGGCTGCTTCTTCCACATATGCATACCTGGGCATCTCTCATCCTCTCCCTTTTACAAGTAGCATTTGGAAGATTCTGCAAGTCCGGCCCCTGCCTTGCCCGTGTATCAGACATTACACAGGGAACTATATGGGAGTCCTGAGCAGAGGAACATAGGGTGACAAGCAGTGGTTCCCACGACTTCATAGACTCTGTTTAGGTCACTTCCTGTGCCTCACACTCTGACTTGCTTCACTCCTGACATAATATCTCCTTTTTGCCCTCATTCCCAGCAAGAATGCTTTGTTTCAGGGGTTTGGGTTCTTCTGTTGCCTCTTCCTGCAAGTACGTCATGCGGAGGTTTCTGAGTGATGCTGTGATTCCTTTCCTGGGGTATCTGGTGAAATGCCACTTTCTCAGTCCATTTCCTGGAGGCATTCAGTAAATAGCAACACCCTCCTTGCCCCTTTCTATCTCATTATGCTGCTTTTTTTTTTTTTTTTTTTTTTTTATTCTCACCAGACAGGTCTCCTTATGTTGAAACTGGCTCATTATAAAGGGCTCATGAGAACAAGCTGCTTGTCGTACTGGATCTTGGCTGTTCAGAAAAGCACAGGAACTGCCACTCACTACTACCTCACTGAGGATGGCTGCAGCCCTACCTGTCTCCAAAGTGCCATTCAGGCTTAGAGCTGCTTATTGTTGGTTTAAGTCAGGCTCAGCTTCTGGCAGCTCCCTCAAACTTACCATTGCTTTGCATTCATAAATTACCACTCCAGCCTAAAGTTCCCCTATATTGCTGGAAAAGTGACAGTGGATTCATCTGGGTGCAGGTTAGGCTACAGTTATATTCAAGCGTCAATAAAGGACTGATTCTAAGATCTTCTCCCCATACCACGTTGTGTGAGTACGCCATCCCTTATGTCAAACGGCATAATAGTTAATACAACTTACATACTTTTTGAATATACTTTAAATTATATATGATACCTATTGTAAAGTTGATGCTATGAAAAAGCCACGATACTGTCTTGTTTAAGGAATAACTGGAAAAGAATCTATATTTTATTTTTCATCCAAGATTTGTTGGATTTAACATGATGGAAGCTATGGATACACTCAGCAAACCGTGCTGGGTCACACATACAGACCCCGGCAACAGGCAACTCAGTATGAGTTTCTGCTCAGCCTCTCTTGGCTAGGTGACCTTGAACCAGTTGCTTAGTCCACTTCTGTGGAAGAGGACAGCACAGGTGCTGACAAGCGCATTTGTTCCATGGAAATGAGTTCCTTCCATCAGAGCACCATTCCTGGCATATGTAAGACTTGGTCAACGGTTGTGCTTCTGTTTGTCACCTAAATCATATCCCTGGCCAGATCAAGAGCTCTGTTCTCCTCGTGGCCCACAACATCTGCCAGAGCCTCCCACTCAGCAGGTGCTCAATTACTCTGTTGACTTTTGGTAGAATTATTTCCCACAAGAAATGTCACAGGAGATGCTTTGGAAAAGTACACAAAGGCAGTTCTATTTGTAATGCTATCTGAGGACTAAGAGGACAGAGGAGGGACTCAAAGGGAAGTTTCTGGAACATTCATTTGGGAAACATTTTCTCAATATCTAGTATGTGCTAACGACCACGCTCTGAGCTCCAGGGATGTGTCAGAACAGGCACAACTCCATTTTTGTATGGGATGTGGGGAGAAGGACATGCAAACCAGTGCCTGGCCAGAACAAGGCAAGGAGGGCTGAGAGGCAGGTGGTGCCTGTGGCTGTGTCTCTGTCAGCTATGGACGGGAATGTCCTAGACAATTATAGCTTCAGGATTAGTCAGTGGTCCCTATTTCTGTGTCTGCGTGCTGTAGCAGCTCTTCTGAAAATGAGAATGGTGTTAAAATTGAAAATGGAATTAGGTCTCTTGGGAACGAGAGCAGAAGTGGTTTGGGGAGAAAATATCCAAACTGTGTAAAAGAAGAAGCAGAGATTCCATCACGATTGTTGATTTCTTCAGCTTCCAATACGGTCTGAAAGACAGTTCAGAAGACTTAACATTTGTTTCCTTAGAGTTCCAGCTGACTAATTGATAAGAGAGCTTCAATCCCCAACGACCCCTTCTCACAGGATAGAAAGATGGTAGAACCCTGCGGAGCGGCCGGGGGCCTGGCAGAGGAGTGAAGGTTCTTGCTTCCTGGTCCTCAGTCAGGACATCTCGGTTTGCCTGTCTGTCCCCACCTGTTAGTCAGTTTCCCATCTCTTCTGGCAACTTGTTTCAAAAAGAACAGCAAAAATTAAGATAATTTTCTAATTAAAATAGGCATAAATTACCACCCTCACTAACTATTTTAGGAAATGAAAGGTAAAAGTTAGGCATTCTGAAAATTTACTTGTTTCACAAGTAAATTCTGGTTCTCAGTTGATCTTCTTAAACCCAGGGCTTAAATAGACACACAAGACCATTATGTAAAAAAATGGGTTCTACCTCTACATGCTAGCAATGAGCCACCAGAAGACCAAGAAGGCAATTATATTCAGCATAACAGTAACAGTAATAAACATATTAAGAATACATTTTTTAAGAGTGCAAGGTTGGTAACTGAAATGTTGTTGAGAGAAAGTAGGGATGAAGGTGGGGGACAGACCTGAGAAATGCAGAAAAGGAAAATACCAGGACAGAGTGGGGTAACTGGGAGGGGAAGAAGTATGGGGGGAAACCAAAGGAGAGTGGGGAGGAGTGAGGAGTATCCACCAAAATAAAATATGTTCAAAAATACCACATAGAAACCCATTGCTTTATAAGTTAATTATAATAAGAAATCACAGAGGAATCTACATAAGGGGAAAGTGCTCCTCTGTCCACACAACAGGAAACTGGACACTGTTAGGGCAAGAACACTTTTGAGATCGATCTATAGATTCAATATAGCCAACCACCAAGTCACAGGATTTCTTTTGAATAGAGGCACTAGTGGATCATGACATATACAGTGATAAGCTCTGTAAACGACTAAAAGGGACTGGATTCCAAACCTAATCCCAGCCCTCCGGTGCTCAGGACTGTGTGTGGCACTGGGGTGGCCACACAAGCGGAGAACCGTGAGCAGAATCAAGGGCATGAGTGACAAGTGGTATTTGCCAAAGAAGTTCAAGATGTGTTTTCCTCCCAAGGACAGCAGCAAGAGCAGGAACAAGTCACACGATGAGAGCATGGACTTACAACTCATGTATCCAAATACACCCGAACTTCTGTTAGTGGCTTTTCTTGTTGTGACAAAGCACATTTCAAAAGAAACCTAAAGAAGTAGGGGTTTATTTATTCTTCTATTTTTCACTGAAAATAGATTTTCCCATATAATCCATTCTGATTATGGTTTCCCTTACCCACCTCCCCCTAGTTCCTCCTCATCTCCCTTCCCATCTAAATCCACACCCTTCCTCCCTCCCTCCCTCCCTCCTTCCCTCCCTTCCTCCTTCCTTCCCTCCCTCCCTCCCTCCCTCCCCCCTTCCCTCCCTTTCTCTCTCTCTCTCTCTCTCTCTCTCTCTCTCTCTCTCTCTCTCTCTGTCTCTCTTTCAATAGAAAACAGACAGGCATCTAAAAATAATTTTAAAAAAGATAAAATAAAAACTAGCCAACTGGGACACAACAACAACAAAAACAAACAAACAAACAGAAGGAAAGAGCCAAAGGAAAAGCATAAGAAAGACTTGTAGATGCAGAGACACACGTGTTCACACATGGAAATCCCATACAAACACAAAATCAGAAACCATAATGTATACACAAAAGACCTGTAAAATTAAAAAAAAGCCAAAGAAGCTCCAAATATGCCACCGAGTTTGTTTTGCGTTGGTCAACTGTGGCTGGGCATGGGGCCAGAGAGGCCCCAGGAGAGGGATTATTTTGGCTAATGCTTGAGGGTATAGTCTTTCATGACGTCATGGTGGGAAAGGAGGGCCAAGGGAACAAGAGGCGGGTGGTCACGCTGCATGCTGCATTTGCAGCCATGAAGAGAAGAGAGAGACTGAGGGAGAGCAATGGCACAGGCTGGGGCAGGGGGCATGAGCAAGAGCATGTCTACACATGGGCTGGTGCCCACACATGTGCCAGTGCCCATGCATGTGCCAGTGCCCACACATGTGCCAATGCCCACACATGTGCCAGTGCCCACACGTGCCAGTGCTCACACACGTGCTGGTTCCTACACATGTGCTGCTGCCTACACATGTGCCAGTTCCTACACATGTGCCGGTTCCTATGCATGTGCTGGTGCTCAGCTTACTCTCCCCTTTTTTTATTCAGTTCAGGACTCCATCCACGGAATGGAACCACCCGTACTTGGGGTAGATCGTCCTACTTTAATGAACCAAATCTAGAAAAGCCCAAGTAGTGTAGTGTGTGACTCCGTTCATAAGGAACAGACAAATGCAGAGAGACAGGAAGATTCATAGCTACCAGGAAGGAGAAGGAGGACAAATGGGAAGTGGATGTGGGAGTCCTTAATGGGTGATGGGTGATGCAGATGTTCTCTAATAGTGGTAATGGTTGCACAGCTCTGAGCACATTAAGATCCACTGGCTGGGGCGCTTTGGCAAGGTGAGTTTTATGAATATGTTGATTCTATTTCAATGAAGCCAATAGTCAATCACAACAACAGCCAAAACAACATTGTTGACAATAGAAATCATTCAGGACCACAGTACTTGGGATTCCTATCCATGTTGACCTTGCCTGAAACCCAGAAATTATTACCCCACTTCTCTAGTATTTCTGTGCATGCTAGGAAATAGCATTTGAGTAGGAATTTGAATAGTCATTACTGTAATCACACAGTCCCATTCTACAGTTTCATGTTACAGTCTATTTTCTCGTTACAGTCCATTTTCTTGTGAGCTGGGGTGGGATGTTTTATTCCACTAAGCACTTAGTGTTCATCTCACCAATTGACTCCTAGATTTATAATTGGCTCCACTTTTTCCCAGAAACCAAATCAAAATCCAGGAAGTAAACAAAAATTCCCAAACTCATAAAAGAACTCATAAAAGAACTAAGACTAGTCCAACTTCACAGACCACTTTCAATTCTTATTCTGTGCTGAGCCCATTGAAAACTAAAACCCACCTCCCTGTAATTGCTGATTCCTCCTCTTTCATAACCCTGCTTCCTGTGAGTTTCCCACTTCTCTTATTTGAAGATGTTTTCATGACCCCTCTAGCCTTTTCTTCTACACACTAACCTTCTCAGTCCCCTTTACTTCTTCCTTAGGTTTTTAAGTTATTGTCTTGAACCCATCCTACATCTGCTCTAAAGCGAAGGGTCTGGAGGCAAAAATATATGAAGGCATTTCTCCAACCATGCTGCTTCAGGCTCCTTAAAAATGCATGCTTACCTCCTTCAACCAGGCTTTAAAGTCAGGCAATTTTTGGCAAATGGTGGCTGTGAAAAAACTGGAGTTCAGATAGGATAAGGTTTTGCCCAAGATAACCTAGTCATAAAACAGCAGACGCAGGAATGAAATTGGGGTTTTCTTGCATTTACTACTGACTTGAATTCATTTGCCTATTAAGAATCCCTAGACCTTCAACATCAGAGAAAACAAGAATTGACTCCAGTCTCCGAAAGAGTCCTACTGAAGAACTAGCATTCTCTAAGCAACTAGGGGTTGTAGATCTTAGGGTGGATGCTAGTTTGCAAACAAGTGTATTTGTTGTAATTAGAAGTCCCTAAAATTTTGAAGGGCTCTTTGTTTGCTGGGAGAGCTATTTTCTCTTGAAAGGAAAAAACAAATCGTTTACTCAGCATGGTTTGATGTCACTGTTTTTCTTACCACAGTGAGGTAGTGTCCCAGAGAGAACATTCCTTAGCTTCTCATTCCTTTCTCCCAGGATTCCCTCTTCACAGGGTGCCTTTTAACTGCAGCAATGCCAAAAAAAAAAAAAAAAAAAAAAAAAAAAGCAGTTATTTTGATCAAAGCATAAAATGCATCTTTTATTCTGAGAAATATTTTCCCCTAAAATGTCTGGAGTCCTGGGCAGCATTCCTTGGTGGAGAGGCCCAGTCTTTGGCTACAGGCACTGGTTACACCCAGAGGTGGCTAGAAGCTCTCTTTATAGGTCAGGGCTCTGGCCAGTGAAGGCATAAAGCTTGCTTTTAGTGAGGCAGTTGTTAAGGGAGTCTGCACAAGATCAAACTATGGCAAGTAGTCAACAGAAGGCAGCTTTTCCCAAGACTTCCCAGGAAGTGGTTCTTGCTCCCCAGCAGAGGCGACAGAGGTCACAGGAAGAGCTTTCAAGGGTGACATGGCTGCATTTTAGTTCACAGTTACTTTCAACATGAAGAGTGAGGAATGGAGGGTGGAGCAAGGGTCTGAGCAGTGCCATCTGCTGCAGGTAGAGGTCCAGAAAGGAGAGAAGAGGAAGTCCTCCGGTGGAGTTCTTTGAGGGGCCAGAGAGGGCAGGTAGTGAGCACCCAAAACATCCTTTTTCCATACAGACTGAGCATCCCTAATGGCTGCCAGTGTAGCAAAGGGCTTCCACCTGTGCAGTATTCAGGGTTTTCCAGATCTCCATATCAGGGATTCTCAGCCAGTAATTAAAAAAAAAAAATCAGGAATGAAATTTGAGATTTGGAACACTTTTGTTCAAATATTATGGATAAGGCATACTCAGTCTATAGAATTAGCCCTGGTGGTAAATGATTCTAAACAATCTCTGAGTGTGTGTGTGTGTGTGTGTGTGTGTGTGTGTGTGTGTATGTGTGTGTGTGTGTGTGTGTGTTTGTTTGATATGAAAAGTTCAAATATTAAGCTTTAAACTCAGATCTATGCCACTCCACATGTTTGGCATTATGTCTCATAGTTTCACCACTTCATGAAAGAGAAACTCTTTCCTAATTAGGAATTTTGGCATGTATGAACATTAAAAAAAGTAGTGTATGTTTTGTGATAAGCTGTATTTTTTATTTCTCCAAACCACTCCTTACCCCTTTTCTAAAACTCCTATCGGAACCCACTAATGGGAGGTGAAATCTCATGATTGGCACCTTCACTATTCATTCAAGCATTTACTTAGCAAATGAAGCAAGTTCATAGGGCCTGGAGGTGCAGCAGTGAAAATGTAAATGAAGTCCTTGGCCCCACAGATGTGCGCCATTGAGAAGAGGTCAGAGCCCGAGTAAGACTTCTACAGCACACTGGGACTTAGCACTGGGGAATTGGGAGAAGCTGAGGGCAGAGACAACTGTGTAGTCACTTGGGTCATGTGGTTAGGGATCCCTTTGTTGAGGCAGTGACATTTCAGCAGATCTGAACGACATACGAGGGCATATTCCAGGCAGAAGCTCCTGTCAGGTTCTCTTCAGTAGGGGTTTTGTGGAGGGAGATTATAGCAGAAGTGCCACTGTTTGCTTAAGAACTGAGCAGTATTTGGGGGAATCGTTGCTCAGTAGATGATGCCTGGGATCTAGATGTAGCACCATGGTTACAAGATAACTGCCTGCTATAGAGAGGTACTGCCCAGCAGTGACTCACTGAATTAGTTTAATCTGAATGAAAACCCCTTTCAAGTTGTACAGTTCCATAGACTCATGAGATGATTCTGTGTTTGCTTTTCTATAAGGAACCATTATATAAAACTTTATGGCTTTGGGGCCTTTAGGATTTTTTCCTCAAGGACTCCTGCTTGTCTAGGAGGCATAGAAGCACCCATGGCAGCAAGATGAACAAGCTAGTCTGGCATGGTTCAATAAAACTTTATTTATACACAGGCTGTAGGTGCCTGGTCCTGGTTTATGGATCCTTCTCGGCAGGGGTTCCTTTGGGTCTGTCTGAAGTCTGGATGGATGTCTGTTTTCTCATGAAAAACAACTGCTAGGCTTTCTTACTTGTTTTTGGCTCCCCCTCTTTGCTTTCATATCTTCACCACCACTGTCACCTGTCTGCCTGCTCCATGCTCAGACTTCCAAACCTAGGTACTCACTTGAGCTCTCTACTGGCCAATCCATAAGCAGCTATACTGAGCTCTGTTCTAAACTACAAGCCACGAGGTTCTAAGTTAGGAGAAAATGAGTTAAGGGGCAAAGAGAAGATATCAGCGAGCCCTAAGGAAAATTGTTTATGCTGCAGAACGTGAACCACTCGAAGGTTCTGAAGGCTCTTGGGTTTCTGGTTCTGTTTCCTAGGGTGTTAGCTGTATTCTGGAGAGCTCAGGATTCTGGTTAAGAATAAAAAGATGAAATTGCAGGGCATAATCTCAGTTGTCAATCAACTGAATCCCGTTGGTTTTGAGAGAAATGTTATGACTCTGCTTTTTCTACAGAATTTAAGGAGAGCAGAAATGTACAATAGAGTTACTCCTTTTGAAGTGCTGCCTGTCCAGTGTATGGACTACTCCTCACAGTTTCACCTGAGTGAATGGGAATGATTGAAAATTGGTCACTTGAAGATGACCGCAGGGATAGCAAAACCTTCATCCAGCTGTTTGGGCCACCCAGGGGAATAATCAAACTATCACATTGCACAAGTGAGACAGGAACCCTTCACAAGCTACTTGGCTAAACATGGTGGTCTCGGGAGGGCTGCTGATGAAGCATCAGGTCTGACTTTGGGTAAGGAGTCCTAGTCTCCTCACCTTCAGTGTGATGACAGTAAGAGCTGACACCTAGTGTTTATGAAGACTTAAAGAACGACAAACTGCCTGGCAGTGTGCCTGGTACAGTGTAGGTATTCAGTGGTATTATCTTTTGTGGAAAAAAAAAGATAAGTCATGTTAAATTACAAGAAAATTTTATTTAAACTACAGAAAACTGAGGAAACATTTGAAAACTTGCACGACATAATTAAAATAAATGAGGTTTTCTAATTTGAGTTCTCTAGAAATTCCTGATACCTACTGTCCTCTGACACTACCACACTCCTTCCAATAAAGAGTCTTCTCCAGGTTCTGCACATTAAAGCTGGTCCACACTGACTTCACAGGATGGAATCTTATCAGGATATTGTACATCTCCCTTATTCTATTTTCACATAATCAGAACTTACTATATAATAAGGTTATGGAACTTTATGATGAAACAAAGTATATGTTGAGGATGTTTTGTAAATTCAAGGGTCAGCTTATTCAATACCACATTCCCAAGACAAAAATAGAATCAGGGCATCAGGGGTGTCTCCCAGCCTCTTACAGTTCACCCACAACTTTCTATTACCATCAGATAATGATCCATTCTGCCTCACAAAGCCCATCTCCCATGCTTATCAGCAGACTCTAGAAATGGTTTCAATAGCACACTTTCCTCCAACACAGCAGGGAGGCATAAAACCCCTGACTACTTTTCTTCCTGCCACACCTCGGCAGCTGATTGTGACATCACAGGCTCATTGCCTTCTTACCCTAACAACTAACTGCAGTATGAGCTCTGGGCCTCAGAGATGGTACCTTTATCTTAATTTATCATTTCTTTCTAAAATTAAGGATGGGTCTGTTTGGGCTTATGGTTTGAGGGTACAGTCCATTATGGTAGAGAAGGCATGGTGATAGAAGTGTGAGTTGGTTGATTCCTACTGTATCCATAGTCAGTACACAGAGATGCATACTGGTGTAAAATACTGATTGGCCAGTAGCCAGGCAAGAAGTATAGGCAGAGTGAGCAGACAAGGAGAATTCTGGGAAGAGGAAGAGGAGATTCAGGAGTTGTCAGACAGACACAGAGGAAGTAAGATAAGACGGCAGAACTGAGAAAAGGTATAGAAATGTTGAGATAAACGGGTGCATTGTTGAGTCTACTTTTAAACAACCACTAATCTCAAATATTGTACATTTTTATGGATTTTTATATATTGATACAAACTTAATGCTATTTTCTTATACTGTATATATGTTTCTAATCTTGCTTAAGGTATTGTACCTATGCAGCTCATTTAAAAAGGTTATGTAAAGTTTTAGTCTTTAAAAGTTATTTAGGATATTAAAAAATATAGGTTAGTAGTTAGTCATCTATAGTAATCAAACTTATAATCATGTTAGGTATGTTTTCAAGGTCATACAGAGATATATTTTAGATAGATGAGTGATCATCAAACACTTCAAAGACCTATAGAATATGGCATTTAAAATATTTTAATAACATAAGGTTTTTCTTGAAGTTGAAACATATCTGCCATTTAAGGAATTGCTCAACATCCTTAGTCATCAGGGAAATGCAAATCAAAACAACTCTGAGATACCAACTTACACTTGGCAGAATGGCTAAGATAAAAAACACTGAAGACAGCTTATGTTGGAGAGGATGTGGAGCAAGGAGAACACTCCTACACTGTTGGTGGGAATGCAAAGTTATACAGCCACTCTGGAAATCAGTATGCTGGTTTCTCAGAAAGTTGGGAATAATTCTTCCTCAAGACCCAGTTATACCACTCTTGGACATATACCCAAGGAATGCTCAATCTTACCACAAGGACACATGCTCAACTATGTTCATATCAGCATTATTCATAATAGCAAGAACCTGGAAACAACCTAGATGCCCCTCAACTGAAGAATGGATAAAGAAAATGTGGCACATATACACAATGGAGTACTACTCAGCAGTAAAAAACAATGATATCATGAAATTTGCAGGCAAATGGATGGATCTAGAAAATGTCATCTTGAGTGAGGTAACCCAGACTCAGAAGGACAAACATAGTGTGTAATCACTCATAAGTGGATACTAAATGGGAGGGAAGGGATGGCCAGACTGCAACCCACAACTCCAGAGAGGCTAGCTAATAGGGAAAGACCCTAGGAGGGACACATGGATGACCCTGTGAAGGAGAAGTGGATGAGATCTACATAAGTGGACTGGGTGTCGGGGGGTGGCAGAGGGCGAGGAGTGGGGGATGAGAACATAGGGAAATGGGAGGGTCGAGCTGGAACAGGGACAGAGTGGGAGGGCAGGGAGGAAGATACCATGATAGATGAGGACATCATGGGAATAGGAAGAGGCAGGGTGCTGGGGAGACTCTCAGGAATCCACAAGGCTGACCCCACCTTGGTCTGCTGGCAGTGGTCCAGAGGATGCCTGGACCAGTCTGGTAACCAGCCTAGCAAATAACCTAGCTGTCATCATAGAGCCTTTGTCCAGTGACAGATGGAGGCAGATACAGAGATCCACGGCCAGGCACCAGGCTGAGTTCCGGGAATCCAATTGATGAGAGAGAGGAGAGATGCTGCAGGTGAAGGACGTTGAGATCATGATGGGAGGATGTGCAGAGATCATGAACCACACTAGTGGAAACCCATGAACTGTGGACTGGTAGCTGTGGAGCCCCCATGGGACTGGACTAGGCCCTCTGGATATGGTAGACAGTTTTTTGGCTTGAACTGTTTGGGGGGTACCCAGGCAGGGGGATCGGACTCTGTCCCTGGTGCATGGGCAGGCTTCTGGGAATCCAGTGCCTGTGGTTTGACACCTTGCACAGCCTTGGTGCAGTGGGAAGGGGCTTGGACCTGCCTAGGCTCAGTGAGCTGGGCTCTGCTGACTCCCCATGGGAGACCTCGATTTGGGGGATGTGGGGATGCGAGGATGCAGGGTGGCTTGGGAAAGAGGGCTAGGGGTGGGAGCAGGGAGGAGGGGGGTCTGTGGATAGCATGAGGAGTGAGTAGAAAATTTCTTAATAAGGAAAAATAAAATAAAATATAAAAAAATCAAAAACAAGCAAACAAAAAAGGAAACATGTCTGCTCCTGGCAGCATCAATCTACTTCAGAAAAGAATGATGGGCATCAAGGAACCTCCATATGAAGTTTGCTTTCTGTGTGGCAAAAGTTATCCACTGGGCAATGCTGTGGAATGTTCTGTATGGCAAATGTGTTGCTGATTGGTCAATAAATAAAACACTGATTGGCCATTGGCTAGGCAGAAAGTATAGGCGGGACAAGGAGGAGAATAAAGCTGGGAAGTGGAAGGCTGAGTCAGAGAGACACTGCCAGCCGTCATGATGACAAACAGCATGTGAAGATGCCAGTAAGCCATGAGCCACGTGGCAAGGTATAGATTTATAGAAATGGATTAATTTAAGCTATAAGAACAGTTAGCAAGAAGCCTGCCATGGCCATACAGTTTGAAAGCAATATAAGTCTCTGTGTTTACTTGGTTGGGTCTGAGGCTGTGGGGCTGGCAGGTGACAGAGATTTGTCCTGACTGTGGGCCAGGCAGGAAAACTCTAGCTACAGGGCAAGAAACAACCTTTGCCTCGACTACTGACAGTATGTGGCAGGGTCCTGTGCTGTTGTTTCCTTTGGGAGAGGGGGCTAAGTAGGCACAGAGTCAAACCACACAGACTCTGAGAGAATGTTGAAACAACAAGCTCAGTTTATTCAGGAAGAGGCAAGCCTTATATACCCTTTACCTACCTTGGGGGAAGATCTGATTAATATGCATCTATTAGTGTGACCTGTTAGGCTGCCTCTCATTGGTCCAGGTCATCTCCAGATCATGCTTCAGCTGCTGTTGCTAAGGCCCTTAGGCAGACCCAGGTTGACTCTCAGAAAGTATCTTTTTTCCTGGTTTGGGCCAGCTGGCCCTCAAGTATGTTAGGGATGAGTCATCCCACAACAATTTGCTGTCCAAATTGGACAAGCAGGGCACAAAAGAAAGCCACTATCAAACTTTGTCAAGACAAAGTAGAACAGTCCTTCAAAATTCCTGCTTCACAGAAAAGTTTGTCAGATATTCTAGTTCTATAGGTCAAAGATGGATGCCCCAATGTTACAAAGGAACCTTGGGTGACTGTCCATGCAGCCAGCTGTTTCTGTCATTTCTATAGTTTTGAAAGTTGTTTGCTTTGTACTTCCTGTTTACTCAAGTAATATTATATCCTTTTGAGGTCTTTGATGGAGTGAAGACTAGATAGTCATAGTTATAGTTTTCCTTAATTATGGTAGAAGGTAAATTAGACTCACCAAGCTAGGATAAATAATGGAGTATTTTCTCCATATATGCCAAATATAAATGGACTGGACATTGGTTGTAAATGTAATTCTTATCTGATAATTATTCTTACTGTTTATAGTTTTATTATGTTAGAGTTAAAACATTTGCTTTTTATTTAGACAAAAAGGGGGAAATGTTGTAGAATAATCTTTTTATACACTGTAAAGATTTGTCACATGGATTATTTTAATAAAAAGCTGAATGGACAATAGCTAGGTTGTAGCTGAAAGTTTTCTTGTTGCCGCCTGGCCGGCAGTCAGGACAAATCTCTCTTACTCGCCAGTCCTGCAGCTGCTCAGATCCAAGTAAGCACACAGAGGCTTATATTATTTTTAAACTATAGCCATGGCAGGCTTCTTGCTAGCTAGCTCTTATATATTAAATTTACACATAATTCTTATCTATGTTTAGCCACATGGCTTGGTACCTTTTCTCAGTTCTGCCTTTTTATCTTGCTTCCTCTGTGTCTGGCTGATGACTCCTGACTCTCCTCTTCCCAGAATTCTCCTTGTCTGCTCACTCTGCCTATACTTCTTGCCTGGCTACTGGCCAATCAACACTTTATATCAACCAATCAGGGCAATACTCATTCACAGCATACAAAACAGCATTCCACAACACTTCCTCTTTTCTGTCTTATCAAAAAGGAAGGTTTTTAACTTTAACATAGTAAAAATACATATAACAAAACAGTTATCAAGCCAGACTTACAGTTACAATATCTAGTTTACTAGTATTTAGCAAAACTAAAGAAAATATTCTATCTCTCCTATATTTGTGAGTCTAAAATTTCATATCTAATTTATCTTTTATCATAACCAAGGAAAATTATAACTATCAAGTCTTCAACTACATCACAGACCTCAGAAGAATATAATATTACCTAAGTAAACAGGAAATGCATTGTAAGCAACTACCAAAACTCTGGAAATGACAGAGACAGCTGCCTGTCTGGACAGTCAACCAATGTTCCTCTGCAATGTTGGGGCATCCATTTTTAGCCTATAGTCCTATAGGCCTAGAGTCTGTCAGTTGCTTCTCTCTGTGTCCTGTAGAATGCCTGGCAGTCTCCTCTGTGAAGCAGGAACCTGAAGAACCATCTAGTCTTGCAAAGTTCAGTGGTCACCTTCCTATGGCTCCTGCATGTCCAGTTTATACAACATACTGCCAATCAGTTGATGCAAGGGCATTTTTTGCCCAATGGCTAACTTTTGCCACATAGAAAGCAAACTCCATAATGAGTTTTTTTCAATGCCCATTATCTTCTCTGAAGTAGATTGGTGCTGCCAGGAGGAGACATGTCTCAATGTCCAGAAAGTCAAAGTTCTTAAAAAATTTTAAATGCATATTCTGTAGGTCTTTGAAGTGTTTGAAGATTACCTACACAATTGAAATATATCTATGTATACCTAGAAAACTTAACTGACTATAAGTTTGATTATCATAGATGACTAGTGATTAATCTGTATTTCTCAACTATACACTACAATTTCAAATGAGTTGCACAAACAAAATACTTTAAACAAAAGTAGAAATATGCATACAGTATAACAAAATTAACTTTAAATTTGTATCAATAAACTAAAATCCATAGCAAAGTAAAACATTTTAATCAAGTTGTTGCCCTTTAAAAGTAGACTCAATAATCTATCCTTTTATTGTATCATATTTATATCCTATATTTCCATATAATATCCCCCTTTCTTCTTTTAGAAAGAGGTTGGCTATGACCAATAACAATTTGTAGCCAACAACTTAAATAAAGACAAACATCTATAATCCATTTTTTGGGGGAATGTGATTGTAGTGTTCTAGGCTATGTCCTGCTGACAAAGTGCACTGGTAGTCTTATGGGGATCCTGAGAAAATTAGAGATAATGGTTAAGTCCTGGGAAGACTGTCTATAACCTTTGTTGATAGGTACCATCTATTAAGGTTCAGGAAGTCTGGCTTGGTCAAATCTGACCCATCTTAACCTGGAACAAATCCATAGCCTCTTGCTTCCTGCAGAAACAAAAACAGAGTCTCCTTTCCAAAGCAACATAACCTTAGATCCAAATTTTGAAGTAAAGGTACCTTTAAAATATATGTATTGGTTTAACTGAACAGTCTTTACAAGCAAACGTCTCTGTGTAGTTAAAAATCCCACAGACAATATAACCCAGACTCTCTATGTGATTTCCATCTTTTTGTAGCTTATTTTTTATATTACTTTTACTCTCTCTTTAAAGACTTTATTTTTTAAGACTTTCTATTTCTTTATATAACTGTCTATATTCCTTTTCCTCTCTCTTCCAAGCCTGCATATATTTTTATATATACTGTAAACACTTTAAAGTCTTATTCCATCTGAATCTGCCTTATTATGAATCTATTGCTTTAAACTGCAGCATTACTAGGACTGAAATGGTAGCTTTGGCTGTTGGCTCCACCTACCTCAGTTTTCCAACATGGCAGAACTACTTTTATTGCCAGCTCTTGGGGAATCATGCTCATTGCTGACTCTGTGAAGCAGTGAGTCCACTATGTTTCCATTCAGCAGCATGTAGCCCAAAACCTTTTCTTTCTTCCTTTTTTTTTTCTGTCTGTACTAGCAAAGGCTAAATCCACCATGCACCACACTGTGCAGCTTAGCGATGCCTCTGTGTACTGCAGTGGGAATTCACAGCCATGCTACTTAGCTCATGGTGGCTGGCAGCCAGCTCTATCTGACAGGCAGCTGTCAGGAGATGAGTTTACACTGGTGCTGGCATGAGACTGTGAGACAAGGAAGCCCAGTGTGGCTCCATCTCTGTGCATTCAGAGTCTTTAAACTTTCTTAGGTCTATATGGCTCAATGCCTGATCGTGATCGCCAAATGTAGTTGGAAGTTTTCCTGTGTCCCAGCTGGCCGGTGGTCAGGACAAATCTCTCCTACTCACGTCTCCCAAGTAAACACACAGAGGCTAATGCTTGGCCATTAGCTCAGGCTTATTACTGACTAGCTCTTACCTTTAAATTAGCCCATAATTCTTATCTATGTTTAGCCACATGGCTTGGTATCTTTTCTCAGTTCTGCCTTGTTATCCTGCTTCCTATGTGTCTGGCTGATGACTCCTGACTCTCCTCTTCCTCTTCCCAGAATTCTCCTTGTCTGCTCACTCTGCCTATAATTCCTACATGGCTACTGGCCAATCAGCATTTTATTTATCAACCAGTCAGAGCAACACACATTCACAGCATACAGAATGACATTCCACAGCACTAGGTAGGATTATCTGGGCAGAAAGGAGGCTGGGAAGAAGAAGGGCAGAGCTGTGAGGAGATGCCAGGGACATAGAGCAAGCAGCATGGGCTTTACAAAGTAAATATAAAAGAATATAGATGAAAAGATATATGTTAATTTAAGTTATAAGAATTAATTAGAAACAAACCTAAGCTATTGGCCAAGCTTTCATAATAAATAAGTCTTTGAGTGGTTATTTGGGAGTTGGCTGGCTGGACAGAAAAATCTGCCTACAAGCAGGTTCATGACACTGACCAGAATGCAGGCTAAAAAATGTTGACTGGATATTTGCCTTCCAAATGTATTTTCATTGTCCTGGGGGTCTTTCTAGACATATTTTGCAATTTCCTCTAACTATATTTAATACTTCTTTTTTTATGTATTTCTAATAAATTCTATTATCTAATTTCTCGATTCACAGAATATTAAAAGAGAAATGAGAACACAGTATTCTTTAGACTAGGAAGCTTAGACATGAATTCACACTTATTCCTTTTCAAAGGAGGCAGGAAAAGGGACTGGTAAGGAAGAGAGGCCCTGTCACACTGATTTTGTTCTCTAAGCAGGTACTACTGTTCAATGTGCCTGAGGCATGTTGACACATGATGAGACTCCCCATGCCTTAGTTACTTTTCTAATGCTACGAAAAGATACTATGACTAAAGCAACTTATAAAAATGTGTTTAATTTATGTTTCATTTCAGAAGGTTAGATTCCATAATGTCAGAGCAAAGACATGGTGGCAGGGACAGCTGAGAGCTTTTGTTTTGATGTGCAGGAAGGAGATAAGAGAGAACACAGTAAGAATGGTGCACATCTTTTAAACCCTGCAAGGCCACGCCCAGTCACCCACCTCTTTTAACAAGGTCATACTTCCTATTCCTTCCCAAACAGTTCCACTAACTGGGGACCAATGTATGAGCCCATGGGGCCATTCTCATTCAAACCATCACACCCCCTATGAGGAAAACCAGCCTTGGATGGGAAAGCTGCTGGCCAATGACCCTTACCTCTGTGTGATGCTCCAAACTATGAGTAAGAAAATAGGTAGGATAGGGGAAATGGGATGCTTCCAGGGAATTATTTTTGACAACATGTTTAATAAAAACCTGGGTTTCCAAATTTTTATGAGGGTTCTCTGGGGAATTTGCTGTTGGAAGTAAGCTTTGGGTATGGTTGTTAAATTCCTGACTTAAAAGAAAAGTCTCTTTAGATGACAGTATCTGAGTCTAACTCCTGTTTCCTGTCTCTAACTACAAGTCATCCTTGCTGTACACCACAGGTTGATCCCAAGGACAGTCAGAAGCTGAAGTGAGTGGACAGAGAGGAGGAGTTGGCCCTTATCAGACTCATGTTCTTGTCTCCTTAAGCAGAAAGGAAAACTAAAAAAAAACTCCTAGTGTAGGGAGAAAAACTCCCTATATAGAAAAGTAGTTTAATCAGACCACACTTTTATTATTACACTTCAGTTCCCGGCACCAGTGGTATTCCTTAAAATGGAAAAATTGTGAATTCTCAGCTATCAAGTTTCTGCCTTTTTGACATTGCTTTCACCTGGGGTTTAATAAGAGTAAGAAGAAAATTTTCAATACATGATTGAACAAAACTCAACTCATTCTGTTGACAAACTGAAGGTACGATTTGTTTGGCATGTTTAAAAACAATCCAATTTTTTTTGTGTTGTTAGATCAAGTCAACCTGAGAGAAGCAGGCTATGGTAAGAGTTTAGGTTCCTGAGTGTTTATTAGTTTTAAACCCTACCATAAGACTAGTGGGTGGAACGCGGATGCAAACACTGAAGTGTGATCGAGCAGAAGAGGAGGCAGATGTTTAAACACACTGGTTTCTTACTATAAATACAGATGCAGTTACAGAAAGGATGGAAAGGCTTGAAGGAGAGATGTGTAAATACCACCTAGAAGATTTGGATCTGAGAAACATGTTGGAATATATCAGGCATATAAATTATGGAAAGGGGACTGGGTCCAAGCAGAAGCGATAGGAAATGAAAAACCAATAAGTATAGATGTTTTAACTGCTCTGATGTGGTTATTAAATAGTGAATATATGACTGAAGAATCATACTGCCTCATAGATATACACAAGGATTCCTTGTTAATTATAAGTCAAATTTATGTAAAATAATAGTCATGAATTAGTATGCTATGAAGAAAACCAGAAGCTGGGAAATGCTGCAGTTGAAGTGAAATGGGGGATGGGAAATAGTGGGTAAAGTGCTTGCTGCCTAAACTTGGGGATATGAGTTGGGGTCTCTAAAAGACACATAAAAGATGGACACAGCAGTACATGTGTCTGTTATCCCTCAGTACCAACACTAGAGATGAGAGGTGGAGAGAGAAAATTGGCTGGAAGCCAGCTGGACAGCCAGCTTGGCACAGCCCTCAGTGAAGAACAGGGAGACCTTGTGTCAAGGTGAGGGCTGACACACAAGGTTGTTGTCTGACCTAGCATGCACAGCATGGTACACCTATTCCCATACACAGAGAAATAAGAGAAAGAGAGAGGGAGAGAGAGAGACAGAGACAGAGACAGGGGTCGAGGTCTTTGAAAACAGTGAGACAAGAAGTGGGATGAGGAGGAATGTGTTAATGAGTGCTAAATTGAGATTAAGCCAGGCATTGCAAAACACTCAGATACCTAAGCCTGATACTAAGCTTGACTTATACCAGTTCATTATTTCAGGGTGATTTAACTAAGTAGCCCATTAAAAAAATTTTAAAACACTTTTAATTAATTTCCAAAGGCACAGTGAATATGATCCTTTATTCCCCATCCAAATATTAATCCCCACTCATTGTTGTTAAGTCCCAGAATAAATACAGATGCTTTAAAACCTGGATTGCTGAAGTGAACATTCTTTCTTAGAAGAAGGAAAAAAAAATAAGTAGAAAAGACTCAACACTATTAAATCCCACTCTAATTAAAATTAGAAGAGGATTTAAATTAATATACAAAAATAAGCCAACCACTCCAAGAATGAATACAAATTTTAGGAAATGGCCACACTTTCCAGAAAATACTGCTGATACTTTCCAAATATCTGATTGAAGCTGTAGCTGAAATGAGAAGTTACTCGAGTGACTTGGAGGGGGACAAAGTAAAGGACTGCTCTAGAATCAGTCCTCAAGGCTCTCACAATTATAGACTGAATGCATGGCTTGGCAATAACTCTCAAATACATCTCTGCATGTGCAGGAAACCTTTTATGAAGAACATTCCAATTACTCATCAACCTGGCAGGAATTGCTGATATCTGTGATCAAAACACGCCTGATTTCCACATTCCATTCCACAGACTGTCCTGATAGAATCCTCTGGAATTGTTTTCAGGGAGTCCTGAGCCTTCCCTTGGGATAAGCCTTACCTCTTCCATCTATAAAGTTGAAATAAAATAACAATAAAAGCAATATCTTAGGTGGGTCTGCACATGCTTCTGGTATAACAGACTCCGTTTTCATTCTTGATTCTACAGTTACTGTCTAAGAAAGAGTTGTTTTCACTGGAAAAGTTAATCTCATTTTAAGTCTTGGCTCACCTTCCATGCCGCAGTATACCCCTATTCTTGTTACACATCTACTTTGCTGAGCTGTCAACTAATTAATTAATATTAATCTGAATACAATTTACTGTTGGTCAAAATCCTTCATCATAGGCTCCCTGTAGACTAGAATCAGCTGTCATATGCATTAGCTCTACATCCTTGAGGTGTCTTACTGTTTGTTCTAAAAAATGGGCTTCTAGTCATGAAGTTTCCTGCTCTGGTCACACCATACTGTATTCCCTCTCATTCCCTCACTGTGCTTTATTTTGTTTCTTATTCTACTAACCAAACCAAACAAATCCAATTCAACTTGACTCAGGTCAGCTCAAACTCAACTCAACCCAACCCAATCCAAGCCGAAATGATTCTCACTGAGGAGGACCACAGGAACTCCTCAGGCTGGTGGCGTCTTCTCTCTTCACCTACACTGAGGTCTTCAATGAGCTAACTGGAGGCTCTATCATTCTCTATCAGTAAACTTAAAGTATGATATGAACTTGGTGTTTGGCAGGTTCTAGTAGAAATCCATGCCTTCCCAGGCTAGCCATCTCAGCCTCAGAAATTACAGTGAATAAATTTTTTAGTTTCTTTTTGGCAACTGAGTGGCTTAGTGGTACTCAGTCAGGCATCTGGGCCAGTTAATTTTTTTGAAGGGCACAGTTATTCAGAGCAAGTGTCTGGGACTCACTGGGCCTCATCGAAAGAAGCAGAAAGCAGAAGGCATAGGATGTGAGTTTTCTCAGGACCCACTGGGATTTGCTACTCAGGAGATGTGTTACTGTGGAAGCCATTGTTGTGCCTGTGTCAAGAATCTCCCAGAGACCACCAAGGAGCCGGTTTCCGATGCAAGTACACAAGGGTCTTTTTATTTTTAGGTTCGAACCCTGGATGGAGGGAAATTCGGCAGTGGCAGCCCACTCCGGGACAGGAGAGTTTTTAAAGGGAAAAATAACCAGCTGGGAATTAGATGCCTTGGTGTTTTGAGATTTGGTGAAGGGATATGGGGTGGGGTGATTTTTGAAACTCTTGGTCTAGATTTTTGGCACAAAACCACATTTGAAATTAATTGGCTGCTTCTAGGGTATGGGTTTGGGAGTTTTGTTGTCACAGCACATTCCTGAGATTCTTCCTGGAACTGAGTACAGCGCCCCACCCCTCCCAGTCACCTGGTGGTCTAAGATGGTGGCCCTTCCCTAAGATGGAGTCTGTAAAGTCAAGTCTAGGCCTTCATATTGCCTTCACACCATGTTACTCTAAGCTCCATGCATCAAATGCACCATCTCAAGAGAAAATAAAACCCAGGGGCCTGTTGTTCAAGCCTTTTCCATTGCACTCTCACATCTGTTCACTTGGCCTGGCATCTCCTGCAGGGAAGGCACCACAATAGAAGAGGACTCTCTAAGGCTCCAGGTGCTCCTGGAGGCCTGGGGTAAGTAGAGTGCAGTGTGAATTCCTTTGCCTCACCTTGGAAGCTCACCTCATTTTGCCTTGAGCCTACCTGACCCATCCAGCCAAAGCAAAATTCACCACTTACTCGCATGCAAGTCTTTCCCTTAACACTCTTTAGTGTCTTTCATTATAAGTAGTAGCCGAATATGTCAAAGAACACAGAAGCATCCCACCAGTACACACCGGATCAAGAATTATCTTGTGATCCTAGGGAAGCTGTAGGCTCTATCAGCTTTACAAAGGGAGACAGAGGACAGGGAGATTGCTCATTTGTCATGAGCATTGGACAGTTAGGCTGGGTCTGAGCCCTAATCCTTTTCTCTACAACACACTGAAGGATCTTTGGATCATCCTTTAAATGATGTGCAGCTACACTTTCTCCAGGAATCCAATCCAATTACAAAGAGGAGATAACACCCATAAGAAGGAAAAGGAACAGCTTACGACTCAGCCAGATATTGTTTTCTCTGCCCTTCCTATTTCAGCCTTTCTTAGGTTATTTCTGCTCAGTGAAACGTCAAATCTTTATGCTCTACTATTTTATTAAGTATATTAAACAGGGGAATTGAATTCACAAAAATGCACTTTGAAAAGTACAAATGCCTTGGAAATGGAGGGAGCATTAAAATGCTCATCATGGTAATGAGTTTTCTCTTGCTCTAGTTGATTGGTCTGCTTTTTCATCTGATCTCTTTCATTGTTTGTGGCTTTGGTGGAGTCTGCTAATTGCTTCCCCCAAATCCATCTTCCCTTTGCCCCTTCTAAATGGAGCTTCATGTGTTTGCTCAGTGGCAGTGTTCCCAGTTAGAACTACATTTCCTATTTTCCCTGGTAACTGAGGCTGAACATGTAGTGCATTTTAGGACAAACATATATAAGCAGAAGTCACTGGACAAATCTTAGATAAACAGGCTAGCTAGTATATTTTTCTTTGTCTTCACTTCCATATTCACTTTTGTGGAATGTAGGTACAATGGTATATATATATATATATATATATATATATATATATATACACACACACACACACACACACACAAACACACACACACACACACACACACACATATATGTATATATCCATGCATATAATATCATGATAGCCACAGGGACTTTATATGTAAGAATCCTGAACTGTCAAACCACCACCACCAATATAGCTGACATTGAACCTCTTGTGAGGAGGATTTACACCTGTTACAGTTTGAGCTCAAAGTGCCCCAAAAGGCTCATGTGTTAAATGCTTGTAGTACTGTTTGGGGAGGCTGTGGATCCTTTCGGAGGTGGAGCCTAGCTGGTAGAGATAGATCACTAGGTGTGGGTCTTTGAAGGTCATAGGCCTGCCTCTAATTCTAGTGTTGTCTCTGCTGTCTAGGCTGCTGTTATACGAGAGGCCTCCACCTTGCATGTCAGATACTTTCTCTTGCATTTCTACCACAGTGGACTCAAATCTCCTAGGACCAAGAGCCTAATTAAATTGTCCCCACCCTTAAGATATTCTGCCATCAATAAAAAAAAGTAACTAATTCACAGTTTTGTCTTGCTAAACTTCCATTCCCAAGATTTCATATCACGCACTGTAAACTCAGCCCCCTAGCGACAACCGTCACCAAAAGGAAGAGAAGTATAATGTGCTATGTTGGGCTAGAAGTCCCAACTACCTTAGCTGTCCTTTCAACTGTAGTACTTGCTATTTTTATCCAATCCCCACAATTAAGCTGGAAAGAACTTCCTACCCCATTGTTAACCAACAGACTTTCAGTTCCCTGCGGACGGACTCCAGGTTCTTGCCATACCTCTCTTCTAGATCTGGCCTCTGCCTGTGTCCCTGTCTTCATTGCATGTTTACCGCCGCCACCTTGTGCCCACTGCAGCCACATTGTCTCTCTTTTTGTACAATGGACCATGTACTTCCTTTCTGAATTATTGTTTTGTATGCAACACTCCCTCTAGCCTCACTTGCTCTTTAAGTATCAAAATACGTGGAACACTATTCCCAGACTTCTTTAGGATGCTTTTGTGCCTTTGACAATTAGCATTTTCAATGACTCTGTGAGAGGAAGGATACTTATTACATGTCTTCTTTACTATCATCCCCCTAAACCTTAGTCTAGTGCTGGACATACAGCAAGTACTTGGCTTTCAAATGTGAACTTGAATGAGTTTTCTTTTTGGTCTTAGATTTTGCTTTGAGGAAAGCTCAATTTAAGGTTTCAAAAACAGAATTCATTTGTCAGTGACTCCAGGAAAAACATATGAGGTGGGAAAATGTGAGAGAGGTTTTAAAAGGAAGCTAATAAGTAGAGCATTATTAAGAAAAATTTAGGCACAGTGCTGCAATGATTTGAAAGAAAATGGCCCCCAAAGGGAGTGGCACTATTAGGAGGTGTGGCTTTGTACGAGGAGGTATGGCCTTGTTGGCAGAAGTGTGCCACTGTGGAGGTGGGCTTTGAGGTCTCATATACGCTCAAGCTATGCCCTGAATCTTAGTTCACTTCCTGTTGCCTGACAATCAGGATGTAGGAATCTCAGCTGTAGCACCATGTCTGCCTTCATGCCACCATGTCCCACCATGATGATAATGGACTAAACCTCTGAACGGTAAGCCACCCCATTAAATATTTTCTTTTTAAGAGTTGCCATGGTCATGGTGTTTCTTCACAGCAATAGAAACTCTAAGACAGTATCTATAGTTGATGAATTCTGGGAAAGTATGGAACAACTTTTAGAGTTATATTGTCTTCTTTTTTTTGGTTTTTGAGACAGGGTTTCTCTGTGTAGTTTTGGTGCCTGTCCTAAACCTCACTCTGTAGACCAGGCTGGCCTCGAACTAACAATGATCTGCCTGGCTCTGCCTCTCAAGTGCTGGGATTAAAGGTGTGCACCACCACCACCTGGCTGTAGAGTTATATTGTCATGAAATAAGGTGAGAGGGATGGTGAATTAGTCATTCAGCTCCCTGCAGGCATTAGGTGAGGACAGTTGGGTAGTAGTGATAATTCTCTAGCATTTCTGACCTTTCTAGCATCCAAGCAGAGTGAAGTCTTATTTTAAAGAAAACCAAACCTTTAGGCAGACAACCTAGGTTCTCATCCTAGACGCTCAAAAAGAGTCATTGTGAACAAATAGTGAGTTCTCAGTGGTGTGTATAGCTGGAAGTCTCTCCTATCATTGCCTGTCTTTCAAACAAGGCTTTCTACCCATGAAACGGGCATATAAAGTACTGAAGATGTTTCTGAGGGCTGGGTCACTATCCTTAGCATGATAATCTTTCAGCAAATAACCTTTATCTGAATTTCATTGCTCTGTATAACTTTACTTCCTTCAAAATTGGAGAGACTGGTATCGTGAATTAAGTGGACCCATGTCCAGTCACCTCAACAGAAAACTTGGTGTCCACATTGGGCACTCCTTGTTTGCAGTTGTCATTGTGGGGCAATGGTCTAGCACAGACTGACTGAGTCCTGAGGACTGGGGAGCATCCCCTGGGCAGAGGCAGGGCTTCCTAGTCCGGTAGGTCAATCTTGTTTCTACACGTCTATGAATTTGAACAAATCTGAGCAGGTCTTTAGTATCTTCTCATGTATAAAATGGGGATGACATGTCTTAACATGGCTTTTATAAGTACATACACATGCACAGATGTAAAGTTTAGCATATTAAGAAATAGAGAAGAGTATAGAATCAACATTGGTGGTCATTATGTGGTTCCATTTTAGCTCTATAACACTGGAAGCATCATTTAATCCAAGTTTCAATTCTCTGTTTAATAGGCATACTAATAGAACTTCTTCATATTTCTGCTTTAAGGATTAATGAACTATATAAATGATTTGAAAAAAGTGCTCCACACAGAGATGTTATAATCACTTTTATTGATATCATTAGTATTTATATTAATATCATTATTAATATAATTTCTGTGTATTGTATCAGCTTTGCAACATTATCCTTGTGATCTTTATGAAGTAACCATGTCTTTTGATGGTAAATTTTCCCTTGGATTTTTAAAAATCTCAACCTCTACCAGCTAATCTTCCTTATAGTACTCTGAATTGTTAATCATTTGGGATTTTCAATTTAGAACGGACCCTGGGGCTTCAAATGATCCATATAGAGAGAATGGTTGATAATTTAGTTTTCAACCTTAAAGCCTCCATCTTTTCTTCACCCTAGATCTCTCTCTCTCTCTCTCTTCAGCCCTCACCATCTTGCTGATGGCTGGGTGTAAATGAAGCACTACCATAAATTATGATAGCTAAACAGGAGCCATCGGTCCTTTGTCAGGTCAAATCACTGGATGGTAAAATTGCTGGCCTCACCCAAATCACTTCTCTAGCTCCAATAAGTGTTGGTCTAGCACATTTGCACATTGCACTTTTCAGACACTTTACCCTCAAGGTGCAGAGCTGACACATTAGCGGGAATGCCTTTTACACTGAGACTATCAGTAGTCTCCCTTCAACCATGACTTTAATTGCCGATTACAGATGGAAGGCAAGTCTTCAGGAAGCAGAATGTTCACACAGGGTGAGGACTGAAAGTTTAATGCATGGTCTATGAGAGGCACAGCAATACTTTAAAGACCAAACTTTGCTCAAAATTGTCATGGCACTTTAGAACCTGAAGGAATTTAGGAGTCTTTTAGTTGGAACTGCATTCTTTTACAGATAACGGAAATCGGGCTCAGAGAGGGTAATTCACTGCCCAGAGGAATTCATACCAATGCCTCTCTAACTTTGATGGAACAGGAACCACTTGAAGGGCCCCTTTTTACCATAAAATTTCTGAATTAGGTCTGAGGGTGCCTTCTGGGGGCTTTGTATTTCTGTAGCTCCCAAAGGACTCATCAAGTTAGTTACTGCTCCACAGGTCACTCTGTGAGTAGCAGAGGGTGTCAGTCAGTGGGGGCTGAGAACCCTAGGACTTTTAAATAGGCATTTTATCTATTGAATTGTTTCTTATTGCTGGGAATGAAATCTTCAAACACACAGTGTCTTGGAGTATAACGGTCATCTGTGGAGACTTTATGGGCATTTTATGCAGCAAGATTCTGCATGTGTAATCTGTCCTGGCACAAAATTCAAGGAGTTTACTGTTACATCAATCTGGAAATGGCAAATATGGTGGAGATTGTGATGTACCACAATGAACTACTTAAGGAAGACAGGATGGAAAGCCCCTGGTGTGGGCATGTTGCTGAGAGCCAGCTCTCACTTCCAGTCTCCTATAAACATGGGCTTGGCTCATGACAGTTTCATTACCTAGCTTTGTTCCTCTTTGCTAGAATATTCTGCACCCTATGACTGCTTCATTGACATCTCTGTAGTCACATTTTCTTCCAGTTTCCATTATGCTATTGGAAAAATGTTAGGGAAAAATTACAAATTCACACTCCTATCTATCCCCAGTGCTTTATATGTGACTGTATTTGAAGACAGAACTTTAAAGACGTAGTTAAGGTAAATGGGGTCTGAATAGACTATCCAACATGAACACACTGTTACAAGAAGAGAAGGTTAGGGCCCGGACATATGGATGGACACAGACTCCTAAGAAGTAAGGCAACCATTTATAAGTTAGGAACAGAGACCTCAGCAGGAACCAAGGCTGAAGAAACTTTGACTTTGAACTTGTGCTTTACACACTGTTAAGAAAACAAAGCCAAACAAAACAAAGCAACCCTCTCTACCCCTGTGGTGTGTCCTAACAGCAGCCATAATGAACTAATACAGCAGACTTGGCAATTATCATAACTCCTGGAGTGGTTGTAGTTGGAAGTTGAAGAACTTTTATAATAAGAATGGTAAAAGTAGAAGTTTCTGAAATAAGTTGTCTGGAGCCAAACAGTAAATACAAAGCAACAGGGTGAATGGCAGAGATTAGCACTGCCCTTACAGACAGAAGTAGTGTAAGGATCAGGGTCCCTATTATTCAAGGTTTAATTGCCCTTCCTGCAGGGTGACAGTGGGACCACTCCCACCCCTGGTATTCAACTAGCAACTCTGGTTGCAGCCTCTTGGACACATGTTTGGTGTTTGTTAGAGTAAATTAGACCGTGTCTAGGTGCCCAGCACATGGCTACCAATTCAGCAAATCCATTCTTCCCTGTCTCTGTCAGAAAAAGATCTAAGTTTACTTTGCTCTTCCTTTCTTCCCAGGCCTGACTTAGTTCTCTCACTCTCTGTGGTGATACATAGCTCTGACCTAACGATGCCACAAACAGCTGTATATTCTGCAGAGCATCAACCAGCCCACAATATTTCAGGTATTATCCTGATAGGGTCAGATGAGCAAGATGGAGCTAGTACATTGAAAACTTTCTTAAGAAATAGAGATAAGAGGGCTAGGGAGATAGTTCCACCCATAAAGTGCTCATTGTGTGGCTCAAACACAAGGACATGAGTCCAATTCCCAGCATCAATATCAAAAGCTGAGCACGGCAGCACATGCTTATAATCCTAGAGCTGAGGAGGCAGGGACTGGGGTGTTGGATCCCTGGGACTCATTGGCCAGCTAGCTTAGCTTACTTGGACTAGCACTAGGTCAAGCATGGCACTATCTGGTTGATAGTGACCCCTAAGTTGGTCCGGCTTCCACAAGCATATATATATTTAGGTACATTCCCTGCCACACATACATGCTTACATATATGCCAATATTAACACATACACAGAAAGAGAGAGAGAGAGAGAGAGAGAGAGAGAGAGAGAGAGAGAGAGAGAGAGAGAGAGTCAGTGGGCAGGAGATAATTTGTCAAACACTCAAAATTTTTGGATCTGAGGTATTACTTTTCTGTTAAGACATTGCCGAAGGTAACTAAACATGTATTTACATGTAATCTTTGCCCTTACCAAAAATTCTTCATTTTTAAATGAAGAACTTAGGAACTTAAAATTGCCATTTAATTTTAGAGTCTGTCATTCTCATGGTCTTTAAAGTATATGAATAGTAATAAGCAAGTAAAACACTTTTTTGGGGGGGGGGTTTGTGTTATGTGACAAACCCTTGAGTCTTAGCATGTCCACTTAATTTAGCTATTTGTTATTCAACACACCCTCTACCAGTCCATTATTTGATTAAAGATGGCCATCTTATAATATCAGCAGTCTTATGAACACTTGAGTTTAATTCCAATTAGAGCTGTCTTGAGGACAAAACTTAATGCACATTATTAACAGCTCTTTGCACATATTTGCTATTCAACAAAGTTAAGTTTTTGAGCATGATTTTTCCCTTCCTATAGGGAAGCAGGGTCAGCTTACAATTTGAAGCTTGGATTTCTAGGAAATGGTGATCACAAAAGAAAATGGCAGTGATAGAAGCCTCATCCAGAGCAGGAGATGATTACATGAATTAAAAGTTTCAAAATAGTTCAGAAGTCTTCAACTTTGACCCCATTGCTATTGAAGTCAGACCATGCATTACTGCTGTATGGGAATTGTGTTTTTGCTGTAGGATATTTAGCAGTATCTAAACTCCCCATGTTTTAGTTTTCTTTCTGTTGTGGTAAAATATTCTGACCAAAGACAACTTAAGTGGTTGAAGGGTTTATTTAAGTTTACAGTTTACAGTCCGTCACTGAGGGAAGTCAGGGCAGGAACTCAAGAAGGAGCATGAAGCAAAAAAAAAAAAAAACATGGAGGAACACTGCTTGCTGACTTGCTCACAGACTCAAGCTTTATAAACCTTCTTATACAGCCCGGGACCACCTGATTAGTGAATGGTGTCGCCAGCCATGGGCTGGGCCTTCCTACATCAAATTAATAATCCAGACAGTTTCCTGCAGACAGGACAACAGACCAAGCTGATTCATGCAATTTTACAATCCAGGCTTCCTTCTCAGATGACTCTACTAGGCTGGCTCAAGTTGACAAAGGTAATTAGGACACCAAGTAGAAACAACCAAATTCTGATCACCAAAATGTCTCCAGATATTGTCCAATATTTTCAGAGCTCTTAGAGGGATGCCTATGGTTTGACCATGACATGGGGGGAGATTTGCTTGCACCAGGGGAAGAGCTGAGGAACTGGTGACAAAGATTTTGGGAGAAGAAATCTGGGAACTTAGCGATGACCTGTCAGAGTCCGGTGAAAGAAGGCGTCAAAGCAGTCTGTTTGCTTCCAGGACACCAGGGGTCATAATAATGTGTGTAGAAAGAGGAAAGCTTGCTGATGGAAGGAGGAGGTGAGCTTTGGCATCTGAATTTCCAGTGGGGAGTTCTTGGAGGCTGATAGCCCCCACTGGTTTTCATGCCAAGGGATTTTTCATGTGTTGAATTATTATGCTTAATATTGACTACCTGTAGGTGGGCCAACATTTTCCTTTCTGCATCCGCATTACAAGATTTCCAGATAGGGTGACTTTTTTAAGGTCAAGATAAAGATATTTTGCTCTCATTTCTGTTTCTAAATCATTTCTGTTTTGCCCTGTGCTCTCCACAGCCTTCTTGAGTACAGAAGTGAGAGCTGGGGAACAGTTTGGAAGTGTCCCTGTGAAGAGGAAGGGATGCTTCTGTTCCCCATGGTGAGGCCGCAGAGCTGTTCTGCCTTGGCTGTGTCTCGAATCAGCTGAAATGGCATGATGGTATTAGCACGTCTGCAGTCCCAAGGAGGCTCTCATTTACATCTGGCCTTTTCTAGTGAGCAGAAATCTGACACTGATGCACAAGCTCCCTGCCAATGAATCACAGGCCCTATGTTTTCCGGGCTTCCAACCGAAGGCAGATTTTGGCAGCTAGGTGTCCTCTAGAAGGCCAGCGAGATATTACTCATATGCTGCCTTCAAGATCTACTTGCTCTCACCCATGTTAGAAGCCCCTTTGTGATTTCTTAGAAGCTGTGAATTGGACAGGGGTGTAGCCAGGTGATGGACAGGAGACCAGTGAGCAAGGCAGTGTGGGCATCCTGGCCACTCTGGTGAGGTGAGGCTGTTTGTCATGAGAATTGCACTTGCTTGTGTTGGCTCCCAAATGCTCAGCCTTGGCTTGCTAGCTTAGCACAGAACTCCAAAGCAAGGGCTTATTCTTAAACCACCCTTCTCTGGAAAAGTGTTAGACAACAAAAGGTACATAGGGAATGATGTAGGTAAAATGCATCCCAGGAAGGTTTCCCCATCACTGTTTGCCACGGCTTCCTCTCAGTGGGGAGAAAATGCAGAGGCCTTTCTTTTACACTCTCTGACACTTTTTTTTTTTTTGTTTTAAATCTTGGGATCTCTCACCCAAGAGTACAACATATTTAGATTATATTTACCCCACTCTTCCTCTAACTCTTCCTGGGCCCCTTCCATCCTCCTTTCAACTTCAATTCCTCTCCTCTTCCTCCTCCTTCATACTCTCATGTCTCTTTCTCCTTTTCTTTTTATTCCTCTCTTCTTTTCCCTGTACCCGCTTTTTACAACCAATGAATGCTTTACACACACACACACACACACACATCCCCCCCCCCCCCACACACACACGGGGACAGATACTAGAACATGAGCAACCTGCCCTGGCCACACAGCTGGAAAAAACTGATTCTTCTTCTCACAACCCCCACTTGTCAGATGCCCCTCAGTTGGGCTGGGACCTCTCAGTGCCCCGCCCCCGCGCCCCTCTCCTATTCTTTATATATGTCTCTGGATATTTGGTCCACATGTGAATGCATTTCTTGAAAGAAGCCCCTTGTGGTGGGGTTTGCTGGAGTAGTAACCCTGGTGTGTGGGTAGTGCAGGGAAGCCAGGTTGAGGGCTTCTCTAGAAGCACTCATGCCTCTTTTGAGCTGAGTACAGGTTTTGAAATTCAGCGTGGTGTCCAATAATGATGTGTGTGCACCTGTCTCTGGTGTCCACTAATGATGTGTGTGCACCTATCTCTAAGCATGTGACATTTCCCCAAAATGTTCAAAATAAAAATATGCTTAAAATATTTAACAAGCAAACAAAACAAAACAAAACAAACAAACAGTCTCTAAGAGTGAGTTTTGTAGATTTCATTCATTTAATTAGAACAAAAAAACCAGCAAAAGCATCTCTTTTGAGGCTACTTTGTGGCATGAATTTCTGGTTTCAAGGTGAGAAGACAAGGTCCCATGTCCTTCTTGGAAAGGTTGCACCTCTTCATAGGGAAGCAGCTGTGCTGGAAGTCACAAGGACACACAGAAGCATACACTCACCCCCCAGTGTTGGTGTACTAACTGCCAGTTTCTCACAGCTCTGGGGCTCAGAAGTTCACAACGATCCCATTGGCCTTCAACTGGGGTGTCTGCAGGTCTGGGTTCCCCTGCAAGCTCTCTGAGAGCTCTGCTTCTCAGCCCTGCCGGCTCCCTGAGGTTACCATGTTCCTTAAGAAGCGATCCCTTCATCCCTCTTCAGAGCAAATCGCCTCTCTTTCTGCCCACGCTGTCACATTAACTTCCTCTTCCTGGGCCACTAGCTTCTCCCATTTTCTCCTTTTCCATGCAAGTGATTGCTTCAAATCCACCAAAATAATCCGGGATCATCTGTCTCAAGGTGCCCAACTTAACCAATTCCATGGTCCTGAGCATTAGGATGGAGTGAGCTTTGCCTATTCTTATCTATGTGTGGTTCAAATGAGAGAAGTGAGTCAGCGTGGGGCATCAGTGAGGACGGGAGGCAGCAGGTCACAGGAGATCTGAAGAAGGGTGAGCAGTCAGATGGAAGCGGCTGTGGATGAAAGGATGGCAGGCGTGGAAAATGAGGGACACGAGGGGAGCTTGCCCAGGTCCAACGACTGTGAAGGGATTTTCTGAAGAACTCTCCTTTTAACTGAACAGGAAGGGACAGCTTTGAGGCAGAGGGATGATTCAGTGCAAGTTTTGGATGTGGAGGAAGAGAGGTAGAGTGCAGTGTGTCTGAGATACTGACAGACAAATTATGGCCTGGCTTGAGGAGGAAGAGAGAGAGGTGGGGAGGGGGAGAAGATGGAGGGAGAAAGGGGGAGGGTGAGAGAGAGAGAGAGAGAGAGAGAGAGAGAGAGAGAGAGAGAGAGAGAGAGAGAGAGAGAGAGAGAAGAGAGAAGAGAGATTAAGGAACAGCATCAGGATGAAGACCAGCAGGAGCAAGCCATCGAGGTCAGCAAAGCTTGGTGAAGCCTTGTCCATTTTTAGGCATCTTTATCAGCCACATATGTGGCAACACATCTGCATGGGGTTCTTGGAAACATAAGAGAAAAATGATTCTACTCCTCCAAGTGTCATTTGCATGCAAATGGTTGCCTTCAGATTGACATGTGTTGCAGGTTACTTAGAGGACTGAGGCTGCACACTGAATTATATGTCTTTGTGATTATCTTGGTTTCTGAACATTTAGGGTGTTTTGCTTATTTTTTTTTAGGAAGGAGCTGAGTTATGGACTTAGGACATCATGCAGAAAACACTAATAGATGATTGTTGCTACCCATGGATGTTGATTTTGTGCCTGTTACAGAACACCTGAGATAGTTATTTGCAATGAACAGAATTTTAGCTCATACTTCTAGAGTCAGGAAGGTCTCAGACTGAGGGCTTATACCTGACCAGGGGTTTCTTGTTATAGCATATCATGGAAGAAGGAAGGACAAAGGGACATGTGCCAATGTGTTGGCCTTTGTTACAGTGAAAACAGAGACACAAGGTAAAAGGAGGCTCAAGACTTCAAAGCTTTCAGGCCATGGTCACTTAGCCCCATTGTTTCTAAGCCCACGTTGAGATGGAACATCATTCCATGGAGCATGTGGTAGAATAAAGAGGTTAACCTCCTGGTAGACAGGAATCAGAGAGGCAAAGAGAGGAGCAGAGAGAACTGGGTGAGCATACATGCAGACCACAGCATCACTCGTGTTATTCTTCATTGCAGTAGTGCTCTGGCATCTGACCACCTCCATAGCCAGCCACACCCCACATCTGTTTTAACTCTCCAGCTTATTTCACGGCTGTTTTCAGTGTAACTGCTGTAGTCCAGATTCATTTCTTATTAGATTAATTTATTCTCTACCCCCAATAAACCATCTATTTGTCCCACTTCTGTAACTCCCCTTCTGCCAGGACCCCAGCTTCCAGCCTAGGAGTGGTAAATGCATCCTTTAGGGTCTCGGTTTCCTTGTTGCCTAGCAAACCTTTCCAGAACTGAGGCAGACATTCAATGTGCTTCTTTATTAATCCTTGCGATATTATTAGGACAGTAAGACATGAGAGAGGGTTATAACTTTGAAGTTCATGAGTTCAGCTGAATATTTAATAGCTTGGAGGATGTAATCCAACCTCGTGGATCTTTATTTTCCCCACTTTATGGAAGAACACAATAAAAACTGAAACACATTCAAGGGAGATAATGTTTTTAAATTGACTTTTAATTTGTTTTCAGAATTTCATACTGTATTTATATCATTTTTACTCCTCTCTCTTTCCCCTCTAACTCCTCTCCTATCCCTCCTCCTCAATTTCATGATGTCTTTTATTCAATTATGGTAATTAATATGCATATATGTGCACATAGATATGTATAAATACAACCTGCTTGAATCTACTCACTGTTGCTTGTTTGTGTGCATCTAGGGCTGACCACTTAGGACTGGACCCCCTTATCATGGGGCTGGTCCTTGCAGAAGCCATGAATTACCCCTAGGTCTTCATCTAGTGGCTGCACATCCTTATGAAACTTTGCCCACCCACATTGGCATGTCAACTGGTGCTGTTATTATTTAGGCCTTGCTTATGATCATGTTGTTAAGATTTCATGCATGCAGCTTTGCTGTCATGTATAAAAAACTCCATCTCTCAGGAGGCATCCTAGTCTTCTGGCTCTTATAATCCTCCTGTATGTTCTTCTGTGATAGCCTCTTATCCTTAGAGGTAGAGATTGTGCTGTAGATATATATATAGCTTGGATTTGGACACCCCACAGACAGACAGTTCTCTACATTTTGACAAGTTGCTAATTTCTGTAATGGTCCCCATATTTTGCACAAAGAAACTTCTTTGATGAAAGGGGAGAGATAAATTTATCTGTGGGCATAAGGAAAAATATTTATAATGTAATTGGGAATTCCATTGGCTTAGTAACATGGCAGTAGTAGGTTCTCCTCTGGGGTCCATGACCTCACCAGCTACAGTTAATCAGCTGAGTTTACAGTACCAGGCATGAAATCTCTCCTACTGAGCCAGACTTAAGTCCATCCAGGTGGCTGTTGGTTACCCTGAGATATAAATGTCACTGTTGAACCCTTGGCTATCACCATACTGGTCATTGTTGTGGTTTACAGCAGCATAGGACTAGTGATTTCTTTTCTCCTTGGAAGCTTGCTTTCAACTCTTAGAAATGATGACAGATGGTCCTTAGTGGACCACCTCCCCCTACCCCACCGTGTATGTGCAAGTGCAGGTTCATGAATATATATTTGCCTACACTGGCTTTGGTTATTTAGTGTCTTTTTTTGGTTCCATCAGGATTTTAGGATGGCTTTTCTCTTTCTATGCAATATGCCATTGGAATTTTGGTAAGGATTGCATTGACTGTGAAGACTACTTTGGAAAGAATGATTATCATACTAACATTGCTCTTTCTATGAAGACAAATCAGGAGTTTCCTTGGGCTGCTGAAGATATTGGCACAATAGAGGTAGTGGCTGTATAGAGGAGGTAGAACCAAAAGTATGTAAGGCATTCTGGGAAAGAAGATCCTAGAGAGAGGGAGAGATAAGGAGGGTGGCTGGAAATTCTCCAATATTAGCCCAGGCAGAAAGACTATAGGAAAACTATATCCAGATGTTCTCTTAGGAACTTCATTTTGTGGGCTGTTCACTGAAATCCCTAATTATTAATCCCAATCTCTAAAAGATTCGGTTTTGGAGTCAAAGGGAAGGGACCTGTCTTGATATTTAAGTTGTATTGGAATGAATTAATCAAGACAAGAAACACAGGGAGGCTGCACTAAACAGGAGTCATGGATAGGAAATGATATCTCCAACACATCTGTGGAGATTGATGGATGAGCAGAAGGTGGGAGGTTCTCTATGGAGATTGAGAGTCTAAGCAATTTTCAATTTAAATTCCCTGGCAGCTGACGAGAAGACAGAGCACCCCGAGATGCTCAGGCAGGTGCCAATCAGACTACAGCTCTTTGATGATGATTAAATGAAGTGGTTTAGCTCCAGACACAGTACTGAGACCAAGACACACTGGGGTTTAGTCACTGACAGTAGCTCTTTTTCTCCGGTTCTGAATGTGTGATGGCAATTTGTGACTGTATCTTTTATCTTTGTGATAATTCTGTAATTCTTTGAATACAGAGCATGTCTCTCACTGGTCATTTCATAAAGATTCACAGACACTTCCTTACTTGAAAGTATAGCACACCTGTAAGATACCAATCTTACCTAAAATGAATTTATAATCTAAAAGGGGAGGCAAAATTCACACAGATAATTTTAATTCAAGCTACAAAGCAACATTTCAAAAGTTGGGCCTTGATTTTTCTGTTTGACTCACACAAAGCTCATATATGTGTGTGTGTGTGTGTGTGTGTGTGTGTGTGTGTGTGTGTGTGTGTTCTTTTTTCAGTTTTGTGCCCACATACTAAAATTTGGAAGTTTTATATAAAATTTTTAATTTATTTAAGATTCTTTCATATTTAAGTTCACTGCTAAAGATACCTATGGCAGTCCCAATGCTAATAGGTACT
This sequence comes from Peromyscus eremicus, assembly GCF_949786415.1. NCBI lineage: Eukaryota > Metazoa > Chordata > Mammalia > Rodentia > Cricetidae > Peromyscus > Peromyscus eremicus. Next base: position 33,603,147 of record NC_081426.1, read on the forward strand.
CAACAATAGTTATTGGATAAATAAATAAGGAATGAATAAATAGAGTCACTAGTACATCAAAACATATTTGATTCAGGAGGACAGAGATTCTGTCTTGTTTGTCTCTACATTCATAATATATTAGAACATAACATAGGTTGTGAGTTAAATAAGACCCCTTCATGAGCAATGATAGTCTGCTGAGTACAATGTACTAGCAGAGTTCTAAGTGAAGAATGTGAAAGTACCCTTCTAGTCTTCTCATGGACATAAACCATCAGACACCAAATGTGTAACAGGCATGTACAACCTGTTGACAATGTGACTTGACAACTGTCATCTACAAAGTTCATGTTGGAGAATAATGCAATTGCTGGGCTGAGGCTGTAGCTCAGTTTGTAGAGTATTGGTCTAGAATGCATGAGACCTTGGGTTTAATTTCTAGCTCTGCATCAACCAGGTGTTGTGGCCTATGTCTAGAATTCCAAAACTTGGGTGGTATAAGCGTGGGGATCAAAAGCAGAAGATCGTACCAATTATATAGAGAATTGGAGGCTGGTATGGGATAGATGAAACTGTATCTCAAAAATTGCATCAAAAATGCCTCATAACCTTTTAAGCAAATTTGTGATTTTTGTGTTGGGCTGCATTTATAGGTATCCTTGGTTGCATATCGCTGTATGTGTCTCATAGTCTACAGGTTGGAAATGCTGCCTACATTATCTGTTAGACCAAGAATGTGGAGTAGAACCCATAATAAAAGGATGTGTTGAAGCAACTCAAAGGATGCCTTCAGGGGAATTAACATGGAGCTATGCCAATAACTACAGTAATATCTATTATTTACTGAGCTCTCTAAGAACATCAACCCTGAGTTAAACGTGCTCATAGAAAGCCTACCAAGTTTTCACAGTTTGGGGCTTGTCTGGTTATTTGTCTGATCCAGGAAGCTCTGACTGGAGTAAATCTATTCCCTGTGTTCTCATCTCTTAAGCCGAGCGTGAGCTCATGGTGGTAGAAGATGTTCAAAGGCACAAGTGGCCCATGCTTTAAAAAGCCCTTAGTGGCATCACTATTTTACCCATGCCACTGGTCATTGCCTGTCATTTGTTTAGTCCAGTTCCCCAGGGAGAAGCTGAGGATCCTCTAAGCAGCAGGGTGGAAGGTGTGCATAGTTGGGGGTGAACTTCTCAGCTTTCTATTGCGGTGACAACGTATGTGAGAAAGAGAAGAAGGACAGATTTACTTGGGCTCATGCTCTCAAGAGTTTCAGCTTGTGTTGGCTCTGTTGCATGTCAGGGCAGCAAGTAGTGGTAGAGCAGAACCATTTACCTCATATCAGTCAGGAAGCAGAAAAATCTACAAGGAAGGGCAAGGCCTAGGCCCCCTATCACCCATGTCCTCCAACTCGCTACTTCAAAATTTACTACTTCCCAATACTGCAGACTACTTAGTTAGTCACCTAGTAGTGGGTTAAATTGATGAAATTAGTACCCATGCTATCTGATCTCTCTCTTGATAGTTCCACTGTCAGGGAACCAAACTCATCAGACTTTTGAGATTCATATCCAAACCATACTGGGGTACAGAATTATAACCACTCACATAATAAACACTAAATGTGTTGAAATTGTTACAAGGAAACTAAGGTTTGCATTACAAACCCAGACAACAAAACTTTAGAGATGGTGAATTTGAATTTCAAATCCAGATGTTTCTTCCCCACATTTTTTTTTTTTTTTATGATTAGCATTCTACTTTGAAGGAACAGGGACAATCTAGGATAAAGACACAAGCATCACACTCTAAAACATTGAAACAAGTAAAGTTTTTTTTTCCCTTTGTAATGAATTATGGATACAGAGATAAAAGTGAATGAACACACTGGAAAAAATGGAGGCAAAAGGCTGTGTGTGTTGGGGGAGGGGGTGAAGAAGCAGAGACCTCCATGAGCACAGAGTGGAACTGAGTGGAAGGAAGCAGAAAATCTTTCTCCAAAGAGCTGACATGTAGGTGGATTGTGGAGACAATTTCACAGAAAGAAAGGAAGGGGTTGCTGGTAGAGAGGAATGTAGATTGACAGGCTGTAGAACAAGATCCATTGCTTGGAATTGAGCTGAACACATTGAATTCTTTAAACACAAGCCCTCAGATATTCGAGGCTTCAGAATCATTTGAAGCTCCTAGTACAAAGGCAGTGTCGGGGTCTATCATTAAAGGTTTGTATTCAGCCTGTGTGGCCTAGAGACTAAGGAGTTAGTATTTTATACAGCAGCTCAGTATCTGATGCAGGAGCAGAGAATCCCTTTGTCATCCTTTCAGAGTGGTTTTCTTGTCCCTCAAATTCATGCTCTGGAAGCTTGGTCCCATGTGCAATAGTTGTGAAAGGTGGTGGGACTTTCAAGAGGTGAGGATCGGGACTGGGGCTGTAACTCAGTGGCACAGCACTTGTGTAGCATGTCTGAGGCCTTGGGTTTGAATCATGAATAAGAAGTAGGGCAAGTGGGAGGTGACTAGGTTCCTAGGACCTGACCCTTAGGAGGGATTGATTCTTATCTGGAGAGGGTAGGTTTGAGTTTCAAGGACTGGGTTGGTTCCTATCAAAGCAGGGTATTTGACCTCTTCTACATGCACTTCAGTGTTCTTGTTTCCTTTATCACTATGTGTGATGGTTGAATCTTGGTTGATAACTTGACAAGATTTAAAATCACTCAGGTGTCACAGTTCTGGGTATGTCATTTAGAAAGATTAACCCCTGAATGTGGGTAGTACCACCCTAAGGACTAAGATTCTAGACTGCAAAACATGGAGCCATTGAGCTGAGCACCAACATTCTGTCTCTGCTTCCTGGCTGTGAGTGTAGCTTGACCAGCCTCCTTGACCTCCTATTGCTGTGCCTTTCTTGCTATGCTGGACTTCACCCCCAAACTGTGAGCCCAAATAAACCCTTCCTGTCTTAAGTTGCTCTTGTCAGATATGTTGTAGTAAGAAAGAGAAACATAACTAATACACTGACATCATACTCTTATTCAAGTTTCAAAATGATGAGCTAAAAATGAACCTGATTTTCTTTTCCAGTACCCACCTTAGGTGTTTTATATCAATACAACATGCAAAAGACACACAGAGATTGATAAGCCCTTTCCATGCATTGAAGGCAGCAGAAGGAAGATAGGAGGTGATATGGTCTAATAACCAAGCAGAAGAAGGAGGCTCTTCAAACCATGTTGAGTTCTGAGTTCACTTTCTATGCAATGATGACATTCCACAATAAGTTAAGAGAATTTTATGATCCCATGTAAATGTTGGAAGGTCAATTTTCCTCCATTGTAGCATTCAGATCAGAACTGACAAAGTGTTGAAAGAGAGCAATCACTCAGAAGTGATTGTTAGGGTATAGGTGGACCACATCAAAGATGGGACATTATGACTTGAAAATTTTAGTCTGAGTCGTAGTTGTAAGCTGACTGTCTTCATTTATGATATGTTGAGTGAATGTATTGTAAATTAAAAATGAATAGATTTGGAGGAGATAGAAAGACCTTTGTGAGGCCAGCACTGATAAACTCTAATAGAGCAGGAATTTGCTGAACTCTAATTTTTGATTAAATAAATATTGGTGGTATGTCTTCATTCTGAAATGCATCCTCTACCCAGATAGAACCTACTTTCAGGCCAGTGTTCTTTGAAAAAGTATAACTCCTTTCCTGAAAGCTCCTTAAATATACACATCTCCTTCCAAGATTAATTAGGCGATCTCCCTGGGTCAGTTCTATTAACCTGTAATTAGGATGTAAAGTTGCTCACTCTCCAGGACACTGTAATTGCATCTCACCATGTGCAGATACACACTGTACTGGAAAACAACTGGGAAAAGGAAACCTGGTGGCAGGGCACAGTGCTGTTGGCTCCTGGCCTGGTCCTAAGTGTGGCAAGCCAGTTTCCTGATCCTTCTTTACCCAGTGGGTCCTGATAAGGATGCTTATGAAAGGAAGCTGGAGGGAGACTGAAGTGTCTGGGGGGATACTGCACAAAGCAGCCCAGGCCCTTTGCATAAGCATGTGCCTGACTCCTAACTTCCTCCCCTGTGTCTGCAGCTTATTTTCAGCAGGACGAATGACTTAAGTTTCACTCACCAGTGAAAATGCTAAGGCTTTAGGAATGGTAGGACAGGAATTAGTCCCCACATTTCAAAAACGAGAGTTTGAGGATAAGATTTCAACCTGGTTCTCCTCATTTTCCAACCCAGTGCCCCTGAGCAGATAGGTGTATGGAAATCCCAGACCTCACTTTCAAAACAGCTTGGGAGGGGGTGGGAGTTTGAATGTAATTGGCCCCCACAATCTCATAGGAAGTGGCACTACGAGGAGGTGTGGCCTTGTTGGAGGAAGTGTGTCCCTGTGGGGGTGGGCTTTGAGGTTTCATATACACAGGGTACCTACCACCCAGTGTGTCAATTGATTTCCTGTCGCTTGCAAGATGTAGCAGTCTCAGGTCCAGCACCCCCTCTGCCGGCATGCCACCCTGCTCCCTGCCATGATAATTGATTGAACCTCTGAACCTGTAAGCAAGCCCCATCAATTAACTATTTCCTTTACAAGAGTTGCCATGGCCATGGTGTCTCTTCACAGCAATACAAATCCTACTAAGATAGAGGATGCGAGCATTCTCATCGTTGTCACCAAAATAACCAGAACAGCCTGAAAGAGGAAAGAGCTATTTTGACTCATAGGTTCAATGAGCTTAGTCCATGGATGTTTAGATTCATAGTATTAGGAGAGGTGTCATGGTGGTAGCAGCATGTAGCAGAAGAAGCTTTTTCCTTCATGGAGGACAGGAAGCAATGAGCCAGGAAGAAGAGCAAGACCAGATCCACCATTCTAAGGCACTTCCATAGTGATATACTTTCTGCAACACAGCTCCACTCTACCTTCCAAAGTTTGCCAGGACTTTCCAGGATAGTGCCACTAGCTGGGGACCAAGCATTCACACATGCAATGGCAGGACATTTCACAACCTAACCATAACAGAAGATGATTCTCCTTCTCCATCTATGTGTTCAATATCTCTTCCCGAGCCACAGTATGAGACCCAATGCTCTTGACACGCTCCTGTTCCTAGCTTTACTGAGATTATACCCTTACAATTAATTAATTGGTTACAGGTTTTTTGTATCTTTTTTTTTTTACTTTCCATAAAAAGAAATGTTATAATTACAAAGAACAACTATAAATGTCTATCAGCATCTTCATCAGTCACAATGCAAATGTCTTCTATTTTCATCAACCACTCCTGCCTCCACCAAGGCTCATCTTGGAAGAGGAGATGGAAAGAATGTAAGAGCTAGGAAATGGTGGGGAAGTGCTGCTGAATGATATCTTCTAAACATGACAGAGCTGCTGTACTTGTGACACCATGAGTCATCACTTATACAAGACTCACATAAGCCCTTAAAATCCCAACATGGACACAGGAAGGGCTACTGAAGCCCCAGTCCTAGATGAGCTATTGGCCCTTGATAGCAAGCAGCCTAGGGACCGATAGTTTTTTTTTAGGGGGGCACTAGTAGATTGCTTATGCTCCAGTGGACAACCCCATAGCCATGCACACACAGGTATGGTATGATTGGAATATTTTTTTAAAGAAGACAAAGTTGGGAGGGAAATGTATGTGGGGCAATCTTCGGGGAGTGGGAAGGAGAAACAAGGGGTGGATATGATCAGAATACCATTGTACACACATACAAGAATAAAACTTTAATATGTGAATATTCTCATTCCAACTGTCTTCTCTGTTTCTGCTCTCAAGCAACATGAGGGATGATGATGTTTCTTTGTGATAGAACAGATGATCCACAAAAGAAATCTGAAAGGAAGAAGAGAATTGCACTGAGTTTTAAAGTGGCCCCTCTCCAGTATGTGAACAGTTCAAATTCCAGAACCTGCAGATGTGTCTGTGAGAAAAAGAGTCTATGGCTATGCTGGAGGCTCTTGAGATGAGGTCATTTGGATTGTCCAGATGAGCCCTGACTCCAATAAGAAGTGTTTTTATTAGAGCGAGAAATGAAGAGAACAACAGAGACAAAGAGAAGGTTGGGTGAAACCAGAGGAAAAGCTTAACATAGCCCTAAAAACCTAAGGGCAACAGAGCTTGGGAGAAATGAGATTTCCCTTGAACATTTGTGGGGAGTCAGACCTGGTGACATTCATCTTGGAAGGAATGTTTTTCTGTTGTAAGCCATTCAGTATGTGATTTGTTTGGGCAGCTTCAGAAAACCAATGTCACAGGGCTCACTCAGGACAGCCATGAAGACCAGGCAGGTGGGCATGCAGGATGGAAGCTTTCAGGAGGTAATGCCCCAGGTTCATATAAACACAAGGTAAGACACTTGCAAGAACCCAGGAATCATCCTGAAGTATCTAGCCTGTCTCACTCCAGTTGGAGCTGCAAAGAGTGGGTTCCAGAACCTGCAAGACACTTAGACTAATTGATATTTCAAGAAAGGAGAAACACCAGCTTGCTACTGAGGTGACTCATACTCATGCTTATCTCTACATCTTTTATAATAGCCAAGTTATGAAATCAGCCTTGGTGCTCATAAACTGCAAATGAGTAAAGACACTGCAGTCCATACACACAATGGAGTATTATTCAGGCTTAAAGTGGAATGGAATTTTGTTATTTGCAAGAAAAACTGATGGGACTGAAGATCATCATGATAAGGGAAGTACAGCTAAAGACAAGTGACATACATTTTCCCTCATGTGTGGAACCTAAGGGAAAGAAAAGAATATGAAAATAAAAGGTGGACTCTTAGGGATGTGGATAGGAAAAGAAAGAGGGAGTAGGGGGAGGTGGAGGAAGACTAGAAAGAATCATCATGAGAGTGAATCTGAACAAAGTACATCATATGCATAATGTCATAATGAACCCTTCATTTTGTACAATAAACATTTAATTAAATAAAAATGTCAGCATGTCAAATCTTAGAAAGGCCAATAGACCACCCCTGAGAAACAAGACAAACTGTTCACAAAGGGCCTGACACCAGTGGGTACTTGGTAGTTGTCTGGTTTTATCTTTGCCCTTTGGTGCGTTGATGTCTGTTAATTCGTCATCAGAGGGGACTCCAACCCAGAAAACAGGAAAGGCTCTGCTCCCACCCACACCACACCTCACCTCAGTTCTGAATATATCATTCTTATTTCTTCCTGACAAGCTGAGGATCAGAGATGGCCAGTGACATTTCTCTGTGTTGAATCTAGAGTCAAACTCCGAACTCTGTTCTTTCCCAGCCATCCGTAGGAACCAAGTCTGTGCACAGCCCTTGACTCTCCCATGAGTTTTGGATTCCTACTTTTCTTTTGGGCAGCTAATGTTCCTGTTGAGGACCTAAGACTGAAGAGACTGTTTCTATCTTCTGTTGAAACGTGGCTCCACAGGAGGGAGCAATCCCAGAGTAAACTTGAAATATAAATGAAGAATAAGAGAAATGTCAAATGGAAAAAGAATAGTTATTAGAGGCAGTTAGACTTTTGGTAAGCAAGAGCCTGAAGTTCACACTCCGCAGAAAAATGCCTTCCCTTCTCTAAGAATTCACAGATTTGAAGCTGCTTCTGCCTCAGTTGGACCAAGAAGCCACCCTGTGGCTCCTTTCTTCCGTGGCTCCTCAATGCTTAAAACACCTCTGAAGCGAGTGAGGAAGTAACTTCCCATTTTTGCCAATGTTTGCTTTGCAGTGTTGAATGAGTCTTCTATGCAAACTGCTAAGCTAATTGAACTGCCATCATTTCAGCTGAAAAAAACACTTGGGCTTGCCAAAGTGCATTTGCTTGTGTACACAGTGTCACCAAGAGGGGGCTGGAGCCTAAATGCCAGGTGCAGGGTGGAAAGCTGTGTGTTTGGGGGTGATGGGGGCTGGGATGAGAAGGACTCACTTCATACTCCAACAGACAGTTTCTTTGACTCAGGAGGGCCAAGAGACTTGCCCAAGGTTGCAGACTGAGAGGGAAGTAGAAGCAATCCGGGTCCCACCACATGCTACCAGTTCCACATTGAGTCAAGCTGATCTTGCAAACAGGAAAATTTAATTTCCTTCTGCACACCTGAGATTTTATTCAGTTAAAGGCCTGGGCCTTAGCTCTGTCCTGTATCAGTCCTCTTCTTTGATTATATCCTGTGTTCTTTATGAGCTGTTCAGACTCCTGTGAATATGAGACCTTACCTAAGCACAGAGATACATGAATAAATAAAATATAAAAGTACCAGGCTCCAGGAAAGACTCTCAAAAGGAGCATCCAAACTCTTCATGAATCAGATTTATTTGAACAAAGAAACATCAACCTTAAAAAAAAAAGGAGAGAGAGAGCAACTTATTCTCTTGGCAGATTTATAAAACTGGATTTTTCCCTCTCAAACTATGTACCAAGTGTGTGATGAGGTCCAAGAAATGGCCCAGGGAATTGTAATATTCTCTTCTCCAGATTTAAAAGACTCCTTCTGGGTTGGGGAAATGTCCAAGGAACTTGCAACGTGGCTGGCAATGAGATGAAGCAGAAGTCTGACGAGGAGATGAGAGGTGGCACTTGTCACACTCGACCCACTCTGCTACAAAGGGAGAGATTGGATGCCAACCTGGAACTCATTAAAGAAATAACCTTTTCCCTGTAATTAAAATCCTGCTCAGATCAAAGCAGAGCTTTTTAGTGGTTGAAAGGCACCAGGTTCAGATAAGGATTCTCTGGTATTTGGAGGTCAAGTGATCTCTTCTATCAGAGGATAGACTTTTAGATATGAGCCATTGGGTGTTGTAGTCAAGAAACTCTACCAGTAATAGCCAGTGCTGGGCTTGGTACTTGGCCAACAGATGCATTTAATAAAACCTAGAAAAACAAGATTAGGCTATCCTTAAGTGATACCTTAGTATTTCATAAATTCATCTCCATTCTCAGAAAGTTATTTCCTAAGGAAAACATTGAATATGCCACTATAATATAGAAATAAAACGTGATAACACCAACCTCCACATTTACAGACAGAGAACCTCAAGAGTATGTGAAGAGTGCATTCATCTCTGCAAAGCCCATTGGTGTTCAATATGAGTTGGAATAGATCACTAATGTGTATAACAAGGGGCTGGAGAGGTTGCTTATGGGTAAGAGTGCTTGCTGCCCAGACATAGGAACTTCAGTTCAGATCTCCAGTATCCATGGAAAAAGCTAGTGTGACCATGAGGGCCTGTAACTTCTGTATTGGAGAGAGGAGAGATGCTTTATGGTTCTAATGAGACAGGGGGAATCCTTTAGAGATCTCTAACTAGATAGTCTAGCCAATAAATGGCAAGCTCCAGGTTCATTGAGGCCATGATTCAAGAGAATAAAGCAGAAATTGATAGAGTAGAACACCTGACATCTTCCTTTGGCCTCCCTGCATATATATAGGTGTACATATATATATATAGGTGTACACATGCGCATGCACACACATAATGAAATGTAACTAATCTTCATATAATGGCTACAAGGACTTTATGTTGGTATGTGTAGCATCCTAGCACAATATAGCCATAACTACAAACAGAGAAACCAGGGCTCTGAGCACTTAAGTCCCTCATACATGGGCAGGAAAATAGAAGGGCTGAGTCCTGCACTCGAACCTGGGCCAGCTGGCTCCTTAAACATTGTACATGATGCTTCTCTAGCTTTCTTACCAGCTCTCAAAATCTAGATCCTGCATCCATCTGCCCAGCTTCCTTTAAAAAAATATACCCCCCCAAAATCTCTAAGCAATAGACTTCATCACTTTTATGTTTATTTTTATTGCTGTATTTTTTATTATTAACTACTATATTTACCTAAACCTCTCCCAATAGTGGCCCGGGAATCCAACACGTTCTCTAGGAGGTAGCTGTGCTTATTCCATTTTATACCCAGCTCGCCAGCAGCAAGGGGTGAAGGAGGCTCCCTCTGTGGCAAAGACAGAAAACAGCAGTTAGCACTGAAGTCAAGGGTAGGTGCTGACTCTAGGGTTGAATTCTGGCTTTCTCTCTCTTTGTCTCTGTCTCTGTCTCTCTTTTTCTGAAAAACTACCACCCAACTCACATTTAACTTACAATTTTTCTCACACTTGTTGCCTATCCAGAATGAGAGGGACAGTTCTAAGAAGGCCCAGTTTCCTTCTGTGGTCCTTTTGTGCTGGCCTGGCCATCTATGGACTCTGTCTCCTTCTGCGCCTCACTGGAGGCTTCTCAAAAGCTCTTCTTTATCTAGATCTTTCTAAGATCAGAGGTCTACTCAACTGTGATTTTATGATTTCTCTCTCTTTGTCTCCTTCTTTCCCTCCTTCCCTGCCTCCCTCCCTCCCTCCCTCCCTCCCTCTTCCTTTTCTCTATTCTGTTTTTATGGTTGGGTGATGTCTTCCTGATGACATAGGGTAGGCTGAGTATTTCTGGGTGCAGTGTGCATGAGGACCCAGTCATTGTCCATAAGATTTTTCTTGTTTGGCTCTCATCTTCCCACTGACAGTCTGGTCTGTCTTTGAGTCTGTGTTTAGGGATCCTGAGAAGGCCTGAAAATGTGTTCTTGTGTCAAGGACAGATGGTGGCTCCAGGGTCCTACTCAAGAGGAGGGAACTTGAGCAGCCTCAGCCTGTGAAGAGGCCTGAGGACATGCTTACATTGGGCACACTGCTCTTTCACTGTCTAGTTTAGGTCCTGGCCAGGTGCATCAGTGCCCCTGAATATGAGCATTCTTTGAGAGACAGCTCTTTCCCCATTAGCCCAAGAGGGCTATATTCCTCACTGTGCCCTTCCTGTGCATGAGGCAGAAATATCAATTGTGGTTCTATGACCCTTAAGGTCAAAGGAGAGCCCAGTGGATTCTGAAGATTTCAGCAAATTCCCAGGATGCTTCAAGCTCAAGGTCACTCTGGCACTAAAGTGCATGTCTTTCTGGTCAGTGCAGTCTCTTCACTCTTATTCGTTTCACACCTGAAGCTCCATCTTCTTCTTGAGTCAGGACCTGAATTCTTCCCAGCAGCCTAACAGTGACTAACACCAGGAGCAACTCTTTCAGTTAGGATCAGACTTTCTGGGCCCCTGTCTGTTCATCTCTTCCAGAGGACAGAGCTCCCAAATAGAATGTTGAATCCAGTTTCCACTTGTATGCACTGACTCTTACTGCACACCCTTGCTGGTCCTCAGTCTGTCATAGGTTCATGGTAATGATCCAGTCACTTCTGTCTCATAAGCTTGCCATTGAGTGGGGTGAGGGAGGGCAGATGAAGAATTCTCAGGAGAGACTTCTCTGAGTCGGATCTTGCTAGTGTTATCCTTAATGGTGGAAATAGTTAAATGATATGAGATAAAGAGTGTGTCTCACTGTGAGATTCAGTGAAGCAGGGAGGGAAGGTCAGAATGGTCCCTGCCTAAGGCCAGACATGAGAGCTTTAGAGTTTCTCTTTGATGGGACTGAACTGAGCTTCTTGGAAATCTGGAGGTGGTCAAGTAGGACTTCTCAGGGCCGCAGTAAGCATACAACAGCTGATGGGGGCATTTTTTCTCTGGTTCTTTAATGGCAGTAGCAGATGTCTTAGCAGACTTCAGGGTATGGTCGCCAGTCTACACATGAGTTCAATTTCTGCCTCTGCACTAAGTGAATGAGCTGCCCATATTATCTTTTTAAAATTATTTTTTGGTTGAGGAAATTATGTGTGTTTATGGGTCATTTGAGCTCTGAAGTATGTATACATTGTGGGATGGTTAAATCTAAGCTAACGAAAAAATGGATCAGCTCATGTGGTGATCATGCTGGGAGAACATGGAATAGCAATCTCCACGATTTCAAGAATAAAATGAACCATCCAGAATGCTGGTTGCTACGCTGTGTGATTGCCACCTTCCACACAGCCCTCCAATCTAATTGTAATTACTTATCTTTTGACCAACATGTTGCCTTTCCTCACCCCAGTAGGCACCCCAGCCATTCTACTCTCTAATTCTATGACTCTCCATTTTTACATTCCACACATATGAGATCCTGTGGTGTTTGTCTTTCTGTGCTAGATGCTTATGTATGCTGTAGCAATCGATAGGGTTTTCATTCTGTCTACAGCTGAAGAACCTTGTTTTTTTTTTTTTTTTTTTTTTTTTTATTCATCTCTTGATGAACATTTAGGCTAATTCTGTATATTGGCTCTTGTGAACTCCACTATGATAAACTTGGGAGTTCATCCAGGTCTTTGACATATTGACCTTGCAGGGCCCCTTTAGGGGCCTTTTCTCTAAGCATCTGCCGTTGCTTGTAACTGGGACTCCTGCAGAGAGACACACTGTGCCTTTACCAGACACTGCAGCACACTTAACTTCATGAGGTTCTTTCTCCAGGACTGGGGTAGCATTCTTCTCTCAGTTGCAGAAATAAAGAAGTGGAGACTGAAAAAGCCAGAGACACTCAGTGTCTCTGAGCTTCATGGAGACGCATGCAAATGCAAGGCTGTTGTCTCTCTGTCTTCGCCTTCTCATTCACCACCTTGTTATATGATTTCTGCTTCCATGTGGGACTAGTTCTCAGCACCAACAGAAAATAAGGCAGACTTAACAAACAAACACACAAAACAAAAACTTGGGAGGGTGAGGTATAGAGGTTTACAAAGCTTACTCCTGTTGTTAAGCAAGTTTGAGTTCACACACAAAGGGCATCAGAAGTGGCGCCACACTGCCTCCAGACATGAAGAAGAAATCAGTTCAAGTACCATCTTTTCTCCTTCCCACCTCCTATTTCACATGGGAATGTGCCATTTTCTTTATACCCACATTAATTTAAACCAACACGTGAATGTCAAACTTATTCTCATTAATTTTAATTTTATAACATTTTTCTCCATCCTGTGTAGAACCTCCCTTTGAATGCTGGAATCTGTTTCATGTGGCTACACTCACACTGATTATTTAACCTTAGATAATTTTTTAACTACTTCCTTCCAAAACTCTTCCACACAAACTGCAATAGGGCAGCATTTCAAACAGGGTAATCAAGATGCTCGTGATATGCCATCTCTTTCCATTGGTTCTATGACTATTTATTACGATCAATCCACGTGAGTTTATTTAATGGGCAATAGCGATTTACTAAAACATAAATTGAGGAAATACACTCACGAATACAGAATGGAGTAGACAGCTGAAGTCGTCCTCTGATCTGACCGGGTGTGAATCCACCTTGCTGCCAGGAGCACAGAGAAAGGGCATGTGACCCTTCTCCCTCTCCTTTTAAGAGGTCACCTACAATGGCAGGAAGCACTGCCTTCTTCAGGCTCTATAGCCCAACGTCATGGGTGGAGCAAATACCACTACAACTATTATTTTACCCTTTTAATTTCCTTCTTTTAGAAGGTGGGGACTGGTGATTTAAAATGAGAATCCATAATGAGGAAAGCTTGAATTCAGACTGGAAACAAATATACATGCACCTCCATGTACTGTATCCTAGAGAACGATGCAGATGTCCTGAATTTTAAAATGATGTATGAGTTGTGATCAAGACAAAAAAAAAATTAGATTTATTTGAAAATCTCAGGTTCTTTTTTTTTCAATCCTGTTTAACCTTGGGAAAGTCATTTAAGCACTCTGGAACAGGTTTTCTGGGTTACTTTTTTATGTAGATGACCTCACAAAATAGTCAAAAGGAAAATGGTGTATAATTTTGTAGTTATGAGAAATGCAGGCATCCATTAGTTCAATCATAACCACATGACATATATTTAGGGAAGCCGGGCTTTGAACCATGGATACCTAGCATCGGGCCTCAATAAATACATAAGGTCAGTCAGGAAGATTAGAAGGAAGTAGAATGGCCTCAAAAGTCAGGTGAGCAATGGATCTGAAGCCTAGGCATCAGATAGAAAGCAAGGAGGAAGAAATGCTAATAGGTCAGCACAATTGTGGAACACCAAAACAAAGCCAGACCCAGGTCAGGGAGCTCTGTACTCACCATAGCTTACTGCCTGGATTGTGGGCCTCACTTGGTTTTTGCCAGGACATCAATCTGCCCATCTGTATATGTATGTTTGTTTGTCCCACAAAGGCTCACATGTCAGGATATTAAGAAACAGGAGGTCTTTAGTTTAATTACGGGTACCACACTCACAGGGGGTTGGGATACCCGAGTAACAGTCTGCCTTCCTGTTTGGATATATGCTGTCTCCCTCATATACATACTCTCACCTTAATGTAATAGAGTCAAGATGGTCCTGAGGCTAATCGCATGCCTAGAACCTCTAGAACTCTTAGCTTAAGCAACCCCTTTTCTTTGTAAAGTTAGCTTGCCTTAGTTGTTTAATTATTTTTATTAATGAAAAATAGACTATAGATATTGGGTTCACAGAAGTCATAAAGGGCTATGATGTCAGATAGCTTTAAATAATAGAATTTAAAATGTTTTATTACCTTTTCTTTATTTATTTATTTGAGGTTGTTATGAGAGGCACACACAATTCAGTCTGCATGCGGAAGTAACAGGACACTATGGGGGAATAAGTTCTCTCCTTTTACCCTATGGTTCCTAGGGATCAAGCTCAGGTCATCAGGCTTGGGCACAAGTGCTTTAACAGATGAGCTGTCTCACTAGCTCTTATTTACTCATGGATGCTTTCTTTTCTGGAGGTTAGAAGTCAAAAGGAATTGTCAGTAGGATTTTACTGTGTCAGAAGCCCCTTGGGGAGATTTTATTCTTTGCCTTTCTTTTAGCTTCTGAGATTGCTAAAAGTTTTGTGTGTTTCTTTGTTTTTATGTGCAACGTGCTAACAACTGTATCTGTCTTCAGTGTCTCTCCCCACCACCCCGTGTGTGTATGTGTATGTGTGTGTTCACACTGTCTTCTAGCATGTCCACTGTCAGATTAGATTAGATTCTACCATAATGACTTCATCTTGATTTTATAGTATCTACACACATCCATTTCCATATGGCCATCTTCATAGATACTGGACATATGACTTCAATATGTCTTTTGGGAAATATTACTGAACCTACAATCGTGGGCCTTTTACTGTCAAGGCTTACTACAGTGTCATACAGTGAATCCCTCTGCCCTTACTGTCTCTCACAATGACTGCTGTGTACAATGTACCCTCAGTGCTAAAGTCCCCCCATACCCCCATTCATGAGGCAAGTGGGGACATGCAAATTTCGAGAGTAAGGAAATCCTCCCCCCATGGGAAGTTGTAGGTTGTCATTTGTGCTTAGAACCTGCTGTGGTTTTATTTCACTGTGAAGCCCCCGACTCTTTTATTTTGACCCGTGTGCTCTGGGAAGGTCAAATCCTCCCTCTGCACCACCTTCAAGCAATCACTGATGCATCCAGAGTCTTCAGATTGGGGCACTTTTTCAAGAGGAGGGACAGGCCGAAGAGCACAGACTTACAAATTCCTCCTGTGACCTTTCACTAGTACCATTTGTAATTAGCTTTTCATTAAAACCACTGTCTGACACTTTGTAATTGTTCAAAATTATACAAGCAAAATATCCATTAAGGTAAGTGTGTATAAGCATTGGTGCGATTAGCTTCGAAAGACAGCACTTTAGGGAAGTTTGAGCTGCATTTTCATTTTGTCTTTCTTTCCTTTCCTTTTCCTCCTGTCCTCACTCCTTCTCTACCCTGTGTATGTGAGCTTTGTGTGAATATGTGTTTGTGTAACCGACAGAGCTGATAAAGGGCTTCAGCACCTTCACTGCATGTCAATGTTTGATTAAATAGTAAGATCACTTGCTCTGACTTTGGCAGAACATCAACTCCCTGTTTCCCTTGGAGCAACTGCCTGAGATCTGCAGTAGAAAAGCAGATTTGACCTGATGATAGGCTTGCTGAACTCCATGCATCCAGGACTTCCTATTGCCTCTTTTCTTGCAGTAGGCAACTATTTTACCTTTTGAAAGGTGTTTGGACATTCTAGAAGAATGAAGACTCTGAAACCAGAACCCTGAGTTCCACTTCTAAGTCAAGCACTTTCTCCGAGGCCTGATTTTCTGTTTGTTTATTTTTTGCCTGTGTCTTAACCTTCGTGTCATTCATTTATTTGGGTTTTCATAAGAACTAGTGGAGCACATTCTTATTATGCACTAAGCATTGTTCTGGACCCTTTAGTGAGCGGAAAATGTTTCTAGTCTCAGGGAACTCACACTCACATGTTGGTGTTTTACACATTTTCTGAAATATTGGAGAGGCACCTTTTCATGCATGCACATACCATACATTGTTTTGACATCCTAATCCACAGATGTCATATGTAGATGAATCTCTCATGTACTTTATAGACAACATCTATCTGCAATATCCCCTTCAATTGCATTTCTACCAGCCTTTTCCAATTCATATGACCTGCAAAGCATATCTGACTCAATATTGACATGATAAAGCTACCCCGCTAATGAACATCTGCCCTACAGCCTGCTCTTGCCCATATTTCCTCTCAAATGTACAAATACCCACAAAGGCACTGAGAACTATGTTTCTCTCTGTCCTGTCTAGTTCATGCTTTGCCGTCAGGAGGCAGATAATAGATACACGAGTGAGTGATAGAATGAATGAATAAGGAATACAGACAGTTCTTCCTTCACATCTCAAGGCACCTAATCCATCCAGTAGATAAAGCATCAAGTCCAGCATAGAAGGATGATCCTAGGAAAGGTATTACTCACGGTTTGCTTAACAGAAGAAAATCTTTGCTGAGGGAGCAGCAAACTCCTTAGGTGTTTAAGCCACAACAGGAAAATTCCTATGTAGAAAACCTGAATAGGCGTAACAGAAAGTATGTGAAAATGAAAAGCCATAATTAATCTGTAAAATAGCTTGATGGAGTGTCGTTCAAAACATTTCTCTATCCCGAAACTCATCACACCATTATCCCATTGCCCAAGTCATGTGATCTTCAGAAAGTTTTCTTAGATGTGTATTTGTTAGCTGTATTCATAAACTCAAGGTGTAATGAAGGATTCCAAACTCAGTGGTTTTTTGTAGTCTGCAATTCTTACCCACATTGTCTGCAGGATAACTGTGTCTAGCTGCCTTGCAATAGGCTTAGGTGAACAAAAAGAAGCCTGTAGCCTGTCTTTCTTTTGTCCCTGCTTATTTTAGTGGTCCTTAGGAGGGATCTCTCTCTCTCTCTCTCTCTCTCTCTCTCTCTCTCTCTCTCTCTCTCTCTCTCTCACTTTCTTAGAACAGGTAAAATGGCACTTTGACACCAACCTAAAGACTAGATGATGAAGTCTGCGACTCCTAGGTGGGAGCCATAGGGTAAGTTTACACTTTGCCCCTAAAAGATTCCTTTTTGATCTGCCCAGGGAACCCAGTACCATGAGACGGGACCAAGAGAGTAAGAAGTCTGTTTCAAGCTAAGGAGAAGGGTCAGAGATAGATAGATAAGATAGATAGATAGATAGATAGATAGATAGATAGATAGATAGATAGATGATAGATAGATAGATAGATAGATAGATAGATAGATAGATATCCCTGTAGCTCCCCCTAGTTTATCCTATCAACTGACCTATCACATTCCCTAATACTGTGAAGTTGGCTGCCTCTCTCCCCTCTACCTTGCATGACGATAAATGGGGAAAGCACAGGGCAGATTTATGTAGCTAGCTACAGGCATCCTTCCTTATTTGAGAATGCTCCTTGGCATGTCATATCTAAACACTGCCTTTCCCCTCAACAGTGTTTTTGGGGACCTTTCTAGAATAGTGTCTTGTGTTTTCTACTGCTGCAGTCTTGCTAAGCAGGCCGATGTCTAACCTTGTGGATGCTTAATGATCCACCTCAGTCCTTGTTCTGGTGAGATGCTCTGGTCCTTGTCAACTTTCCTGGCAGACCTCCTCTTGAAGAGCTTGTGTGGGCCAGGGCTGATCCAGCTGCCCCTCACTGCACTGCTAAGAAAGTGCCGCTGAACGAGGAGGTGCTGTTGCCAGCTAGACTGTGCTCTCCAGCCAGGCACCTTCACCAGTCCTGTGCCCTCCTGCTCCTTATAGATCATGTCTCTTTACCAGATATCACTCACTGCATGCTGTGGAGCCCCGACTTAGAGGAGAGAGTGAGGCTCCCGAGAGCTGTGCTCACCTCCATGGGGAAGAGGCAGAGAAATGCTTCCACTCAAGCTTCTAAGTGATAACATTTTTTTTTTTGAAAAAAAAAAAAAAAAAAAAAAAAACCCTCTTCAGTCAATTTGTCTAATGGGTTTCTGGGGTTCCTTTGTAGAAAGTTTATGGGGAGCTTTGTGCAAAGGGTCAGGGGCTTGTTTACCTCTTCTCAGCAGGTGTAGCAGAGGTATGCTCAGCCTAGCCTTCATCTATGGGGTATAAGAGCACAGTAGCCCCATTGTCCCAGCTTTGAGATCTCAGTGGGAACCCAGGAGACAAACATTCCACTTACTGACCCCCGCAGAGCATAGAGGATTACCTAACACACGGTCCTGCAGAAGTAAGAAGCCTGGGGTGACCAAGGTAAATGGTGTTTGGGCTGAGAGAAGAGAAAGAGTGGTAGGGGAAGGCAGCTGGGCCAGAGGGCAAAAGTGTATTCAGAGCCTGTGTTCCACGATACCCGATGACGTCACATTTACTCTTTCTTCCCCTTGCTTACAGAGTCTCCTTCTGAGGTGGAAATGGGTGTTTATGATCATACATAAGGAAGAATGAGGTCATACTAGATTAGGCTGAGCCCTAAGTCCAATGACTCGTGTTTCTCTAAGATAAGAAGACATCATGAGATGCAGTGGACGGCCCTGTGCAAAGATGGTGGCGGAGAGCAGAGGAAGGCAGCTGTCAGTAATGATGATCAAGGGTGGCTATGGCAGCCTAAAGCTGCAAGTCAGGGAGGCTCCTCCCCCACAGCCTCAGAAAGGGCTGCAAACCTTGATTTTTTTCTTTCAAGAAAACAGCTTCATATTGTTTCATGGCCATGACTCTGTGTTTTGTCTCGGTAGCCTTAGGAAAGAGGCTGAGAATATCTACTTCTCTCTATTTTCCACTCGAGAACACACATCCATCTCTCAGATGGCAGCAACTTGAGTCTTATTTCTCATTTGGTTTTCCCCAACACACTGTGTTGACATGGAGAGATATATTAACTATTTACTGCAATAAGAACATTGCTCTACATTTGATAATTAGCTTCATTTTGAAATCACTTGACAACAAATTGGAAATTTATAACAAACACATAAGCGTGAATGGAAAAAATGATTCATTACATGCTATTTACCTCCCACGATTGTTCCTGCCTCCTGATAGAGCCCCTTTCCCATTAACTACAAGTTTTCTCTCAATTATTTGGGTCAATTCATATTCTTTAGAAACCATTTGCATCTTCATTCAGCCCATTCAGGCTTCATCTAAGGAGGTGAACTGATTACAGACAAGCAAACTAACAAACAGTCATATAAAAACAATTTTGAAACTGCAAGTAAATAGAAAATTATTAAAAATAACTTGGATAATGGATTTAGGAGAGTGTAATTCTATTTTAATTTTCTGGCAGAGGGATAATTGTTCAGTTATTAGAAGACACAAAAAGAGTGATAACATGCAGCTTCACTAACAAATGTTTAATGTGGTAATTTTTGTGTGGATTTGGAGGGGGGTGGATTTCACAAGGACTTAGCTGCATTTTTACCTTGACCACTTATTCAAAGTGGAGCAGGGGAGCCAGCTCAGTGGGAAAGTTCTAGCTCTGCAAGCATGAGGCCCTGAGCACCATCGCTAGAAACCATGTAGAAATGTTAGGTGTCACAGCATGCATATATAATCCCAGTGGATTATGTGGTGGATTATCAGCGCTTGGTGGCCAGTCACCTTAGCCGCATCCTAAAAATTATGTTGGAGAACCTGACACAAAAAGCTGACAGCTTCTTGAAGAAGGATGTCTATGGTTGACCTCTGACCTCCATGTATATATGCACACATGTGCATGCACACCACATACACTCATAGACTCACAGGCATATGTGCCCACACTTCCTCCCCCCCCCCACATGACCATGTACACACACAAATAAAAGAAATAAAGAGTTGTTAGTTACTCGTGTTGAAGAAAAACCATTGATGATCAAATATTGCATAAGATAAAGCAGCAAATCCTTATCCAGTAAGGTAATTTTAATTTAAAAAGAAGGGGACATTCAATTATCAAAGCAATTGAAATGCGGGAATTTCAAACAATGAAATAAATGTGCTTATTTTGTCCAACACAGACATTGACATCACAGGTACTATGACAGGGTCACATACGAAACAGTTAAAGTGGAAGAAAACACATCTGGTTGAGTTGGCATCGTAGGTCTTATGGTTGATGTTTAGTGGGATTTCTGTAAAGTTCCTGATTTGCTAACATGTATATCTACTTATGACTGCTTGTAAGTGACTCGGTTTACCAGTGTACTTCACCAATTAAATATTTTTATCCCCCCCCCTTTTTTTTTTTTTTAAGGTTTCAAGTTAAATGCTAGTCACAAAACTTTCCAGTAAGAATCACACAGGTCACTTCTGAATGATCTCGGATTCTACACAGTTGAAACTGATTAAGGAGAACTGACTTGCGTATGGAAATGGAAAGGTGATATACAGACACTTCTTCCTTGTCTCTTTCCTAATAATTCACTCCCAGATGGCGAGTTACACTCCAGAGGATGGAGTTTTTCAAGTTGTGTTAATTTTTTCCCATCTTACTTCCTGCTGATCAATACTGCTTCCGAAAGCTGCTTTCTGCAATGAATACAATTTAGCTAATGAGGAAGCAGGCAGCACTTGTGTTTGAATTATGGATTGTGCACAGAGAAGAGGCTTGGCCATATGTCACTTTGCTGAGAACGAGTGAAAGGAAGACACGTATTATTATTTTATTTTAGCTGGGCTGGCTTTCTAGCTTTGAAATAATAACTTTTGCATAATAATTTTTGTGAGTGGAAACTTCCTGTCAATGAAATGATCCCAGCCTGTGGCCATTGGGCAGCAGGAAGGAGTGGAGGCTGCTCTCCTTAGAAGTGGGACAGTCACATATGAGCTCCTGAACCAGATCTCAACCTTGACCTGAAACGACTTGTGTAAATACTGATTTGGTTTCTAAAATCCATCCCTAAAATGACTCCAGGTGACATGTGAGAATTGTAGTCCTAGCTCTCATTCTTTCTACAACACAACTTTAATAAGTGACCTAGAAAAAAGCTGAATAGGTTTTACACGGACTTTACTACTTTTCGTGTCTTCTTTTCCATTTTTTTTAATTTTTGAAATTAAAATTTAATTATATCACTTCCTTCTCTCTTTTCCTATCCCTCCAACCCCTCTCATGTCCTCCTTGCTCTACCTACTCTTGGTCCTTCTAAACTTCATGTCCTTTTTTTCTTTAATTATTGTTATAATTATATATTCATATACAATACATGCATAAATGTGTAAGTACAACTGGCTCAGTTTGTTCAGTGTTACTTACGTGTGTGTGATTTCAGGACTGACCAATTGGTGTTGGATAACAAATTAAGTAGGTAGTTCTCAGGGTGCAATAGTGGCACTCACGTTTTGGGAGTAACCAAAAGTGGTATAATTGGACTTAAGTCCAGCTCAACAGGAGAGAAATCATACCTGGTATTGAAAACCTACCCATCTTCCTGGGGCTAAAGTAAAGAGCCTTTCATTATTACTTTACTAGACCCAAAAATTCCTAACTGCATTGTTAATACCTTTCATGATTTTGGCAGTGTTTCATTTATTGATCCTGCTGAGCTCCACTCCCCACCTCTAGGCTCCTTTCACAATACCTGGTCACTTGTGTTCAAATCTAACCTGAATTCAGTTAACAATGGACTCTATCTTTATTGCAGCAGTGTGTTGGCTAATTTTTATGTCTACTTAATACAGACTAGAGTCATTTGGGAAGAGAGAACTTCAATTGAGAAATGTCCCCTCCAGAGTGGCCTGTGGCCAAGCCTATGGGACATTTTGTTGATTAACGATTGGTGTGGTAGGGCCCATCTCACAGAGATGGTTCTGCCTCTGGAAAGGTGGTCTAGTATGGTGCAAGAAAGCAGGCTGAATTAGCCCTAAGCAGCAAGCTAGTAAGTAGCATCCTCCATGGCCTCTGCTTCAGTTCCTGCCTCCACGTTCCTGCTTTGACTTTCTGCCCTGACTTTCCTAAGTGACAGAGTGTGACCTGAGAATTGTAAGCAGAAGTAAACCCTTTCTTCCTCAAGTTGGGTTCAGTCAGTGTTTTATCACAGCAGTAGAAACATAACTAAGACAACTGACCATCACTAATTAAAGTTGGTTTTCACCATTTTAGTCTCTGGCTTTGCTTATTTTTGGCAGAAGCCATGTAGCAAACTTCTTTCTGTATATCTCATCTATATTCGTGGATCATCTGTCTTCTACTGGTTCTATTTCTATAGATAACTCAGATTAATACAAAGATATTAGTTGCCATGGTTCTCCAAGAAAAAATAATGGTTACCACAGAGCAGGATTTATTAGCAAACACCTGTTTCCATAAACTCCCTGCTCTAGTTTCATTTCTGTTACTGTGTTCAAACATCCTGACAAAAGGCAACTAAGGCAGGAAAGGGTTCATGTGGTTGACAATTCTGGGTTATAGTCTATTGTTGGAGGCAAGTCAAGGCAGAAACTCATGCAGCTAGTCACATCACACCCACAGTCAAGAACAGAAGGAAATAAGTTCATGTAGGCCTCCCTGACTACTTGCTTTCTTCTTGCTTACTGATCAGGAGCTCCTGCCTAGGGAATGATTCAGGCTTGCAATGGTCTGAATCTTCCTATATCAGCTACTTAATTAGCAACCAAGACATATCTACCACCAGACATGCCCCCAGTAAGCTCACAGGCATCTAGGTAAATCCTTATTAAGAACCTCATCTCAGGTGACTCCAATTGTGTTAACAAGACAGTGAAAACTAACCAGCACTCACCATCCACTCACTTGGCAAGGAGAGGTTGTCTACATGAAACTTTCCATCAAAGGTCTGCGATTCCACTTTGTCCGGACCATCACAAAATGGAGTAAAATCCTGGGCTACCCAAAGTTCTTCAAACAAAATCCATTGGAAGAGGTCAATGGTAGAATAAAACATTAACTTCACCAATTGGAAGACTAATTATTTGGTGAACTCTGGTCTCTCCTCAGAGGAGAAATTGGCATGTGGAGATGGCTAATATTCCACTGGACTAGGAAACAACTATTTCTTATATATCTCTGACTTTCCCAAGTGCCATTAGCCTGGAAATTAAACACGACAAAACAAAACAAATTTTTTTCCAATCATTTTTCTCTGTTGGTAATGTTGTGGGGGAGAAGGATTCTCAGACATTCCTGCTACAAATTCAAAATGACAGAGTGCATAGAGGAAAACATGACACTATTCATCAAATCATGTGTGCATATTCAGCTTTGGCACTATGCTCACACTTCTTGGTAAATATCCCAAACATATATCGGTAGGACAGAGGTATCATTGCTCTATTTTTAAATGTCCCCCAGATGCTGTGTACTCAAAGTAATTGGGAGGTTTGGAACTTTTAAGGCCTAGTTCAAGAAAATTAGTTCACTGAGGCTATACAGTTGATGACGATATTATGGCCCTGGACCTCTCCATCCCTTCCTGATGTTGTGAGGTGAGCAGCCTTTCTATGCCAGCTTTCATCATCCACACCATGATATTCTGCTTCACCACAGGCCCCAAAGCATTGGAGCCAAATGATCTATTGACTTTGAAATTATCAACTCAAATCAGACTTTCTTCCTCTTAAGTTGACTTTTATCAGGATTTTGCACCAGGACAGAAATAGAACTTACATCTGAATTGTGACAGGATTGGGCATTATGGTATGATGTTAACTATCCTGGGAGGATAGTCACCAGGTAGCAGGGCTAATGGAACAATGGTAGAAGAGTTCAAGTTGGAGGCCTTTAACAGAAACTAGAGGCACTGCAAAGAAACTGGTAGACCAACTCACAGATGCAAATAACTGTGAAGCTCTGACTCCCACAAATACTGAAGTGTTAGTTATGTCTCCCAATCCTGCCTGTAAGCCACTATGGGCTACTGAATGAATATCATGAAGACAGAGAATGGGTACCTGTTTTATCCTAAGCCTCATTACAGCAGCAGGGCCTTTTCTTTGTCCCACTATTCCCAGTTTTCTGTGTTTCCTATCAGAAAAAGGGACCAGCAAGACCAAAGCGGTAACTGTTGCTGGAGTGTGCATACTGAAGTGTATTTATGTGGTTTAAGGTGTGGATGGTGCTACTTAGGGAGAGTGCTTCTCAATTGTCTGTGTTTGGTTTTCTGGCTTCTTCTGTCCTGCTTGTAAGCAGTGAAAAGGCCCCTAGCTTTCAAATCCAATTCCCAATTCATTGTCTGTTGCTCACTTCAGCTGTTCGTTATCATTTTGCAGTGCATCAATGCTACTGAGCAACAGCCATCTGTCAGGGCCTGAATCATGCTTTCCCAACTTGTCTTTTGAAATTCTAACACTCCATGTGACCGTAATTGGAGATAGGGTCACTGCAGAGATAATGATGGGCTAAATGAGGTCAAGAGGGTATATTCCCAACAATGGTCCTGGTGTTCTTCTACAAAGATGATGAGACTAGAGTGCTTGGGCCCTGCTTCCATGTGCCCAAAGAGTAGAGACCATGGGAGGATACGGGGAGAGGCAGCCAGCCAGTTGCCAACGCAGGGAAGGGGCTTTAAAATGAACCCTCTTGCCTGGCCCTTTGCTCTTGAACTTCTCCAGAACTGTTAACAAATAACTTTCTGGTGTTGCACTTACCCAGTTCATACTTTTCAGATATGTTAATTATAGGTGGCTTATTACTGCTTGGCTCTTTGGCTAAGATCAGGTGTAAAAGACTGATGTGGTTTGGATGTGAAATGTCAACGTAGGTCAAGTGTTTGAACACTTGGTCCTCAGCTAGCAGTGCTGTTTGGGAAGGCTGTAGACCTTTAGGAGGTGGAGCCTCACAGGAGGAAGTGAGTCACTAGGAAGAGGTTTTATAGCCCCATCTTCTCCCACTTCACTCTGCTTCCTGACTGCAGAAACAATGAGACCAGTTGCCTCTCTTCCTGTTGCCTTGCCTTTCCGGCCATGATGGACTGTGTCTCTTCAACCTGCAAGCCAACATGAACCTTTCTTCCTTTTAGTCATTTCTTGACAGGTATTTTGTCATAGCAATGAGAAAAGTAATTAAATTTACTCTTTTCTACTAAAACATTCCCTTGGTTTACTTCCATATAATTTAGCAGCAATTGGGCCACCATCTTCTGAGAAAATTCTGCTTTACTCACAACCAGAGATGGAGTCCTCCTTGAGCCAGGCTCTGTTATCACCTATCTTGAAAATTCTTATCACCATCCAATTATTGACAATTTTCTTTGCAATGGGGAAAATATAGTTTTCTCCCTTGCCTGTTTTATTTGGCATGACATTGAAGTTAGTTGTAGTGAGTGTAGTATGACAAATAAAATATAAATACAAGAAGTAAGAGTTGGAAGCAGAGGAATGAAACCATCATTACATACATGTGATTCCTCTATGTACAAAATATTGTGTTGAAGTATATGTTCCATCATGGACCCACTACTACCACTACTACCATCTCCTAAGCTGTTTAGAGTATGACAAGACTCATGAAGAAGGGGTTGTCTGGGCTCTTGCTTTCTGAGTCTGGGGGAGTGGCTCCATGAGTGCCCATACTAATGGAATCCAGCAGCAGCCATGCAGGACATTTTTCTTTTCTTTTCTTTTCTTTTCTTTGCTTTTCTTTTCTTTTCTTATTTTACCAGAGCACTCACATTTAGAACCCAGCTGTTATGTTTAGAGGAATTCTATTCCACATGGAGAGGCTACATGGGGATATTTCATCAGGTAGACTCAGCCAAGATCTTAGATGGAGCAGCTCTCTGCAGTGAGGCTGTCCTTGAAAGGTGACAGCTGGCTAACGCCATGTTCTTAAGGTTGGTACAAATCATTCTTTACAAGGGACATGGGTACCCCACCATCATTTTTAACTCTGCATCAGTTTATGCTAAGGGAGAAAGACTTCAGATGATTTCATACCCTGACTTTACAGCTGAGGATATTGTAAAGCAGAGGCAGCCATAGCCATTCTTCTTCATCTGAATTTCCCACCTGGAGAAACCGTGGTTGATAAATAATAATTGCTACCTCAGTCCCCCTGAGGTTGGGATAATTGTAGGTTATTGCAAATATTGAAAGGAACTTTACGTTAAATGCTAAAATTAATAAGAATTTGGTATGGCTGCTGGATACAAAATCAATATACAAACTGATTGTATTTTTCAGAGGTTTATTTATTTTTATTTTTTGTATTTGAATGTTTTCTCTGTATGTATATCTGTATACCATGTGCTTGCCTGCTACCTATGGAGGACAGAAGAGAATATTAGATCTCCTGGAACTTGAGTTACAGGTAGTTGTGAGGTACCATGTTGGTGCTGAGAATTGAATTCTAGTCCTTTGGAAGAGCAAGTAGCACCCTTAATATGGACATTTCTCCAGCTCCTGGATAATATTTTTATGTATTTATCATATAGAGAGGTGAAATTTAAAACTTTATGTAAGTACTTACCTAAGAGTATGTACAACAGAGTGACCTAAGTCCCACCAAGAGACAATCACAGAACGCTCTACAAAAAAGAACAGAAGACCAAAGCCAAATAGGGAGATAAGTATTATGCTCATGATTTCACAGAGTCAATATTGCATAAATATCAATTTTCTCAAAATTGATTTAGTATTTCATGCCAACAAAAGTTACAATTACTGTGTGCTGTAATGAGCTGACTTTTAGCTTCATAAGAAAAATTTAAAGGCCAAGGCCAGAGATGGCTCTTTAGAAACATGCTTTCTATTTTATAGAACCTAACTCAGCAAGCGGTTGATGAAAAAATTGGGACTTGATACAGTGTAGTGGAAAAGTGTCAATTTCTGTCCTCCATCTGGCCCTCACATGTTTGTAAGAGCTTTAGCATGGCAGATCCAGGGTTGGAGACCCACAGTCAGCTGATGGGCTTTCTATAAATGCTGAGGAGAAAACTTTGTACTCAGAGTGAATAATAACAAATTCCCACAGAATGACCACTTCCAAGTGGATTAAGACTCATATGAGAAAGAGATAGACACATACATAAATACATAAATAAACATTTCAAAATACAAGGTAGCAAACTTCACATGAGCGTTTATCCTTAAATACAGTCTAAAAAGCTCTGCTTCCAACTAAGATTAGTTCATTGAAATCCTAAGTTTGTATTCATCAGGTGAATGCTCATTGTTTACAGACGGAATGGTTGTCATCCCATGACATACTTCACTGTCAGTCAGTGGGGTCACTGGAGAGGTCAGGGACATATCAAATGCAGGCATGGCCATGAGATGATAATTGTTGTAGCCAACAAATGTTCATAATATTAAAATAAGAAACAGCTCAAATTCTCTCAAATGGCAGGACAGACCAACAGATCAGCATATTCACTGGATGTAAAGAGGCAACAGTGAAAATGATCCATGGTCCACACATCAATAGGGATAGTTCTTATGTGGAGAACAAGAACCAAGCATGGCAAACCCATTGAGTATGGTTCCAAACCATAGAGAGTGTTCACTGAGGTAGTCACACATGGTGGCACACTAACCGAGGGAACTTATCCCAAAGCTTTGAGTGAGGAGAACAACTACTGTTTCCTCATGACAACCTCCTGTGCCCTTCAGATAAAACTTTTGTACTATCGCTGCATATTCTATATGCTTTTTGAATAGAAAATATAATTCGTAACAGCAAAGAAAAATGATAATAGGCATAGCAATCACGATGGTGCTTAAGAATAGTGCCCATTGTTTCATAGGCAGTATTTCCGACTCAAACTTAGGAATTAGTTCTTTGTCACTCTGGTGTAGCACCTATTAATCCATGGAGGATTCTTTTAAGACCCCAGTGGATGCCTGGAAGCTCAGTCACACCAAGTGCTATACGTTGTTTTGTTCTGAACATACATGCAATGAAGTCCATATTAATGAAGCACACCCACTATGACTTTGATTTTTGCCTAGAATATTGAGTACACATTTCCCCCTCTTTCAAGGATTTCTTCTTAGTATAAATCATGGCTACAAACCATGTAATTATTGTTCTTTTTTTCTTGTCAAGAACATTCACATTTTCATTTCACATTGTGCCTTCTCTTCTCTATATCTGGACTGCCAACATTACTACTCTTGCCCTTGGGGGCCATTTTTTAAAAGGGAGTAGGAGAGACTTGATCACAAGCTCTCTGACACTATGACAGTTGGTCTGATGACTTACAGCTCTGGGTGCCTCTCTAGGGACATGGAGTATACAGTGTGGGTACACTGGCAGAGGTGATTCTTGTCCTTGTAACCAAGCAAGAAGGGGTAGTGTGAGACTTAATCAAGCTGCTCAGACTGGTGCACAAATTCAAAGTTATGAGCTGTTTATTTCTGGAATTTTCCATTGAATATTTTAGGTTTCAGCTGAGTTGGAGGAATCAAAACTGTGGAAAGCAAACTCACAATGAGGGATGTGGGTGACTGTATTTTATTGAATAGATTAATCATCTTTATTTGAACTTGTTTTGAAAATAAAGCATTGCCCCTGTCATCCCTGATAAATAGATTGGATTTTGGGTCTTATTCTCTGCTCTCTTGTGTGAGGCTCATCATCTCACACCAGAGATGAACTAAAGACTCAGGCCTTGACCTGGAGGAGTGTGCCTAGCTGCTAGGGAATGCACTTAGGGTGAATGAAGAGGACAGAGCTGAACCATGCAGAGCCCCCAGCAATGTCTCTCAGACTAAAGCATGACTTGAGCTCTCCTGGAGATGTAGACATGACAGGTAGCTAGGCAGATGGAGGTTGTGATCCAGTGGAAGACGGGCCTAAGAATATGAATTCTTGTCAGGTGATGTCTGCTCTGCTGATGAGGGACCCTTATTTGATAACCATTAGCTCAAAGCATTGTTCCTAATCTTAAAAAAAAATCATAATTTCAGTCATCTTTTCTCATCTCAGATCATTTACTGTTTTAAAAAAATTAAAAGAAAATAAGAGGAAAACATTAAGTGACCTCCTCAAATCAGAAATTTAAGGCACAGTATTTTCTAACTCTTTATACAGAAGAAATTTCTATTACTATTATTTTTTTTTTGCCAGAGACCATGCGTTCCTGACAAAAATTAAAGCTGGGGAGGTGAGAAAGAAAACAAGAAGAGCATTCATACTTAAGGTATGGCTTGGAAGATGACAGTGGCTTGCTTTGGGCATTTTGAATGAGGCATGGAGTTAGAGATGGAACTCTCCACAGGGGAGGAGAGAAAATACAGGGGCATCTGGAAGAGGCAACAGTGCAGAGGCCCTGAAGGCCTGGAGTTGGGAAACTCTTCTTGAACTTCAAGGTCCTCAGAAGAATTCATCTTCCTATTCACTTGTTTGTTTTCTACAGTGACTGTTTTATTCCTCGCCCAAACACAGAGACAATCACAAGTGGCCAAGCAAGCTGAGGGATGCTACTGGGTGTTGCTGTCAAGGACTCAAACCTGTTTTATGGTTCCTTCATTTTTCCTATGAGCCCTGAAAAGCTGTTTCTTCTGGCCATCACACTTGTGTTCCAGGAAGTAAGAAGTAATACATGAAAGAATACATAGGTTGATTTTCTTGTCTTGTTAGGTAAATTTAAACTTTCCTGGAAGGTACTAGAAGTCTTCTGCTTTGATCAACATGTCCCCATAAACTCCTGTATGCAATATACACCTTTGTCAATTATGCTGTATGACTTGAAGGTATCTATTTTCATTACTGAAATATTTTGAAATAAAATGATGAGATACCCCAAAGTAGACTGAAATTTGTTTTTGCTTGACTACTATTGGCTGGAATAATAAATCACATGACCACCTTGAAGGATAAGGAGGATAGAATTAGGCTCATCTGCCACCACACCAGCAATACCAAGAAGAAATGATCTTAGTCTAAATCTTCTGAGGTGTCAGGATATGCTGATACGCTCAGACAGGTTAATACTTGCTGCATGCATCCATATCCAGAAGCTGAGCAGACCACTGCCCTCCTCCCCCTGACTTATTTACATCACTGTAGTCAGGGTACTGGTCCTTGAAGCCAGGCTCTGTGGGTTTAAGTCTGGCTCTCTCAGGAGCTGTGGCTTTGAGCAAGTTTCTTGTTCCAGTTTCATCTAAATTTCTTCATCTCCGAAGAAAGGACTCCAAGTGGTTTTGGCCTTATCAGAATGTTGTGGGAATTAACAGGAACTTACAGAGGTACAACAGAGCAGAGCCAGCCCATGGTAGTGCTTGATAAGTGCCAGCAATTATTCTTCAAAGTTCAGACATTTACATGGCACTAGCCCTTATCTACACATTTGTTTGAAATGCCTTTCAGTGCCTTCCCACCTGTCAAAGCAGGATGACTCTCTATCTATGCTTTGAAGTTCTTGTTTCTGCAATCCTGCAGCTGCCTTGAGTGTGAGGTATGCATTTCTCAGTCTCTCTTCTCTCTTCCCCCCCTGCACCCTCCTCTCCATTTTTCTTCTGCAGTTTCATCCTCTCCCTTTCCCTCTTCTGTCATCTCCCTCTTTCTCCCTCCAGTTTATCTTCCTTTCTCTCTCTCTTTCCTCTCTTCCCCATGTCCCTCATATTTCTCTCTTTCTGTCTCCTGTGGCAAGGTCCTGTGCTGTTGTTCCCTTTGCGGGGAGGGGGCCAAGTAGGTGCAGAGTCAAACCACACAGACTCTGGGAGAATGTGGAAACAACAAGCTCAGTTTATTCAGTTAGAGGCAAGCCTTATATACCCTCTACCCCACCCTGGGGGGAGGTCTGATGAATATGCATCTGCTGGTGTGACATGGCTGCCTCTCATTGGTCCAGGTCATCTCCAGATCATGTTTCAGCTGCTATTGCTAAGGCCCTTAGTCAGACCCAGGTTGGCTCTCAGTATCTTTTTTACTTGTTTGGGCTGGCTGGCCCTCAAGCCTGTTAAGGATGAATCATCCCAAGTCTCCCACCTTCATCTCTTCCCCACCCACGAGCATACAGGCATTTCTGGTCCACACAATATGTGTTTTGCTCTCTGTCCAAGTTTCCTTCCGAGGCCTATGATTCTAGAAAAGGCTCTGCCCACTGCCCCTGCTTTTCTTTCAGTTGGAGCTGCTGGTGATGTCTTTCTGTATGCTGTGAATGTGTTGCTCTGATGGATTGATAAATAAAATGCTGATTGGCCAGTAGCCAGGCGGGAAGTATAGTATAGGTGGGATAAGCAGAGAGGGAATGCTGGAAAGTAGAAGGCTGAGTCAGGAGACACTGCCAGCCACCACCACCACCATGAGAAGCAAAATGTAAAGTACCAGTAAGCCACAAGCCATGTGGCAACTTATAGACTAATAGAAATGGGTTAATTTAATATATAAGAACTAGATAGCAAGAAGCCTGCCACATCCACACAGTTTATAAGTAATATAAGTCTCTGTGTGTTTACTTCGGGCTGAGTGACTGCAGGAGCTGGGTGGACATAGGAAAACTCGAGCTACATGGAGCCTCAAAGCCCTCAGCAGATTCCCAAACTGAAGCTATATCTTTCTAAATAGAGCATGTTTCCAGGAAACTCTGGGGCTTGGGAAATTCATTTCCTAGCCTGTAAAATGTTCCATGTTCCATGCTTAAAACAGCCCTTCCCTGCACTGAGTGTGTGCCTTCTGCTCCTGTCTTCCTCCAGGAGGGCACAGCTGGTTATGCTTTCCTACTTCTCTTTGGCAAGACGAGTTCTTTCTTGTCCACTCCTGAGCCCCCTACCTCGCTGTACCTCTGGCCACTTTTCTTCCTCCTTTCCAATGCCTTAGAAAAACACTTCTTTCACTAACACTTTCCTCTGGGTAATCTCCTGGGGGCCTCTTAGTGAGAGTTGAACCTGCTGAGTCCCAGACTTACAAAAGGCAGATCTGGGGTAAGATTTCACATTGCATTGAGCGATCATTCAGCAAGGCACCATGTCTGACCCAGAACCTGCATCCTGTTATTCTTCTGACTGGTCCCTCTTTTAGACATTTCATACTGGCTGTGCTGGCTCATTCATCTTTTGTTCCATGGATTTCCAAGACACCTTTCCTTAGGCTCAACAGAGACCTCATTTTAATGCTTGTGCCCTTGAAGCACACACAGTAGTTCTTAATCAAGGAAAAGTTTTTAATTGATCATTCCTGTTTCACCACAAGGTAATGGTAGCATATGAAACAGTACATGCCTTCTGTCCTGCAGGCAGCTGGCCCTAGGTTTATGGGTTTAATTATTTGGAAAAAGTCATCATCACCTTTCAGATGAACATGGTAACTGCTCCCAGGGTTGATTGTGGTGTGACCTTTGATATTAAAGTGTCATCGTAACAATTCAAGTAAATGTTTGGCTAGTGGCTGGCTATTCTACTAGTAGAATATCATATCGTATAAATAAAATAGCTATAAGGGATGATTGGGAATGTTCCCTGAACCAAGAAGCTGTGAGTGTTGGTGCTGATGGATAATGTGAAGATACTGAATCTATTGTTTTACAGAGTATATATACCATAAAGAAAAGATGAACACTGGTATTAATGGATATCTAAATATCCAGAATCAATCACTTCACAGTGTAATATGTAAGCCACAATACTATACTGCTTGATAAATATGGACAACTACCACCTATGAATCAGTTTCAAAAGCACATCTTTATGTAATAGAAAAACATTGCTGATGTGTTCAGGTCACTTGCTGTAAAATCTGGGGGACATTTGGAAGCAATTACGTGCAATTTAACAATGAACTCGTCAAATATCCAGGAGGTCAGGCAACATACACATCGTTATCCCTTCCATTTGCAGGAAAGATAATTTATTTATAAGAAAGAAGATAATTGTGAGATGAGCACTGGGGCCAGTGAGCTTCATGGCAAGTTACTGGGGTCTCCTTCACCATACTCTTGAAACCAATGGCAAGAAAATATGTTACAAAAATTTTCTATTGTTTCTGTTTTAATCTAAAGAGAGTTCATGAATGAAATAATGAAATAACGTGGTTAAGGACTTAAAAGCAATGAAAGCAATTTAAATAGAGGATATCCCTTCACACATCTAAGGGTTTTTGTTTTGGTGTGTGTGTGTGTGTGTGTGTGTGTGTGTGTGTGTGTGTGTGTGCACATGTGTGCCTGAATGTGTGTGTGTGTTTGTGTGTTCTTTTATTCTCTACCTCATATATTGAGGCAGATGTTTCACTAATCATTAAGCTGCTGCTTCTGCTAGACTGACTGGCCAGCTTGCTCTGTGTATCCTTTTGTTGACTGCTTTCTACCCCAGGGTATGCTGGGATTACAGGTGGTCTGCCCTGTCTACTCCATATTTGTATGGATGCTGAAGGTCTGAGCTGCAGCCCTTACATACAGCAAATGCTTCACCTACTGAACCTCTCCCCAGACAACTGCATGTGTTATGAGTTTTGATTTCTACGTAAACATGCAGGCTGTTTGTATGACAAATCCTCCACACACCCTCACACTTTAGCACTATTTACTATAAAAACTTTGTTGCGCTGCCAATGGGAAATAAGCAACTCAAGGTCAAATTTATCCTTGTATACCTAAAAATAAACCTGTATTTACATTTAGCCAGTACTCAGTATTTTTTAAAAGCAGATAAGAGTCACTAGATTAAATTGTTTGAAATATAGAACTTTCTTTTACTAAATATTCTAAATATTTGCCTTGTAATTTTAAAGAGGATGCAAGAAAAGGATAAAGACAAATAATTTTCTGCATATAAAAAGATTGATGCTTAGTGTCACTGTTTGAGCTGGTCAGTAGTTAATTTATATTAAGAAACTATGATTGTTGTGACTCAGTTCTATTTGAATTAACTATTACTTTAACTGAGCAAATAAAACAAATTTCTTCATTGTGAACTCCACTTTTATAAAACCTAGCCCCAAATTCCTCACTGAATTTGACTTACTTTCATAAATTCCTTTGCTATGTTTTGGTAGCTATTTTTCTGAAATGACTCTTGCAAATTCAATGTGATTTTGCTCTATTCCAAGATTTATTTCTTTACGAAGAGAGGAGCAAAAATAATTCCTCATGTGAAATACCAGAAAAATAGCCCATTTATGTATTCATTTAGCAAATAACTGAATGCCTATCAGGTAACAGAGAAAGATAGAGGCACAGGGGACATACCAGGGAATAAAATACACAGATCTCTCAGGCCAAGAATTTGTTGTCTAGTTGAGGGCTCAGTGGTTTCTTCTTGTCCCCATGAAAACCATAAAAACATCCCTCAGCCTGTTAGGAGGTGATGAACACTATGTAAAAGGTAAGTCAAGAAGGGAAGAAGGATGCTGAGAGATGCCTTACAGGTAAAAGTGCTTGTTGCTCTTGTAGAGGATCAGAATTTGGTTCCCAGCATCCAAACTGAGTATCTCACAAAAGCCTGCAACTCCAGCTTGAGGGGAGCTATGTCTCCTTCTGGCTTCCACGGTTACCTACCTGTACATGGACACACATGTGAATGTATACACACACACACACACACACACACACACACACACGATGAAGACTCTCTGATGACAATTGGGCTAGGCACCCATCTATGAGTATAGCAGAATATCATTAGGAATCATTTCATTGACTTTTGTTTTTTTCTGGGTTCATAGGGGCCTACAGAGAATGAACTGACAACCAGGGAACCTGTGTGAGACTGACCTATATGTTAAAGTAGTGTTGCTTAATCTTCTTATGCTACTCCTAACAGTGGGAGCAGGGGCTAGCTCTGTTTCTTTTGCCTGCTTTTGGGACCCTTTTGCTCATATTGGGTTACCTCATCCAGTCTTAATAGGAGGGGAGGTGCCTAGTCTGCAACTTTATATGCTGTGTTTGGTTGATATCCATGGGAGGCCTGTTGTTTGAATCTTAGATGGTCTTTTAATTAAAAAAAAAAACAGAGCTAGATATTGGGGTGAAAGCTGAAAGATCAGAGAAGCAGAGCCAGTCACAGCCGCCACTTATTGCCTCACCAACCCCACGAATCCTCTGACTGAATCCTCTGAATCTTCACCCAGAAGAGTCTCAGCTGAACTGCTTTAGTTCCTGTTTCCTCATGTCTTATACACCTTTCTCTGCCCTGTCATTACTTCCTCAGCTTAAAGGCATGTGTTCTTCCCAGTACTGAGATTGAAGGTGTGTGCCACAACTGCCTGGCTCTGTTTCCAGTGTGGCCTTGAACTCACAGTGATCCTCTGCCTCCCGAATGATAGGATTAAAGGTGTGTGCCACCACCATCTGGCCTCTGTGTCTAATCTAGTGGTTGGCTCTGTCCTCTGTTCCTCATACAAGCTTTATTCAGGTACACAATATATCATCACAAAGGCCTGTCCTTTCTTTGGGGAGAGAAACAAGAGTGGATGAGGAGGTAGAAGGAAGGTGGGAGGAGGAAAAGGGAGGAAGGGAGAGAGGGTAAATGGTGGTTGGGATGTAAAAAAATAATAAATAAAGCCAAATATTTAAAAAATGGAAGATGGTAAGTGTGCAGTAGTGGGAAAAGTGAGAAAGGATGGGTTACAGAGGGCCAGGAGGCTCTTTGGAAGGTGCTTTGCCTCCCAAGTGCAGCAGAAAGGGGAGTGTCCAGTTTCACTTGGACTGAGTTATAAAATGACCACATGATCTTGCTGATCAAACTTCTAGGAATCCTGCTGCCGTTGTGATACTGAGGGGTTGTGAGGTCTTTCCTTTTCTCTCTGTTCCTCTCTCTCTCTTCATCTGTACATCAATGCTGCCTGGTTAAATTATTTTCCTCTCCTATGTCTGTGACAAAATCTCTGAGAAAAACAACTTCAGGAAAAGTTTATTTTGACTCACAGAAGGTGAAACTCATCACAGCAGGGAAGTCACTGCTACAGGAGCATGAGGTGGCTGGTCACATTGTAACTTGGGGTGAAAATGTTCCTTATTTCTTATTCCTGTTTTTGCAGGGCAGGAGTCTGGCAGGACACTGGGCTCTTTGCTCAGGGTATCACAGTTTTGTATCCACAGTGCTGGTCTGGCTCAGGCCTTGTTACAGGCTCTGGGGAAATACCTGCTCTCAAGCTCAGTTTCTGCTGGTGAAATTCAGCTTCTCATTATTGAAGATGAGATTTCTCATTTTCTTACTGGATATTCATCGTGGGTCAATTTTGGGAAACTTGACACTTTGTGTTAAGAAAAATCCTAGTGGTTGATCTTGTTAGTGTTAGAGAGGGGGCATGAGAAGAAAGAGTGCAGGCAAATGATTCACTGAAGATTACAAAACAATGACTTTTGCCTCCATGCTTAGAAGACTTCATTCCTCACCAGAGGGTCTCCCCCAGCTCTAAGCCAGCAACTGTATTCTGTTCTTCACAGTCTCTGGTTTCCTATGTCTGAATCACGGGGCAGTATTAGAGGACTCATGGGATCAAGCCAGTCCTCACTTGATAAACTCACTCAGATAAACATCAGAATTGGGATCTTACTACATTTACAAAATTCTTTTATGGGAACACTTAGATTAGCTTTTGTTCTAGTTTGGTTTCTTATCGCTGCTATAAACACCATGGCCCAAACCACCTGAAGGAGGAAAGGGTTTATTTGGCTTACAGGTCATAACACATCAGCTAGAGAAGGTAGGGCAGGAACCTGGAGGCAAGATCTGAAGCAAAAGTCTTTGGAAGAATGCTGCTTACTGGCTTGTTCCCTGTGGATTACTCAGTCTGCTCTTGTACAACCTAAGACTATTGTTCCAGGGGTCGAACTGCCCATGGTGGGTTGGGCCCTCCCACATCAATCAACATCCATGAAAATGCCCCTCAGACTTGCCTATGGGCCAGTCTGTTGGAGGCAATTCCTCAGTTAAGACTTCCTCTTCCCAGGTATGTGTAGGTTTGTGAAAATTAGCTATGGTAGTGTTTGATGGAATAAGTGGGTAAAGATGTAATTTCTCATTTTCGAATTAGTTCTTTGAGACTATTATACAATATATTTTGGCCATATTCACTCCTCACCCACTCTCCCCAAGTCCACCCCTTTTCCTACTGACACAACTTTGTGTTGTCCCCTCCTCCCCATCAAACAGAGTTGGTATTGCCCATATTCTTTTGACTATGTGACCTTCCCCTGGAACACGGTCATCCCACCAGGGACCACACCTTTCAAGAAAAAGATGTCTACCTCTCCCAGCAGTTATCAGTTGCCAATACTCTTTACTTAGGGGTGGGAATTAGTGCTTATCTTCCCTCTCCATGCTGATATTTTGGCTGGCTTGAGCTTGCCCTGGTCTGTGTTTAGACTCTCAACTGCTTGAGTTCCTATCTGCAGCTGCCATGCTGTGTTCAGGAAACATAGTTTGCTTGTGGTCATCCACCACTCCTGTCTCTCACAATATTTTCAGCTTTGCTTCTGCAGTGATCCTTGAGGCTCGGCAGGAGGGGCTCGATAGACATGTCCCATTGCAGAGCATTCCACAGTGAGAAACACATTTTTATTGACTGGGCAAATCCAGGAAGAATCCATAAGGCATTGAAAATACCATAGCATTTATTGACTTGTACTTCATTGTATGCTTTAAAAAAATTCATTTTAATAAATTATACAAAAAATGCAAGATTATGTTTACAATATAAAGTAAAAAGTACAGATCAAGCTTAAGAAGATCTTGCTATTCTTTTTCTAATATGACACAAACTCTTTTACCTTATATGTATGTATAGTTATCAATAATAATGCATTTATGTTTGCTCACTGTTATGCATATTATCATTGTATTTATTTACATGCCATCATTCTGATTTTCACATTATAAAGATGACTTCATATTTTAGCATTAAGTCCTGTGTCTTTACTTTGTTGTGAATTTATTTTTTTCATTCTTGCCCATTTTCCTTTTGAATGCTGCTGACTGCATGAGTGTTTCTAGTGTCTGCAAACTGCTTGAGCTTTGTCTACTGGGAAAGTTGAGAGCCTTTCTCCCAGTTAAGTGTTGGATCTTTACTTTTCAAAATCGTATCTAAGTTTGAATGCTTTTAATCTTCAGTTATCAGCATTTCCACATGTTATTTTGCCTCTGTATTTTAACTAGGCAACTTTTCTTATTCCATGATTATAAGGATAGTCCTTTATCTCTGAGAGACATTTATTAGTACTTTCATCATATGCATTTACATCATTTATAATAATATTTATGATATTGTAGAAACAACTGCATTAATTTCCATATAATTTCATTTAATTGTCATGAGCACTGATTTTTCTTTTTATTAAGAGATTTTCTATTCGTTTTACATATCAACCATGGATTCCCCTGTCCTCTCTCTTCCCACCCCCCAGCCTCTCTCCCCAACCCACTCTCCATTTCTACCTTATCCAAAGGAAGGTCTCCCCTGGGGAGTCAGCAGAGCCTGGTACAGTTGAGGCAGGTCCAAGCCCCTCATCCCTGCACCAAGGCTGAGCAAAGTGTCTTAGCATAGGCACTAGGTTACAAAAAGCCAGCTCATGAACTAGGGACAATTACCGGTCTCACAGCTAATCAACTGTCTCACTTATCCAGAGGGCCTAGTTCAGTACCATGGGGGCTCCTCAGCTATTGTTTCACAGTTCATGTGTTTCCAATAGTTTGGCTGATTGTCTCTGTACTTTTTCCAATCATGGTCTCGATATATCTAAGCACTGATTTTTCTTATGTAGCCCTGGCTATATAATAATTTCTGGGCTTGTTATTGTGAATGATCATTTCCTAATCCTGACCCAACTTTGGGTTCACATGCTCTTAGGGTATTATAACCCCTCTACTTTTGGTCATAGCACTGTTGTAGATACCACCTTAGATTTTCATGCAGATCTTCACAATTTGGTTGTATTTGATTCTGATAGTATCAGGTAACATACTTCTTTATCCTTCCATAATTTTTATGGACAGAAGTTGGAAGCATGAGTTAACGGAGACTTGGGTTCAGCATTCAGGGCAAATACACTGCAGTTTCCTTTATATCACGTTTCATCAGGACATATTTTCCCCTGTTACTCTATGCCATGCTAAATTTGAGCTGTAGATTCAGGTGAAAACAACCCAATCTCAATAGCATATTGTCTTTTAAAGGTAGGATTCTAGTACACTCCACTGATGGCCAATGCTTGCCTGAGCCAATTATTTTCCATCAGAGCTTTAAAAAGAATTTTCTAAATTTATGGTTCCTTCTTTATTTGTTAGCTAGCATTATTCTGTAAATAAGTTCTGGAAATTAATTTTCTTGATGGTTTCTTTACCACCAGAGCTACTTGTTTTCTGTGCCACACACGAAAAATACAAGACAGATGTTTAATTCTAATGTGCAGAGAAAACAGTTGGTAGTTAACCATTCAGTTAGTGGTCACTAGTAAGGCAATTTTTTTCTTTCTTTCTTCTATGTTTTTATCTTTCTCTACCTTATCTTTCCTTTTATTTTATTCCAAAATTCATTCTTCATAGTTCGTTTTCTTTTATCGATAGCAAATTACCACATTCTGAGAAAGACATAAAGAAAGGAAGTTTACTTGATTCACAGTTTTGGTACAAGGTCAAAGGCTTTCATCTAGTGATCACTTTCTTTATAAAATCCTAAGGTGGTGCAAAGAAAGACCTGGGACAGCCAACATGTAAGAACCCAGGCAGGCGTTATAGCAGGACTGCTTCATGATAACTCATTAATCCCTTAACCATATGACCATGCATATAGGCAGGGCTCCTTTAAAATTCTCATCTGATCTCAATTCTTCATATCTCATACTAAGCATTAAGTTTCAACCTTAGTTTCAAAGGAAAAACTACCTTCAAACCACAGGACCATCAGTTCTTAAACACCCACTGCATTTTAGCCAGCTGCATTTATCATCCTTTTGATGTTAAAATTGCCCTGTCTTTGGCCAGTAGAAAGCTGGTTCTTGCCTGCTCTGGTGAAATTTGACAAGATCTGCTATTATTGCCTTGATCATTCTCTGGCTTTCTCATACAATATTGTATTCCAGTCTTAATTTCTTGCCCCCAGAAATGCTTTTAATTTTAATTTTATTACCACCTTCCTTCATGCTTAAAGTTTTGGCATTTAAGAAATTTAAATCCACTTGATTAGAGTGCAATTTACATCATTAAAATGCACCAAATTAAGTGGGTTTTGACAAATATATTCACTCATCAAACAGCCACTGCAACCAAGATGGAACACCTACAAATCCTCCAAGTTCCTTGCCTCTCTCTAATCTATACCCACCAGTACCCCTGGTCCTAAGAAGCCATTGGTATGCTCTCTCTCTGAATAGTGAGTCACATTTAGTTTTGCTTATTATAAAATTTCTTCAGAAAGAAACAAAGTAGGATACCTCCTTTTTTGTCTAACAGTTTTCATTCAGAACAATGCCTTTGAGACTCCACCTTACCATTTCATGTAGTAGAAGTTGGTTATCATATGGTACCAAATAGTATTCTATTCATTTAATGGACACATTGTAATTATTAGTTTATCTACTTAGTTGTTGATTGACATGAGGGTTATTTTCAGTCTTGATTATGCTATAAATAAAGCTTCTCTGATAATCATATACAAATATTTGAATAAAAAATTGTGTTAATTTTCATTGCATAAATATCCTTTATGGTTTCTTTCTGTTATTGAAATAAATCTTTGAGATACATAATTCATAAGGTAGAGAGTTCATTTTGGCTCACAGTTTTGAAGGATTCAGTATTTGATGGATTGGCTATTCCATTGTTTTGGGGCCCATGACAAGATAGTATGTTGTAGATGAATTTCTAAACAGTCTTATTAAATACGAAGCACAAAGCCAAATACAGGGATAACATCCAAAGAGATCAGAGAAATAGCGAATAGCCATGACTAACCTCAGCTTACCATCTCACCGTAGCTTCCCAAGAGAGAGCTTCTTC
Organism: Peromyscus eremicus; assembly: GCF_949786415.1. Classification (NCBI taxonomy): domain Eukaryota; kingdom Metazoa; phylum Chordata; class Mammalia; order Rodentia; family Cricetidae; genus Peromyscus; species Peromyscus eremicus. The sequence goes on from NC_081426.1 coordinate 33,644,176, forward strand.
CTGTCTAACCTGTGCTTTTGTTGCCTTCCTGTTCTGCCTTCTCATTGGCTGTAAGCCCAATCACGTCACTTCCTTGTCACTGCCTGTGTATACAGATCTCCAGGTCTCTATGATTGGTACTGGGATTAAAGGTGTGTGCCACCAAGCTTGGCTGTGTTCTTGACCACACAGAGACTCTGCCTGCCGTGTGATCGGATTAAGGGCATGTGCCACTATCGCTTGACTTCTGTTTGTGGCTCATTATGATCTCTGATCTCCAGGCAAACTTTATTATCATACAAATAAATTATCACATTTCAGCCCAAATAAGATATCACCACAGTATGTCATGTTAACTGCACAAAGCAGAGGAAGCTCCTGTCAGAGCATCTGGGAAGAGAGAAATGGAAAGAGTTCACAGCTCCGAAATTCCCGTTGTATTAATCGTTTTTCTATTTCAGGAGTAAAATACCATTAGTAAAGGCAACTTAGGAGAGGAAGAGTTCATCTAGGCCTACAACTTCAGTAGTAGAGTCCATCATGGCAGGGAAGGCATAGCAATAGGTGGACTGAGCAGAAAGCTGACATATCACATCTCAACTACAGAAAGGAAGCAGAAAAAATGAATTACAAGTAGGGCAAGGTTGTAGACAATCAGAAGTCTGTTCCACTGTCATTCTTACACCAGAAAATACCCACTTCCCAAAGGCTCCACAACCTTCCCAAATAGCACCACCAATCATGGAACAATTGTTCAAATATGCAAGCCTATGGGGGACATCTCTCACTTTACACCTGTGAAGAGCACACTCTACATAACCCAATTTCTTCTTGCTAGTCTGAACCTCCTAAAGTCTCTGTCAATTTCCAGAACCACCACAGACTGGGGTCCAAGTCTTCAATACATGGGCCTTTGCTGTACATTCAAACAATGATATTCCACCCCTGTGGAATCCATCTTAAATACAAAATTTATTCTATCATTCTTCAAGAGTCCCTCAAACCCTAGTGATCCAGCATCATTCAAAACTTCAAGTCTCAAATCTCCCAGGTGACTCAAAGCAAACTCAGCTTTGTTCTCTAAAAAATAAAAAATAAAAAAGGAAGTTACTAAAGAAATTGAAAGCAGTCTTAGGTACAGGATTTATGAATCAACAATAACTAAAGAAATCACAAAAAATTACAACTATTTAAGACATGGTAGACAGAGGCACATTCCATTCCATGGGAAAGGAATAGGACCATGCATAGGAAGAACTGGATCAAAACAACACTGCAAACCAGAGGGCAAACATTAAACTCAAATTTCCATGTCTTGCACTTGAGGCACATGGGGTACAATGTGACCTTCAAGGATCTTGGGAACCTCTGATCTTAAAGCTTTTTGAATGGCAATCTTCATGGCTGCCCTTTTGGAATGGTGCTGTTCACTGCCTGCTGTCCCCTTGTCAGGCATTTCATGTAACTTACATATCAAAGTGCTGGCTTGGCCGCACACTTTTGAATTGAATGCCCTATTACATGTTTTGTGGAGGTTTTGGAGTTGCCCAGCATTCTATAGCTTAGAGCACTTCCCCCTCTGTTTCTATGGCCGCAGCTTCTCCTTTGTCCATGACCCTCCTGCCTCTCTTTCATGATCCAACCTGATCAGTCAAGGATAACTTCCTGTCTCAGAATCTTTAATCCAATCACACCTGAAAAATGTCTTTTGTTATGCAAGGTCTGTATGTTCACATATTTGGGATGTTAGGATGTGACTATGCTTGTCTGTCAGTCACATTTGTGATTGGTATTGAACTTTCAACATGACCCTTTGGAAGGTAAGTCTTCTGGAATCTACCATACCTATTGATCCAGACACCTCAGAAGGTTATGGGTGCAAGTGTCTGTGGAATCCACTGGGATCTGGAATATTAACATATTTGTTTCTACTGGGCAGGGAAGCTTTCTCTTAGAGGTGAAAGCAACTCTCATGGGTTTATTTAACACCTAGAAGTTCATGTGAACACCTACGCACACTTCTTCGTAAACTCCTTTTAAATTTTATGCTTAAAGAGTTTAAATTTGAAGATAAATAGTCTCACCCTGGATATAATTCCAGAACTCCTTAGAGCTGCTAAGGTACATTCGTTTGCCACCTGTCATGAGTAATCAATGAACATTGAGAGAAATGGACCACTGAGCTGTTAGGCTCACTGCACACCATAGGTGAGGATCTCACTGCTGTACCAGCTACCCATGGCAGCATGCTCCTTTTCATGTGCAAAACGAACACCCACAGAGTGCACAGAATCTATTTGCATCTTTTCTTCAATCAACCTCTTATTAAATACAATTTCTGATGCAATTATGAAACAATGTGAGGTTCCCATAATAAAAGCATAATATTCTACATGCTACCTTGGCCTCCAATTCATGAACTTCCATAGAAACCTTGCAGTTATAATATTAGAAGGAAACATATTGGATTAAAAGACAACACTACTCATATTCTAACATTATTTTTCATGCCTGGTTATTAAAAATAAAATATACATGCAAATATTTACCTTCTGACTGATATGAAAAGTGAGTTATTGCCTTGGTCTAGAGGAATACTGGGTATCATGTGACTAATTTTGCAGATCGTTGACATTTGATATCATTGTGCTGTGGCTGCATCTTCCCCAAGGCGTAGGGCTTTTGTCTGCAATATTGAAATGGACTCACAAATTCTGCTCCTATGTTTTAGCCCTAGGAGGGAAAGAAAGAAAATGAAAAGCAGCCATGCTTTTCTCTGGTGACTTAACTTAGAACTATTCTTATAACTTTGAGTTACACTCTTCTGGTGAATTCTTTTGCACATGATTCAAGGAACCTATTGAGGGGGCTGTGAGACATAGCCTTCCTAGATAATGTGCATGTGCACCAAGCCTAGGACCACTGACACCCTCAAAACATGATAACATGTCATATTAACATTTATTCTCTGTACTGTGAGTCATGTGACCTGCACTATGGCTCTCCAGAGTCACCATCTGGTTAAGACTCTGCAAGGCATTTCTGTTGCTCACCAAATTCTCTAAATGTTAACTGTTTCCACCTCCTCTTGGAGGCACTTGGCTCATTTGTAGCCTCACACTAGATAGCTTTCCCCCATAGTTCTCCCCTCCCTCCTACTATCCTATTTCAGTTTCTTTCTTTGCTTACTTCCTGGCTCAGGGTATGTGCAAGGTTCCTACCACCACCTCACATTCTTCTCTCTATCCACCTCCACTTAGATACTTCTTACTCACAAGTCAGATCTTTTATCTAATGTTACTTATCGTGAGACTTTCTAGACCCACTTTCCTGACTAGGCTAGATCCCTTGTTATAATCTCCAAGGCATCCCTGTTTTCTATTCCATACCATGTACAATTACTTGAATTAGATGCTTGGCTGGATAAATATTTAGTTTACATCTATCCCTGATAGTGAAAGCAAGTTCCAATTGCATGTTACCTATAATTAAATCTCAGAGTCCTAGAAAGGTGACCAATGCTTAGTAAACATTACTTTTACTTATTCCTCTAATGAATAGAGCAGGAAGGAAGCTGGTCCTAGAATGTTGGACAGTGTGTTTACCAAACTGAGGAATGAGCTAGCAGACAGTCCACTTGAGAGAGACGCAAAACTCCATTGCATCGAACTTGAGTGATTCAGTGAATAGCTGAGCCAAAAACAATTGTGATGTTAAGGAAAGTAATTATTGCCTAACCAATTTGTACAATGGTTACTTTACTGGAAAATCAGTTGATTACTGTCCTTTTCAAAACAAGTCTTCAAAAGAAAAGACATACAAGAACAGAAATGGAAGCTATGATATAAATGTGAAATTTTGATCTGAACATAAAGGATTGGAGCATGTCCTGGTCTTTGGAATGACATAGAGGAGCCAAGTGGGGTGTGGAGCCTGAGGAATGATATGCTTCTTTGTATCTTTTACTATTCACAATGTACCAACATGTGTGGCTTCTCGGGGTGACATGTGACTTGATTGCCTCTCATGTCCTCTGGAGGCTCTTCTATAGACCTCTACCTCCATCCCAAGCTGTGGTGTCCTGTACTTACTTGATGTCTTTCCTTTCATAGAAAGATGCTTATCAAGGACAGATTTGTGCCTCTTGCTTTCTTCCTGTCTTATTATTTTGATGTTTTCATACCAATTTTATCAATTTTTTTAAGGAATTCTCAACAAAGATCCCCAAACTGAGTCACATGCTGTTACCATTTTCTCTTCCTCCTTTTCTTCCATCATTACCAGCACCATCACCATCATCAGCATCACACTGCCCAAAGTCCAAAACCAATGAATCTGAAGGTTGCACTCTGTATGAAGCCTGTGGTGGTGAGTGTCTCGTTGCCTCTTCTAGTTGCTGGTGTTTGTGAGAAATGCTTGCTATTCTTCTGCTCATGTACACACTCCAGCTCCATTATCCTTGTGTGTCTATATTGTTACATTGCCATTCTTCTAGAAGGACACCTTTAGGACTCTGCTTAATGGCTGCTTCCATTCACAGACCCTGTTTCACAGCTGCTGGAAGTGAAGACCTTCACATATTTAGGGTGTACAATTCACACTGGAACAACACTCCCATCCTACCCTAGTTCAGCTTTAACTATCTACTTGGCACAACTTAGAGAAGGGGATCTCAACTGAGGGACTGAACATATCAGATTGGCCTGTGCACATGAGGCAGAGGTGCGGACAGGTAGATTGCTAATTGAGATGGGAGAGCCTGTCCACCTGTAGACAGTTCCACTTCTTGGGCAGGTGGTCCTGAGCTATAGAAAAAAAGTTAGCTCAGCATGGGTCTGTAAGTGAGTCAGCCATCAGCTTTCCTCTACGGTTTCTGCTTCAATTTCTTGCTCTGACTGCCTTAGTGAGGGACTAACCCTGTAAGCCTTTCCTCCATTAGGTGGCTTGGGATCAGAGTCCTTCATCACACCAGTAGAAAGGGAGGTAGAACACATCCCTTCCCAGAATAGCTGACTTCCTGTTTTTGGGGACTGCAAGAAGGAGGATTTTTCTGTCAGATTCTGTGGACTTGGTCAGTCACAGGTCAAATAAAGATTGGGAAAACTTACTCTTGAGACTACAGTCTGGTTTCCAGGGCCTTCGCCTTAAGGCCCATTCTATTTTTTGCAAGTCAAAGCAAAAATATATATCAGCTTTCTCCTCCTCTATGCATTCTGTCTGGGATAAGTTCTCATTTTTGCTCCCAGGCAAATGCAAGCTAGCAAGAACAAAGGTCATGTCCACAGAAAGTCAAAAGACTAAAACTCTCATCAATAATGTAATGGTTAAAATCTAGATAAATATTACCATCACTGAATGATCTCCGCTCTAGAGTCCTTTGTGACCTGGCTTAGTTTTCAGGCCGCCTGTTGTCGGTTTCTTCAGGAACTGGGTGCTTCCAGGAATAATGGGGTATTCCACTGAGTTGCCTTTGGGTCCCAGAGGCTGAAGAGTTTCCATCAAGAAGTGAAAGATTCAAGCCAAGAGGATCTCTGTGAGCTCAAGGCCAGCCTGGGCTACCAAGTGAGTTCCAGGAAAAGGCGCAAAGTTACACAGAGAAACTCTGTCTCGAAAAACCAAAAAAAAAAAAAAAAAAAAAAGAAGAAGTGAAAGATTCATTTCTGTTACAGGAATGAAGACACAGGAGTCTTCCTGACTGAGCTGGTCTCTCATCCCTCAAGATCCTCTCTCCTCAGTCTGGGGTCATGATGGTGACAACCACTGTGGATGGGCAGTGTGTTCTTGGAGGCAGCATCTTCATAGCACCAAGGCATCTGCTCCATTGGGGGAAGCAAAACAAAAAAAATTTTTTTTTAAATTATCATACCAGCTGCTTACAATGTGTTGACCCAACAATTAACTGAATGCTAAGAATATATATACATATATGTATGTATATAAAATATATTTAACATATAAAATTTTAGTTTAGCTATGTTCACCTTAGTGGCATAGTCACAGCTCCGTGGGAGGAGAGGCAGTGGAAATAAAAAGATGTGAGAAGAGGTACTGGCTATCTGACAGCCTTTGACCAGAAGGGAATTAAGCATTTTAATGTTAGTGGATTTGGTGAAGTTTGAATACCATTTCCAAAGGATATAGATTATGGAAACTGCTTGTTCAGTTGTATTCACTTTGTTTTTGAAGTAGAAACATCACTGAAGAAAACAGCTCCCATATGTTCTCACTTTGAAAATTTGGAATAATTAGTACGCTTTAACGAGTTAGTAGATCTGTCTTCCATGTGAGTACCATACGGCACTTGCAGTAAATTGGTGGTTTTCAAGTGTCGTTGGCAAGGCTTGCCTGGGACTGGAGCTCAGGTGGGTGGAGGCTGTGACAATGGGAACTTATTTATTCTGCCTTAAGTAGGTGGCTGCGTTTTGCATTGCACTGGTTTGCCGCAGATCATAATAAACAGCTCATTACTAAGCCCCTCCGCAAAACCCCAAAAGAACACAGTGAATGTGTCAAAAGGAAATAAATATTTACTGAATTAACTGACAGACTCTCTCACGGATATATGCCAACTTCATGTTTGTATGTGTTATTTTAACTTTCATTTTTTTTTCTCTCCAAGCCTTCCTAAAATGTCTGCTTTCCCCCACACAGAACAGGTTCAGTGTAAAGCAACTTCTTCTAAACTTCTTGCCCTGATCCTCATCTCTGCTTGGGATCTTGCTTCATAAGCAGAGAAGGCTGTCAGAGATTCTGAAGTACCTTTAAAATTTAAAACAACCTCCCACTTCAGGGCTTAGCTCCCACTGTCCAGAGGTTTATTTGATTCCCTAATTTTGAGAGCATGCAGGGGAAAGATCACAGGCTTCCTGCATGAACAGGTCAAGGCTCAGTGAAGTCCATTCATTTGTCTTCCTTTTTTCTTTTCTACAACCTTATACATCAAACACCGAACTACTCCATGTCCCCAGCGAGCTGACAACCTTCGAATGGGCATGTGTGCAGCATCAGGGGTGTGGAGAAACTATAAAACAGAACAAAAATAAGAAGACTGGGTCTCATGTGAGGATCGAGGAGGGAAACCTTATTCAGGCAAGAAGCATTTGAAGTTGGTCTAGTAGACCCAGGAGATGCATGGGTTTGGAGAACGTGACTGGAGGAAAGGGACAATGTCAGTGTTGGGTGAGGACATGTCCAAAAGTCCTGAAAGGTAAAAATGAGTCAATTATTTTTGACTTGTGACTATGAAGGAGTAAGAGAAAGCTGAAGAAGGTAAAGAAACCAGTGTGGAAATGAAAAGTTTAGGATTTTGAGATAGATCTAGAGAGATGGCTTAGTGGTTAAGAATGCATACAGTTCTTGTAGAGGACCCAAGTTTGCTTCCCAGCACCCACATCAGGTGGCTCCCAACTGTCTGTAACACCAGCTCTAGAGGATCCATCTCCATCCTCTCCTGATGTCTATGAGAAGCCTGCACCTATATGCATGGGCACCCTCCCTCCCCAACATACATATAATTAGAATTAACATAAAAACCTTGGGGGAAAAGTTTGAAATGAACTAATGAGATTAATGGTTATTTTTCACATGAAGTGATGGAGCCCGGGGTTACTTGACTGGTTAAGGAAGGAGCCCTTGCTTTTGTTTGAGAGAGGGTCTCAGCATGGGACCCAGGCTGGACTTGAACTCATGATTGTCAGTCATGCTTCCATCTCTGAGTGCCAGGCTCACAGGGATGAGCCACCAGGCTTGGCTGGAGCTATTGCCTTTGATTAGACTTTTGCTTGTGATTATTCCCTGAGAAGGTAGAAGTTACCACATAGGGAACCACCGGCAATGTGAAGGTACATTGTTTTGCTTGAGGAAAAGCAAATTGTGTCCAGCAGCATTGATTATTACTCTGTTAGTAGGGTGGTTTTGAAATTTTGTGTCAATATTCTTTTATATGTAAATTTATGATTCATTGATTTTTCTAAATAAATTGTAATCAATGTCCATTTTGTTATTAATTGATGAATTAAAGTTTTTGGCATATGGCCATTTCATACCTCTACTTCTGGTAATTTCAGTCTCCTATAGCTTCATTGTTCTGAACCAAGTCTGTCTTTTTTTTTTTTTTCATGAAGAACCTCATAGCTCACTATCTTCTGTACCATTTAACTCTGGACAGATATTTTCCCATGAATCAGTGGTTTTGGTTAACACACAGGGTGCTCTATAGAGAATGAGTATTCTGTGAAGAGGAGCCTCAGGGGCAGCTGTCTAGTCTACAGCAACAAGTGCATAACCTCCAGGCCTAAGTGATAAACACAGCAATTGCTTTAGGTATTCATCTGAAGAGACTGTTACATAATTTCCTTTTGAGGTACTACGGATTGAACCAAGGGCTTGGTGCACATTGAGCAAGGGCCCTAGCAAGTGACTCTATCCCCAGCCTTAAAGGAGCTATTACTGATGCCTTACACTGCCATTGAGCTAATCTTCCTAGTCATAGCAGAGGGCTGTGATGGTACAGAGAAATATTACTCAGCCATTAAAAAGGAGAGAATTAAATCACAAAGGTGAGAACTCAGGACCTACAGTGACATGTTAACAGAAGTAGGCGTTTCTGAAATGCAGCAGCCATGACTTACACTTAGGTTCACAGTCAAACCCAAAGGAGAGAGAACGGAGTCTCAGCTAAGAGCTGGAATGTAAATTTATCTAACACAGAGAAAAGATGCAAAAGAGATACCAGGAATCAGCTGAGTCTGCCACTGTCCATCTCAAATGACTCCTTGTTTCTATATCTGCTTGAAATTATAGTGTAAACACTGGTCCTCTGAATGTGGCATTTGGCTTTTTTAGTGTAACAGGGAGACACAATCTGATGTGTCCAAAAAAGCTCCAGGCTGCTCTGAGATTGTATAACAATGAGTTAACTTTCCCAAGCCTCTCAGTTTATTTTTTCTTTTAGTGAAATGAAGCAAAAGTATTGGTAATTCTCCCACTTCTTTTCCTGGTGTCTTCTTTTATACATATGATCTTTGAGGTCAATACTGTAACTCTTTCTTTGAATCCAAAGATGATAGAAGTAATTTCAGTAAATTCTAGTTGATTAAAACTCTAGATGAATGGGTGTTTATGCTGATCAAATGTTCTCTCTCTCTCTCTAAAAGTCGTTGTGCACACAGCACCAGGAAGAAAGCAAAAGCCACTGATGAATTTCTGGGTGTGTCAAAGCAGAGGTTTATATTAGTACTTGTGAACCCATGAAGATAACACTAGTCTTCAAAATCAGTGCTTGGCTGTGCCCGAGTTGTGTTTTCCCTTCTTGCCATTGTCCTATGCTGGTCCAGTTCACTTGCCTACCCCTCATTCTACCTATCATATGCTTATCCCACTTCTGGGTCAATCACACAAAAGCAAACAGCAAATACAATATATTATTTTCTTGCATTCAAACAAATAGCTTACAGACTCATTTCCAACTGCATCACTTTACTTTGCCAACTAAAACGAAGGTCCAAATTCCCAGAGGGCACATTCCTTAAAATGCAAGTGGGGCTATAACGATCTCATTTTTATTAGAATTCAATGGATGAAGAGATGAAGATGAGCTAATTGAAAGAAGAGTGGAGACACAGTGAGCTACTTTTAACAGATGCCATTTAATGATTGATCATTACACGCCTGGCTTAATCATCTGAAGTGTGCTATTATCTTCTTCTTGTGGATACAAAATATGGTGGGACCCGAGCAGTTGGGGCTTGTTCAAGATGATAGACAGTGTGCTGCATCTGTGGAATTAAACCCAGAGCCATCTCATCCCAATGCCTGGCTTTCTCCATGGAGTTCTTTGCTTCTTTCTCTGTGATGCTTATTTTACAATCAGGCCAGACATCTCTCTGAGGGTACGACTTCCCCAGGGAAAGAGGTGGCACCCCAGCAGCAGCAGATTAGACTTGAGTGACTATAGTTCTCTCAACATTACTTGAACTGCCTGGGTCAGAGTTTTCCCAATGATCCCCCATGGTTCGTTGTCCTCTAATAACAATTGGGAGCTGGGAAAAGCCCTTATCAGCTGCTTCACAATAACAAATATTTGCCAGCAGAGTAGATAGACAGAAAGGAGATCCCAGAGGAGTTCTTTATGTGGGGACAGCAGAGGAAGTGTACCGTTCAGGGACTGGTTCTGATGATGGTGATAACTGTAATCCAGCAGGAAGGGTGAAGTGAGAAATGTTAAAGAGCAGGGTGGGAGGCAGGGCTTTCTTTCAAAACCCTTTTAAGCAGAATTGTGGGGTAGTAGAGTAAGAACGGGGTGAAACCTTGGCAGCAGTACTGTGGCAGCTGCTAGACACATGTGGCTGGCTAAAATTAAATAATAAAATTAAATTATAATGCATACATTAAAAATATAGGGCTTCAGTCACGTTGCCAACGTTCTCAGTGTTTAGGAACCACACCCAGAGCTAGTAGCAACTACTTGGGGTCTTACAGATATAGATAATCACAGGAACTTGCACTGTGCAGCCCTGGTCTAGAGCATTCAGAGGTGAGACAACGGTGAGACATCAGTGACAGGATGGGCTTAAACAGCACAGGGACATGGACCGGCAGGACTGTGACCCAAAGTGTCAGAGTCTTCCTACCTTGTTTAGCAGGAAAATGACATCAGCCACATACACTTAGATTTGTAATTCAATAAAAATAAAAGTCACAGGTAGATTCTAATTTTTAATTATCTGTGACAAAGCATGCCTGAAACCAAATGTACTATTTTAACCAACTGAAGTGCATATTTGAATATTAAGTATGTTCACACATTTGAATATTAAGTACATTCACATTGTTACATGCCCAATCTCTAGAAATGTTACATAATTGAAATTCTGTACTCAGTAACTCCCCATCTCTTCCTCTCCCCAGTACCTTCCAGCAGCCACTCTATCTTTTATTTCCATCAGTTTAACTGATTTTGATAACTTGTGTGGGTAGAGTATTACAATGTTTGAGTTTTATTGGCTTGTTTGGTGACTGCTTATTTCATTCAGGGTAATGTTAACATCCATCCATGTGAAAGCATGTGCCAGAATTTCTTTCCTTTTAAAAGCTAAATAATACTCTACTGTGCTATGGTTTAAAATATAGCATGTATTCCCTAAGGGTATGTAGCATTTGAAGGCCTGTTCAGGGTGGTGAACTGGGGAAGGACTATGGGTTCACAGGGAAGAGGAGTCTAGCAGGGGATCCTTTGGTTATTGAGGGAATGCCCTGGAAATACACTCCTTGGGACAGGGCTGTTTAACAAGGCCGATTTTAGCTCTGCCAAGTCCTCCTATGTTCCTGGTTCAACATGCACTCACTCACTCCCTGGCTCCTTAGCATGCTCTCACCATGGCATTCTGCCATCTAGCGAGGCAGCCAGCATCAGGGCCAAGCCCTTGAACTCCAAAAGTTTGAGCTAAACATTTTTCCTCACAGTAGCCTCTATTTGGTGTTTTGTTACTGTAAGATCAAAATGACTAATGCACATCACATACGTGCATACCATGCTGCGGGCCGCAGGAATATATTATAAGAACTCAGCTGGTTATGGCAAAGTCACTACCTGGAGGAATCAGAGAATTCCTCCAGAGGAAGCCAAATCCCAAGGAGTTTTTGGTGTTACTTGGCTTGTTATATATCAGCTGTATTCTGTTATGAAAGTCATGTGTGCCTTCATAGTTTTCCCAATTGACTTCTCCCCAAGAAGGGCTAACAGTGTGGACTGATGACTCTCTGGACATACACATTCCAGGTATTTGGAGAACAGCCTCAGGAAAGCTTTCTCTGGAATCAGATATCTCCCTTGGCCACTTTCAAGGACTAGCAGTAATAACAGTCCACATGTAAGTCTCCCGATTTAAGGTAAATTCCACAAGGAGACACCACCTAGGTCAGGTGGACGTTAAGTAATAGCTTTACACAATTCAGCTCAGACCCTCCTTTCTTATAGCCTTACTAACTTTATAGACCGCTAACTCCTTACCTAACCACTTCTAGGAATATTTAGATAACCTTCTGCACTGACAGCTATGCTCAGCCAGAACCCCAGTTCAAGCCTCCCTGTAATTATCGTCATTGGCAGCATCCGGCTAGGTCCATCCCCAAATGGAGGAAAGTACCTTATCAGAGATACCTCTGGACTCTCTAAGAACAGACTTAATCCAGACTACCTGTTTGAGAAGGCCTGGCGGATGTGCCAATTAAGCCTTACTTCCTCCTTTCCCAAACCTTACCTCCAGTTCCATATCTCCCTTTAACTATCACCAGAGGCATCCAGCTGTACACAGGTTGCCTAGCGACTGAGCACACTTTCCTCCACCCTGCAGAAAAACGGCAGATAGCTTGGACAGATAGGAGCCACAGGAAAAAAGAAGACAGTTTTATTTTCTCCCATTGACCTAGCAACTTATAGATTCTTAACATTTTCTACTAATCATGTTTAAGACTATAGTTGGGCACATAAGATTCCCTCTTCTTAGATATTACCTGAATTTAGCCTTTGGTTAATTCATTTCCCCATTGGTCACTTCCCTTTGGGGTTGCAAATGATAATTAACAGTTATTGCCTCCCTATGTGATTCTTATCACCCTTCCATTTGACCCTGGAAGCCTGGCTTTATAGACCAGGACTTCCAGGGCACGGAGGATGAGAGAAGAGAAAAGAGAATGGAAGAACTAGATGGGTAAGAACTTGAGAGGAACAAACTGAGATGGGGAAGAACTAGATTGAAGGGCTAGAAGAGAGCACCAGAGGAACGAGATGGAAGATGAGGAAGAGCCAGATGGGGAAGAACAAGTTGAGGAAGAACGAGATGAGGAGAGAGAAGGAGATGGGAGAAAAGATGATATGGGAAGGAACAAGATGGATGAGAACGTAGAAGGGGCAGAACTAGATGAAGGAATAAAATAGAACCTAGAGGGAACCGCAGACAAGTGTAGAGAGAAATCAGGCTAGAAATGAGCTAAATATGAGAGCAGAATATAAGCTTGTAACTGACTCAGAAGAATAAAGTGTATGGACTAAGGAGTTTTGTGTACATAGATTCATTTCTTCTCATCAAAGATTAATTATCAGCTGGTTGTAGATTCTTCCCGGACCCTGGGAGGGGACTATCGAGGGGCTGGACCCCCGTAGTCCCCGATAATACCATATGACTGTCAACAGCTCCTGGGTACCCTCTTCATGGCCTAGGAGTGGGACAGAATTTGGCTTGAAAGTAGAAACGTCACTCTCAGGTTGGGCAGAGGATCTTTGTTACACAGTACAGCTAAGACAGAGTGAATTATTTCTGTCTGATATGACTGGGAGTCCAACACTGATCAAGGTAAGGAGGCTATGGACAATTTCGCCATGCCCTTTTATGAGGATTGAAGGCAGCTGCTATAAAACACCAATCTACGTGAATGAGGTAATAAAAGACCAAGAATCCCCTGCTGGGTTCCTAGATACCTCTGCAAGGCTTACCAGGTGTTCATCCCCATAGATCCAGGTGCACCAGAAAACCAGTGAGCAATCAATATTGCTTTTGTTGTGCAGTTGGGCCCCAGATATTAGGAAGAAACTTTAAAAATTAGAAGGGTTTGAGGGTATAAATAGTTCCCAATTATTGGCAATTGCTCAAAATGTTTCTGTATAAGAAAATCAGAATAAAAGATTGACCAAAGCAAGAGTGGCAGCATTCAGAGAGACTGATAAAAAAAAAAAAAGAGTGTAGCTGCAAGTTTTTCTGTGTCCCACCCAGTCCACAGCTGCTCAGACCCAAGAAAATACACAGAGGCTTATATTAATGAAAACTGATCAGCCATTAGCTCAGGCTTATTACTGACTAGCTCTTACACTTAAATTCAGCCCATTTCTGTTAATCTATATGTTGCCATGTGTTCCGTGGCTTTACCTGTGTGCCATTACACACTGCTCCCTGGACAGTGGGCTGGCATCTCCTGACTCAGCTTTCCTCTTCCCAGAATTCTCCTTGTCTGCTTATCCCACCTATACTTCCTGCCTGGCTACTGGCCAATCAGCGTTTTATTAAACCAGTGTATGAAAGCATTATGCCACAACAAAAGAGATCCAGATGCCAGAGACAGCCAGGAGAGAGAGAGGCTACACAAGGACCAATGTATTTAGCATAAACAAAGAGGATACTGGAAAAAAATAAGTGTCCAAATGGGAAAAGTGGAGAAAAATTATCCATCCTTCACTTGGGCAAGGACCGATGTAGCCAGGGCTTCATTCCAATTAGTCCCCAGGAGCCCAGAGTAACACTAAAGGTAGAGGGCAAATCTGTTAAATTTCTGGTCAATGCCAGATTCCCCTATCCCCTAACTGGGAAAGCCTCAGCACTGGGACCCTGAAAGAGGGCAGTGGCCTATCCATCTAAAAGATGTGATCCTGTTTCTACCAGTTGGCTGGCTTATTTGCCAGCAGTTGTGGCTATAGCCATGCTAGTGAAGGAACCTGATCAGCTGACCTTGGGCCAGGAACTGTCCCTAACCAACTCCACACTCTGTAGACAGGCCATCCTCCTGCAAACTGTCAGGAAACCTGGATGAACAGTGCTCACAAGCTAGTGATGTTTGGCAAGTAGAACTTCTGAGTTATGAAATAGGGTATTTGGCAAAAGAAATATACAAGCAAAATACTGAGAGTTTGTTTTCACAGGTGAAGTGTCTATATGAAAGTCTTACTAAACTTAAAGTTGAGTTTTACATACTTTTTATTATTAGAATTTAAATATGAATATATATTCCTTAATCTGATGTGCTTATAGTATAAATAAATAAAAATATATAAGTAAATTAACTGTGTACTTGCAAAGCATGCATTCTGAGCACGAGTCTTTGGTTGTTTCTATGTGTAAGTATTTTGTACTCTCTGACTTGCATTCATACTCTCTGAAAGGTGGTAATCGATACACAGAAGTCCCTGATTTGCAGTGTAGCCTCGCTTATTGATCTTCCTCTTTTGATTAGCACAGTTTATGCTTGTATAAACATCTTCCATGTGCGTCAAGGCTGTGGGGACATTGTCCAGTGTTACTTTCTGGAAGATAGGTTGCTTCACTGGGTTCAGGCTTTCTCTGTGACATGGGCTGAGGATTGAGTTTCGTTCTCCTTCCCTGGGCACCCAGCATCATTTCTTGGGAAACAAAACCCCCTGTGCTCTTTAGCAGCTCCACTCTTCACAAGCCAAACCCTCATAGTCATGGGCACTGGGTTCTCTTCTGATTTTTGCTTTTGTTTTTATACTGCCACCCTCTTTCTTACATGCTCTCTTTGTGTCCTGCATTTTACTTTCCATTAAAATTGCTCCTTACAATTTTGTCCTTTGTGAATCTACACTATGTGAAGAATGAGCATTCAACCTGCAGAACCCAGAGCAAACAGCCTTGTGCCACATACTCAGAAATTTAACACTCTCTCACTCATTCACTGCTGTCACTTTCACCTCTTTGGATGTCCTGAAGCATCTTTGTGGTCATATTCTATTCAGAGGGGCACCTCCCTTCTCCTACTATTGTACAGAATTATCCCCTGAGCAAAATGACCACCATCTTCGTGGGCATCCTCCTGATTGGTAACTGATGCAGGAGGGCTCAGTCTACAGTCACCAGCAGTGTTATCCTAGAGCAAGTCGGGTTGGGTTATATAAGCAAGGTAGCTGAGGAAGCCAGTAAGCTGCATTCCTCCATGAGTTCTGCTTCAGTTCTTGCCCTGACTCCCTCAATGAGGGACTGTGATGAGGAGAGGGTAGACATTGTTTGCTCCACAGGGAGGAATTCTTGCTGTACTTTCCTGTGCTTGGCCTGGCCTGGTTTGCAAGATTTTTTTTTTTTTTTTTTTTTTTTTTGTATCTTTTTGGATCTCTTCTTGCTTGTAATACAAGTAATTTGGATCTTTTTTTTTGGGAGATCTTTTCCTGCATGTAATACAAATAATACACCTTGTGTTACTGACTGTCCTTTTTCTGGTTTCAAAACTTAACATTTGGATTATTCTTCATAAATTTATTATTAGCCCTTGGAGGATGAGTGTCTGGTGAGGTTAGGGTCTTGCTCTGAACCCAAGTGTGTTTATTTGGGGATCTAGTGTGGGAGGCATGGTGTCTTGGGTGTTCCTTCAGAGTAAAACAGATCTTGAAGAAAACGGGAGTGGCACGCACCCAGGCAAGGCTCTATTCTTGGCTTCTCGTTGGTGTCGTCTCCTCGGCTCTTCCTACACATGGGTATTTTAGTAGATGGGAAAGCTTTATTTTAATCTTTCTCTGTTGTAGTCTTGTTCTCTCACACAAAAGAGTGTAGTCTTGTATTCCAACAGTGATGGAAATGGCTACAGTATACAAACTGTGTGGTAAAAATAGCCAGTGTTGTGATTTTTAATTTTCCTTTTGTTCCCTCTGCTGCCCTGGACTTCTGCAGGCTAGTGCTGACTCTGAGTGACCTCTAGTTCACTAAGGCTTTGTTCTTTCGAATGGAGGCAAGGACTGGTCAGACAGTCTGGTTTTCTTTATTCTTTGTGGCCTTCATGCCTTCTTTAGGAAGGACAGTTTTCTTCTTGGATGCTTTATTTTGATCCCTGGATCCTTATGGATCTCGGAGTTATTAAGGACTCTTACCTCTGCTTATGATTTTTGTTAAACCAAAGTGGTATCTGCCTATATGGGATGAAAGTAGTGCCTGATAAACTACAACAGTCTTCTCTTATTGCTCCTGAACTGTGGAGAAAAAAAAAAAAACTGAAAAAAAATTCTTTTGCCAAATGGGGACATTATGTATGCTGGAGATGAAGCCTACAGAATACAACAAGGAACTAGCATGCAGGCCAGAGGTTTCTCAAGTTTATTAAGAACTGAGAGACTATCTACAGATATTTGTAAACAGCCCAGAAAATGAAGAGCAAATCCTCCTGCCTTTGAGGTGAGAACTTCTTTCTATCTGCCAGAGAGCCTCTGCACTGTGTAGCTGTTAAAACATTCTCAGCACCGAAGAAACGAGTCCAGACAGACCCATCACCTCCAGATTCTGCCAGTATTTAAAAACACCATTGTACCATGTGCCTCCACCTCTATTTTCCTCCTGAGTGTGATGCTCTTGTCTATGAAATTATCTGTGTCAGTATAAGAGCAAGTCTTTGAAGTATCTTGCTAGAGTCCCCTGGCCTTTAAGAGCACTTATCCTAAAGATCACCAGCGTCATGTTCTATCTTCAACACACACACTCTTGCCAAGGTGCTGAAACTCATTTCTCTACTGTGTACTACTTAGGTTTCATGATCTTTTTTATTTTGAAGTACTTTTTTCCCCTGTATTTTATTTTACATATCAACCACAGTTTCCCCTTCCTCCTTTCCTCTCATTCCCTTCCCCCACCTCCCTTCTACCCCACATTGTCTCCTCCTTCTTCTCCATTCAGATCAGGTAAGTTCTCCCTTGGGAATCCACAAAACATGGCATATCAAGTTGCAGCAGGACCAAGCTCCTCCCCACTGCATCAAGGCTGAACAAGGCATCCCACCACAGGGAATAGGTTCCAAAGAATCAGTTCAAGCATCAGGGACAAGTGCTTTTATCCTCCTATAGATGCAAGGCTGACTTGCTGCATACCTTGTACCCTGTTTCTTCCATGTGCCAATTCTTTGCAATGCTTTAGTGCACTATTGCGGTAGGCTGAATGTCAACCACGTGCCACCCTCCAGATTCCTACAGGAGAACCTAAAGCCTCCTGTGTCAGTGTGGAGAGGTAAGACCTTGAGGAAGGGACTGCCTCTCAAGGACTCCACTTCATCATGGTGTTAATCCTCTTATTGAAAATGCTAATTAATTACTCAACTATTTAATTAATTAATGCTCTTATTAAGAAGGAGTTGGAGGGAGGTGACTACTCCTTCTGCCATGTGAGGACACAGGAAGGGTCATTTTGAAGATGAGGCTCTAATCAGAAACCAAATCTGCTAGCATCTTGTTTTTAGACTTCTCAGCTTCCAAAAGCAGTGCAGTTTTGTTGTTTAAAAAACACCCCATCTAAGTTATTTGTTAAGCAGCTCTAGCGGATCAAGGTGATTGACACTGAGTTAGTGGTGCTCACCCAAGCACAGACCTACTTCAGATGTCTTGAGCTTTGTACATGTATTTGGATTTTCACTTTTGGTGGATGGTAGCATTGAGCTGTTACCGCATGAGAAAATTTGTGTGTCTGTCCCAACATTCTAGATGGAAGTCCATCTAAGCCAGGAGCCTTTCACTATGGATCTTCATTTTTTGAAAATGATTACAAATGGACCAAATTTGTGTGCCTTTTTATATAATACACTGCAATGTTTTAATGTGGAAGAAGTGTAATCTTTTAAAAATGTTTTTGTTAGCACAAATAATTTAGAAGGCATCTGTAAGATCTTTGGCCTGGTTATTTACTATACAATTGTAGGCAATATGATTCTGACTGTCTATTATTGCACAATAACATATCCCAAGCATTAGTGCCTCAATAATGGTCTCTATTTATTTTTCTCACACATTTGTCACTGGGCAGTGGGAACGGTGCATCTATTTCCTGCAGCATTCACTGAGGTGGCTGAGATGAGGCTTCTGCACAGCAGAGCCTCTGCTCATTCATGGCATGGTGGCCCAGGTTTAATAGTGGGACTGGACATTGAAAATGGAAGCTTCCTGTTCTTTAGGCCTGGGTCTGGCATAGAATCATCTACAAGTATTAGGAGAACCAGAGCCAGATATAAGCAGATAGGACATACACCTACTTGTTGAGAGGAAAAGTGTCAATATTTCTGATCAGATTTGAAAAAGTATTGCATTGCTTTTTCATAAAAGAATGTGTCACCTCCAAATGACTTAGAGTTTTAAAAATCTAACAAATGTGTTAAAATAAAAATGAGGTTCAGAAACTTAATGGCATTGAGAAACAGTTGTTGGAAAGGAGTACAAGTGTGTGCACATATGCATAAATGTACACACCCATTCACAAATGCACATGTGCATAAATTCACACACATGCACAATCATGCACACATATGCATACATATGCATGAATACACATACATACCCACCACAAAATTGTATGTGCTAAAGAATGAAATGGGATGAATGTGAATCTAAAATTTTTCATATGTGAATAATGGTTGTTAAGAGAAACAGAAAGATAGTGAGCACCTGAGATAAGAACACAAGAATAAAAACTTTGTAAACTAATAAACTTTGGGACTCTCTCAATAAGCCCTAAAGCAAGGAACTGACCAGATACTTGGTCCTGAGACAAAGGACACGACTCTTTTGTGTAACAGCAAAGTCAGTGAGTACATCCCTGCTTGAATCTCGTATTTTCAGTACATGTATTCTGAATTGAGGGGTTGCATGTAATTTCCTTTAATTATGTTAAATATGCAAAGTAAGAAACATATATTTAATTTTATGATGAGAGCATTTATCACTTTTTCTGGCAATAAAGTGTTTTGAGTATAACTTTGCAATATTAAACAAATGGCACAAAATAAAAGTTAAGAATTTTAATATATAGAATAGTTGTTTTTATTCTAAGAATTTGAGCTTCTGCATTAAAATTGAATAGCTTTTATATGAATGATCTCAAAGATGGGGGATGAGTTAAAATGTGTTATAAACATTCATGTCTTGTCTAAAGCTTCTAGAACAATCACCCTGATGACTGAAATTATGTGTCTTGGCACACATTTCTGCTTGAACTTCTTAATTATGATTTAAGATTCTAATATTTTGTAGTCTTCCTAATTGTTGATATATTTAAATTATATCTGCATTTTTTGAGACAAAGACTTACCTTATGTCCCAGATGGCTTAGTACTCATTACGTAGCCCAAGGTGGCCTCAAATGTGTACCAACCCTTCTGCCTTAGCCCCTGGAATGTTGGTATTAGAGGCATGAGTCACCAATCTTGGTATAAATTGTTTTATTTTATATATGTCTGCAATCTTTTAAATCTTTCATAAGTTTGAACATTTGATTGACTCTGAATTTTGAATATATGTAGCATTAAGATAATGCCCTTGAGAAACTGGCATCTTAAATTAGTTTATCTCCAACTAAAATGAGAAGATAAATAATACAATATTTTTAGACAAAGTCTCAAGAATTTGTGTTTGTTTTTTTCCTTCTTGCGAATCACACAGAATCTAAAGAACTAGCATTCTTTCTAATCCCTCAGAGGGAAGTTTAAAGCTTTAGCTTGTACCATGTCGAGATACTGCCAATTTGGAAACTATCATTGCAACAAATACATCAATACAGAATCTGATTTGTACTGGCAAGAGAATGTTATGTATGAAATAAGTGTTCTGATATTATCAGAAATTAAATCATAGGAGACAGGACCAGTGTATTCAAACCAGGACGCAAATACAAATACCTTGTGCTTAGAACTGAGCACCGTGTCACTGTAAGAGGCTTAGACAGAGATACCATCAAAGCACAGGCAGGCCATGAAGACAAACTGCTGGAGCTTTGGGCCCATCACAGGCATGGGAGATTCTTGCCTAGTGTTCTGACAAGCTAAGCAGCCCCCATTTCCTGGCCACAGCACTGGAACTTGTTAAAAGGCTACCAGCCACAGCTTGAAAACTCAGAAAGTTCTTAATCAACTTGGTAGAACACCTAAGTCTGTGTGGGAAAAGACAGTAAGATACTGTAGTTGAAGAGCGAGCCTGTAAAACATTTCATACCTGAAACTAATGATGCTTTCAGGATTAAAGGGACCATTTAGAAGTGATGTGGAAGTCACTCACACCACACTTAGAGGGAGCACCCAGTGTTGACATTATTGGACTTCAAAAGGATACCTAGAGAAACCAATTGTCTGAGTTACTTTTCTATTGCTGTGAAGAGACACTGTGACCAAGGAAACATAAAAGAAAGCATTTAATTGGGGGGGGGGCTTGTTTACAGTTGCAGAGGGTGATTCTGTGACCATCATGGTGGGAATCAGCCAGGCATGGTGCTGATGCAGTAACTGAGAGCTTACATCTAATCCACAAACAGGAGGCAGAGAGAAAGACTGGGGCTGACATGGGCTTCTGAAACTGAAAAGTCTACCCCCCAGTGACACACCTCTTCCAACCAGCCCAATTTTCAGTCTTGTGATTCAAACTGTGTTGTATTATTGACTCAGCTATTGTATCAGAAAAAAATTACAGGGATTAGTAAACAGAAATCCACCAACTTGTATATTTTATGACTCACTGGGAGCATTAGCAGAAGGACCCTATAAATTAGGAATCCTAATCAGGTGAAGGCATATAAAATATCTAAACTGCAGTGGAAGATCATTTTATGTGTATTTTCAAACATTTTGTTAGTTCAACAAAGTTTAGATAAAAGAGCAAGGTTTGGGGTTAGCAAGACTGTTCAGTGGATGAAGGTTCCTGCCAACAAGCCTGGTGGCCTGAGGTCCATCCCCGGGTCTCACATGGTGGAAAGAGAGAACTGACTCCCAGCCATTGTCTTCTGACCTCTACATGCTCCACAAAACAGTACGGTTTAGAGTTATAAGTACATAAAAGTTCAGGTGGGAGCTGCAGCTTTTTATTAAGGGCAATTAAATGTTCTGTTAACTTCAGTCTAGAGACGGGAACACTCTACTCTTGAAATTATGAAACTTGATGAATTATCTGTGAGCAGAAAATGTCATTTGCAAAAACTTAAGAAGCCCGAGGTCTTTGAGTCTATAAAGGTGTGGAGAACAGGCTAAAAGTCTAAACTGGGACTCTGATCACTTTCAACAGTGCTCCTAGCTGTTCCTCATCATCTGCCTGGTTTGTGCATGCCACTCTCAAAGGCTCATGCTAGCCCAGATGTCTTTCCAGTCCATATGGTGGCTGCCAGGCCAGCACTGGCTTCCAACTGCAATCCAGCAGGGACACTACATCTGAGCAAAGAAACTGAAGAGAAAGAACTCCAGGTGGATTGCCCATTGATTTTCTTGTTGACCCTTCCATGATATACAAAATGCAAGTTAGCACCATCCTATTTTCAGAAATCCATAAACAAGCCACAGCCACAACCCCCCCCCAAAAAAACCCAAAAAACTCCCCAAGAACAAACAAACAAAAAACAAACAACTTCTCCCAATGACAGGTGAGAATGGTCAGGATTCATTCACTTATTAGTGTATTCAACAGTTACCGCTTCTGTGCAGTGGTGCATAAGAGCATGTATAGTTTTGTAGAGGACCTGGGTTTGATTCCTGGCACTCATACTGGGTAGTTCACAACCACTTGTAAGTCAGGCTCCAGGGGATCTGGTGCCCTTTTCTCTACTCCATGACACCTGCACTCACATGTGCTCACAAGTACACATACTCCCTCTCTCTCACACATATAAATTAAAAATAACCTCTTTAATAAAATTGTGGAGGCTGCAATTTTACTGTAAAACAGACACCCTGTCTCTTCCTTCTTACTTTCAAGAGGCTTTCAGATTCTAGAAACAAAATTTCCATTCTCTTCCCTACTGACCTACAAGGCACCAAGAAGACCCTTTCTCAGGACAGCCATGTTTACACTATTTCCCACACAGGACTATGTCTTCTTACATCCCATCCACAAACCTGAAGCATGCTCTTAAACTCCTTCCTCACTGGATAACATTTCTTCCAACACTAATCTTCTGTGTATCACTAGACTTTCCATGGACAACATTAACATTTACATAGAAAACTTCTCTCAACTTAAATCAAGAAGAAAAGCATACACAGAGAAAAAAAGCAAACAGAAACAACTTCAACACATGTACATTTATTAAGAGAGGAAAGACATTTTTTGTGTTGAATTTCTATTAGTATGCATAGCTTGCTAAAGCATGTGATATTTTTAGGAGCATTGTACCAGGCATTGATTTAAGCATTTTTTATAAGCAAGGCTATATCATGAATGACACCATTAGGCCTGAATATCCTCTTATCCACACTCAATCATAAATCATTTATCGTCTGTCACTGAGAGTAAAATACAGCAACTTAAAATTATTGATCAGTTACTCGCATATGCTAGATGATGTTTAAGAGCTTGTATGAACAGCAGAAATGGAAAAAATGTAATTAAAAAAGAAAACCAATATTAGTCTTTATAATTTTATTAAAGATTTTATTTTTATTTTTATTTTTATTGTCACATACACACATGCAGGCCAATGCAGATGCCCGTAGAGTCCAGAGGAGGGTGTTCAGTTCCCTAAAGCTGGAGTTACAAGTGATTGTGAGCCTCCAAATATGGGTGCTGGGAATGAAAGTCAGGTTGTCTGCAAAAGTGTATGTGCACTTAAGCACAGAGCCAACTCTCTGTCTCACACCACTATTTTTCATTATACCACATGCCAGGGTCACAGAAGCATACCATAGTCATGGGCTGTTAATCTTCACATCAGCTGTGAACCGGAAACCCTCACTTTCTTCTGTTTTATAGATAAGGTAATTGTGAAAATCAGAATATTAGTTAAAATTTCTTTGTATTTCAAAGGGTGGCTTATATGAATGCTATTGTGAGTGAGAGAGACACTGCCAGCCACCACAATGAGAAACAGCATATGAAGATGCCGGTAAGCCACGAGCCATGTGGCAAGGTATAGATTAATGGAAATGGATTAATTTAAGCTGTAAGAACAGTTAGCAAGAAGCCTGCCGTGGCCATACAGTTTGTAACCAATATAAGTCTCTGTGTTTACTTGGTCGGGTCTGAGAGGCTGTGGGACTGGCAGGTGAAAGAGATTTGCCCTGACTGTGGGCCAGGCAGGAAAACTCTAGCTACAAATGGCATCCAACGTGGTGGCAAGAGTTCCCACCTAAAAACTGAGAAAAAGGTTCTAAAACGGAGCTAAAAACAGTTCCTAATTGTCTCTCTCAAATGAGCGGCAGCTGTCGGTTTGAGCTACTGGTGGGTTTCTGGCGTGTGTGCTCGACCTGCCGTATGGTGGGAATGAGGCCTCTGTAAGTGGCACATTAAGCTGCGTGGTGGATTTGGCCTTTATTAGTACAAAACAAAACAAGAGGTTTCTGGGCTGCACTCTGCTTGGATAAAAGCATAGACCCACAATAGCTCCCAGAGCTGGCGGTAAACGTAGCCATGTTGGGAAGCTGAGGTGGGCAGAGCCAGCAGCCACAGCTGCTGCAGTTTAAAGCAATAGATTCACAATAAGACAGATTCAGGTGTAATAGTTTACAATGTGCGTAAAAATGTACGTAGGCTTGAAAGAGAAAGAAAAAGGAATATATACAGTTATATAAAGAAATAATTTTTAAAAATAAAGTCTTTAAAGAGACAGTAAAGGTAGTATAAAAAATAAGCCACGTAAAAATGGATATTACACAGAGAATCTGGATTGTGTTGTCTTTGGGATTTTTAACTGCAGAAAAACATTTGATTATAAAAGCTGTTGAGTTATGCCAAAATGTATATTTTAAAGGTACCTTGACTTCAAAATTTGGATATAAGGATATGTTACTTTGGAAAGGAGTCTCTGCTTTTGTTCCCACAGAAAGCCAAAGGCTATGGATTTGTTCCAGATTAAGATACATCAGGTTTGACCAGCCAAGACCCCCTGAAGGTCTCCGATGACACCATGGCCCAGATGATCCAACATCCAGAATGGTTTGAAGGCATCTGGCTCAGACGATACAGCTTCATGGACTATTCCATAATTCTAAAATTTTCTTTGTTTCCCCATAAGATACAGCGCCCCCCTCCAGCAGGAAGTAGTAAGAGAAGCTACGCCCAAATTCCCAAATTATATGTAATTTTACTTTAAGGTTAAAACCTTCCTTTTTGAAAAAAAAATAGGGGAAGTGCTGTGGGATGTTCTGTATGTCACATGTGTTGCTGATAATAAATAAAACACTGATTGGCCATTGGCTAGGCAGGAAGTGTAGGCGGGACAAGGAGGAGAATAAAGCTGGGAAGTGGAAGGCTGAGTGAGAGAGACACTGCCAGCCACCATGATGAGAAACAGCATATGAAGATGCCGGTAAGCCACGAGCCATGTGGCAAGGTATAGATTAATGGAAATGGATTAATTTAAGCTATAAGAACAGTTAGCAAGAAGCCTGCCATGGCCATACAGTTTGAAAGCAATATAAGTCTCTGTGTTTACTTGGTCGGGTCTGAGAGGCTGTGAGACTGGCAGGTGAAAGAGATTTGCCCTGACTGTGGGCCAGGCAGGAAAACTCTAGCTACAGAATGCACATATCAAGTTTTAACTAATTCAATTAATAAATAACATATATTACCTGGTAACATCACCAGACATTCTTCTTATAGACATGCAGCTTTAGTTACACAGAGCTAAATAATGACCAGGTCACAGTGACAGAAGGGATTTCTCTTTCTTTTTCTTTCTTGTCTTTTGGAAGGGGGATTTATTTTTTAAGTAATGTCACATAAAAAAAATTTAGTCTTGTTTCTATAGCTGTTGTTTCTTCCCATAAAGCCAGACTATATCATTTTTTATTAAGTTCACCTCCCTAAGTACTATGTAAGTAATCCTCATATATAAGTAATTTCTATTTCGTCTCATTTTTACTCTATAAATGAGGATGATAACCTATGAATTTCATTAAATTGTGATTCACTAAAAATGAAATAAAACTATATATGAGGCAAAAGTGTAGTCCTTAGAAATACTTATTTTTGTGAAATTGCACTGCTTAATAAAATATTAAAAATTTACTATAAACTGGTAATTATGCCTTCCTTACAAATGAGACACACAAGGCTTAACACACAAGGCTTAACACACAGATAAACTGCCAACTCAGAAAAGTTCAGGACTAAAGGAAGTTTCATCTAAAATAACGTTGGTTCTTCTACACTTGATATGTCTTATGTACATTTGGGATGGTGGGACAAAAGACCTGAATGAAAGTCTCTCTTTATGTAATGTTGTTGAATTTACACAGAGTGAATTTACTCCAAAGCTGTGAATAAATACCCTGCTGACAAAAGACACTTGAAATATGCCATCTTCCAGCCAATTTTAATCCCAGATATTATCACATGTTGTGGCTCCTTTGAAAGCAGTTGAAAGGTGTTCTCAGGTTTGATTCAGTAGTGCTATTTATTATATCTGCAAAGCTTTAATAATATTGAAATGCTCAAAGGGCTGTATATCCTCTTTGAATCAAACATGCAGGGTTCCAATACCAAAGGAGGGCTTGCTCTTGCCATCTCTTCCTTGTCTTTAAATTGTTTTTTAAAAATTGAATTGCTTGTGTTCAAATTCATGAAACAGAACAAACTTCACTTCTCAAAAGGGGACACGAACAAAACTGTGAACATCACAGTAATTTTTAGGTGTCCATAGGCTTTAAGTTCTGGTTCATTCAAAGTATCAAAGATTATTCTTAGGACTGAAGAGATCTGGCAGTTTAAGGTTAACATGATGACATACAGATATAGGACTTGCTTTCAAGGAGCCTTCCAGCATGATGAACAGATGACTGTGTTTGTTGTAGTTGGTTATTTTTTACTCTTTGGCTCTTTGGTGGGCCTGCCACCCTGCACCCAAATAAGTACACATGGAGGCTTATTCTTACTTAGGAATGCCAGGCCTTAGCTTGGCTTGTTTCTTGCCAGCTTTTCTTAAATTATCCCATCTATCTTTTGCCTCTGGGCTTTTATCTTTCTATATTTCTGTATACTTTTCTTTAATTCTTACTCTGTGGCTTGCTGTGTGGCTGGATGGCTAGCCCCCTGGAGTCCTCTTCCTTTTTTTTTGTTCCTTCACCTCCCTTTCCAGATTTTTTCTTCTATTTATTCTCTCTGCCTCCTAGCCCTGCCTATCCTTCTTCTTACCTTGCTATTGTCTACTCAACTCTTGATTAGACCAATCAGATGTTTTAGACAGGCAAAGTAACACAGCTTCACAGAGTTAAACAAATGCAACATAAAAGAATGCAACACATCTTTGCATCATTAAACAAATGTTCCACAGCATAAACAAATGTAACACATCTTAAACAATATTCTACAACAATATATTTTAACTGTGGTGATACAGCAACTCTTTCTAGTGAGTCTTCTTCTAGTGAATAACAGTAAATTTCCCTTATTAAATGTGCTAGTGTGGTTTCTGTATCTTTACTAAAACCTGACCAGGGTCAGAGGGGAGCCCAAGTGTTTTGGAAACACAAATACAAATGTGACAGTTAGTATTAATCATCAACTTGATAGAACGCAGATTCACTTGGGACATGGGCCTCTGAACATTTCCATAAAGGACTATCTTGATTGCATAAAATGAGGTGTGAGGTTTCATCCACTATGTGTGGTAGCATTCCCTGGGTGGGATCCTGGACTACAAAGTGGAGAAAGGGAGCTGAGTAGCAGCATGAATTCAAGCCTCTAACTCAAAATGGGCTTCCCTGCCACCTGAGCCCACTGTGCTTTTAAAGGTACAAATTTGGGCCTCTATTGAACATGGATCTACATTTAAAGAAGGTGATACCATTAGAAGAGATATTTGATATCTGAAGAAAATCTCTTGGTTCAAGTAGTCTCTTACAGAAGTCAACTACTGCTATTGCAAAACAATGGTTTCTATTTGATTAGAATTTCAACCTGTCCAGGAAAAGTTAGAAAACAACCAAAGTGTATAGAATGCTTTGGTTTCCAGCATTAGATCTGTTGTTGTTGTTGTTGTTAAGGGTATGCATGTCAAATAGAATTTGTTACTAGGACTAGCAGGTCATGTGCTTAAAGAATCAAGGCAAGTGCTATAAGGCATGTACACATGTAGCAAATTGGCCTGTCCTAGCTCATGAAAATTTATCTCAGCCTTACCTGGTGTCCTACTTGTACCGTCAACTTGGCATAACTTGAAAAACCTTCCAATTAAATAACTTTATTTATTAAGTTGGTTTATGATCCAGGAGGGTCCAGCCCACTGTGGGCAGCACATCGTGGTGGTTTGAATAAGAATGACCCCTATCGGCTCAGATATTTCAATGTTTAGTGCAACTTGAGAGAGATCGGTTCTCAACCTTCCTAATGCTGCAAACCTTTAATAGAGTTCTCCATGTTGTGGTAACTCCCAATCATAGAATTATTTCATTATTATTTCATAACTCTAATTTTGCTAGTTATGAATCACAATATAAATATCTGATATGTAGGATATATGATCTGCAACCCCCAAAGGGGTCACAACCCACTGGTTGTGAACCACTGCATTAAGAGGTATGGCCTTGTTGGAGGTAGAATGTCACAGGTGTGGGATGGGGTAGGGGGTGGGCTTTGGGCTTTTAAAAGCCCAAACCAGTCCCAGTGTCTTTCTCTTTCTGCTGTTTGTGGATCCAGATAAAGACTCCTAGATAATTCTCCAGCTCCATGCCTGCCTGCATGCCGCCATGCTTCTTGCCATGATAATAATGGACTAAACCTCTGAAACTGTATGCAAGCTCCAATGAAATGACTTCCTTTTTAAGAGTTGTGGTTATAGTGTCTCTTTCCAGAAATAGAACAATGACTAAGACACATAAGTGCTGGGTTCTATGAGAAAGCTAGGTGAACATGAGCCTGAAAGTGAGGTAGCATCCAATATTCCTCCATGGTTTTTCCTTCAAGCTCCTGTCCTAACTACTGTCAATGTTGGGCTGACCTGGAAGTGTAAGCCAAATCAACCATTTCATCCCCCAAGGGTGTTTTGGTCATGATGCTTGTCACAGCAACAGATTGAAGCTTGAACACTTGGCTTTCTCCTTTTATGGATGGAGAAGCTATAGCTCACAGGACAGGGCCAAAACAAAGCTTAAGACACACACTACTGAGTCCTAAATGAGATGTCTTCTTCAAAGCCCTCCTCTTTGGGGATCAGGGATCTATGCAGAAGAGGAGGCTGAAAAATTGAAAAAGCCAGAGAGGGTGGATGACTCCAAGGAAACAGTGTCTTCCAGACACAACAGGACTGATGCACATATGAACTCACAAAGACTGTGACAGAATGTACAGGGCCAGCACAGATTCAAGCCAGACAGGTCCCAGCAGTGAGAGGAGGAAGTGGATATGGGTTCCCATCCCTAAGCAAGAAGCTACCTTCATTTGACAATCATTAACAAAGGAAAAAATTAGTTTTCTCCAATGGAGTCTCATTGAGTATATTAACTACATTTAAGGGCAGGCCCCATGCCCAGCAGTAGCTAGCCAAGACAAATGACCTCAATAGTATTATTGGAGACTATTGGTCTCAAAGGGCTTTGTTTTGGGCATTTTTGGTCTTTTGATGGTATATTGTGGTTTCTGATTTCATTTTTTTATGAGTTTTGTATGTGTGTGTTTCTTGTGTTTTGTTGCTGTTAATTAAAAAAAAATAAATTCTGGCTTGTTTGTCTGATTGTTTGCCTGTTTGTTTCTAAAGAGAGTCAAAGGTTGGGGAGTTGGCTGGGTGGAGAGGAGGGGAGGATCTGGGAGGAATTAAGGGAGGGGAAACCAGGATCGGAGTATACGATGTGAAAAAATATTTTCTATGTATATGCGCACTCTTACAAAACCTTACACCATGGATTTACTGAACACTTTTTTAGAATCTCTCTCTTCTCCCCCACCGTCTCGTACTCGGCCTCACACCCAGAGTCTTGTCCATGCTACCAAAATACTCTACCGGTGAGGTAAACCATTACTCCATCTGCCCTTTCCACTGTGGGCTTGCTTCCTGGTTTTATAGGTCAGTGCCCTGGTGACCTGGGATTTGAGATGTGTGAATACTCTGGGCGCTTTGCAGTATCCCTTAGCAGACAGAGCGAGAACAGTAAAGTGCAGAGCCCTCCTCACTGATCACAAAGTAGACTTTAATTAGTAGCAGCTTCTGTGCTCACCCAGCAGGGTGCCTGGGAGTCTGCTTCAGAAATAAAAACTCCAGCATGGAAGGGGAGGAAGGGCTGCTGGCGCCAGATGGTGTGGAGCATTAGGTGGTGTGCAGTGAGCCATTTCCGACTCAGGAAGGTCTCACAGGGAGCCAATCTGTGCCAGGCGCAGCTGCCCCAGGCCAGGCTCCTGGTTCTCTGTTCGGAGACCCCTGTAACAGACATATCTCTAGCAGATCTCTTCCGATGAGGCTTGGATGTTTTCTTATTGGTTAGGGAGCCGAATAGAAAGAACTAGAACTCCTGAAACGTTCGAGGA
Organism: Peromyscus eremicus; assembly: GCF_949786415.1. Taxonomy (NCBI): domain Eukaryota; kingdom Metazoa; phylum Chordata; class Mammalia; order Rodentia; family Cricetidae; genus Peromyscus; species Peromyscus eremicus. The sequence goes on from NC_081426.1 coordinate 33,674,327, forward strand.
CAGAGGAGTTCTGGAAAACAGTAACGGTAGATTTTGTAATCCCCACAAAGTGACACTGAGCACTCTGTCTAGGTTCTAGAAGAATCTTCAGAACAAAGATGCCCAAAGACCGTGAACTTGGACCTCTGAACTTGTTGACTCTGTACCAAGATCATCACTCATAACCTTTTGGTCAATAGAGGAAAACCTGTAGTTGGGAGAGGAGGACATTATGGACACATGGGCAGGCAGGGTTCTCCTCTGAAATCTGTGCTTCCCGCCCAGGACATTTACAACATGTGTACAACTCCAAGACTTTGCTTCTCCAAGGTTAGTCTCCTCTGTCAATTCTTCCTTCTCTCAGGTTCATTGATTCATGTATTCTTTCTTAATTCCACAGTACGTACTGATCAATTGTTGTGTGCCAGGTACTATTCTGTATGAAAATGATACAGTTCAGGGTTTTGATTTGGGTTCATTTTCTCTGCCAGTTAAAGAATTAAGAGGCAGGAGAAATCCCAAGCACAACAGGTGGCAGCAGAGACATCTCAAACACCAAAGACAGCTGCAGACAGAGGCATCGGTTGAAGACAGGTATTTTGGGGGTGAGGAAACACACACATGCAGTAAACACCCAGAGAGACCCTCTGCAAAACAGAGAGGAGACTCAGCTGAAATAGCCAGCCTCTTCTCAAGGACTGGGCTTTTTTAAGTCTCTGAAGAGCTACCCTCCCCCCCCCCCCCCCACACACACACATTTAAGTTTGAAGAAAAACAGGAAGATCCATTGTCCCATTACTCTTTGGTAACATGTCCTGATCCCAGCCTCCCTTGTTGAGCCAGTCCATCAGCAGGGAATCTGCTGGTGTGAGGCAAAAGCCTGCAAGGCCTTTGTTTTAAGCTGCCAGGCCTTTGTCTCAATTCTGGAGGGTGAGAAAGAAGTCAGCCATCTTGGAAGTTCATTACCTTTATTACTGGCTCCTCTCTTTATCTGACTGCCTACCAGGGAATCTATCCAACTTCTAGTCTTTCAGAAATATTGTAGCAAATGGGAGCAACACTAAACATATCAGTATGTCAGGTCAGTTTGGAAATTAGGAAATTGTGGACAGCATACAGACAAACATGCACGCAAGCAGGCACACACACACACACACACACACACACACACACACACCCTCAGGATCCTGGATAGGGAAGAATTAGAGGGAAGGGTCACCATTTTTTGTTATGATGATAAATAAGACATCTTTGGGAACATGATGTTGAGATGAAACTTCATGGTTAGAAAGCCTTCTGGGTAGAGATACAGATGTCCCCATGGAGAGAGAAGGACACTAGTGAGGACCTGAAGATGAAATGGTTTTATCTACCCAGGAGACAGACTAGGGAATAGTGAGAAAAGGCAAGGGATATCAGGGTGTATTGTGTTGTAACCGTAGACCAAGCTGAAGATTTTATCCTAACTTCCATGAACATGTAGTTAGCTCTTAATTCATCACCTTGGTGCTTTACAAAATGTCCCTGTGGCTGCTGGGTTCAGGATGGACCATAAGATGGAAGGACAGGTGCTTGGGCAATTGTTGCCAAGGCTAATGAGTGTGATCATCTGATAAGAACAGGAAGAAAGGTGAAAAGTTTTAGGGATGTTTTGAAAAGATGCTCCCAGTCCAGGCACACCACTGTCCCTGTGTCCATCTTGTATATTAGTTTTCTCCAATTCCAAGAGAGGCCCAACCAGGGTAAATCATTCCTAGGCAGAATAGATCCCAATGATTCAGTGAAAAGCATAGAGAAATATTTGCTGTCTTGAGAATATCTACTGTTGAAGGCTCAATAGCATTCTGAAAATGTGCACATATTTATAAGCCTTTGTGTGTAAAGGGATAGTGGGGACCCACGGGGGGGGGGGGATGTGATTTCATTGTTAGTAGCTGTCAGGCTAGGACTGTAGGAGTATCCTGGGATTGCTGTGCAAAGAACTATAGATGATTGTGGCTATAAACAACAGAAATGTATTGTCTCAGGTCTTGAGATTAAACATCCCAGATCAGGATGTCAACAGGGTTAACATATTCTGAACACTGTGAAAGGAATTTCAGCCCTTCCCTTAATTCTTTATACAAAGACTGGTTACAGAAGCATCACTGAAATTCTTTGGGTAGGTGAGATGGCTCAGCCAGTGAAGGCTCTGGTGACATGGGCCTGCCAACTGAAATTTGATCCCTGAAGCCCACATAAAGGTAGAAGAAGAGTTCACAAAGTTGCCCTCTGTGGCATGCCCATATCATGTACACACACACACACACACACACACACACACACACACACACTCACATATCCATTGGCTTGTGTTTATATGATGCTTTCTTTCTGAGGATCTCTCTCTACTCTCTCCTTACTTAAGAATTAGATCATGAATTGTATTGTATTATAACCCCTCCCACTAATGACCTCATGTTAACTTGACTATATTCACTGAGACTATTTTCAAATGATGTTTATTCTGAGGGATCAAGGATTGGTCACATATATATTTTATGGGGGGAGCAATAATCAACCTATAGTAAAGATCAATGGGGAAAGTTGATGACAGGTAAGTGTTTGTGTGTGTGTGTGTGTGTGTGTGTGTGTGTGTGTGTGTGTGTGTGTTTGTGTGTGTGTTCATGTATGTCTATATGGAGGACCAGATGCCAATGTTGCATGTCTCCCTTAATTTCTCTCCACCTTTGTTTTTGAGACTGGGTCTCCACATGAATCTGAAGCTCACTGATTCATCTAGTCTGACTAGGCAGCAAACACTCCTAATCTTGTCTCCACTTTCCCAGCACATGAATTACAAGTGCTTCTGCCATGTCTATTGAAAAACCAACCAACTAATCAACCAACTAATCAACCAACCAACCAACTAACCAATCAACAAAACAAACAAAAAACCCATGGGTTTCAGGAATCAGCCATGAATATTTTTTTTTTTAATTGAGCCATCTCCCCAACCTTGGGCAGGTAGATATTGCTTAAACTCAAGGATCAATTTTTCAAAAGGCAGAATATTGCAGACATGGGGAAAGTCTGCCTTTCTCAATAACAAATTCCTGGTGTTTGAAAGACTGCAAGAAGAGGCTGATTGGTATCTAGTCAGGACTATTATGAAAGGGGGCATCTATCTTGTATGAGATAGACAGAAATGATCTATATAGTTCTCAAGGAGTTTCATCACAAAAATGTCATGTGGATATAACATGGATGAAGCTTGAATACATTGTGCTTAGTGAAAGAAGCCAGGCACAGAAAGGCCTTGTGGTTTGTGGTTTTTATATATAAAATATCAAAGTAGGCAAATGAATAAAAACTGAGAACATATGAGTGCTTTTCCAAGAGTGGGAGATAGGTAGATACAGGGTGATTCGCACATGGATAGGAACAGGACTTCAGGGGCTTTTGAAAAAGTTATAGAATTATATAATGTATTCCTAAGCATGTAGCTGTACAGAAATAGACACTGCACTATGCACTTGAAATGTGAACTTTAGGGCATGTGATTATATCCTGATAAAAGCTATTTTGCGATATGACATTAGTGCCTCCATTTCAAACAGGAAAACTTGGTGATATCAGATGGTAGTCATGCTCAGATGGGAAATATCAGGGCTAAGTTTTACTGTTTATTTTTTCTACTTACAAAAGCAAGATTTCTATGGACTGCCTGTGTAGAATTTGATTTTGCTAAGAAATCCTTCTCATGGTAAATGTCCATTTCCCTGAAGATATTCTATAACTGAGCCTGTCCAGTGATGTGAATGGTTCCTACACTTGAAGTATCTATAGGAAATAATATTTTATGATAAGAAAAAAGCAGAAGAGTTTTTTTTTTAATTAGCCGTTTTATGTCTTTGTAAAGGAAGGAAAATCTGCAGTAGGTAGGACTTACAAATACTAAAGTAGATTTGCATGTATGTGTGCGTGTGGCAAGGTATGTGGTATATAGCATTATGTAAGTCTCCTCTTAATGTCATAATGAGTACCATAAATACCAGCCTTGACTAGCAGCCATTTACAATCCCATGTTATCTGAGGATAAGGAGCCCATATGTAGTAGGTGAGGTGTGTTCTTAGAGCATGCTGAAGTAAAGTCATTGGCCAAAATAGGGATTTTTTTTTATTAGGTACTCACAGGAAGAATAAGTTCCCGTGTTTGCAGGGCTGAGCACTGTTTTCTTGCTGACCTTCAGAGCTGCTCTCAGTTCTTGAAGCCAGACTCAAGTCCTCATGACTCTGCCCTCAGCCGAGTGGCTTACACCTCCAGGCCTGAAGGGGCACTCTCCCTCAGGACAATAGTCTCTATGATGTAAGGTTGCTATGGTAGTGATTGTTCTGACTCTTTTACCAAGCATCTGAATCTAGTTATACCATATAACTATGTAGAAATACTATCTACAGTCACTTTTACTCTTAGGAGAGAGGATTAGATAGTGAAAGCTATGGAAGCAAAGCAAGCTGACCTAACTTCAGATTGATACAATTTCATACCATTAGGTGGCAGAATATTAAGCAGCCCCTCCTCCAAGTTTTGACCTCCTAGGTGTGTATACATACAGACTAACTCTCTAGCAATATGATTTGGAGGATGGCTCAGAAAGACCTTTCTTGTGAAATGCACATAGAGGGCAAGGGACATTGGTAGCCATGACCTTTGAAGCTTAGGTAGATTTTTGTCCTGTTAACACATAGGGTATTTCTTCCCTCACAAGATCTATGTTCAAGTGAGTTCTTCATTGACAAGTGCCAAAGGCGTGTGAAGTTGTTACCACTTGAGCAGTTAGTGTGCCAAAATTCTCGTCTAACTTTTGGACATGCAACTGTGTTAGTTGGCCAGGGATGAAGAAGAATGTATGCTCTTACAGTTCTAGAGGATAGAATTAATAATCAGGATGTATACAGAGGGTATTCCCCTGAGCCCATGCCCTCTTGGCTTGCACACAGCTGTTTTGTGTCCTCACAAGGTCATTTCTTAGGTGTGTTCATTTTCTGATCTCTTCTTATGACTTTAGTCATATTGGATAAGGGATCACACTATTGCACTCACTTGATTTAAACTGACTGCTTCTAGACCCTGTTTTCACATACAGCCCAGATAAATATTAAGCACTAGGTGTTAGGACTTCCACATATGACTATACAAAGGGTACTGTGCAGTTATAACACCAACCAGGTGTGAAACACTTAAAAAAGTGTGTCTCCATATTGCTAGTGGGAGAACCAGCATCCAGACAGCACTCAAGGTCAAATGGCTGGTAGAGGACCACAGAGGCTCTAGAGCACAAGTCTTGGAGCTGACTCTTCTTGGTTCTTTCATTGTGCCCCAATTAGTGTAAGAGGTTGAAATTTACCTCTGAGATATTAGCAGAAAAGCTATTCAGTTGGGACACAAGGAAGGGACTCTCAGAAGGCTGTCCTTAAAATCTGCAGCCCCTTTTTAGAGACATAAAATGATTCTTGGTTTTGCTGCTGCATGAATGCTATTCAAAGACTTTTTGTTTTACCTCATCCTCTTGTTTTATGATGAATTTGTGCGTGAAAAGACTCATTAAGGACATCATTATTCTGCATTTATCAGTAATGAACTGTCTGTGGCACCTATTAGCAGCAAAATGGCCCAAGTCTCTTTCTGAATCTGTCTACATTCTTCTTCATTATTTACTGCTTCACTCTCATTCATTTAAAATGGATTTTTTCAGAGTGCAATTTCCCCCCAATTGTTCTTTTATTTGAGAGACAAATATTAATAGAATTTATAATCCTCAAGGAGGCCGCTCTGAATGTTCCAACATGAAATTGACTTTTTAAAATTTGATTTGGGCAAGGGGTGGGAAAGTAACACCTTAAATCCTGAGACACCACAAAAATTTTGCATTCATTATTTTGTTTAATTTTCAGAGGAACTCAGACATGAGCATCGATGTCCTCATTTTACCAAGGAACACATTGTCTCACTTATTAATCCAATAGCAAGTCCACTGTCCAGATATGGGCAGAAGGTTCTAGAACAATGGCAAAGGTTCCATTACAGATCAGGTTTCCTGACCTCCACACTTGACCCAGGCATCTACATGGAACTCAGGAAGCACTGCAAGTACCTTTGCTGACTGGAGCCCAGCAGAACCTCAGCTGGAGTCTATGCAAACAAGTCCTTCTAGTAGAGTCTATCACCTTCTATGGAAGAGAAGGGATTGTTTTAAAAAGTATTCCTGTCTTCTTCTTCTTCCTCTTCTCCTTCTTCTTCCTCTTCTCCTTCTTCTTCTTCTTCTTCTTCTTCTTCTTCTTCTTCTTCTTCTTCTTCTTCTTCTTCTTCTTCTTCTTCTTTTTGAACAGTTTATTTTTCTCCTAACTTTCTACTTAATAATTAACATTCCTTTGGAGGATTTTGAGAGAGGGATTCCATGGCTCATGAGGCAACCCAACATAGTATGGAGTTGAGATTCATACTAGTTGAGATTGATGGTAAGCTTCATTCCAGGTAACCTCTTCAGGAAAAGAAAACACAGTCAGTCGGTGAATGACAAGCCAGTCCTTCAATATTATTTTAAAAGGTCGATAACTTTTATGTGTGTGCATTTTGCCTAAACTTCAGAGAATGAGCATTTCATAGCAACTGGGAACTTCAATGATGATTTCTGTGGGTTTGAGTCTAGCTAGTCTCAATTCCTACTTCACTCTATTACAAATAAAGAATAATCTCAGTGTCACACAAAGAAACACATGATTAAAGCAAAAATAGGCAAGACAACTCTTTTTTGGGGAAAAAGTGACATAACTCAAACTGGGTAAGCAAACACACTGTGACAGGAAGTTCCCTTGGGTTTTATTCTACACAGGTAGTGACCTGTATCTTTTCCTCATTGGCTGGGGTTTGACCTCACAGTCCTTTGTGACTAGCTGGTGTTAAAAGAATCAGTGCAGTTACTATTAATGTGTGAGGTTTGATATGTGACTTTAGCTTTAGTAATGTTTCTTTTACAAATGTGGGTTCCCTAGCACTTGGTGCATAGATGTAAAGAATTACAATGTCCTCTTAGTGGATTTGCAATGTCCTCTTGATAGATTTTTCCTTTGATAAATATGAAATGTCCTTCTCTACCTTTTTGATTAATTTGGGTGTGAAATCTATTTTATTAGCTATTAGAATGTTATACCAGCTTGGTCTTAGGTTCATTTGTTTGGAAAATCATTTTTCAACCTTTTATGCTGAGTAATGTCTGTCTTTGATGTTGAGGTGTATTTCTTGTATGCAGCAGAAGGATAGATCATGTTTTTGTATCCATTCTGTAAGCCTGTGTCTTTTTACTGGGGAATTGAGTCCATTGATATTGAGAGATATTAATGACCAATGATTGTTAATTCCTGCTATTTTGTTGTTGTTGTTGTTGTTGGTAGTGTTTGTTTCCCTTCTTTGGGTTTTCTTGGTGTGAGATTATTTATTGCCTGTGTTTTGTGGGTATATCTTACCTCGAGTACCTTCTGTAGGGCTAGACTTGTGGATAGATACTGTTTGAACTTGATTTTGTCACGAAGTGTCAGGGACAAGGATAGAATCTCTAGTTAGTGGAAAAATACAGACCCCCCATAAGACAGGGAACTAGATCATCTTACAGTCAGGTTGCCTAGCAACAGGACATTGAGGCAGAGCCCTTGACCCTTTCACCCTGTAAACATCCTATGCAAATATCCTTAGCTTGCCCCACCTTATGCAGATGACAGCTTCTTGCTCCCCCCACCCTGCAGAAACTATATAAACCCTCTTGGAGAAAAATAAAGTTGCACCTTGATCAGAATCCAGACTTGGTGTGTTTCCTTGTATCTCCTGTCCCTATCATTCCGTCCTTAGGGTGGTCGAGAACCCGTTGAAGCCCTGCAGGCGGGGCAACGAAGTATCTTGTTTTCTCCACTTATGGTGAATGAATGTTTTGCTGGGTGTAGAGGTCTGGGCTGGCATCTGTGGTCTCTCTACCATCTGCAAGACATCTGTCCTTGCAGGCCCTTTTTACTTTTAGAGTCTCCATTGAGAAGTTGAGTGTGATTCCAATAGGTCTGCCTTTATATGTTACTTGAACTTTTCCTTTGGAGCTTTTAATATTCTTTTTTTTTTTCTGTATGTTTATTGTTTTGATTGCTATATGACACTAGGACTTTCTTTTCTGGTCTAATCTATTTGGTGTTCTGTAAGATTCTTGTACCTTTATAGGCATGTCTTTCTTTAGGTTTAGAAAATTTTCTTTTATGCTTTTGTTAAATATATTTTCTGAGTTTTTGAGCTGGGATTCTTCCCCTTCTATTCCTATTATTCTCAGGTTTGGTCTTTTCATAGTGCCCCAGATTTCCTGGATGTTTTGTGTTAATAATTTTTTTAGATTTAACATCTTCTTTGACCAATGAATCTATTTCTTCTTTCATATCTTCAACTACTGAGATTCTCTCTTACATCTCTTGTATTCTTTTGATGATGCTTGCATCTGTAGTTCTGTTGTTGTGATAAACTCTGACAAAAAGCAACTTAGGGGAGCAAAGGGCCTATTTCATCTTATGCTTCAAGGTCATCCATCATTGAGGAAAATCAAGGTAGGAACCTAGAACAGAAACTATGGAAGAACCCTGGTTGCTAGTTGATGCTCTTGCTCACTCACAGGCTCATGCAAGCAACTTTCTTACATAGCCTTAGATCATCTCCCTGGGGATGGTTTCCCCCTGCAGTGGTCTGTGCTATCTTGCATTGAATAATAATCAATGTTCTCTTACAGAAGTGTGTAACATGAATCTTAAAAGGTCTTATAATAATAATAATAATAATAATAATAATAATAATAATAATAATAAAAACCAGAGTCAGGTGGGGTGAAAGCTGAAAGATCAGAGAAACAGAACAGCCAGCAACTGGCTTACCCCTACAAAATCCTCAGCCTCAAGAGAGTGAGTTCCTGTTTCCTCATATCTTATATACCTTTCTGTATTCTGCCACATTACTTCCTAGGATTAAAGGTATGTGTCACCACTGTCTGGTTCAGTTTCTCTTATGTAGCCCAGTGTGTCCTTGAACTCACAGAGATCCAAAGGAATCTTTGCCTCCTGAGTGATAGAATTAAAGGTGTGTGCCACCACTGCTTGACCTCTAAGTCTAGTTTAGTGACTGGATCTGTCCTCTGATCCCCAGGTGAACTTTATTGGGGTACACAAATAAAATATCACCACAGACTTGCCCACAGGCCTTTCCATTTCAAGAAATTTCTCAATTGATATTTTCATCTCAAATGTCTTTAGGTTGTGTCAAATTGACACTTAAGGCTATCCAGAGCAACAGTATGAAATAGCAAACAAAAGCATGAGTGATATGAGTGTGAAAGAATACTAGAACCATAGTACACGGGACACATGGCCTTGTGGCTGCTATCTAACCATCTTTCTTACTATTGGTAGCAACTCATTCCTGTATCTTCTTTAACTGATTGCATTGGTGGATAATAAGCAGCCTATCTTAATGGATCCCAGTTTTTAACATATATATATATGTATATATATGTGTATACACACACACACACACACACACACACACACACACACACACATATATATATATATATATATATATATATATATATATATATATATATATATTGGTTTTTCGAGACAGGGTTTCTCTGTGTAGCTTTGTGCCTTTCCTGGAACTCACTTGGTAGCCCAGGCTGGCCTCGAACTCACAGAGATCCGCCTGTCTCTGCCTCCCGAGTGCTGGGATTAAAGGCGTGCGCCACCACCGCCTGGTTTAACATTATATATTAATTCACTCATCTACTTATAACCCCATGGATTTGCTGTTGTCATTCTCATTATAATTGTTGTTGTTGTCCTTCCTTGATGGTTATCATTGTAACCAGTACATTTGAAGTTGGGAGAGGAACATCTGAACTGATCTTTCAGTTTAGTATATATATATATATATATATATATATATATATATATATATTATGAAATAGCAAACTATATATATATATATATATATATATATATATATATATATATATATACTAAAAAATTTCCTATGATAAGTGGAGAGAAATGGTCATATTTTTGGATAAATCTTCATTTCACAGATCACATAGGTAAGTACAGTGTTTTTTAAAGAGTTTAAAAATTTTTGCATGTGAATGTCTGCCTTCAGGTATATATATGCACTACATGCAAATAGAGGCCAGAAGAAGACATCGAATCTGGAGCTGGAGTTCCAGGTAGTTTGTGAGCCACCGTGTGAGTTCTGGGAATCAAACCCAGGTCCCCTCTACATGAATCGCAACTTCTCTTACTAGGGAGCCGTCTCTCCAGTCCTAAGCTCCACATGGTTTAGAATGGCCATGACTCAGAAGCTGCACAGGTGTGTAGTTTAAAAGGGAGAGTTAGTAGGAGTAGAAAACCACAACACTTTTACAGTATTGTTATAACTTTTCTGTCTAAGATCAGTAGCACACTTTCAGATCTCGTGACGTCACATGCTCTTGGATGTGTTGAGTCTTCAGTTACTCCTGTCCTGGCAGACACAATGCCGTGTTGAAACTGCTTAACTAGCATGGCTGTGTGCACCCTTCGGGAGCAGACAAGACTGAATTCAGTCCTTTGTTCTCATCTTCCACACTGGTCTGTTTCTTTCCCCAAGCTGCTTGGAGTAATGTTTGTTGTGTGTCTCTTGTGAGTTTCAATTCACAGTTTTCTGATATTGAGAAGAAACACTGATTTGACTTCTGGAGCTGTCCTCACTCTCTGGGATGGTGTCTCTCTTGGTGACACTGTTTCCCACCTTGATTTTGTGGTTCTTTCCTGGCTACCTTCAAGTGGCTGCAGGGCCTTTGGTAGCTCTAAGAGCTGATGTGCTCTGATACTGACATTTGGTCTCAGGTTGTGTGTGTGTGTGTGTGTGTGTGTGTGTGTGTGTGTGTGTGTGTGTGTGCCTGTGTATGTATGTGTTCCTGTGTCTATGTCTAGGATGCTGTATTCAGAGGATCTCTCAGTTATTTGGAAAATAAAGTTTGAAAGATAATTTGGGGTGAACAAGAGGTCTTTTCTCTGAAGTGTCTGGTTCTTCTCTCCCTCTGGGTGGTTTTTTTTTTTGTTGTTGTTGTTTGTTTTTTCGAGACAGGGTTTCTCTGTGTAGCTTTGCACTTTTCCTGGATCTCGCTCTGTAGACCAGGCTGGCCTTGAACTCACAAAGATCCACTTGCCTCTGCCTCCCAAGTGCTGGGATTAAAGGCATGTGCCACCACTACGCTGCATTTTCTTTTCTGTTTTTTTGAGACAGGGTTTCTCTGTGTAGCTTTGGAGCCTGTCCTGGAACTCACTCTGTAGCCCAGGCTGGCCTCGAACTCACAGAGATCTGCCACGGGCTGTTTTCCATCTCCCCCATGTGCTAGCCTCTTCTGTAACAAAGCTTTTTTCTCCTCTCCGCCACATGCTATTCTCTTTTTTAACATAGCTGTGACTATTTTTCTGAATGGTGACAGAGGTGCTTTTAAAAGAAACATTTCCTCTTTAATTTCAATGAAGACTTTTTTTGCTGTGCAACCTAAAGGGGAAAAATGTTCCTTTTCATTTCTCCCCTGCTGAGCACCCAGGGCACTTTCCTGATTCCTCTCCCATGTAATCTCTCCCCTAGGTGGTCTCACCTCTACCCACAACTTTAAATAACACTAAAAAGCTGACGACTCCATAGTTTGTATCTTCAGCTTTGAGAAGTCTGATGGGCTGAAGATTTTGATAGTAGCTCACTTGACTATTCTACTTGACTAACTGAAGGAATGTCAGATGCAACCTCACCTGGTAGAAGGCCTTTCCTCCAAGATGCCCAACCTCTACTAGTGTCCTGAGCAAGAACCACTGCATAGTACTCATGGCAAACACACAGGAGTTGTTCTGGGCTAGATTTATTTCTTGCTCCAAAACCCATCAGGAATTGATTCATGTTGTCTCATCTCTGCTGATCTACCCTTGTCCAGACCAATGCTGTCTAGAGCCTTAAGCAATAAAATCAATTTCTGCTTTCATTCCCCCCCCCCCACAATCTACAGTTGCATGTTTTAAGTATTATCCACTAGATGGTTGCCATCCCCTCACAATGTTTAAAATCTTCCAAATGCTTCCCCTTTGTTCTCAGAATAAAATATGACCCATGCACATAGCCCTTGAAACCAAAGATCTAGATCTTGATCTATTTTAAATCACATTTATCCAATATGTTCCTTAATAATTTCATACATGTATAGAAGTATAGAATACATTCTGAATACTTTTATCCACCATCTTTTACCTGCCCACTCCTGTGTTCCCCAGTCCGTTTCCCACATTCATATCTTTGTTTCCTTTTGTGACCCATGAGCTTAACCATCATTTAACCATGACTGTATGAGAGTCTATGGGCTTGGAACCCTCCACTGGAGTCTGTTGGGCTCACTTGTGGGTACACAATTGAAGATAGTTATTTCCTCTCCCCAATAAAGTTCAGATTTTTTTCTAAAAACTCATATTCTTTCCAATAGTACATACCCATCACTGCCTTCATCCCCTTAGTGCATAGCCCCAGATCATCTTATCTCCCAAGCATTTGGCTTTATTCCTTCTCTGGAGCTCACTCTTCTTCGTGACACGGCTAGCTTCTTCAGTCGTTGAGCCCACAAGCCCATCTTCTGCAAGAAAATTTGTCTGAACATGAACGGAAAGTACTTTATCCTCCACTGTCACCCATCTAATTGCTTATTCTTACTTCCTCAAAGTCCTTGAACCATATGAAATATTTTTATGAATTTTTAGCCTTTTTTTTCAGTTCACTCTTGCCTGTGAAATATTATTCCACAGACAAGGCATTTCATCAACCCCATGCTTTAATCTACTTGCAGTATATTAAACATTTAAACAAACTTGATACAAAGTATATGTTCACGGAACATCTACTGAGAATAAGTGAATGAATGAATCTTTATGCTTTATATTAACAGGTGGATCTTTTTAGGCCGTGAAGAACATTCCTTTTCTTCCCCAAAACTTGACATCAGAGCTCCCTTATACAATGGGCATTTTATGACTGGCCTAATTGTTCTCAAGTCTTTGTGCATGGGCACAGAACAGTTTTTGTTTGGATTCTGAAAGGTCCATTATACATTGGCAGGTGTTCATGACTGCATTATGACAGAAGAGACACAGCTGGGGCAGTTGTGGAAACACCAGATTTCTGGTTTCATCATATCTAGATGGCTCTTTATCTTCACAGATGATGGTCTCATGCAACTTGGCTGGTTTATGCTGCCTTTCCTGGCTATAAAGCTTACCAATTATTTTTCATATCCTATATGATTCTCTTTGATACCAAAAAAATGTTTCATCTCACATGTCCTGCCCATGGTCATCTTTGGCTTTCATAGTTCTTAAATCATGTTGCCCTATGCGATGTCACAATTAAACTTAATGGTGTTAATCTTTGGCTTTGATTCGGTTTCTGTACCAATTGTAATCTGTATGCCATTGGACACATAGCAACCATGCTATCAGCAATGGTTACAAGGGTGTAAGGATGGCTAGTATTGTAACAGCCCTGGGACTCACTTGATTGCTATGAAGGAAATGAGAGAAACTGTGGATAAGACATAGCTCAGTGCTGGTCCAGAGGTTATCTTCAATGACATACAGTGAGATGACAGTTGGTATTACCCCTATTAACCTCCAGTGATGTCTCCTGTCTATCTCCCCCCCCCCCAACATAAACATCATTTAACCAAGTTTAGACAGGATGGTTGCCTTCACCAAACCATGACCAAAAGCTTAGTATGATTCTTGGCACATGGTAATGAAGTATCCATGTTAGCTGAATGAGCAGAATCACAGATGTTTATCTCACCATCCAGTAAGAAGCTTCTCCTTAATAGAATTTCTTAATAGAATTCTGTCCACTGGGAGCAGGAGATAGTAGAACAAATTCTAGCATGGCTTTGTGCGTCAGCAAGGCTGTTTTCTCAAACTGTAACTTCCTTCTTATTCACTAGAGTTTACTTTTCTCTGTGCAACAAAGTATGAATTTGAAAATCAAGTCTTCCAAGTGTACACAGACAGTTTCCTGGTATCAAGCTAAGTACAGGAACGTACAGAATCTAGAAGTGGAATCGATGAGGATCTGTACCTGGCTGTGAGCCTGAGTTCCACACACAATCTTTGCCTACTGTTTCCCCGGCACAAGTGTGGGACAACCACCACTCCTGGAGAATTACTGTGTCTAACAGACATGGCTTGAGTATATCCAAAGTGTCTTTTGGGATGTTGCATCAGTGACTTCCTGGTCTCAGGATTCTGTTTTCTTGAAGTATGCCTAATAGTGATGAGCCAAGGAGGACTGAATTCTAAATTTCAGTAGCTAGTATAGGATAGAGCCTCAGGAAATCTGAATTCTTCTTCTTCTTCTTCTTCTTCTTCTTCTTCTTCTTCTTCTTCTTCTTCTTCTTCTTCTTCTTCTTCTTCTCTTCTCCTTCACCTTCTCCTTCTCTTTCATCTTCTTCTTCCTCTTCTTCTTTCTCTTCCTCACCCTCTTTCTCTTTCTATTTCCCCTCTTCCTTATTTCTTTCATCCTCCCATCTCTCTTTCTTCTTTTTCATCAACTGTTTAGGATCTATATGCATAACATTTATATATCTGCAAGTTATAACTACCTTGGGATGTACTTATATATGAAGAAATACAAGGGAGATGCTCAATCAGAAAAAAGTAAAAATGTGATGGCAAAAATACAGAAAAATGGTTTCTTACCAAGTATTTGCTTATTACATGCTAATTCTTATCCTGAAAGCAATGGTATCAGATAAATGTTTTTATTCTCATTTAAAAATAAGGATAAAGGAACTGATAATGAGCAAGGAGAAATAATTATTCAAGGTTGTAAAGTTTGTAAAAAAACTGACCCAGCACTTGAATTCAAACTCATCAAATTCAAACAAAACAACTTGCATTGCATACTGTCTTTGAGTATTTTGTGGAAAATGTAATCTCAATTTATTTCAAAAACATTCAGTATGGCATCCTTGTCATGCCTCTACATGTTGCATCAAGTAGGAAGGTTAGCAAAAGGATACCAGAGAGATGATCTCTTCAATATTTTGTGATTATTAATGACATGTTTTTGTTTCCCAACCCTCTAAAGTCATATGTTGATATATGATGGTGTTTGGTGATGAAATGTTTGGAAGACAATAAGATTTGACATGGGTAAGAGAACAGAACCTTTGAGATTGAGTTACAATCCCAATAAGATACTCCAGAAAGCTTGTCTTACACTTCCCCAGGACTTTCCTCCTCTTCTTTGTAATTCTTTCTCTCTTCTTCCTGTACCCCTTCCTCCCTCTATCTGTACTTGTGAAGAAGATGCCATGTGAGCACACACTAAACTGATGCCTCAGGAGGCAGCAGGTTAGTGAGGTTTTTATCAGTGTACAGACAGGAAAGGAAGGAGATCAAGGAGAAATCAAAGTGCCCGGCCAGAGCCAAAGGACCTTGTAATCTTCACAGACAGAAGTGCTGGCAACCCTTGTACTGTCTTTCAGCCACATGAATGGCTGATAGAGAAGGTACAGTGTCAGGGTGACTTTTTGTTTCTCCTCTAAAATTCCCAAGAGTTTGAGAATCAAAGCTGTCTACACCACACTCAGCCCTACCACCAAGAGCAGAAGCCACATGCTATTGTTTGTATTATCCTGGATTTACCACTCTCTCTTACTATTTTATTTATTATCATGTATGCAATTCACGTGTGTGCGTTTGAAGGCATGCTTACCCATGGCTATGCACGTGAAGATCAGGGGTCGATGTCAGACCTTTGCTCTAGCCCTTCACCTTATTTTTTGAGACAGGGTCTCTCACTGACCCTGTAGCTAGCCATTCAGCTAGACTGGTTATTCAGTGATCCCCATGGTGTCTCTCTGCTCCTCAGCAGCACTGGGGCTACTGCTATGCTCAGATTTTAAATGGATGCTAATGACCTAAACTCTGGTCCTTATGCAAGCATTTTGCCCACTGAACCATTTTTCCAGCCTCTACTGCATTGTCTTACATTACAGTATTTTCTTGAGATAGTCTAAGAAGATGGTTGAACTGCTCATTACAGGAGCCTTCTCCAGAGGCCACTGGTGTTTGGGAGACAGCAGCAACAGGTAGTAGACAAAAATAACAATCTGTACCCAAAGTGTCTTTGGGTCTTTCACCTTACAATCCTTTCATTGATATTTCTACTTAATTTGAGTTAGTGTGCTACTAAGAAGGCATGCCTACCTTCTAGCAATATTAGATAGAAACATTGGTTGATCTTGATTCTTACCTCATCCTTTGTGAAGTCTCCACACCAAAATTACCCTTAAACCAAACATCCAAAGATCAGTACATTCTGATCTTGAAGTCTTCACTCATAGTCACTGTCTATGCCTTACAAACATGATTCATTCCTTTAAGTTTGTGGACAATAAGTGACCACTGTCATAGTGACAGGTTTTGTGGGCGCCATTTGGACAGCTGATATTCAAAAGGTACCATGGGATACCCAAGAAGATACAACTTTGGGCATCTGAATTCTGCTATGAACAGAGGCCCTTTGTTCATGGGTGTTTCATATCTTAAACTTCTGTGTTATGGTTGATTAATAGAAATGTTTCAACTAGTAATGGAGATTCACTAAAATACTGATATATTCAGAAACAGTCCTATGGATTGTCCATCATGGCTTGCTTAGAGCTGTCTTTCACTGTCTGTATATTTATGGTTAAGCTGTAATTTTCAAAATACCCCAGTTTCTTCTTCTATGTGATGGATGTGTGTAAGTGAAAATACTCCAGAGTGTTGGTCATTGTTACCATTCTCTGGTCCTGAAATGTCTTCACATTGATGCCTTCTGTCACATTGACCTTTTCTAGCATACAATTCTGGTCCTGAAATGCTAATTTTTCTTCACAGCATCTGATGGAATGCCAGGCACATACCATCCACTCAATAACCAGCTGTTGGTAGTTTGTACAATCGAAGCTGGATCCAATTCAATGTCTGGAGTTTTTATTTTAACTGTCTGATTCAGTAATGTGCCAAGGCAATTTTATATCATAGATGAGGCTGATTTGTAGAGAGAGAGGGAGCTCTGATTATTGAATGCCAGCCAAGTGGCAGGCCCAGAGCAGAGGTTTGGTATGCAGGAGCAATCAATCCCCCCTCTTTTCAGAAAGTTTGAAAACAGTGGCCGAGTGATTCTGAGAAAAATCTTCAGGTTACTAGTTGATGTAGGATGAGGACTGAAATCAAATGTGTCTGCTGTTACAGCTGGTGCTGAGCAGAGACTGTGACAAATGGTCCAGTGAGTCTTCAAGTCTTAGATCCCAGAAACTAGAGACAAGGCTTTTGAATTCTCCAGGAATCCAGCCCTGGAGACAGAACACATGGTCTCCAGGTAGGTAATCACTGAAAAATACTTCATCAAATCTCTTGCTGTCTGGTTCTTAGCAATGCAGCAGCACCTTCCACCTATCCTTCTAAAACTGCCAATGGGTTTACCTCTCCTAACTTTATATAACTTAAATCTGATAGCTCAGCTGGTCTCTAGAGACATTTTCATCTAAATAGTGCCTCTGGATTCTTAAACTCATGATACTTTCTTTAAAATTGAAAGTCTTTCAGACTAGAGAGGTGTCTCCGTAGATAAGAGGAATGCTTACTGCTTTTCCAGAGGACCCTGTTTGATTGCCAGCACTCACATCAAGTAGCTCACAATTGCCTGTGACTTCAGTTCCAAGATCCATTGTCCTCTTCTGGCCTCCATGAGTATCTGCACTCACATGGTTCACAAAAATACATAGGGAAACAAGCACACACACACACACACACACATACACACACACACACAAGTAATAAACAGTAAACAATAAACAAATGGCTCAAAATGACAAATTAAAAAATACGTTCCTTTAAGTTTTTAATCATTTATGCATGCATTTATCAAAAAAGAAATGTCATTATGTAAGTACTGTTATGGAAAGATTGTCCTTGATAACCTCTAATGCTTCATTTTCCCCAACACCTGCTTCCAGCTTTTCCTAGGTATGTATATAACTCTTGTGTTTTACAATTTTAAGCATTCTATAGTATGTTTTCAGTATAGAAAATGAGTTTGATTTTTAAGTCATCTTCCTTTGAATCCACCACAAGCTCACTTTCAATTTTTCACCTATTTTAAAAATATATTTAAGACATTGCATTTCTATTATAAAATATATTATACAATACTTGGTATCATTACATGATACCAGCTGGCCACAACCATGTACATATGTTGGCTGTTGACCAATTTTGTTATCTGTCTCTAATTTGTTTCTCAGTGCAATATTTTATGGGCTCTTTGGTTCACTCATTCTTAAAATTATCTATATATTTTCACTAATGTACCCCCAAGTTTCTCCCTAAACTATGACTGTCTTTAAGTTCACTTACAGTACAAGGCATTATGCAACTTAAAACTTTCTGATGTATTCCTCTTTGCTTTGATGATTAGTTTGTTACTCATCTCCCTTTGACAATTTTCCTAGAATTATTAGTGTCTCCTGTTTACACTGTATGTTTTTGTTCTTATAGACACTGTACCATTAAGCCTTTCACAGTCTGGTTTTGGTTTGCACATTGTAGTATTTTTCAGATCTTAGTTTTCACTTATACAAAAATATCTTTTGTCTACTTTTACCTTAGGAGATAGTCACACTTGATATTAGGGCTGAGTATAAAACCCCAGTTCAAAAATATTTTTCTTTCAGAATTTATAAAAGCATTTCTCCATTGTCTTCTGCTTACTAAAGCCTAATGTTTTTTTGTTCTTCAATCCTTTAAATACCACTGTGGTGATAATGTGTTCCCCAAAATATTGTGCACCCTAATAAACTTATCTGGGGTCAGAGAACAAAACGGCCACTAGATACAGAGGCCAGAAAATGGTGGCACACACACTTTTAATCCTACATTCCGAAGGCAGAGATCCATCCTGATCTCTGTGAGTTCTAAGCCACATTGGAAACAGCCAGGCATGATGACTCATGCCTTTAATCCTAGGAAGTGATGGCAGAAAGCAGAAAGTTATATAAGGCATGAGGATCAGGAACTAGAGCTTGGTTAAGCTTTTAGGCTTTTAGCAGCAGTTTAACTGAGATGAGGACTCAGAGGCTTCCAGTCTGAAACTGGATCAGCTGAGGAATTTGCAAGTGAGTTGGTTGTGGCTTGTTCTGCTTCTCTGTTCTTCCAGCATTCACTCCAATAACTGGCCTTGGGTTTGTTTTTATTAATAAGATTCTTTAAGATTCATGCTACATACCACATGTATTTTTTTTTGTTTTCATTGTGAAAAAGTCTTTATTTTAAAAAAAAAAATTTAGTTAACAAAAAATTTAACAAGTTTCACTTAGCAAAATACAACCAAAAGGAAATCACAGTACAAAAAAAGCTTTAAGTCAAGGTCTCACCAATTCCTAAAGTATTAGTATTGTGTTTCAATTCTCAAAACATGGTGCAATGTGGGTCCTCCAGCTTTCTCTAGAGTTATAAACTGCTCTTGACTGCTTATTGACTGTCTGTGAAATTTTGATTGAAATAACTCAAATGCTCCTACAATACTAGTCATATCCACCCGTGTGTTTCTGACCTCTGTAGCCGGCCCCATAACAGCCCCTCACTGACTGGTTTTCCAGGCTACTATAAGTCACCTGGGCAGCTGACACTCCCATGTCTTGCATCAGTTGGTTGCTATAAGCCCCATTGCTAGCCCCTGTTGTTGAATCCAGGAAGAGTTCTATATATCTGGGCTGCATGTTGGCCCTGTCCTTTGACATAGCTGCCACTGCTTCTTTATGGGTGGCAACCTCAACATCAGCTTCTCCATCAGGACCAATCTCAATATGAACTCTCACAGGGTTGAGTGGAGAGAAGAAGTTGTAAATGTCGTTCTCATTGCTTTGTAGGGTAGCCCTCATGTGGACTCATTGGCCCATGGTGCTCTGCACTGTGAACTCGCTGTCTCTGTATCTGTGGTCATACATTCCTGAGAGACAATAGCTGAGGTCTCTCCCAAACAGGTCAGTGGTAAAGCCATAGCCATCCCTGAGGCCACTATATTTCTCATAGCCCACATAGCCTGCACTATAGGTACCAGACCTCATCCTGTCCAAGCCTGCCTGTTTCACAATGCCAATGTACCTCCAGGCTGTGCCAGGCCGGTCATAGGGCCCAGGCCTCTGCACAGACATGAACTTCAGATGTGGATCTGAGTATGACATAACTTCCTCCTGGTTGCTCTTGAACACTTCGATATACTTCTGTCCTATTCTCTCCTTGTGCTTCCCAGAGTTTTTTCAGCTAACTCTTGTGAGGCAAACTGAACGAAGTCCTCCCCTGTAATCTTGCCCTCCAGATCCACAGGTAATGTGATCCTGTTTGGTACAATTTCCAACACTGAGAAGAACTGAACAATTTTTTTTCCTTTGTGCATCCAAATGGGAGTCCCCGAAGCCTCACAAAGCCCATCATTGACACTGTGGACGCTGTTTGGACCACTGCTTCAACTCCAATCCATTTCGGGTTTGTGTGACTTGAACACCTCAATATATCTGTGTCCCATGCTTTCCCTGTCCTTTTCAGAGCCAATTTTACATCATCTTCTGACTCAAGTTCAACAAAAGCCTCACCACTCTGCCTGCCTTCTCTAGTATAAATGAAATGAACACCTGGGACCCCTTCATGAATTGTGCAGTCAGAGAGGAAGTTTTGTACGTCCTCAATTAAGCAGGACCAGGGTAGGCAATGGATTTTGACCACATAGCCTTCACCTCCATCAGGGCCCAACATCGTGGACACTTGACAGGGCTGATATCACACAAGCTTGGGCAACTTTTTGTAGCTTAAAGAACCACCACAGGTGCCTTCTGTAGGAAACATTTATGGAAGGTACAAATTTTCCACAGAGGCAGAAGTGACTTCTATTTTCAATAAGCAACACAGTTTATGAACCCCAACTCCACCCGACACTTTAAAACTGCATAGAGCTCCAGGGAAAGTCCAGGTGCATCTTCTTTTTGTTCTCAACCTTCAGGAAGACGAGGTGCAATCATCCTCCCCTGACGAAACCAGAAGTATCCCACATGTATTTTTTATAGAAACATTAACATGATAGTAGTCAGAATATATTGAGCTAAAGAAGCCTTTTCCAAAGCAGAAATGAAGCATGTGTATGTTTGTAAGAACTAACAGAAGTCAGAGCTGTGTTTGTTACGGAAAAGATTATGGGGATGTAACCTAGATTGATGGGAATAACTTGCAACATGGTAGGAAAATTTGTGTAAATCAATTTGCCAAAGATTCCTGAATTTTACCATTAGGATCTTCACAGCTTATTGTATATAAAATATAAGTCAGAAAAATAAAATGAAAGTATCATGGGAGCACTGTAAGATTTAAGACCACTTCAACCAAAGGATAAGACAGGTGGCCAATGTCTTGAGCAGGATCTGAGTTTCTTTAAAATATATCTTATTACACAACTCCTTTGGGTAGAATATTGACCCCTCTTTCTTCCAGATGCTATTAGGATTTAAGGTACATGATGGATGGCAGTTGTCTTCAGTATCTGTGAGTCCCTTGAGTTGGTTCAGCTTTTCTTTTCTTCTTTTCTTTACTTCTTCCTGAATCTCAAGCTTTGCTATTTGAGGTGTGTTATCTTGGATAATGTCGGGGAAATTTTCCACATTTTATCTACTTATCTGACTTCGCTAATGTCCTCAGCAGTTTGCTATCTCTTTGGGGCCCTGTTCTGGTCTTTTTCCATCTCCTGTGTCAAAGATACCACTATTCAAATGACAAAATCCTTCAGCCAAGTCTTCCTCCAACCATTTGGAGGCCCTTCAAGAGAAGTCAGAGTAGAAAGGAGAATATATATCAGCTCTGAATCCCAGAACCTACCTGCTTGTGACCTCAGAGTCACATCTATGTCATTAGAATCCACCCTTTACACTCCTGACTAACTCAAGGAACAGCCAGCCATTGTTTGCCTGGGTCTTCCATTCCTGTCTGCTAGGAATGTCACATGAGAATACAAACACATGGAGCTAGTCACTCCAATGATGTCAGCTTGGGGGTGGGGGGCGGAGACTGAGCCCCTGCTCCTGTGGTGAGATCCAGGGAGCCCTTGTGACTCTTGAATCTAACAACAGCTCCTTCTGTATCACCTGGACACAAGCATTGTGTGGAATTTCAAATAATATGCCGGGACTATCATGGCACGCAAGTCTTTCTTTCTCTTCTCCAAGTGTAGTTTTTAATCTTTCTAAGCTCATAAACACTTTACTTCCCATCCACTCATGATCTAACATTTGGAGAAGGGAGCAGAGAAAACCTGTAAGATGACATCTACTCTGCTCTCCATCCCTCAGCAGAGCAGAAGGTGCCCTCCCCTGTCTTCCTGAGGCTACCAAATTGAGATGAAAATGTGGAAAGCTCTGGGGCCAGAGCCACATAAATATTTGAAGAATGGTTCTCTTTTCATGTCGTGTTTGAAGGAAGTGTTTCTTTTCATGTTCCTTCCTTCCTTTCAATTAGTTTATTTTCTGTGGAATGCTAGAAAGTCACTCTGTTAATGTATATTAAAATGTGCCCCTGACATTTTAAGAATAATTTTCAATAATGGCTGTAACTTCCTGTCATAGTGTGGTGGAAGAAATGTAAATTGGAAAAATTCAAGTGAATGGTTTTTAGTGTTTAGAATTATATCAATCTAGATTCAGTAAATAATTAGTAGGTATATCAATGTATAGACTATCCTGTTATTTTCATACTGGTTTAATAATGATAATTATTAAATTATAATGATAATTGATATTAGATAAATGAATTATTTCCTATTGTAGTTTTATTACACTGTTTAATATTTCAAGGAATTATAAAAAGTATAAATTATTGCACTTTCCATTTTTCAGAGATCAGCTTTAGAGGGTGGGAATGGAATAATTTGACTTCTCTAGCATGTGCTTAAAGCAGAGGTTTCAATCCAGATTCAACTGGTTCCATTTTTAGCTTTTTTAAAAAAACTCTTTAGGTAGAGGCCGTTGTTCCTTGAGTCCATACCCTTGTTCTGCCTAGTTTCCAGCTATCAGCTCCCAATTTCTTGAACACTTTATTCAGGCCACACTGTGCCTGATTCCCATGGCTGGCTAGGAATGCTGGAGTACCTTTGCCCATTTCCTGGCCATGCTCAAAAAAAGGCCATGGACAGTTGTAGAAATGTCCCACTCATCCCCAGGCACACTGTCTATGTGGATGTAGAATTCTCCAGCTCTGCATTTTCTGCTTTCATTTCCCAAATAAGAAGTGGGAAAGGAGAGAAGTGTCTTACTTAGAAAGAAATCCCAAAGACTCCAGGAATAAAGAGTTGTGATGTGAACTTTGCTCATCACAACGTAGGCTACTTAGTCACAAAAAGGCAGGAGTACCTATGCACTGAGACCTACGATGTAGCTGTGGAGGGCAGGAAGGGAGCTGAGAGAGGCAGGGGGGAATCCAGGGATGCATGTCACAGGAAGGACTGAACAAGAGACAAGAATGAAGCTATTATAGAGGCAGAGAGGACCTGAGAACATAGACAAGTATCCTTACAGAGTGATTTTCCCACAGTGTTTTCACTCATTAACACTGCAACACAGCAGAATTGGAGGATGAGACATTTGTGTATCATATACTATAGGGTGTTGGGGCTACAGTGATAGCTCTGTGATTGAAAGAAGATTTTTAATGCTTTTTTGAGGGACTGGAATTCAATTCCCAGCATTCATATCAGGCAGCACACAACCATCTGTATTTCCATATCACAGAATTTGACATCTCTGATATGTATACTCGAGTGCACATAGCTTCACCCCTGACATGAATACATAATTAAAAATAAAATAAATCTATGAACCAATGGCTGAGGGGTCCCCAACTAGATCAGGCCCTCTGAATGGGTAAGACAGTTGATTGGCTTGATCTGTTTGGGAGGCATCCAGGCAGTGGGACCGGGTCCTGTGCTCATTGCATGAGTTGGCTGTTTGAAACCTGGGACCTATGCAGGGTCACTTGGCTCGGCCTGGGAGGAGGGGACTGGACCTGCCTGGACTGAGTCTACCAGGTTGATCTAAGTCCTCGGGGGAGGCTTTGTCCTGGAGGAGGTGGGAATAGGGGATGGGCTGGGGGGAAGGTGAGGGGGGCGGGAGGGGGGAGAACAAGGGAATCTGTGGCTGATGTATAGAACTGAACTGTATTGCAAAATAAAAAATAAATAAAATAAAAAAATAAAATAAATCTTTAAACTATGTTTGCAAGATGGTAGTATATAGATCACAGGAATATTTTACAAATTATGTTATTTTTGTGACCTAATTAGATAAATACTTATTATTTCTTCATTCGGAGCAATAAAGAAAGCCACCAGAAGCATCCATGGGCTATGCAAGCAGTCTGTGAAGCAAGAGAGATACAGCATTGAACTAAATGGGAGCAATAGTGTTTTCAGCCACTCACAGGGTTTGAAGGCAAATTTGTGTCAAGTAAATGGTATTTGTCAGTTTGACAGTCTAGCATCATCTGGGAGATGGGCCTCTGTGAAGACTTACAGGGGACTATCTTGACTACATTAACTGAGGTGGGAAGATATGCCCACTGTGCCTGGCACATACTCCGACTGGGATCTTGGACTTTATAAGTGGAAAACTGAATAGGTGCAGACTTTTGTTGCTTTCTGATTCTTGGCTGTGGAACTGATGTGGCCACAGCAATTGCCTCTGTGACTTTGCAGCTGTGATGGCTAGTAACCTGGAACTATAGGCCGAAAGGAGCCTATTAATCCATATTTTTATTATTTGAGAGGTCAGGGTATTTTACTATAGCAACTGAAAAAGAAACTAAGACGGATTTCTCAATCCTCCTGGTATTCTTCCCAAGGAAGAGTTATCATTTCCCATTTTGCAGATAATGAAACAGCGACGCAGGACAGCTGAGGTATTTAGAGCTGACAGGAGATGTACACTGGAGGGTAGGAGAATAAAAACATTCTTGGACAGAATAACTCCATTCTGGTTACTTTAGTTTTACAGAGTGGTGGGTGTTATATGTAGAACTTTGAAAAAAAATCTTCCCCTTGACCAGGGTTGAAGTTCCTATATCTTTGATCAAGTCTTTTCTCCAAACATACAGATTCTGCAGGACCAGCACCACTGAGGCAGGGCTTGTGACCATCTGGAAGTTACTAGCATTCAGAGATCACTGTTTGCTGTTATTTGCATCGACCACCCCATTATTAATTTCAGCATTTTGGTGTGTCACCCTTGAACTACAAGCTATGTCTAACACAAATAGGCACTGAGCTGTTGTTGGTGGTTTTTTTTTCCTCTTTCTCTTTTTACTTTTATTTCTTTGATCTCTGTGGGGCCTACCACCCAGCTCCTAAATAAATCACACGAAGGCTTATTCTTTCTTATGAATGCCTGGCCTTAGCTTGGCTTATTTCTAGCCAGCTTTCTTTAATTTAAATTATCCTATCTACCTTTTGCCTCTGGGCTTTTTACTTTTCTCTATTTCTGTATATTTTTTTATTTTCTTCTTAGTCCATGTCTGGCTGTGTGGCTGAGTGTCTGGCCACTTTTTTTTCCGCTCCTTAATCCTCTCTCCCCAGATTTTTTCTCCTATTTCTTCTTTGTGCCTGCCAGCCCCGCCTATCCTTTCTCCTGACTTGCTACTGGCCATTTAGCTATTTATTAGACCAATCAGGTGTTCTAGACAGGCAAAGTAATCACAGAGTTAAACAAATGCAACATAAAAGAATGCAATACATCTTTGCATCATTAAAAAATGTAACACATCTTGAACTAACATTCTACAACACTGAGCCAGGAAGCGACCATGGCATCTCCTGCTGTTATAAAAGACTTTAAACTCTGCCTGTGTTAAGCAAAATAAAAATGTCTAAAAAATACCTGCCATTGTCAATCTGATTGGTTGGCTTTTAATGGCTCTCCAAAGATGCACATGTTCTGATCCCAAGGACCTATACCTTATGCCACATGGTAAGAGGGCCTTCAGAACTGTGATTAAAGATCTCAAGAGAGGCTAATCCAGGTGAGCTCAATCATGAAGGTCCTTATAAGAAGGCAGAAGGAGAATCTGCAAGTGAAGAGATGTGAAAACAGAGGTAGAGGCTGGAATGACAAGCAATGAGGAGGGAGGAGGAAGGGGCCGTGTGTTAGGCAGCAGAAATGGCTTACAGAAGCTAGCAGAGGCATGGCCATAGATTAGTGCCTGGAGCCTTCAGAAGGAGCCCACCCCTGTGACCCACTTGGGACTTCGGATCCCCACACCATGAGAGAGTAAATGTCTGTCATGATAGTTTGCCGCAGTGGTAGGAAGAAATGAAGGCACCAGCTAACAATTTCATCTGCATGGTATCAGGACAACTCTGTGTATTGGTATTCAAGCCAGAAACTGAGTGCCAAGAATGGGAGTTTTACAGTAAAAGTGTCCTGAATTTGAATCCTGGCAAGGCCGCTTATCAACTCTATGGCTGTAGCACACTATCTTCTATGCCTCTTAAATTATTCATGTGTAGTTGGGAACTTGCATCCGCTCTCTCCCAACATTCCTGTGATTATGTCAGATGGCACATCAAATGATCTGAGTTCTGGCCTTTGAATTATGCATTTGCTATATTCTCATCCTATTTCCCTAACTTCTGTCATTCAGTAAGTACATTCTTTCTAGATAATGCTAGGTAGTCACCAGGATTTTCACTGAATTTCTAGATGGCATGGCTTTTTTTTGGGGGGGGAAGTCAAAGGAAGTTCTTGGTTTAGGATTTCATAAAGATAGGAGAGTTCATGGAAGAAAATATGCTCTCTCCATGGATTCAACTGTTATGTTTATACGAGACATGATGTGACAAAAATGTACACTCACCCATTTTCCCTTTCCAGTGTCCTTGCTTCTCTGTTCTGGGCCACCTCCAACCTTAAGAATGGTGCTCCTTTTTTGTATGTTGACCCTGGGGTGGTGGCTGATTATCTGACTGCAAAGCTGTGCGTCTTTAGGCCCAGCCTTGTTGGAGTCAATGCCATGATGTTTCTCTGCAGTTTGAGGGAACTGACATATGATTTTGCAGACACTACTTCTATTCATGCACACATTATCCCCTCTGTGATGATCTCCTGTGCTTCCTGCTTCCTTCTTCTAGGGAGAAAGTTTAATTTACTCTTTTATTTGTAGGGGAGAAAAATCATAACTTTGGAGGTTAGCCCTGTCTCCAGTATTTCAATTACTAAGAACCCCAGACATGTTCCCTATTGCCTTTCCTGGTGTCTCCATCAGAGGTGGTCTGCTCAGACCACCGAATCCAGTTGTATTGAGGGTTGCCCAAGACACTCATGATGAACTTGTTTGGTTTCTGGGATGTCTTGCAAACTAGTTTTCTTTCTTTTACATAAAATAAGAGTTAGCTTCTGAAACTTATCACTGTCTTTCCCAAATGCGGAGACCCTGTGAGCTAAATCCTGAAGGCAGGTTCAGCAACATGAGACATTCTACTACCTTCTAGGCTAATTCAATTATCCCTTTGTGGCCAGATGACATGATAGCAAATATAGGCCTTCATAGTGTAGGCTGAGTATTTAAACACCACAAATGAACAACTGAAATTTAAATATTCCATTTCTTCATGCATGTTTTGCATACTTCCAATACCATGAGTTAGAAGAACATGGTTCCTGTCATTAGTGAAAAGGCATTCTTATCTTATAAAAGTTGTTGCACACATGCTACCTGAAAGGAGGGATAGGATAACCTAGTGTAGTGTCTTTTCTTTTACCTCATCTATATCTTTGTTCCAGTCCTGCCTGGGCTCTGAAGTAGCATCTGTGTTAAAGTTGGCTTTCCCTGAACACTTCAAGGCACTTAGGAGCAGATGTATCTTCAAGGACAAAGAGCCATAAAGGAAGCATTTATCTTGTGGCTGAAAAGTAAACTTCATAAAAATGGATGTTCATGATTAGACTGTGTCATCACAAAACACAAGACTTCAAGTAAAAGATGCATCTATTTCCTTTAATAAATGAGTGTGTGATGTGTGTATGTGTTTGTATTGTGAACATGTATGCATGTGTATGTGCATATGCATTCATGTGTAGGTGTGTACGTATGTGTGCATGCACATGTGTGTATATGTGTGTGCATAAGTGTGCACACAATGGTGCATTCATATGTGTTTATATTCATGAGCATGTGCACATGTGTGTAAGTATATATATGTATGTGTGTATATGGACATGCATGAGTACATGTTTGTGTTGTAAGGAAACAGCTAAGACATAGAGCTCAGGGCTCGGTCATCTACTAATATTTACCTCCTATACCTTCTCAGGTTATTATAATCCAGTTGAACAGATATGAATTAGGACCATAGAATCACTGTGCTTACTTCACAAGTAGTAGCAAAACCAGTATTCTTTTAGATAATGAAGAGTTGCAGGCATAGATGACTCAGGAAAGACAAGTTCTACATATGGAAAATTGCAGTTTCATTGGAGAGTAAGCATAAAAACTATGGTGAATAAAGATGCAATGAAATATCACTGTGCTTTGTGGTTTTATTAGTTGTCTTACAGGATGAGAGTTCACATCAAAACTGTCATGTTACTAACCATGCAGGGTTTACTGGTACACTGCCATGAGGTTTGGAGAGCACTTCCACTTGTAGGTGAAGAAAGAAGAAGATGGTGTTAAGTGAGGCCCAGACAAGAGATGGATTAAGAACATAGTTGGGTAAGCGTTTAGAGACACAGATAAAATGCTTTCAAATAGTAAGCCCCAGGCAAGTGCCCTGCATTCAGTGCTGAGATCACAGGAACCTGCATGGGGGCAGGAACCTTCAGAAATCATCTAAGAGCATGATGCAAGAACATGAAGTGGGGTGATTGAGGGCAGGTGTGCACATAGTTAAATACATCCATTCCCTCACACAAAGAAGTTCATTCTTGCCCCAAGAGCAGATGTGTGAGATGAGTTTAAAGATGAAAACAACACAAGTTTATTTGTAACTACTGGGGCTTCTCTTTTGCAATATACACAACTGAAAGGAAGACAAGAAGGACAATGACATGTAGACAAATTTCTAAACAGTCTTATTAAATAAGAAACACAGAGCCAAATACAGAGGTGAAAGCCATAGAGATCAGAGAAATAGTGAGAGCCACCAGCTAACCTTAGATCACCATGTCGCCATAGCTTCCCCAGAGAGAGTTTCTTCCTGTCTAAGCTGCGCCTTTATTGCCTTGCTGTTCTGCCTTCTCATTGGCTCTTAGCCCAGCTACCTCACGTCCTTGTTACTGCCTGTCTGCACAGAGCTCCAGGTCTCTATGGTTGGTACTTGGATTAAAGGCATGAGTAACCACGCCTGGCTGTTCTGTAGGGTGTCCTTGAACACACAGAGCTCTGTTTGCCATGTGATCGGATTAAGAGCATGTGCTACCACTGTCTGACTTTTGTTTATGGCTGGCTATGTCCTCTCATCTTCAGACAAACTTTAATGTTAACATACAAATAAAATATCACCACATTTAGGCACAAATAAAATATCACCACAATGACAGACACAGAACAGAAGATTCCTTTTAACACCTATAGAGCTGAAATGGAACCACGTCAGAAAGAGTTATCACCAAATAACTCCTGACACTGATAGTTATCATTAGACAGATTTATCCACTTGGGCATATCTGATGCCAAACTCTCCATCCCTGCCTACATCAAGACCTAACTAGAGATGCAGAATGTAATATGGTCCCTACGGGGCTCTTTTCTATGCATAGAATCATCTCTCAGGGTCCTTTTAGCAAATTATCACAAAACACAAAGCATCAAAGATATAACTTCTTATAGAGTTCATAAATGAAGTTGATAATACAGCTGAGCTCCCTATAAAAGCTCCAGGAGGTCATTCTTTGCTTTGTCTCACTTTTGGTGGCTCCATGCATGCCTCATCTCATAGGTGCATTGCCTTCTGTCTGTCTCTGTCTTCATAACCATCTTCTCTGTGTCTTGTCAAACAGCCTTTTGCCTCTTGCACTTACAAGGCTCTCTGCCATGGAATATAGGCTCCACTTTAAACCCAGGATGATATCATTATGAAGTTCTTACCTTAATACTTTGGTAAAACTCCTTTTGATAAATGAGATCATGTTTACAGCTTGCAGGTATTGGCACTGGTACTTAACCCTTTAGGAGTCACTCTTCGTGATGATTGCTTTTATTTATCATCTGTCATAGTGTAGGAAGAGAGTCTCAGTTAGGAATTGTCTAGATCAGGTTAGGTTGTAGTCACATCTGGGGGAATTGTCTCAGTTAGGTGTTAGGTTAATGTCTTTTTTTTTTTTTTAAACAGATAAGGCATTTATTTTTAGTAGACTCACATTGCTGAAGTCTCACTATACACATTGGCTTCCTGGGGAGCTGGCAAGTTCCAGCCACATTGTTATAGCTAAATAAGATGGCTGAAACTTCATGTCCAGATTATAGAAGTGTCCTGGTTTCCCACCAGGCTGGTAGAGATCAGTTCCTAGAAGAGTCTGGTTCTGCAGCCAGTGGTGAATTCCATGGACATTGATTTCTTAGTTTGTCCAATACCTTTGTAAATGTCAAATTCTCATTAATTATTATTCTGTATCAAAGCCTGGCTGGTAATGTTATCCTCAGAAGATGGACAAAAACTACTCATGGCACCTGTCCACACTTGAAAACTTCAACTAGTAGAACATGAACGGAACATAGATAAAGTCTACTGAAGGGCCAGAAACATCAGTGATGCACAGGGTGCTTTGGTAGATGTTAACTGCAAGGTACTTGAAACTGATACAAATTTGAATAAATATGATTTTGATGCTTTGGAAAGTGTGAAATTTTCTAGTTATATAGCTTTACTTTTTGGTTATTTATTTAAATTTTTTTCATTTTACCTACCAACCACTGTTCCCCCTCCCACCCCTTCTCCCGCTTCCCCCTACCTCCCCCCACTCCACCCCATCCACTCGTTATATATGTACACACACACTCCCTTGGATATTCAACACAGGCTGGTATATGAAGTAGGGCAGGACCAAGCCTGTATCAAGGCTGAGTAAGACATTGCACCATAGGGAATGGGTTCTAAAAAGCCAGTTCATGTACCTGAAATAAGTCCATTGCCAGGGGACTAACAAACAAATCAAGTCACACAACTATCACCCTCATTCAGAGGGCCCAGTGCAGTCTCCTGCAGACTACCCAGCTGTCAGTCCAGAGTCTGTGAGCTCCCACTCAGCTGTCTCCATGGTTTTGCCCATCATGATTTTGACCCCCCTTGCTCCTATAATCCCTCCTTCCTGTCTTCAGCTGAACTCTAGGAGCTTGGTCAAGTGCTTGCCTGTGAGTCTCTGTATCTGCTTCCATCAGTCACTGGATGGATGTAGGTTCTTCTGATAACAATTAGAATAGTCACCAATCTGATTACAGGATAAGGCTAGTTCAAGCATCCTCTACACCTTTGCTATAAGTTTTAGCTGGGGACATCCTTGTGGGTTCTGGGGGATTTCCCTAGCACCAGATTTCTCCCTAATCCCATAATTGCTCACTCTGTAAAGTGATCTTTTTCATTGCTCTCCCTCCCCGTCTATCTCCCATGTTCCCACCTCCCATCTACTCCCATCCCCTCCCATCCTCTCCCCTCTATTGCCTACTCCCAGTTTACCCAGGAGATCTTAACCCTTTTCCCTTCCTAGGGCAATCCATGTGTGTTCCTCTTAGTGTCCTCCTCTTTACCTAGCTTCTCTGGGGTTGTGGATTGTAGCCTGTTTATCCTTTGCTTTGCATCTAATATTCACTTATGAGTGAGTACATACTATGTTTGTCTTTCTGGGTCTGGGTTACCTCACTCAGGATGATTTTTTTTTATAGTGCCATCCACTTGCCTACAAATTTCATGATGATATTGTTTTTCACTGCTGTGTAATACTCCATTGTGTGAAAGTACAACATTTTTCTTCATCCATTCTTTGGTTGAGGGGCATCTAGGTTGTTTCCAGGTTCTGGATATTATGAGCAGTGCTACTATGAACATAGTTGGGTAAATGTCCTTGTGATGTGGGTGAGCATATTTTTGATCTTAGCCTTTCTGACAGGTGTAAGATGGTATCTCAGAGTTGTTCTGACTTGCATTTCCCTGATAGCTAAGGATGTTGAACACTTCCTTAAATGTCTTTCAGCCATTTGAGATTCTTCTGTTGAGAATTCTTTGTTTAGATCTGCACCTTTTTAAAAAAAAATTTGGATTATTTGGTGTTTTGATGTTTAGTGTCTTGAGTTCTTTATATATTTTGGAGATCTAGTATTTTTGGTAGGGCTAGATTTGTGGATATGTAATGTTTAAATCTGGTTTTGTCATGGAATATATTGTTTTCTCCATATATGGTGATTGAAAGCTTTGCTAGGCATAGTAGTCCGGGCTGGCATCCGTGGTCTCTTAGTGTCTGTATAATGTCTGTCCAGGATCTTCTGGCTTTTAGAGCTTCCATTAAGAAGTTGGGGGGAATTCTGATAGGTCTGCCTTTACTTGACCTTTTTTCTTTACTGCTTTTAATATTTCTTTATTCTGTATATTTAGGGTTTTAATTGTTATGTGGTGTGGGGACTTTTTTTGGTCTAGTCTACTTGGTGTTCTGTAAGCTTCTTGTATCTTGATAGCCATGTCTTTCTTTAGGTTGAGAAAGTTTTCTTCTATGAGATGGAGGCCTACAGCAGAAACCACACAGAAGACTCCCTATAATGAGGCTACCATTGTTTTCTGAATCAAATACTAAGTAGGCTTCAGAGAAATCAGAAAGATGGCTTAGCATCTCATGGAATTAAGTATTCTAACTAATTCATTTTGTTTACTCACTATTATATGTTCCAAATGTGAGCTGGGTCAGAGTCTGCTCTCCCAAGCTACTGAGAAGCACTGTGTCAGATCATTCAGAGGATCAGACTTCCTTTTGTCCCCTCAAAATTGTAAATCATTTCTCTCAGCCTTAAAGCAGGCCCCAGGGTTGCATTTAGTACAAAGCACATTAGTACATGCTTCAAAAGAAATGGGATCCATCCCAGCCTCCATAAGAGGAAAGGATGAGATGGAGATACATGTAGACAAGAAACAGACTGAGATCCGAAAGTCTAAGGAGCCTGTAGGTACCAAGGCTATCCAGTGAACAATTGCTGTCTCTGTCTTTATCTGCCTTCATGATGTCATTCACTTTGTCATTGTGACCCCACTTAGTATTTCATATTTGCTTCAACTTCCTTTTGTAGTCAGCTGTCTCTCCTTGTTCTTTATTTTTGTCTCCACATCATAGGTAATTCATCACTTTAACATGTTCTCTCTAACCTGTCACCCTGCTATGACTTTTAGCAGCAGCTTCTTTTGATACTGTCTTGCTCAATAGCAGGGCAATGGCTAGCTCTTGGATTGACTGCCTTGCCCAACCTTCTGTTTCTTTTGTCTTGTCCAGGTCTTATGGGTCCTGTGAGTAGAGTATTTCCCATAATTGGATGGTTGGCATAGCAGAGACTGTGGGAAATGGATTGTCTACATGGATTTTTCATGAAAGAATCTCTCTCTCTCTCTCTCTCTCTCTCTCTCTCTCTCTCTCTCTCTCTCTCTCTCTTTTAATGAAACAGGCTTTCTCTGACTAGAAATGAATAATTCCACGATCAACAATCCAACATGGAACTTCATTTTAAAGTGAAAAGCAGAAAAGTCTGTATTCAATGTGACCAAATTGGGAAAAGGATAAAGAGGACCAGTGACTGCCCCATCTGCTCCAAATCCATTTGGGGGTGCCTAATTTGAGGTTAAGATTTAAGTAGGCCAGGGTTGTATATATATCTAAGTACTTCCCAGTCAAAATACAATCCCACCTATTTTTTGATTCACTGTTTGTTGTGAGGTAAGCCCTCCAGAGACCACCACACAGACACTCTTAAAGCCAAAAAGGGTATTTATTTCTGGCTGGTGGCTGCATGAAGAACTTGCACAAATCATGCAGCCCCAAGCCTTACAGCCTTTTGTCTTTTATGCACAGTGTCCACATCCTTGTTGTCACACTTCAGTTGGCAAGAAGCAGAGATATAGAAGCCAAAAAAACAAGGTTAGTACATTTAGGGACTGTCTTCATTAGGGTTTCTATTGCTGTGACAAAACATCATGACCAAAAATTAATTTGAGGAAGACAGGGTTTATTTGGCTTACACTTCTATACTGCTGTTCAATATTTAAGGAAGTTAGGACAGGGACACAACAGGGCAGGATCTTTAAGGTGGAAGCTGATGCAAAAGCCATGGAGGGATGCTGCTTACTAGCTTGCTCCCCATCGCTTGCTCAGTCTGCTTTCTTATGGAACCCAGGACCACCAGCCCAGGGATGTAGCTGAAAGTTTTCCTGTGTCCCGCCTGGCCTGCAGTCAGGACAAATCTCTCTTATCCGCCAGTCCCACAGCCGCTTGGACCCAAATGAACATATACAAGCTAATATTATTTTTAAACTATGGCCATTAGCTCAGGCTTACTATTGAAGAGCTCTTATACTTAAACTTAGCCCATTTCTGTTAATCAATATGTTGCCATGTGTTCTGTGACTTTATCTGTGTGCCATTACATGCTGCTCTTTGGATGGCAGGCTGGCATCTCCTAACTCAGCCTTCCTTTTCCCAGAGTTCTTTTTGTCTGTTTATCCTACCTATACTTTCTCCCTGGCTATTGGCCAATCAGCATTTTATTTATCAACCAATCAGAGCCACATATATTCACAGAATACAGAAAGACATTTCCATCACAGGGATGGCACCACTCACAATGGGTTGAGCTCTTCTACCAATCACTAATTAAGAAAATTCCTTAGAGCTATGTCTTATGGAGACATTTGCTCCATTGGAATTCCTTCTTTTCAGATAACTCTAGCTTGTGTCAAGTTGACACAAGACTAGTAAGCATGGGGACTGTCCTAGAAGTATAGACTAGGTCTTTGATGGATTAGGTCTCTGTTCCTATTTTGGCAGGTGTTGGGGCCTGTGTGCTGGATTTTAAAGTCAGAATGTTGCCTCCACCATGGCTTTAGTTGTGTTAAGTTCTGGGAGCCTGTCACAATTGTCTTTCCTGTATGATTGTCTGACAAATTGCAAATCTTTGTGTGAGAAAAGTTTTCTCTCTTGCTGGTCTAGACTTTCAGCTTTCTCTTCCACCAGTGTGTGACTCCTGGGGAAATTCTAGTTTCTTGGGATCCATTGTTTCAATAGTCCAACAATTAAAGTGAGGAATACAAGTGTCTCTTCAGAATATTTCCTTCTCCAGACCAGGTATACTTCCTCACTGTTTCAACACTTCAGTCTTGAGGTAGAATATGTTTATGTCTGAAACAAATATTATGAACAATGCAAATAAGAATCATGTAACCTCTTACTTTTCAGTAATTTTCAGAAGGGATAGCTCAAACAAATTCTATTCTTTTTTTAAATAGAGTCTCATCATAAAAACTAAGCAGGCTTTCAACTTATGATATTCCTGCCCCAGTTTATCATGTAAGTGTTGAGATTATAAGCAAATGCTATCATATTCTTCATGACTTCCTCTGAATTCTGACAACCTCCCTTCTTGTCTCTGAACAATTTTCTTGAAGATGTCACTGATCAACCATCTTATGATTTGTTCTCTACTGTTTCTCATTACCAGAGTCCGATTTGTTCAGGTTCATCTGATTTGATGCCATGTTGGGCAGGTGGTGAAAGATGTCAAGGAGCTATGCATCAAACCATTTAAAGTCCATTTTAAACTTCTAAGAAATATAAAGAGAAGTATAAAGAGAATGGTATACATGGAATATATTCTAGGTGTTCTCTGGGTAATGTTCAAGCCTCTCAATAATATTATTCATGCCTTTTGTAAGTAATTATATTTCTACAGAATGTTAACAGATAACAATTTGTCATAAGGCTTCCAAACACACAACTAACAAGAGACAGTTTTTGAAGAACGTTAATGGACAACAGTCATGAAGCTTACAAAACACAGCCAATAAGAATAAAACCAATTTACAAGTTACATCTTTATTTTGAATTAGCCAATGCTCAGTATCTTTTAATCATGATGAAGCACTGCTTGGGATATCCAGTGTTAGTCTAATTGTCTTTGATGAAGATAATAATCATAATATAATTATGAACATGTAAACATTAAACTTGGTTAGCATCCATGACAATTGTAATTTGAAAAATTCCATCTTCATGAGCTATTTTCTTGAGGTTTGTGTCATAGAAGGTCTATAATACATACAAAAGATCCATCAACAGTTAGCATCATTATGTAAAAGAATTACACAGAAATGTACACACATACATTAATCTATTATCAAAGAAAAATGAAGTTAAATCCAAACTCTTCAGCTCACTAAGATAATAAAGATACAGAATTGAAAAAAAAGCTAATTTTTTAAAACCTCAAACAGGTCATGAACAAGTGTAGCTTATATGTGCAATAATAAAACATTTTTTTTTTTTTGGTCAGAGCAGATATATGCCAAGTTTTCAGATCTCAAAATTGTCCACATTGCATTCTTTTTTTATAGGTGCCCCCTTAAGTCTGTAAGAAACTAGGAGGTCAGCATTGCATCACATGTGCAATGGATCCTTTTCACCGAGTGTAGACAGGATCTCTAAAGGCCCATCATCATCTAGGTTAAGCTAGTGCCCATTGGTTTCAAGAATCAGTGTGTAAAGGAACTAAAGAGGAGTGATAGCAAGGTCCAATGCAACACTGAAAGATTTCATTGCTGTTATTCACTGTTCATTAAAAGAGTAAAGGTAAGCACAGCTGTGGGGGTAGGAGGAGCTCTCATATTAGCCCTTGGTCATGACTTGCCTCTCTATATTATCCTAGGAAGTCCTATCGGCTGCCTGGCATTTTTCCACACTTGATGTGGTTAGTCCCAGCTATTCAGTCTGGCTGAAGGCCAAGGAGAAGCAGGGCTGTGTTCTAGATGGCTGTGACCATGATTCGGCCTGGCTCTGGCTTTAGCCCCTGTTTCTGTGCCTTCTTCAGGCACACTTGACTTTGGAGAGGCCCTGTGCTAGGCTTAAACTTTCTCAAGACTCCAAACCAGAGTCTAAATACTCGTTTTTTGCCTCCTCAAGTGTAGATAAGGAGCAGCTGATGCTGGATGAGTTGGGAAGACAGAGACATTTTCCTGTGAGGAAATGACTTCAGCAGCTGTTGGGTCCTTCCAGTCTTTCCTATCTATCTGGGTCCAGTGTGTTGTGAAAGGCAGACACTCCCAAATATGCCTTTTAGTCCCTTCATGATTGCTGTGATTTTGATGAACGTAGGGTTCCGGCTGTGTTCCAACAAGCCAGATTTGGCTACCCATCCTTGAGAAGCCAATAAAAACATTCAATGTAATAGTGAGCAGATTCATTCAATGAGGCCACATTAGGGAGATCGACAAAGTGTGACCCCTCTGCTAAGTTCATCTTCATCAACGTGGAACTTTTGACTAAAAAGACTGATGGCTGATGAAAAGTTCATTAAAAAATGTGGGGAATCAGAAAGATAAGGAAATACACAAATGCTCTTTTCTTTAGGCTACTGCACAAAGTCATACTACTAAGCATTTGCTCACTAATACATCTATCAAGACTGGACACTTATTTTCACAAAGCGAATAAAATATAATTTTGTGTCTTAAAAAGACTTTGAAGTGTTGTCTTGAGGGAACTGCTAAAGGAAATCTATCTTGGCCTTTTGTTACATTGGTGCCTCTCTCCACTGATTGCTAAGTTGTGGTTCTAGAAATTTTAGACAGATTTGACCTAATTGGGAATACTGCACATGAAATGAATTTCAGGGCTAGGACCTTCAAAACTGCCTGGGCTAATTAAGAGAAAGAAGAGTTGAACCTTTTGCTCTGTTGGACTTCTTGGTAGTTACTAAATGATTGGATCAAGTCCAAAAACAGCTGGGAAGATGAAAAGCTTCTAGGGCACATTTCCTAGGTGCTATATAGAGCAAAAGACACACTCAATGATATTCCAGGTACACAGGAGTTTATCATTTTATTTTACTTTATTTTATTCTTAGTTATAGTCCATGTGCAATCCTGAGATATAAGTAAAGAAAAAAAATACTCTGTTGAGCTGAGACCACTTAGAGGATATGTTCTCAACTTAAGCTGAAGTCAGTTAAATAAGTTCAGAAAAATGTAGAAAAATTATACCCATTGAGTGTATAAATCCTTATGTTTTCAACTCATTCTCCTTTCAACACCTTGGCTTCCCCTTTAAGTCTAGGCTCTGAATCTAAACCTAGACTTCACTAACTGGGTTTTCTTCATCTATTATATATCCCATTTATACCTACTTTCTCTATATTCTTGTGGCTGCTGTAAGCATCAAGTGGCTATGAATATTTCTCAATAATTATTTTCCCCCTAGCAATTCCAGTTATTTATTATATTATAACAAAATGCCACAAATTTAGTTAAGGCAATAGTGTACCATGTTCCCCCATTCCATGGATGGCTGGGCTCCGCTAATCAATTCTTGCTTGAATTTTCTCATGCAGTAGCAGTCAGATGGCCAGAGAGGGAGATGTGACACACTGACTTAGCTTGGAGTTAGCTGGGTTTCCATTTTGCACATGGCCTCTCTTCACACTTCAATGATCTTTTCCCAGGTCAAGTTGTGACAAGAGATCACTTCTAAATGACACCCTTAGGTGCCTCAACTGTCACATCTGCAATCCTCAATTGATTAAGCAAGTCATGAAGCTCCACCCAGAATGGAACAGAGGAGTGGACTCGATTTTAGCATTGTGCATAGCACACATAGATAGGAAGAAAAGAAATAGAATGTACTGTGTTTAGATGATCAACCAAGGATAATCTGTTCTGGTTCTACTTTCTGCCCTGTCTATCCACCCATCCTTTCACTTAGCCACACCTTAAACAAGCATCTAAAAATTACTATGAGGCAGCCGCTATCCTGAGTGCTGATACTACAATACTGAAAAGACAGGGCCTGTCCCATGTCTTAAACCTGCAGGAGATGTTGAGAGGGAGGACTGGGAATGAGAAATAAAGATGACAAAAGGAAAACCTAAGACCAGGAGGGCTTTCATAAGCTGATGGTTTATGCCAAGCAAGGGCACAACTTCTTACATACTATTTGTGAATGTGTGTGTGTGTGTCGGTGGGTGGCTAAGGTCAACAGAACTAAATAAGAAAATGTTCACCAAGAGGACATGGGATATATCAGACACAACTTCCCTAGGACTAGTTAGCACAGCCTAGGGGAAGAGTAAGATCCCCAGAAATGCAACCTTGATTACTTCGATGCCCTATCTCTAACCCCAGACTGGATTTTGCCAAGTCTACTTCTAGACAAAGATACAGAACTAATTCCTTTTGTCCTGTCATCTTGTCCTCTGAGAAAGGCTTGGATCAGCCTAGCTCTCAGTAGTTCCAAAATCTCACTAAGATCAGTGAGAGTGTGAGAGAGAAACGCTAACCAAGAAATATAGTTTCTAACCATGATAAGCACAATTCATCATCATGTCTTGTGTGATTATTCTTACTGAGGGTATGTACAAATGGTACTCTTAGAGACACTGTCACTGAAAATGAATGGTGAATGGTTAGAAGGTAGAAGAAGAATACCCCATGCAGGATAGTGAAGTGGACAATGCCACACTTGCTTAAATGTAATGCAGCATAGAGGCTTACTCTAATAACTCCCTTAATTAAATTATACTTGGCCTTACCTCTCTTGGTTCCTGACCTTTTTTCTCTGATTATTTTCTCACTGTGGCACTTAGCACACCTGACGTACACATTTTTTATTTCTTGTCTGTCTCTCATACTAAAACATAATTTCAATGAAGGAGGAAATTCTTTTATCTATTTTGCTTCCTCTTGTTTCTGAAAATGCCAATTAAATAATATGCAATCAAAATATGTGCAGAACAAATGCATACATTGTTTCAGCATCTCTGATAAATTTTAATTTTTCTTTATACATTATAAACCATTTTTATATCCTTTATTCATTTGTTATAAATGGAGACCGTTGCATGGACATCAGAGAGCTCTGGATTCTATTTCCTATCAGGGTGCTGACTTCCCACTTGACTCTGGACAAATACCTTGGCAGCCTGGTGTTGATTTCTTTATACCCACAGAAAAGCTCTGGACTTCTGCAGCCTCCTCTTGGCCCAAAGATCCATCAATCTTCGATTTCTTTTTTTTTGTACAGTGAAATCATTAGAAAGCAACCCAAGACTTAAATCAATTGTACTAATTCACACACGAAAAGGCCATGGAGAAAAGAAATAAGATTCTCAGAGGCAGCAGGCTGACAGGGTATGTTCTACAGAAGAATTTGTGATTGTCTTTATAAGAGAGATATGAAGAATTAAAACATAAATAAAACCTTCATCCTCTAGAACTAGATAGTTACAAAGAGGAAGCAGGAAAAATATGTCCAATATTTTTTAAGGCTGGTCAGCATATATATGGTCTACTCTGGGCAGATCTAGCTCAAATAAGTGAAGATAAATTTTTATTAAGATTTTAAACATTATAGAATAAAGAAGTCCAGCCTAAGAGACTGGAGAAGTTACCTCCAGCTGCCCATTCTGTTCCTATCAGCGAGGCACATTTTATTCAGATAGCTCTGCTGGAGTCAACATGATGGGGTGACTATGTCATGGTGGCAGGAATGGTGTCCTGAACCTTTGCAAGTGTGTTCTGTAGGAGGCATGGCCATGGAACTAAGGCAAAAGTAGTGTTTCCTGTATGAATGAAAGGAAGGTGAGAAGGTGAGATCCATTTACACTGAGGTTAAAGTTCAGCAAGTTGGTGAGCCACTTCAGTGACCATTGGAAAGAACCAAGCTACCACTTGAGACACTATGAACTCTTCCATGCCTAGGCATCAACATGCACATGCATTCTTTCTGCCCAGATAGAACTTAGACTGTCCTCAGAACTGAAAAATTTGATGACGTTTCTTGTCAGGAAAATACAACCCTTGAGCTCTCACTAAAGCCGTAATGAGACAAAGACCAAGTGATAATCACTATTACCTACTATTGTCAGGAAGCACGGTTTAAGAACCAGGAAGAGAGACAGGGAGGGCAGGGATGATAATTCGTATGAATGCAAGAAACTTTGGGAACAACTGAAGCTTAAATGCAGAACCAAGAGAAAAGCATGCTTCAAAATAATCATAGATGCTGGAGATGTGAAGGTGCTGCGTTCTTATTCACCAGGTCTGTTCTGTCATATGTTGAAGTTTTTCCCAAGGAGAGGGTTACATTTGAATATATGGACCTTTCATTCCACAATGTTGCATGGAACCAGTAGTTTCTGGAAGCCACACAGGGCTTATGGCAAGGGAAAATAGGAGCCAACAGTGAAGAAGGGCATGGAAATGGAAAGGCAGGAATGGAAAGACCTTGGGACTGCTGGCAGTTCATGATAGCCCTTGCTCTCCTGGAGCGGGGATCTAACATCTCAGCCAGTACCCGTTATGAAGTTTCCACAGACATAACTGATAGCATGGGGAAGTAATAATTATTCTTAGCCATCAGAACTATGAGGTAATGACAGTGTGAAGGGTGTGGAAGTGTTTTTGGGGAAGATAGTGTAACCCCCAGGGTAAAAGAGAGACTGGAAATGCTAAGTCACAAGTGGCAAAAATAAAGCCAGCAAACCTCAGACTTTGTGTCTCTAGCAACAGATGTTGTATATACATGTTTGCTGAACAGCTTCTACTTTGAAACTCTTCAGTGTTCATTGTTTAACACTATCCAATGTTGCTTGGAGAAAGCAAGATCTTACAAAAACCCAGGAACGGAAGGATTGCTAGGAAGGCCCTCTTTAGCCTTGAGCACCATGAGGCTCTAGAGATGAGACCTTGCTGTGCAGGCAGCAGGCATTCGAAGTCTGGATATTTACTAAATAGTTCAGCAGCTGCTCTGACCATGTAAGCTTCTCTCTCCCCACCGCACTGGTCCCAGTTTCCAGTCTGAGTCTGACAAAGTAAACATTAGGGGTGTGAATGTTTTCTTTGGACCATTATAAAATCTCAGTGACTCCTAGGCAAATAAATGCAAATAAAATAACAGCAAGCATGTCACTGTTGGGTAGTGAATGGTCAAAATAAAGAAATTCCTTAAAATGAATTGGAGTAAACAGAAGTCATATCAAATAAGTGAATACTAATCACAGAGATAGCATAGTTCTCAATGTAAACAAAGGGAGGCAGAAGATAGTGAAACGACAACCTTCAAATTGAGGAGAAAGAAGACAAAAATCCTTTGAGAGTAACTATTCCATGTCACGATGAGATCTGCCTAACATAGTATAAAAATATAACTTGTTTTTAACCTCTTATTTGTTGCTTTCAGCAAGTGATACACATGCATTTTTATGAACCAGGGGCATAGAAGCATACATAATTTTAGATTACAGCTATGCATTAGCTGGTAGATTTGTTATATTGTTTTCTTTAAAACAGTTTAAGCAAGCAGACTGAGTACATGGTAAGATAGCAGTCTTAAGTCTTAAGTGACTTCAGGGTGTATTTTTTCATTATTTATTTATTTATTTATTTATTTATTTATTTATTTATTTATTTATTATCAGCTTGATACAATATAAATTCTTATCCTAATAGTGAAATATTTCTAAAATGAATGTCCACCAAAAGTGCTGAACAAGTATTGGATATTGACTGATAAACAATGATATTTGTAGTACTGCTTGTTGTCTGGGTCACTTGGAGCTGATGTTTAAGCACTTGTAAAACTCTGTTAAAGATTTCTATAACGTATTCATTCCTCCCTCCCCCCGAAAAAAAGAAAATGTCCTAAAAAATATAACTTGTAAATAAGCAAAAGCAGAGAATTCATCACCCTCCAGCTTCCATCTAAGACATGTCAAAGTGGAAAAGATATTCATGGTGGAAACAGTGATTGACTATTGGACAAGAAACAACAAAAAAAGAAACAGAAATAAAAGGTGAAAAGAAACAAAACTACCTTTTGATTGACCTGGTTGTGTACTTATACATTCTTAAAGAAACTATAAAAAATCTGAGGCCTAATTAATAGATCATAGATCTCAGGATCTAGAGCCGATGAACAAATAGAAAGTTTATGCCCATATTTTCTCAGCAAAGGAAAGTTAACAACTCCAAGAGTTTTCAATCTAGTACTAAAAAAAACAATACTAAAAGAACTAGGAATGAATCTTTTGTAAGTGTACAAAGATCTATATGTTGAAAGCCAGGAAAGCTGTGGAGAGGGCACAGAGGCCTAATTTAATAAGTGTATTTATTTATTTATTAATTTATTTGCTTATTTGGCTGAAAGGCTAAATATGGATATTAATCTTGTCCAAATATAATTCCAGTACATATGATTCCAATCAAAATTACATTGCAATTTTGTAGACACTGACATGCTGACCCTAAAATTTACCTTGAAAAAGAATGTATTTAAGTTTATGAAGTCACAATAATAAGACAGTTTGTTATCATCATAAACAAGGATGTATAAATCAGAAACACGTGATAGAGAAGCCAGATCAAGTAACAACTGGCTGAGGTGCTAGAGCAGATTAATGGAGAAAACACTGTATTTTCAATCAAGGCACAGAAAACATACATATCAGTCTGTGTAGTGGTCCAACCTGAGAAACACTTGTGTGGCATGCATGGAGCGCTGGGTTCAACCCTCAGCAC
This sequence comes from Peromyscus eremicus, assembly GCF_949786415.1. NCBI lineage: Eukaryota > Metazoa > Chordata > Mammalia > Rodentia > Cricetidae > Peromyscus > Peromyscus eremicus. Next base: position 33,718,254 of record NC_081426.1, read on the forward strand.
TGAAGGTAGAGCATCAGAATCTGAAGTCCAAAGGCATCTTCAGCTGCACAGTTTGTTCAAGGCCACTCTGTGGTACATAAGATCCCATCTCAGAGAGAGGAGAAAAGAGAAAGGAGATACTCAAACCATACTTCCCATCAGAAATGGAGCTCACAATGCTACAATCTTAAGTGGAAGAGCTAATGTTACACAGGAAAGCGTCATTGTGTCATTGCTATAAGGATGGTTTTCTTAGCATACCATTCAGCCATAAAAGCAGATAATCAGGTGGCAGACTGAACTTGTTAAAAATGAATGCCTTGGCTCATCAAAAGCAACTTTCAGAAATGAAACGACAAGGCACAAATTGAAAGAAATAATTTATAATACTGTATCTGGAAATGGATTTATATTCCTAGTACATAATCAGTTCATACAGTTCAATTATAAAGAGCCAGAAGCTTTAAAAATAGTGAACAAAAGACTAGGGCAGATTCCACATAAAATAAGACATACAAGGTTCAATAATTACAAGAAAAGGCATGTATCAAGGTTAGATATTAGAGAAATGCATATTGAATCCACTGATATACACAAAATAGACTGGATTCCACTGATATAAACAAAATATACTGAATGATAAATTAGTACAAGCAAAGGAAACTGGCTAGAATATAAAAGACAACCAGCATCAATCTTTAGAGAGAATGTATAAGCAAGATGACTGATAACACTCTTAGTAGGGATGTGATATAAAATAGGAAAAGTGTATGGAAATCTGTTACAATCTTTAATATATAGCAACTTTATAATAATCAATTTCTTCCTGGACTATTTTTGTATGTATAAAATGACTTATTTATTCATAAATGTATATATCATATACACATATGTGTATGTATATATTGCCTTGAGAATTCTTGCAGAATTCTTTAATTACTTATTTTTTCATTCCAAACATAGCCTCTCCTCCCTCCTTTCCTCCCACTCCCTCCCCTTACCTTCTCTCTGCCCCCATCAATCCATCCCCTCTCTGTATTCATTCAGATATACAAGGCTTGAGGAAACAAGAATGAAGGCAGTTCAGCTGAGATCCTTTTGGGTGAGGACTCAGAGGATTTCAGTCAGAGGATTCATGAAGTTGGTGAGGTAATAAATAGGTGGTGGCTGTGGCCTGCTCTGCTTCTCTGAACTTTCAGCTTTTACCCCTATGTATCTGGTACCAGGTTGTTTATTAAAAGACCATCTAAAATTTGAACAATATCCTTGTTACAAGCAAAAAATGAATTTCTTATTTAAATGATGGCAAATGTAGATACCCATTTCCTTAGCAACCTGTGGAGCCAATGGCATTCAACTTGTGGGGCACAAATTCTCGAAAAAGCCATTTTGCCTGTCCCCAGTTCAGGCCCAAGCTGCACGAGGCCGGTTGTGATGGCACACGCCAGTAGGATTTGCCGAAGGAGGCAGAGGCAAGAGGATCCCCAGTTCGAGGCCAACTTGGGAGGCTTCCTGAAGAGAAGGGGCCAAGCTGGGCCACAAACAGTGGCAGCAGGACCATGGAGGCAGTGGCTGCTGCTCCAGGTCACCAACTGTTTCTCATTGTGTTGGTGGTGGCAGCGACGCTGCTACTGGGGATGAAGGGAGAACAATTGCCAGGAACATCGTGTTACAAGAAAACATCAGCAAAAGTCAGTTTGGAGAATTTTGGCGAGGCAAATGATGGAGAGAAGAAGTTGCTGTGAAGATATTCTCTTCTAGGAAAGGACTTTTGTCGTTCCCAGAGGTAGAGTTTTATCAGACTGTGATGTTACGCCATGGAAACATCCTAGGATTTATAGCAGCAGACAACAAAGACAATGGCACATGGACTCAACTGTGGCTGGTGTCTGATTACCATGAACTTGGATCCCTTTTTGATTACTTGAGTAGATACACTGTTATAGTAGAAGGGATGATCAAACTCGCTCTGTTCAGGACAAGCAGTCTTGCCCATCTTCACATGGAGATTGTTGGTACCCCAAAAAAGTCAGCTATTGCTCACAGAGATTTGAAATCAAAGAATATCTTGATGAAGAATGGAACCTGTTGTATTGCAAACTTGGGACTGGCTATGAGACAAGATTCTTCCACAGATACAATCAAGATTGCTCCAAACCACAGAGGAGGCATAATAAACAAATAAACAAACAAACAAACAAAATTTCTGCAGGGAATCATGAGCATGCCTAACAGTGACTTTGAAATCTTCAAAAAGATGATGGGACCCCACAATGATGATTTCACATGGACTATGATAACGCCATTAAGCTAATTAACACCACCCAAAGATCAGCTTTGGACTACAAACTGTTCAGGACAATTTTGAGATGGCTAGATGAGATGATCCAGCTTCACAGACTACTCAAGCAAGGACTTGAGACAAGCCCTGCACTTTCTCATTATGCAGAGACTGGACAAATGATACAGTTATCTCTCCCAGGACTTGACAATTAACCAAAATTTTTCTTTTCAGGATTCCCTAAAGATGCCTTCACCCTCAGACAGCAAGAAGTGGGGTGGGTGGTTTTTTGTCATTTGAGTTATGGGTATTGTTATTTTATGATGGTTGGTTGCAAGTTGTTAATTGTTAATAGTCAGGGAAAAAATAAACAAAGGAGATTAGATTCAGGATTCTTGTTTTAAAAAAAGAAGAAGAAAAATAAGGATATAGATAAGAGGTAAATTATTGAATCTACTCTGAAAAAAAAGATATAGAAATAATAGAATAAAAGGGTAGATTATTGAATTTACTCTGTTAAGAAAAAAGGAAAGATATAAAAATGATAAGATAAAAGGTAGATTATAGAATCTATTATGAAAAGAAAAAAGAGAGAATATAGATATGATAAGATAAAAAGGTAAATTATTAAATCTACTTTTAAAAAGGAACTACTTGTTTTAAATGTTTTACATTGGATTGGACTTTTGTATATTGCATGCAAATTTTGGACTCACTAAAATAGGATAAATAATGAATTTTTTTGTCTGAATTTGACAAATATTAATGGGCTGGATATTGTTAATATATATATAATGAAGTTTTTTGTCTGAATCTGTCAAATGTTAATGGACATTGTTAATATAATTCTTGACTGTATATATTGTATACACTTGTTGGACATAGTTTTCTTATATTAGTTATAAGCTTCTCTTATTATTTTAGACAAATGGGGAAATGTGGTGATATTGTGTCCCCCAATATATTGTGCACTCTAATAAACTTATCTGGGGTCAGAGAAGAGAACAGCTACTAGATAGACATAGAGGCCAGAAAGTGGTGGCATACACACCTTTAATCCTATCACTTGGGAGACAGAGATCCATCCAGATCTCTGACTTCAAGGCCACACTGGAAACAGGGCTAGGCATAGTGGTACACATCTTTAATCCTAGTGCTTCAAATCTCGTGTCTTGCTTGGGAAAGACACATGCTTTTAATCCCAGGAAGTGATTGATGGCAAGAATCAGAAAGGTATATAAGGCTTGAGGATCAAGAAATAGAGGCCTGGTTAAGCTTTTAGGCTTTTAGCACCATTTCAGCTGAGATCCATTTGGATGAGGACTCAGAGGCTTCCAGTTTGAGGAAACAGGATCAGCTGAGATGTTGGCAAGATGAGGTTAGCTGTGGCTTGTTCTGCTTCTCTGATCTTTCAGAATTCACCCCAATACCTGGCTCCGTTTTTTTTTATTTTAATTTTTTTATTAATAAAACTGTTAAAGACTCATGTTACATCAAAGCAGTTGTTACTTTAGTCTGTTGGGAGATTGTATCTTTATTGCATTTCAGTTGTGAACTTAGGAAATCCTTTGTTGTTGTTTTCAAGCTGGACTTGGTCTTGAATGACATTGTCTGAAGCTTCACAGTCTGTACACCTTTTCTCAGATGGCTTTGATGAAGTGGAGACTGAGATCTGTGCATCTTCCTGGTTCCCATTCTGTTGTCTCCTGAGTGAAGCACCATAGTCAGGAAGTGAGGTAAAGATGCAGACAGGGCTGGATAGGCTCTATCCAGCTATTCCCCCAGCTGAGGTGGGGAAGTTATTGTACCAATTTGGCTTCAGTTTTCACAATTCTCAAATTGTACACACCAATGCCTACCTGCTTCACAAAGTTATTTAAGACTTTCATTATAACTTACTTTATTTCTCAAATTTTTAATATATATATATTAATTTTTTGATAATTTTATATATGAACATTATATTTAAACTATTTCCACCCTTTTCTCTCCCCCACCAACACTTTCCATGTCTTCTCCATGACCTCTTCTTATTTATTACTGATACATATACATATTCAAACATAGACATATATGTATATATAAATACAACACATTGATTAATTCTTTGTGAATTTCATACATGCATACAACATATTTTGATCATATTCACTCCCTACTCCTCCCCCTAACTCTGCTCTGATCCATCTTCTCATCTCCATCCTCTTCTATTTTGCCTTCCCCTCACCGAGCTCTCTTTTTAAAAACTACCTGTCAAGTTTAATTCAGTTGGTTCTTCCCTTGTACTCTTGAGCATGGGACCATGGGTTGCCAAATAAAACGCCCAATGTCAGGCATGAGATAACTCAACTCAAGTTCCTAGTCAGGATTATACTGGCAGCCTCCAAAACAATATAGACTATAACCATCACTCCTGGACATCCACCAAACCCTGTTGGTAAGACCCCACCATGAAAAATAGCACATAGCACATACTTTGGCTACATGAATTTTATTATAGTGTGTGTGTGTGTGTGTGTGTGTGTGTGTGTGTGTGTGTGTGTGTGTGTGTGTAAATGCAGGACACTATCCAGAAGTTAGTTCTCTCTTCCTACATGTGGTTGTAGGTCCTACGTATTGTGCCTTTATCCATTGGGACATATCACCAGCCCCAGATTTAACTTAAAATTTGCGTATTCCAAGACAACTCAAATAAAGGTACTTGGCCTATTACTAGTTTTCTGTGTACCCCAACTCCTATTATGTGGTGAGCTTTTTCTACACAAAAATCCATCTGTAGATTGGCTTGCTTCTGAGAATGAGTCTTCCTTTCTCTTGGACAGAAATGCACGTCCTCCTTTCTAATTTACAGATTTCAGCTGTTTATTAAATCCTACTGTACATCCCCAGGCTGGCTACTTTCTAGAAGAAACAAGAAGGCATGTCTATGAAAACAGTCATTCTTCTCACCAGTACAACTCATAGACACATACAGCTGTAAAGCTCTTACGTTTTCTGCTATGGTTAAATATTTGCAAACTACCAAAATCCACAAGTTGAAATTCTAACTCTCAAGTACTGCTATTAAGAGATAGGCATTTGAGGAAATGACTATCCGTTAGGGTGGAATTCTCTGTAGTAGTTACCTTTCTTACTATTAAGAATAAACCCCGGGGCGGGAGTGGGGAGAACAAGGGAATCCGTGACTGATATGTAGAACTGAACTGTATTGCAAAATAAAAAAAAAAAAAGAATAAACCCTGACAAGAGCAATTTAAGTAGAGTTCTTTGGCTCACAGTTTGAATATAAAGCAAAGACTTTGGGAATAGGAGGCAGCTAGGCACATTGTATCAAGAGTCAAGAAACAGAAAAAGACTACTACTACTACTACTACTACTACTACTAATGCTTAGCCCTTTCTCATTTTTATTCAGTGCAGGACCCTAGCCCGTGGGATGGTGCTGCCCACATTCATTGTGGATTTTCCTTACCCAGGTAACTTCTCTGGAAACAAATATACCCAGGAGCAATTCAAAATCCAGCAAAAGTTGACAGTGAAGATCACACTCTCATGATCAATGTTAGTTTCCTTGTATGGGACCCTTCCAACTTGATCATGTGAAGAAATAACATAATGGTGTCCTCTTTAAAACAGAAAACAGGTATTCAACAGATGCCATATTTGCTGGTGCTGTGACATTGGAAGTCTCAGGTTCCAGACCTATGAGAAAGAATTTTCTGAAGACTAAGACATCTTCATACAGTCACATAGAAATTTTGTAGCTACATGATTAGAAGAATAAAAGGCAGTATGATTGAGCAGAGGCATCGAATAAAAGAGTAACACATGATCACCACAGAGGTGATCTTTTAGGAAACATATCAGTCTTTGTTATCGAATTGTACACCAAATGATAAAAGGGTAAGCAAGTCTGGCTCAAAGTGATCTCAATGATAAAAGTTAGAGTCAGAATTTGAGAATGGTTATTCTGAAGCCCAGACCTCAGATTTTTCTTAGTGATAAAAGGGGCAACAAGGAGTCTGCATGCTTTGCTTTGTTTCAAATTCTGCTGTATTAAGTCCCACATAGGCTAGGAGTCAAACGCTTCTTCACATGGAGCTTTTTGGCTTTGACTCCATTGTAATTAGATGTAAGGAGCACCATAACTATCCATGCCCACTGGGTGTTATTAAGTGCTGCACAGCATTATGGAAATTCAGATTTCCCTAGCTAGAAGTCATCTTTGCTGGCGGGTTGAAATATAATCTCCTAGCCTGATACTTAAGCCCATCGTTATTAGACCAGAACTCTTAGCTCTTTTCTCCAGGATTTCTAAGAGGAGAGAAAGCTAGTTACTCTCCAGGGAGATGAGGGTGAGAGGGGACATATCTGACCTCTCTCTTTTAACTCTTCTTCACCTCCACTTCTCCTAGCCAATACATTCGCCTAGAGCCATGGCATCTGAACTCCTGAGCAGGCTGCCTATTCTTACAGCCCTATGAGAACTACATGTGTGACTGAGTGGTTAGGTCAAGGCCTAAGCATTCCTGGGAACAAGAAAAAAACTCATTTTGGCTTGCACTGCAGTGTTTGCCAGAGACCTCTGTACTAGAAATCATGGAAACTTGAAGAACTCTATGCAATCAATGCTATTCTTTCTCTTGTCCAGTATTTATACATATTGGCTTTTATGGACCAGAAAGTCAGAAAGACGAGAGACAGAATGGTTGATGTTCTAAAGCCCATGTACCCCCTCCAAGATACTCATTTGTGTATTTTGATATGAAGGCCCTAAAATAATCTGTCAACTTAAATCACAAGATGGATTTTATGTTCTGAAATCTTCACAGCCCTTTCCTGTAATGGCTTTAGGTGTCACCAAGGTCAGGGTACTTGTTTCCCAGGGCTGTGGCAATGAGGTTTCTAAAGCATCTGGAAATAACATCTTCTCACAAGCCTTGAAACTTGGGGTTTGAGATGAAGGTGTTGGCACAGCCATAGTCCCTCTAAAGCTCCAGGCAGGGTTCTTTCTCATCTGCTGGGAGATTCTCTGTTACCAGGACCCTGCAGGGCACCTCATCCTGTAATGCATCATTCCAGTCTGGCTTATGTAGCTGCTGTCACTTGTTCACAACTTGTTGGATGCTCTTTACAACTCCTGTACTGATCCTGGTCATCTCCCTAGCCTCTTAGTCGGGACTATCTAAAGGTCAGCCACAATTTCCCTTTTGTTCTCCCTCCTTCTCCAGGCCTTCGGTCTACAATTTTAAAATCTGCCCTCATCCTTATCACTTCAGATTTTATCTTAGGCCCTAACTTCTTCCTTGAGCTCAGGCCTTCTCTGTTCATTTGTTTAATTGATTTCAAAGCAAACATATCCATATCCAATGAAGAGCTTTGTCTGCTCTCAAGAACTTTCGCGAATACCTTACTTTCAGCCCCCCAGCAAATCCTAACAACTTTACTTTCAAAAACTTCCTAGCCTGAACTCTTTGTGGACTTCTTATTATTTATATTCTGTTCTTCCATAAGTTTCCTTCACACTGAGAGGCCACAGCCACCATATTTACAATTTCAAATACTACTCCACTAAAGGTGATGAAAATTGTCTGTTATCACATTTTATTATCCTGCCTCCCATTACCATTTTATTTATAATTATATATGATTTATTTGTTTACACATTTACTTTGTTGAGTGTACTTTGCCATTAGAATGCAGTTTTTATTAGGGCTTACAGTCTTCTGTTAGTGACTCTCTATTATATTAAACACTGTCTGGGACATAGCTACTGCTCAGTAAATAGACCTTGAACAAATATTTCTATTCTTTTTAGGAAACCAGGTCCTACTCATCTGCCAGGGCCTTGTGCATCTATTCATATTTTTCCCAAAACATTTTAAATATCTACAACTAACCCTCTTCATCTGGTATCCCCATGGACATTGATTATACATATTTACTACATACCTTGTGTACCCTGGGTTCACATGCTTTATTTAATAATTATTTCTAACGAATAGCACCCTATCTATAAGTTTTCAGGAAAGGTTTCACAGAGAATAAATAGATTCTTACTAACATCCTATAGAATGAAATTTTTATTCCTAATGCTATGAAGAAGATTATTTTCCAAAGTAACGAGGATCTTGCTGAAGGCTTTATAGTGGATAAATGAGGCTCAGAAAAAAATCATGGCCTTTGACTCCACTTTCCAGCCTGTGAACTATTTTACCCTGTGGGTCATCAGCCACAGGGAATAGGCTGCCTGCACGCCCTGTCACGGAGTGCTTTGTGTTCTGTATGAGAGATATTGAGGTACCTTCCAAAGTGGGAACAAAAGGTGATAGACTCTGGACGGCTAAATCAAAACCTTACACTGCTTGTAGGGGTGGCTTTATGGTTTTTTTCTCTTGTAGCCTTTATGGTCAGGAGAAGAGATAAATTTCTAAGCATCAAGTGTGGCGTAGAAGACAAGGCTGAGGCGGCCAGCATCGAGTCACTCAAATGGAACCAAACAACACACACCACGAACGTGAAAGTCCTGGAAGATGAGAAGGATCGACATCAAGGAAGTGCAACAACAGAAATGTTGAAGGAGGGAAGTTTTGTATTAAAACAAAGTCCAGGCCCTTAAGAACCTTTGCAATATAAGACCACACAACCACTGAATATGTTCTGGGTAATGGGGTAAGGGTATATACTCTAATTTCCCCTTAAAAACTTTGTACCAAACTTTCTTCTTATAACCATATATTCTTTCTTATCTGTAGCTCTTAGTTTGACCTAAACAGAAATTAGTTCTCTAGTTTTTAAAAATAGTATAATTTAACTGCATCTTGTCATCTCACTAAAGACACTCTGCCACGATCAAGATGCAATGATAAGGATGGGTAAGTTTGGTCTTAGAATGACCAAACTATTTTTTTGAAATCTACAAACATACAACCTGGGTGTATGAGTAGCCAGTATGCATGATGTACATGTGAAGAATTGCTTATTTATTCATCTCATTAATTATAATTTCTTTTTAAAAAATTTCTGTGTGTGTGTGTGTGTGTGTGTGTGTGTGTGTGTGTGTGTGTGTGCATGTGCAAGTTTGTATGTATTAATTAAGTGCTTATGTGCTATACCACATATGTGGAATTCAGAGGAACATCTTGGGGGTATGTCTTCAATTTCTACATTATTGCAGACAAGGACTCTTGTTATTCACTGCTGGGCACACCAGGCTAATTGGCCTGTGAGCTTTGAAGAATTCCTACCTCCAACCTCCCATTTAATTTGCTGTAGGAGCATTGGGACTACAAGTGTGAATTGCCATATCTTGTTTTATGTGGGCTCTGGGGATATGAACTCAGTTCTTCAAGCTTGTGCAGTGGACACTTTGTACTGAGATTAAAGGCATCCTTCACTACCATTCCACTCCTCTAATTCAGTTTTTAAGATGACGTATGTTACAAAGTCAGAAGGACAAAAGAGAAGGAAGGGGAAGTCCACCCTCTCCCCCTTCAGTAACGATCTGTACTCACCACTGTTCCTCTACAAGACAGTCAGGTTAGTCAACATCTCCTAGGCATACATTCCACATTCCACATATGTAAAACCATACAAATTCAGGTTTTAACTTTTTCTCTCCAAATAGAGACAGAATGAAAACAAGATTCTCCATCTATCTTTTCCTATTTACTATCTGTAATAGGTTGTACCAATTTGGCATAAAGGAAGGGCTGCCTTGTCCTTTCCTTAACAGCTGCCTGATGTGAAGTGAGGGAAGGGTTGTGGTTTAATTTACTCTGTTTTATATTAATGGAGATTTAGGCTATTTTATTCTGTGTGTTGCTGTTATTTAAAAAACAGCATCGCTAAGTACTTTGGCATGTACATCATTTCATATATAGGCAAGATTATCTTCAGAATAACTTTCTAAAACTGAGGCTGCTGACTCAAAATTTACTTGAGGTTTAATTTAATATGAATTGTTATCCATGTTTTTTTTTGAAGCTTTTCATGCAAGCTTTATCATCAATGAGTAAAAGTGTTTTCCAATTTGCGGATATTATCAAATGATGACATCTCTGTGAATAAAGTAGGCTTAAGATTATATTCTCTGAAGTTTCACTGTACTTGTATTTACTTGGGAGTTTTTTCCACAGTTACCAGCCCCACTTGGTTCTCTCAGCACACCCCCTGCACACTATTAACTCTCCTTTCTGTTCTTGAATGATTTTTTTTCTATTTCTCACTGAGTTGTAGAAGATTCTCTCATGGTAAGATATTAGCCATTAAGTCCAGTGGTTTCCACAACGCAGTCTATACATATCTTTCCTGGTGTGTCACTTGTACCAAAGCATTTGTTTGTACTATTACTTTCTCTTGTAGACCTTAGAATTTACTTTTATGCTGTCAAATATTTATACTGAATAATGTTTGAGGGGAAGATATCAGTGGATATTGCTAAAAAACAAGTGATTGATAGAACATCAGAGAAAGTGTGGGGATTAGTTGTTGGGTGATGGAACATAAGATTGAGATATGGACAGGAAATAGAATAATCTTAGATAAAGTAATTAGAAGAATATGGGCAATATCAAGATTAAAGTATTAACATAGAGGTGGTAGCTAAAAGGAGGTCGATGACTAGAGATATATACCAGGTAGAAGGAATGGGAAAGAAACAGGTGTCAGTGAACTTTCCAAATGCATATTGACATGGCATTGTGTTGGTCGGAAGGTCTTAGTATAGCTAGGGTAAGGCTAACACAACATGAAAGGACTTAGTAAATGCATAGCTGCAAGGGAAAATCGGAAGTGGAGAGAGGGGAGGACTCTAGTTCATTATGATGCTTTAATCCTAAAGTGGGATAACTGTGTGGCACTACAGTTAAATGACTGTCTAGAGCATTAAGAGACAGATCTGTCCCAGAATTCTCTTCTATTCTTTAAGCCTGAGTATTCCCCTTTGTTGAATTAGTCTGTTCAACTCAATTAATGATATAAACTCTTGCGACTTTAATATTTCATGAGTCTGCACTGCCCTGGACACTATCCCTGCAAACTGGCATTTTCGCTTTCAGATCCACAGTGTGTATGTGTTGGAAACCCTGGCATACCCTCCAAGCTCTCAGAGGGGGTAGACCGGTTCTCCTGGTTGGCATAAAGCCATCTTCCAGGGGAGCCTTTGAAATATTGACAGCTAAATTGGATCAAGGCCCAGATTTAAAAAAACAGCAAAAGCCCAGCCTTAAATAAAAACCAGCTGGAAATACAACTATTAAAAAAGATGTGGAGGGAGAACACATTCTGTAGGCTTGGACCTTATTGCACATGTAAAACACAAATACCAGAGGCCAAGAAGCAGCCTGTCTGTAGAGTATTAATCGGAGAGTTTGGGCAATCATCTTGATTTGTGTAATGAGAACCTGCTGTTTCAACATGTTTAGTTTCATTAACCATGAGTAAGAAGAGGTGTCTTTTATCTTGTGGTTGACAGAACTGTGGCATTTTTTTCCCCTGATAGAATGTGGAGATGGAATTGGTACAACTCCTTCCATCATCTGATTGAATTTTTATATCAACCTTTCAAGGTGAGAGAATTATGTTCTGACTGGTTGATGGTATTTCCCAGGATCTCAAGCCAATTAGAAAAGCTTATCTATATATCTGTATATGGCTGACCCAAAACCTTTTTTAGCTAAAGATCCCAAAATAAGACTGAGATTTGGTTTAGAGTTATATCACTACTGCTGGGATGTACAGGCTCAATTTTATGAAGTACAGAGGGTAGGACAGGGACTCTCAGACCCAGTAGTGCTAATGAATACTACTTGGGAATGGACCATTCTTTGTCATAGGGAACTGTCCTGTGCACCAAGGATGTTTAGCAGTGTCCCTGGATTGGTTAGGAGCATCTACTTACTCTTGGCAGAAACCAAAAATTCTTCAGATGTGTCAATTATCCATATCCTCAACAGGAGAAAAATTACTTAGTATAGTGAAACACTTTTCATCTGGAGAAAGTGATGCTGGGGAATAAAAGAGATAGAAAATTTTCACAAAATTATATATTATGGATGACTATTGCCCAACCTATGCAAATAATTCTTTTTAAATGTTTTTGTTTTTATTTTATATGTGGATGTATTGCTGCACATCATGTGTGAGCCTAGAGCCCATGCCAGTCATAAGAGGGCTTCTGTTCTACAAAAACTGGAGTGTAAGGTGGTTGTGGGCCACCATGTAGGTTGTAGGAACAGACCTTGGTCCTGTGTAAGAGCATCCAGTGCTCTTAACCACTGTCCATTTCTTTAGCCTGTATACAAATAATTCTTAACAAGACTTAACATGTGAAGCTTGTGTATGTAGTGGGAAACTCCAGTGAGCTGAAGCAGGACATCCCACCAAAGTCATTGGACATAAGGGACAGAGACTGCCAAGGTTTTGAGAGAGAGTTGATGTTCAAAGCCACACTCAAGTGATATTGGAGATTACAGGAGAAATACCACAGCCATCAGGGCCAAAGGGAAAAAGTTGCACATAACAATTAGGAGTCAAGCAAGATTCAGCTACAAGAAGAATAACCTAATAGTTAAGAATCACTAAGTATAGCACAATGACCAGAGTGAGCAGCAAAGGGAGTTGGAAAAGAAGAATCCACTGAAATTTGGAAGGCAGGGAGGTCTGCTTGCTAGCAGGGTGTCTTAGGAGGGGATCTGACACATCAGAGATTATAGCCAGCCTCAAGTGATGTCATGGTAGAGATTCAGTGGCAGAAATTCCTCTCTCCACTTTCCATTTGGGACTTCTTTTTAGCCTGGCCTGAATCAGAAACTGAAGGACACATGAGACAGGGGTATTCCTTAAGCAGCCAGCCTACTCAAGAGCAGTAGGTCCCAGTGGGCAGTCAGAGAGTGATCATGTCAGAGAACAGGAACAGAAAAGGGATCTTCTGATACAGAGGGCAATGAAGTAGTGATGATGTTTTGTCTAATGCTGTAGTTTGTCCTTATGTGCCAAGGAGTTCAGTGTGTACTCTGCCAACTGAAATGTCAATGGGAGATATAATGTGGTCTAACTTCCACTAAGATCTATTCCTTCACATGCATACAGAAGTGCCTCTGTAATAGTAGAATGCCAAGCACTGGCAGATTAAGTACTGGCAGGTTGGAAGTTTTTTTTTTTTCCTGAATTTTGAGAATTCTTTTGTAACCCAAGACTATGTATTTACATGTATTAGGTCTTTGAAAACTAATGTAGCTTTTCAATTCAAAATTAATTGTAAGCAAATTCTCAACAGTTGCAATTTGCCTGACTATTCTTTAACTGAATCACTGATAAACAAGTGCTGTGGACTCAGCCATTATCAATGGATTATGAGCTCATTAATGGCTTTTGTTGCAAAAATCATCCTTCTCCCATAGATGACAGTGTCTCTAAATATGATGGCCACTCTTTAGCACAGTGTTGATGCTGCACTTTCCTATGTCCATGGCAGACATCACTAATCAACTATAGCATGCCCACACAGGGATTGGCATGGATGATGGAATAATTTGTAATACTTGCCTGAAACTGTATTTGTGACACAATGATGCAATGGTGCTCATTTGGCCTGCATTCTCCAACTGGGAGGATATGCACAGATGGTCCACATTTACAGAGCTAAATTTAGAACATAAACAAGGCTTATTCCTTATTTCACAGCCACCAAGTAAGTACCTACTATATATCAGGACTGTGGACAGTGAATACTGTTCAAATATTGAGGCCATGGTAGTAGAGATGTGTCCATAGCTCAGAATGACAACCAGTGTCAATCATGCCCATGACTGTAGGGCTACTTTAACAAAAGTTATACACACAGAGAGAAACCTTACTTCTATGTGGAGTTACCTCTCACAGTATGTTATTTCCAAACCCAAGAATACCAATGATATGACTTCCACATGGGGCTCATGATCCTCAGGAACAATCTTATCTGAGATTTTTGTATTTGACTTTAGAAAGCTGACTATGACTTAATGCTGTGTGAAGAGGCCAGAAGACATTCCTCTAGACCCCAGGAAATGACTTTTCTCTTGTTATGAAATTATTAATACAGACAATCTGGGAAGGCTTAAAAAGGATTATTTCATTTTATTTATTTACATGGTCATCATCATCATTATTATTGCCACATTTAATATTTATTGAATATCAGGCAACCTTGGGACAAGAATAGTGTGGCACAAAGGAGAGATTGTGGTCTGACATACACAATGAGTCTCTGGAGTGGAAGCCATGAGATGCTTTTGTGGAATTTACTCAGGCTCAAGGGAACTGTTGGGTTCAGAACCATAGGTTTAGGCTCTATGGTGCACAGCACTGTTCTGGAAAGACTCATTTTGAGAGATGCTTTTCATCTCCTTACAAAGTCCCAGTGTCATTTAAGCCAGTCTTGGTTGAGCTAAATGCTGATTGTGTACATGCCCTCTCTCTAGGAAACAGGGTTAGCTTTCTATAAGATAAAACCAGGATCTATTTCTCAGCAGTAAAGATAAACGTCATCATCAGAGATAGAAGTGATTTGGGGGTGTGCTTTAGTAACTTAATTCTTAGTTTCCGAAGTGGTTTTAAAAGGAAAAAAGGGGGCCAACACAATGAAAGCACAGTTCTTATTCCTCAAGTCGATGAGCGACAGTGGACATGACCCTATTGGCTGTGTTTGAGTGAAAGGACTGAAAAAAAATGCAATAAATGGAACAAAACCTTGAGGAAGAATTTCAGGAGGGGTTGAAAACAACAAAAACAAAGAAATTCTGAGGAATTTGCCTTCACAGTGTAAATGTAAAAATCAACATCGTGTCCTTATTCAAGTACAAATGGGACCATACCCACACATGGCAAACCTCTGCTTCCTGTCCTGATACAATTGATCTGTCATCCAGTTTGAAATGCATTCATTTCTGCTTGAGAATCCATGGCTTTGGTAAAATTCCTCCCCACCCCTTCTGTGTAACAGGAGCTTGGCTTGTGTTGGTGACATTTGATTGAGGGTAGAGATGTGATCTACGTTAGTGCAATAGGAGTTAGTGTCACTTTGGTTTCAAGGACATGGGAGCTTGTTCTGCTTGTAAGTAGTGTAGGATATAGACAGGAAGCTTGCATTTTTATAAGCAGTGTTAGTTGGAAGTCAGCCTGTGAATGAAACCATGGTAGAAGTCAGAGTTCAGAGTGTTTAAGAGAAATGAAGCTGGAATCCTGAGAGTTTGTTACCTTTGAATCAAAGTATGCCAAAACCCGGCTCCATGATGCTTCCATGGGATACAGGTTAAACATTGTTATCATTTCCAGACACTCTAGGTGCTCCTAGAAACATACAGTCTTCTACAGTCTAGATACGAAACCTTGCTACTGTGGTCTTAACCAACACACTATTACAAATGCCAATTCTCTTTATGTGGATATCCCAGTGTGCCCACCCCTCTGTCAACTGCTGGGAATGAGAGAGAATTATACGTTTCCCCCATTCATTAATAATTTCCCCTTCCTGTTGGGATTTGGAAATCTCTGTCTCCTTTTACATCTCCATTTGATTCCCACTTCTGTATAACCTAATCCAGCCTTGCTCCCTGACCTTGAAATTCATTCCCTTTTAACTCTTGTGACATTATAATTAGAATTATAATTCTCAAGCTAAAAGGACAACATGATTTCTGTTTGGTGGTTCATAGGGCTGCCTTTTCCATAAGGTTATATATTTCTTAGTCCCAAGTGCATGAAACAAAACATTTCACACCGTATATGCTTAAGACATGCATGTAGATGTTCCATGTATTCCTTAGTCCTTTCTATACTGTGGTGATATATTGTGTACCCTAATAAACTTGCCTGAGGATCAGAGGACAGAGCCAGCCACTAAATTAGACATAGAGGTCAGACAGTGGTGGCACACAGCCTTAATTCTATCACTCGGAAGGCAGAGGTCCATCTGGATCTCTGTGAGTTCAAGGCTACACTGGAAACAGAGCCAGGCAGTGGTGGCACACAACTTTAATCCCAGTACTGGGAAGCACACATGCCTTAAATCCCAGGAAGTAACGTCTGACCAGAGGCATGAGGAAACAGGAACTCACTCTCTCTTTTTTTTTTTTTTTTTTTTTTTTTTGGTTTCTCGAGACAGAGTTTCTCTGTGTAGTTTTGCGCCTTTCCTGGAACTCACTTGGTAGCCCAGGCCTGCCTCGAACTCACAGAGATCCGCCTGGCTCTGCCTCCCGCGAGCTGGGATTAAAGGCATGCACCACCACCGCCCGGCTGAGGAACTCACTCTCTTTAGGCTGAAGATTTCATAGAGGTAAGAGCTAGTGGCTAGCTGTTCTGCTTTTCTGATCTTTCAGCTTTACCTTGATATCTGGCTCTGTTTTTTTTTTTTTTTTTTTTTTTTTTTTTTTTTTTTTTTATTAAAAGACCAGCTAAGATTCAAACAACACTATACTGCAAAAATGATTTGACAGAATAATGGAACTCAAAGATTAAAAGCTTAGTCTTTCAACAGATATTGTTCAGGAATGTGCTTTTGAGTGCATATCTTTACTAGTTTGTTATTAGTATACAGTAGAAGCCAAACATATCTGTACTATATAACTGTTTATTTATTTATAAATTAAATAGATGTGCTATTAAGCTTATATATAATTCATTTACAGAATATAATATAGATATGGGTGGGCTAAAGTTAAGCATAAATCAAAGACTCCATTTATTGCTGTATTCTAATGACTTGGCTTGCCTATGTCCTGGATCTTTAGCTCCTTGGTCTGATGGATGGCTCCTGAATTTCAGGCCAAGACCAAGTGAGAGGATAGAGATGGAGATGAGCCTCTTCTCCTAAAACCCTGTGGTTTTTCAGGGGCTAGAAGAGCAAGTTTCTGATTCTTAGTCTTCAAGCTCTGAGACTTCAGTGAGGGACAAAGCCTGAGTTCTCTTCAGATCTCTGACCAACTCCTGAAAAGCAGGCTTGCTGTGGAGCCAAAGAGAATACCCTCCACTGACAATGAGTCTCATTCTTCCTCTGTCACTGCACTTGCATGATTTCTTGCAATCCGGAATTCCAAACTGTGTCTGGAATTCCAAGCTACCAAAACAAGGGCCTTTCCCAACCTAACCTTTTATTTTGTGTTCAACATCCACATTAAGCCCAAAGCCTTAATGCCAAAAGATGTTTATCAATGCCCTGACTCCCAATGTCTCCAGCCAGGCAGAATAAAGGGGCTCAGTGTTTATTTCCCTTCTATGGGCCCCTGGATATTTTGAATGGGCAGAACCAATGAGCCAGAATACTTCATCTTGTGTGTTACTCTTCTTGCATCCGGCCCTGTGAAGTACACATCATTCCATTTTACAAATGTATTGACCAAGATCATGGGAGTTTAATACCTTCCTTTAAGGTGGGTTACCATGCAAGAGAGCCGGGATTTCAAACAGAGTTCTTGAGCTTCTGTGATATTTATTGTTCCCACTACACTGTACCATTCTCTCGCTAATGATGTTCCTATAGAAGCCATTGTTATGAATGTGTTAGATTCCATTTTATATGAAGTAGATACACAGGGAAATCATATCTGTAGAATTGAGAGGGCTGAAGGTGGTGATAATTTTTTCTTGAACTCACATATTATTGTCTTGCTTGTTTTATGGATATCTATGTCTTTCTAATTCCCTATTTCACCACTAAGAGAAATTAGTTCCTTGGTGGAGTTGGGATACAGTCAATTATGCTTTCATGTCCACATTTCTCTTTTACTTTCCTATATACTTCATATGATTTCTCATGAAGAAGATAAAGGCTGTGCTTCTTCACTCTACTGTACTTTTGCATTTTATAACATTTTAGACTTTAACTAGGACTTGTATACCACATGGCTCATTCTCATCCTTGCCCTGCAGCATATCTATTCCCCAAAGTAAGCAGAAGAGATAACAGGCATTGCCAGTGGGTGTCTGGGGATCCAGGACCCTAAGACCACAGGCTTCTGCTGGTTCATGTGTTCTGCTTTGGTCTCATCAGACCGCATCTGCTAGTAGTTGTTAACTTCATGTTTTATGGAGAAGTTTATGATGTCAAGCATTATTTCAGTTAACTAGGTTGTGATTATCATCACATTCACAAGGTAGACAAGGACACAAAAAGGCTAATGAACCTGACCCATATTGAACTGAGGCTACTCAGAAACACCTGTAACTCCGGTTTGAGGTTATCTGACACATTCTTTTAGCCTCTGTGGGTTTCTATATGCACATGGCACACATAAATTCATGCAGACACATATATATTAATAATACAAATATATCTTAAGAAACAACAATAGACATATTTTGGAGGCTATTATTTTTCATGTTGCATTCATAAGTGCTCAAAAAGCCACAGCGAGTAGGTTGACATTTTGATTCTCATTATTCTTACTTTGGAGAAAGGAAAATATATCTGGAATTACAAAGGTCTTGTCTGACTTGGAGTCTCAAGCTGCCAAGTGCAACTGGGGCCCTTTCTGCATAGCTTCTCTCTTGGGACAAGTAGGGTGTGAGCATCCTTAAGGCAAAAGAAAACTTTTATTACCAAACATTCTCAAAACCTTATCTTCTCTAAATGATTTTTTTTTGATACTTCAATACTCAAAGGCTAAAAAACTAACTGGTCTTTGAAGGTCATACCCTTGTCAAAGAACCTGAAAAAAATTGACATGCCTTTTGGTATTTTTATTCTCAGTCAACATGGAAGTGGTCTTTAAGACCAGGTATGACCCCTGCTGTTTGGCATAAGCTCCAAATTTGATCTGTGAATGTGAGGTGGGCAGAGACCCAGAGGATGAAAGAGTCAAATGAGAAAATCAAATAACAAGGGAATAATCCAGGGTGTGAGTTCTTGGAACCATCAACTTGTTCAGGTCCCTTGGTACAGTCCTTCCAAAACCCATTTTGGTCTGAACTCTGCTTTATTGCAACTGATCTCAGCAAACATTGCACATCGTGTATAGAAGGGTTGTGGGGAGCATTAATATAGGGAGGGACCAGCTGAAATGGAGAAGGAGAACTTGTGTCTAATGGGAGATCTGCATGTTCCGAGGTCAGCTATGACAAGTGTTGTGATGGCCATCTCAACCAAAGCTTTGAATGGAGGTCCGTAAGGAAATATCACAGATTGTGGGGAAGGTATGGCACAGACTGAGTGGAGGGAAGACTTCACAGAGCAGTAAGCCATTCCACTGAATCAAGAAGTAAGATAGAGATGACAGACATAAACAGAACAGAATCCCACAGCACCAATGCTATGAGTCATAGTGGCAATGTGCTTACTTACTCTCCCATTGTGGACATTCAAGGAAACATCCCTAGTTTTTGCCATTTCATTCCTCGTATTTAGGTGATCCAGTATCCTTACTTTCTATGCCCATCTGAACTCAGAAAAATTTGAGTAACAAGACAGGAAACAAATGTACGGGGACTAGATTTACACTACTGTTTATAGGACTGACCTTGACAGCAAAATGTGGCTTAGAAGAGAATTCACAATCTGGAATATTTTATAGGTATAGTAGTTCAAGGAAGGCATCTCCAAGATAGGTGGGCTAGTAGTGTCAGTGGGATCAAAAGGAAACTCCATTTCCCCAAATTCTGGTGGTTAGACAAAAGCCAGCATTCCTCAGGAATATGTTAAGCCGGGTCCCCTTTACCAAAGAAACCATTTCTCTCATCACTGGCCTAAGGGACAAATGACTATCTGCGGAGCCTATTAGCATATCAAAGCACATGCTGGCTTACAGGCTCCCTTAGTGTCACAAGTGCCTCTTACACATTTCAGAGTCCATGTTAGCATCTTGGTTCTTCTCAGCTCTTCTCACTTCTCCCACACCCTAAACTTCTCTAACTCATGGGATTCCTTCACCAAGCTACTTATTTCTCCTTATAACCCTGCTATTTTAGCTATGCTCTCTCTTTCATCCTCTCTTGGTGTCCTCTTTGTCTTCCTATTGGTCTCTCTCTCTCCCTCTTACCCCTCTCTTTGCTGGCCATGTTCAGTCTACTACTTTCTCTCTCTTCTCTGTACTCTTCTAGATGCCTCTGGATGTTCTCTCTCTTCTATCTAGAATATAAACTGTCCCCTTAAGCATAACATGGAGTAGTCATGTTGTCATTTTATATAGTGTCCAAGCAAGATTTTTCTCTTTAGTGAGTGAGAAAGTTTGTCATCTGAAAAGCTTCCTCCCATGAGGAAAGTGGCAAAATATGATCTGTGCATACTGAATATTTTCTTGTGTTTTCAAGGGAGGCTAGTCACTACACTTTCATGTTGAAGAAGATTGACTGATGCTGGGACTTTGAAATTCTTTGCCTCTCTTCACATATGCATGTGAGTTCTTTCCAATGATGTGCTGCTTCTAGAACAGTCTCAGCAGGCATTAAATATCTTAGGGTTTGACTGCTTCCAAGTATAGACTCTTGTAAGGAATATAAATGTCAGAACTCAAATCATATTCAAGGTCGCATCCTGTTCTAGTTTGCTTTCTGTTTCTGTGATAAACACCATGACCAAAAGCAACTTTGTAAGTGTCCATTTATTTGGTTTACATGTTGTAATCACAGTATATCTTTGAGGGAAATTGGGGTCAGAACTCAAGGAAGAGCAGAGGTGGAAAACATAGAGAAAATTTGCTTACTGATTTGTTCCCATGAATTTCTCAGCTACCTTTCCTACACAGCCCAAGACCACCTGCCCACAGGTGACACCACCACAGGGGGCTGGGTCCTCCCATATCAGGCATTAATCAAGAAATGAACCATGGGTTTTCCCACAGGCCAATGTGGTAGAAGTGATTCCTCAGTAGAGGTTCTCTTTTTCTAGATGACTCCAGTTTGTGTCAAGTTGACAAACTAACATACAACCTCTCTCTTGCTCCAAGTCAGACTGAAGCTTGGAAGTCTGCATGGCCATAGTCAGGGGACATCTTCTTTATATCCTTCCCTGTTATTTTGCTTCTCCTGTCTTTCTGTTCAGATATTTGCTCAGATTCCATAGAAACAGCTAACATGGCCTGTGAGTGTGACTGGCATTGATATTGCACAGGACAAAGTCTTTCTATGTCTCTTTCAAGAGGCCATTTGGAAGACATAATTTAGGTCTTCCCAATAGACATTTCTAGCATAGTGACCTTAGCAGAGGGTATCTGCCTACTTCTGTGGCTGGTCCTCCAAACTGTACGTCTCCATCTGGAGTTTCCAAGAAATTTATTCCTTATAGACTCCAGGCTGGCTTTCTCCTCATGGGTTCTACCTGGTCCTGGAAAACTCTTCTTTGTTTTTGATTGGCATTCCTCCTTTATCCTCTGCTAGGATATTTGAGGTAGGGATCCCTTAGCACAGTTACCTCAACTATCACCTTTCCCAATCAAAGGTCACATGTTCCCTAAACTATAACACATACAACTCCAGTCATTCAGGGCCCCATTAAAGTCTCTTGTTTGAGATAAAGAGCAAGTATCCCTTCTCCAGGTGGTTTTGGAAGGTGGCTATGGGAGAGCAACCAGTTTACACTTTTAAATGGGTATATTTCTCATTTATCTTCAACTTAAGTCATTTACTCCTTGGAGATGAGCTGTGGTCCACCTCACTTGTATTATTTTGTAGTAAATAAAATTTCACCTTTACTTTGGACATGGCTGAGTGACACCTATTGTTGTGGACTTCAGGGGTCCCCATATGGAGTCAGAAGGGTACCATTTAACAATATCTCATGCTAGCACTTTCCTGGGCTTACTATCTGCTAAATACTGTGCTAATATCTGATTAGTTTACTCATCTTTGAGCAAGATCCATTGGATAGGCATTATTTCTCTGATGAAGGTAAGATTTGATAATTCAAGTTTCAAGTTAGTATAGCTTTAACCTTTGGAACAGAACATAAATCCAAGAATCTGAAGAATTGAGTGGTTGATTCTTTCATTGGGTTTTCTGACGTAAGAGCAGAAGATTGAAGAACATGCCAAGGTCATCTTTCCTGAAGAAAGCCTTGCTTATCCTTCACTAGTCTGAGAACACTAGTTAATAGAGAGGTCTAGGAGGGGGTTAAGGAGTAAATACATGTTCATTTTGAAAATCAATGGATAAGGCAGTGTATATGGAGTAAGTATATGCTTTGAGGTCCAATGGACCCAGATATGACCTGTTTCTTTTCTGGTAAAGTGCTCTTGGGCAGATTATTTCACTGACATAGTCACAGTTTTAAGCTCATCTAGGATGTATAGACAAGTGTGTGAATGCATACCCCTCCACCATGATACTGAAATGAGAAAGAATAAGATATAGTTAATGCTTACAAAGTGGTGTGAAGTGTTTGATATTGAGGGATGAGAATGTCATTCAGGAAATGGTGACAGCTTACACACATTCACTACTACATGGCAGAGGATGTTCTAAACACCTTGTATGTGTTTGCTTGTTTTATTTCAACAACACACAGTGAGACTGTGAAATAAATACATGTCTTTACAGAACAAACTTGGGAATGGATGAGGAATGGTTTTCCCAGTGAGGGGAAAGCTAGAACATGAACTCAGGTGATCCCTGACCAATGGCCACATATACCCATGCTGTCCTAATGTTGAGAGTGTCCCAGGGAGGACACATCTCTCTTCAACTTTAATAAATGGTAATGCATTGCTGTAATTATTTTTACAAACTCTTTAGGCAATAGGAAACCAATTAAAGTGCAGTAATATTATCAGAGTATAATTGAGAAATAAACATTTCCTAAATGAATTATTAATTAAGATGAGGCCAGACCAGTTAATTGCCTACTACCCAATATGTTGTACAAACTATTGGAAAATTATTTGGTAGACAGAAAAATTTATCTCATTTTTTACTTTTTGTAGATAAAATGAAAAAGACAAACAGCACATGTGGAAGCGTTCTTTGCTTTTTTCAAAGATTCCGAATTTGTTCCTGATTCTGTTCAGGGCCTGCTTATCTGGAGTCTGCCTTGGCTTAAGATGCATGTGCATAAGTGCTTTGGGAAGCAGAAATGGATTGCACTGCTTTACCCCTTTCACCACCAGAACTTAATCTACTTGCAGTGATTTAATCAACAACAGTGAATTGTTTGCTTCAAACCTCTTACATAAATCAGAAACTTCCAGTGTGCATTTGCTCATGACTTCTCTAGTGACCTGTGACCAGATGGGGCTAGCCACCTGAAACTCCAGTGTGTGTGTGTGTGTGTGTGTGTGAGTATGTGTGTGTGTGTGTGTTACATCAATCTCAGAATAATCACAAGAGTAGAGCAAACTATTTTAATCTGTGTTCATGTGCACCTAAATTGATTTTGTATGTAGTTTGTTTTGGGAAAGTGTGTTTTCTGTCTAAGGGAAAACTGTTTTCAGATGGGAGCTTATTTCAAAGTCTAACATTTTCTCTTTGCTCTGTCATACCTTTGCTTCCTTCTTCTCCTGAAAATTTCTCTTTCTGTTGGGTTTCCCTGGACTCAAGCAAGATGCAGCAGCTGAGATTACTTTATGTAAAAGATACAAAATGAAGGGAGCAAGGAATACAGGTGTCAGGTAAGGGTATGGATGCACTATGAGGAATGCACTTCTCGTTGGTTCTGTCATCACATGAATATCACAGGCTATACTTACCCAAACAAGGATGGCCATGTTGGTTAGCCCTACACAGTATAATCTTATATACAATATATACATTGTATATGTACATACATGGCCATTCTTAGCTGCAATATTGCTACCTTGTACATGGTTGCACCTTTGTCTTCAGGACAGCCCTTGGCAGTGTCTATAGGTATTAGTCTAAAATTTAATGCTTAGCACAGCAGGCATTTGTTAGCTTATATTTTGTAGATTTATGTGGAAGGTCGTCTGAACTAGCCAGGCTCATCCCTTGTAGGTTAAGGGGAGGTGTCAGTGACACATTTGAGGTCAAAGGCAGGTCAGCTGAGGACCAGCTTTCTGGATCACAGCTGGGTCCTCACTTGTCTGATACATTGCCTAGGAGCAATTAGCAGAAGTCCCATGTGGTCTCTCTTGTTTTCTTTTCTTAAGAAATTTTTTATTCATTTTACATACCAACCACAGATCCTCCTCTCTTCCCTCCTCCCACCCGCTCCCCCTCAGCCCACCCCCAGTTCCCTCCTCTGACAAGGTAAGGCCTCCCATGGGGAGTCAGCAGAGCCTGGTACATTTAGTTGAGGCAGGTCCAAGCCCCTCCCCCTGCATCAAGTCTGTGCAAGGTGTTCCACCACAGGTAGTGGGCTCCAGAAAGCCAGCTCATGTGGTCTCTTACAAGGGAATGGTTGCAATTTGTTTAAAGGATAGAGGAGCATGTCCAAGAAAATAAAATAATCAGAAGAGTTTAGGCCAGGCTTGCCATCATCTACACCATTTCCAGTGGTCAAAATATACATTACATACATTGTATATGCACATACCTGGCCATTCTTAGCTGCAATATTGCTACATTATACATGGTTGCATCTGTCTTCAGGACCTGTTATGGCAGATCCAATGGGGATGTGGTTACACAGCCATTACCTCTAACAAAGTCACATTTCAAATGGGGCCTTGTGCTATTTTTGCGAATGGTTCATTACAGATAGGAACAGCAGCCCTTGAAAAACCTGGCTAAGAGAACAGAGCTAGCTCCTCTACTGCATCACACTGAGCTGACAGACTCTACATATTTCCATTTTTTTTCTGCTCAGTCTTAATGGTCACCATCCGTAGAATACAGGGAAGCATGATGGATAGAACACTTCAATGGACAGCCTGGAAAAGAAATGCATACAACAAATGAGGAAAATGAGGAAGATCTGAAGTCCTACTGCAATAAGAAGGGGAATCAACATTGAGAGATAAAAGGTAATATTTGTATGTGAGTCGCAAGGCGATATATCTGTTGAGAGGGGGAGGGTCACATTATCAGGATGTTAAGTCATTTAATACTTCAGTAGGGCTCTACTTGTCTGTGGCCAGCATAGATGTATTGAGCCTTGATAGATGACAAACGATTCTGAGAGTAAGAAAGCGTTCTCAGTAACAGGTGTTGCTGCCTCAACATCTTCCCCATGTCTAACAACTTCAACCTGTGACAGAGGTCTAGCCTAGAGTGCAACTCTGGTCCCCTCTCTGCCCCTCTGACCTGAAAGTTGATGAGACCTTAGCATCCTGACATGTTTGTGAGGAGGAACTGGACATGCTTAGCAGATGGAAGCCTTTGTTCTGCAAATTGAAGGAAGGAGAGATCTGGCTGAGCCTAGCCGAGTACATACCAAGTCTAGGAGGTAGATCCATCTGGCTCCATAATCTGGTATCATCCAACCTGCCAGAGTAGCGCACCCAAGGAACGGTGTTTGTTTTTGTTTTGTTATTTGTTCACAGTTCAGATGGGGGAAAGGAATATATCTTTGTGGCATCCCCAACAGAAGGTAGAAATGTCAGCAGACAAATCAGCAGCATGATAGAATCTGGAACATTATAGAGGCTCTCTGGCTCATACTCTTGGACTAGACTTAAAGGTGGGCCTTGTAACAAATGCTTGCAGGCCATTCTAAATCCTACACGTTTTATTCTGGGGTTGTCATGTGAGAAATTTCTTAAGTTGTAGTCATCTAAAGCACAAGATGAACTTAAAGAAAATGTTGGCATTTTGGAAAATACAGCAGACACCAATGCCAAGAATGGTCTTCCAGAAACTCAAAAAAAAAAAAAAATGCAGTGGGGTAAGATTAAGTCCCACCTGTAGACTCACATATTTATACTGAACAGGACAGAAAAAGAACAAGAAAAGAGCCTCAGAAGAGGGAAAAAGGCACTAAACAGGCAGAGTTAGATAGTTGTTAAGTAGTACCAATGAATGTCCCTCCTTACTACCCATTTTACTGTGTTTTGTTGACCAAATCACAGACAGTAAACAGCAGTGTCTCTCAATACCAATTTCTATTTGAAGTGCTGATTTTTGAATTACAAAGGTGTAGGGATGGTGTTAGGATTTTGCCACTCCTCCAGCTGCATGACCAAACCTACATAGTTCAGTAGCTAAGCAAGGGGTCTTACGTCTTACATCATCCGTGCGCTGCATGTTTATGTAATGTGAGCAGCATGGTCGCACAATCTGCACATGCGTGGCATAGCTCCATAAGCCCACATGTGCATATGCAGGAAAATCCCTAAAAAGCCAGACACAGACTCCTCCCCTCTCTTCTGCTCTCTCCTCCTCCCCCTCCCTTCTCCTCATGTGTCTCTTCCACAGGCCTGGCCATGCTCTCTTCTGCCCCCCGCCCCACCAATAAAGCTCTGATACTGGGTTTTGTCATGCTTTGTGACCTTTCCTCCAAGAGTAAAAGCACCGCATTTAAAACCAACAGATGGTCCAACCCATTTTCATCTGACTTTGCTGATTTGTGCCAGATCTCATAGTCTACTTTTCATTTTGACCTCCTTGCCCATTCTGCTTCTCTTGTCTGTGACTCTGTGTTCCAAGAGAGAGTTAGAAAGGATGATATTATCCTAAATGCTACCCGCATCTTAGCTCCTCCAGTTAAGTGTGTTACTGCCTGACTCATTGACTGTGCTTTGGGAGAGTTCTTTTTGCAACCCAAGTGCTTTAAAACATGCAAGGAACATGCCAGTTCTCTTCTCGGTCAATGAAAATGGAGAGTATTGAGCTACAGGGGTTGTAGAATGCCCCTGCTCTGCTATTCTGCATTTCCTGCCATGGAAAGTGACCTACAGCTCCTGACTGTCTTCTCACAAGAGTCTAAGTTGGAGAGAGGAGGCTCAGACAAGTACTAGATTTGCATCCCTCTGTTTATGCTGTGCTGTCTGCTAAGACCTGTCATTTTATTATACCACCGTCCATGCTCTGTAGGCGAGTGCCCCACCTTTTCCCATTCAGGGCAGACTCTGCCCAAAAGGTTGCCTCCTGTCTTGTAGTTTTTGGAACAATTGTGGTCACTCACTTACATATTGTCTATGCCAGCTTTCATCTATCAGTGGGACTGAAATGTCCTGATACATTCCTGTCAGGTCACGATGCTGACTGGTTTACTAGGTGGCTGTTCACAGGAAATGTCTGTCAGCTTCTCCTTAGGTTAACCACAGAGCATCTTATTCTTAACACTTCTAAGAGGAAGTGCTAGGGCCATTAACGGTAGTCCCTGCTGACTGGTGCATAGATTAAGAGCTTAGGCTGCAGGCTGGAGAGATGGCTCAGTGCTTAAGAGCACTTGTTGCTCTTGGAGAGGACCTAGATTCAGTTTCCAGCACCCACATGGTGGCTTACAATCATCTGTAACAACAACTTCTCAATGCCCTCTTCTTACCTCCGCAAACACCAGGCAATGTGATGCACCTACACATGGGCAGACAAAAGCAAAACAAAACAAAACAAAAACAAAAACAAAAAAACCCTCATACACTTAAAATAAAACAAAAAATAAAAATGTTTCTTGACACTGAAGCACTGCATGGGCATGCCTTATCTGAGGAGCAGATATATGTCTTCACACATCACAGGTAACCAAACAAGGTGGTTTAAGGAGACACCGACTTCAGCAGGAAGCAGAGGAAGCGGGGTTTAAACGCCAGCCTTTCTGATGTTGAAAGAGCTACTCTGATGTGCTCTCAAGCTGACTGTGTCGCTTTTCTCCTGGGCTGTTTATTTCTCTTCACATAGCACTTAGCAGAATGTCTTGCCTGTGGCATGTTATTATCTTGTTTAGTCGCTGAGTGGACACATACCTACACTCATTCATGCTGAGGAAAGAAGGGGTGTAGTGGGGTGGGGGGTGGCATTTGAAGCCACCAGCCATTTCTTGGTACTTGGGATGCAATTAGGGCATAGGCTGCTCTGCTCCTGGTGTTCTTATTAAAACCTGAGAGTTTTGAAAACAAAGGTGCCTATCTCCATGACAGCCATCCCCACACAAGCCGCATCTTAGGAAACATTTGTGAACTACAATTCTAAGAGCTTAGTTACTGAATCATGTTTCAGCTGCAGATTTAGGATTATCTAGAGCAAAGCTACAGCTCTCTCAACATACTAATTAAAATATCAAGAGAATTTAAGTACTAAGGTCTATGCAAATCTAAATGCTTTTAGTAGGAGTGTGGCATTTTAAAATGTATTTTTCATGAAAGCTGAGACACAGAGGAAGCAAAGGCCAGAGATAAATCAGGCAAAGTACCTACTATGTGCAGGTGTACTTAGTAGGTGCACCTGTGGTCTTGGTGTATTTAACTCAGACCTCAGAGAAAGCTCCCATCTGAGTAATTTAAATGGAAGTTCAGAGAAGTTTCTTAAATTATGCCCCAAATGAGAGTCCTAGCAGAGATTCCAGCCCAGGCCCTATGGCAAGCCCCTGTGTTGCCCTCACAGTGAAGGTTCGCCTCCTGTACCACTGTCCACAGGGTGCTAAAGGAAGGTTGAGCTTCACTCCTGCAGCTGCAGTTGGAAACAATGGGTGTAAAGTATTGGGAGAAGTAAAAATAGGCCCTGAACATAAAGCAGGATCTCAGACTGCAGTGTTCAGCCTTCTGCATGGATAGCTGCATAGATTGTGTATACATGGTAAGTCTTAGTGATTCTCTTAAATGTAATATGATTTTTTTTTTTAAAACCGCTATCAGCATCCGAATTTCTGACCCTCAGGACTGACTTCACAGAGGCTCTGTTCAATCACATGAAGAAGCCCGCAGGCTCTTCTGTAACAGTCTTCTTATTTATTAAAATAGATCATGTCATTGTAAAAGGAGCACAAGGCCCGTGAGACGGCTCTAAGGGCCAAGGTGCTTGCTGACAACCTGATTCCTTCCCAGGGACCCATATGGTGAATAACGTACTCTTACAAGGTGTCCTTTGACTTCCTTGTGTGTGCCCACCCCACATACATAATAAAGAAACGTAACTGAAAAATTAAACACAAAGCTAAGCACTTAATTTACTACCAATTTCATGTTACTAAAAGTAATACAGTATATATATCTATTATATAAATATATGCTTTTTCCTTTTAACTTTTGTTTAAAAAACATAGATCTCAAAAAAAAAGAACTAATAGTAAGTTTATGAATATTCAGCGACCATTCTTATGTGGAGTCTCAATGATCAATTAGTGCTCCCTCATTCTCCTGTGAAGTAGAAGTCACATTGGCCCACATTTCATACCCAAGGAATAAATGCCCAGGAAAGCTAAAGAGCTTGCTGACTGTAACTAACCTCTGCTGACATCATTACAACCAGGCACACTTCCAAATATTTCACACGTCAGCTTACTGTACCCTCCTGAGGCCAGAGCCTGGCTAAATGTCAGCTTTCCAAACCAAGTTTCACCCACCTACTTCACTCATCAGAACCCTCCATGGGTGGTGCTGGCTTGTCATTTCAAAATAGAAATTTTTTTCATAGGAAAATGTATTTTGTGGGCAGCTTTTGTCTTAACATATTTCTAAAGGATGCACAACACAGCCAATAATTGCATGGTTCTTTTTAATTTACAGATCGACTTTGTTAAAGATGTCTCGTTATCTTTTTGCTTACAATAACCCCAGGAGATAATTATCACTATGCTTAAAATATACCAATTAGAGTAAGGGAAAGGACCAGCCTCCCCTCTCTACTCCCCAGGCTGAGAAAAGTGCCTCTCAAAGGTTTATAAAGCCTGCAGGACTAGCCCAAGACTTTTCTATGTTCCTACTGCTGCCTCTCCTCATCCACCTCTGTAAATGACCAGTTGTTCATGGCGATTCTATTTTCTACACTGGTGTCCAGCAGCTGATTCAGCACAAGAGAAAACACATCACACCAGGCAGAGCTGGTATAGAATCATGCCTCTGTCTCCTCTCCACCTCCGTGCTGCACGAATAGGCAGCACAGGTCTCCTGGGCCTTGGTGCGGGAGATTAGATTTTACGATGCTGACAATGTCTCTCTGGAGGGCCGTGTTTCACCTCATGTGCAATGAAAGCCTGTTTGCAGGGTTCTACCTGGAAAGAACACAGCATGCCTAACTGCCTGGCTGTGACTCACCTCTAGGAGTCTCTCTTGGCAACATCTGTTCAGTTTGCCTTTTTTCTTTTGCATGATGCTTTTAAGATTATATCACCTATCTTCTGAGAACGCAAACCCCACACACCAGTGTTCTACCAAGTCATGACTGATAATAAGCGTGGGGGTTGAGATCAGACAATGCATCGGACTCTACCGTTTTTCTCCACAGCTTCTTGTCTGTGTCCTTTTAACAGCAGAGGACTAAGGCTAAGACTTGAATTTTATGCTCTCAGCAACTGTAGACACTTGGTAGATAATATGCCACATTTATAAACTATAGACCTTCCAGAATAACTACTGCCTTCCTTTAATATTCATATTTTGTCCCTCAACTTCCAGAGAGGCCTTGGCGTGAAGCTCACTGTCAAGGGCAAGGGCTAGTTTTCCAGAATAATATTCCTCTCCCTTTATGACCATGGTGATTTATGCATTACCTTTGTCATGGGGTGTATTCACTGTGATTTTTCTCAATAACCTCTCTAGCTAGCATGAATTATCCTCTGAAAGATTTGGTATGCAGTACAGTTTTACGCACTTCCTTAAGAACTCTGACCCTGTGTAAAACTAATCCCAAATAAATTTTCATTTCTGAACACACTGCTTTGCATATGAAAATTTATCATGGTCATACAGTTCCCTTTATGCTAAACCTTATTTTAGAGGTCGTGTGACCATGGGTGCCAGGCACGAGTGTAGAGGAATTGTGTCCTGTGCATCTCACAGGCCCCAACAGTTCAACTCAGCCGACTTCATCTGAGTAGGCTTTAATTAGTCAGACTGTGCAAAATCAACTCCTGGGTCACTCACTAACTGCTATTTAACTTTGCACACGTCTCAACCTCTCTGAGTCTCATTTTCCTCATCTGCTAAAGGGGGCCCAGTTCCAATAATGGCGCTCTTCTGACGCATTTTGGTGATGGATTAAATAGAACTAAATGAGCCCATTTATGGTAAGTGCAGGCCATAATGTCCAGCACAAAGGGATTGCATGAAATCGTCATTATTGTTATTAGAGATAGAGTTCCTTAGAAGTTGAATTAATCTCAAATAAGCTTGGGAAAATGTATTTCTGTAAAATCCAGAATTTTCTGTTATTACAAAATTTCAAAGAAGTCACTAAGATGTAGTGGAAAGAATGTATGTGTCGTGACCAGATGTCCTGTCTCTCAGGCTGTGCTCTCTGACGTATTAGAGGCCAAGGTTTCCTGTTATCCTGAGGTCTGTGGGCTTTTGTTCGTGACAATGCATAAGCCAAGTAGCTGCTGCCAGTGTTTGTCATGAGGACTGTGACGGTAGAAACAGTCTCCAGGGCAGAGTTTTCCAACGCGCTTAACTCCTCAAGCCATTTTTCAAAATACGTCACAAAGAAGTCCAAAGAATAAGCGAAGGAAACAAATAACAACAGGGCTGATTTCTTGAAGCAGGGCTGAGTGAAAGCTCAGGGTATTCCAACCCTACCCTCCTCCATCCTTTCCCAGTGAAAAGGGTTCTTCTAGAGGATTAAACTCTCAACACAGAAGTGACTTGCAGGCCTTGAGGAATGAGGGCCTGCAAATGCTTCTGGTAAATGTCTTTCTGTCTGTGGTTCCCAATATTTCCACACTACTGTGCTTTTCCTGGACTTGAGAAGATTCCAATGACTCTAGTCATGGGAGAAGGCCTGTCTGAGTCTGGTCCAAGTAAGCGCAATTTGGACTACTGACAAGAGTGAATGGAGAGTGGAACACTGAGTCTGGTCAGCTACCATGCTGATGAAGACACCATAGAATTAGGTTTTGGGTGGTGTAAAGCTGGAGTTGTGAAGTTTGAGTCTTTCTAGAGATGAAGTTGCAGCATTTTACTGAATATCAATTCATTGATGACTAATCCATGTGACAAAGTAAGTAGGGAAAATATAACTGGAGGGTTTCAAATCTGAAGGGGTTTCAGTACTAAGTTACTCCTAAATTGGTATGTTAAGTTCAAGAGGGTCTAGGAGCTTACCCAACTACCACATGTAGTCAGGTTACTTAACTCATCCTGAAGCAGGTTAGGAATCATCCTGCTTAGATTTTTGTTGGCTTGACACAAGTCACAGTCATTTGGAAAGAAAGACTCTCAAGTAATGCGATTAGATTGCTATCAATCCACAGAATCATCTTAATGATCAAAGGAATTTATTTGGGAGTTAGCTCACAAGACAGAAATAAGGGATTGTAGCAGGATCCTGAAAGGGTGAGGCAGGGTCTGAGCTCTGCCCTGGTCTGTCTCAGCATCCAAAATTCATGAGGTAGAGAGAGCATATACATGTATCCCAGGTCTTAAGGTTCCCTGGTGGCCACACTCAAGGGACAGGTATCTAGCCACTACCTGCTGCCTCACTAGGCGTGGTGCTTCAGGGCATAGTACAAACAACCACCCACTACACTTAAGTGAGAAAAATGCTTCAATAAGATTGCCTATAGGCAAGTCTGAAGGGCATTGTCTTGTTTAATTATTGATATGCATGGGCCTAGTCTGTGGGGAGGGTGGTGTCCCACCCATGTGCAAGCAGTCCCAAATTGTATAAGAAAGCAGACTGAGTAAGCCACAAGGTGCAAACGAGTAAGCAGTGTTTCTCAATGGCCTCTGCTTCTGTTCTTGCCTCCAGATGTCTGTCCTGAGTACCTGCCCTGACTTTCCTTAGTGATGGAGTGTAACGTTAGAGTTATAAGCTGAAATAAGCCCCCTTTCCCCCCAAGTTGCTTTTGGTGATAGTATTTTATTACAGCAATAGAAGTCCTGACTATGAGAGAGACAATAGTCAGAAAAACTCAATTGTTTTTAAGATGATGAGGTAATCTCTCTGCGACACTTTCACACAGTTTCTATGGATAATGGGAAAATAAATCAAGCACATAAATACCTTTGTTAAGATTCATTTTTAGTTTGAATTTTCTGTATTTGTGTATCTCTGTGTGGGTATGTGCACAAGAGTGCAGAAGCCTGCAGAGGCCACAAGAGAGCAGTGAATTCCCAGAGTTTTAGTTATAGACAAGTGGGAGCTGCCTGACATGGATGCTGGGAATTGAACTTGGGTCCTCTTCAAGAACAGTAAAGGCTCTTAATCTCTGAGCCTTCTCTCCAGCCACTAAGTACCTTTGAAGGAGATGGGAGGAAGATGGCAGAGGATAGGTGGATAATTAGGAATTCCAATGCACCAGGCATTAGTCTAAGTCCCTTATGTACAACACTTCTTTTAGTTCCTACCACTAAGTCCTAAGCATTTAGACTTTTACATATTTACATAACTGGGGATGTTGTGGAGTTGAGAAATCAGTTGTCTTATATAAAGTTACCCTGCTAGTGTGGTAGAACGGAAGAGCTTGTGAGCATATGATTTCAAAGCCCCAGTTTCCCTTGTTAGTTTTTTAGATAAGTTTGTTGTTGTTGTTATTGCTTGTGTGTGTACTTCAGTTTTCCTCAAAGTCATTGATTCCCCTGCTTCCACCTCCTGAGTGCTGGTGTTACCAGTCACACCCAGTCAGAACTCTAATTTCTTTTTTTTTTTTTTGTTTTTGTTTTTGTTTTTTCAAGACAGGGTTTCTCTGTGTAGCTTTGTGCTTTTCCAGGAACTTGCTTTGTAGACCAGGCTGGCCTCAAACTCACAGAGATCCTCCTGCCTCTGCCTCCTGAGTGCTGGGATTAAAGGCGTGTGCCACCACTGCCCGGCCCAGAATTCTAACTTCTAAGAACCATGAGAGACTTTCAACCTCACAGAATGGGACTGAGAAATAGAAACACACTGGAATGTCTGAACATGGCCTTGGTGTGATGAGTGACCAAAGCCCCATGTTCAAAGACATTCGTTTCTGTATGGCCACCTGCCCAGAGCTTGAAATCTTACATATTCACCCTCTTTCTCTTAGTGTCTCTGCCACTCACACTCTTCTTTAGACTGAGTTTAATCCAGTCATCACCCTCTTGATGTCCATTGGCTCCTCTGTCATGAGAGATACTTGCCTTTCTCTAACTCATTCTTACAACTCATTCTTAAATACTGCATGAGTCACACCTATCTCCCATTTACCAGTTTCTTTTCCTGGTGCTTTGACAAAAATACCTGATAAAATCAACTGAAGGAAGTAAGGACTTATTTTGCCACAGTTGGAGGGTAGACAAAAGTTTCTACCTCATGATGGTGGCATGGGATGGTAGCTGGACATTGGGGCAGCTGGCCACATTGTATACACAGTCAGAAAGCAGGGAGAAAGATGGAAGCTGGTCCTTTACTGATTCCTTTCCCTTTCCTGTCTGTTCAGTACAGGAAACCATTTGCAGAGTGGTGCCACTCACTTTCAGTGTGTGTCTTTTTCCCAAGTGCAACTTGTCTGACATAGCCTACTGGCACCCAGGGACATACTACTAAGTGATCTCCACTTAACAATGAGAATAACCATAACTTCCCCGACCACAGCCACCTCACTTGTTTCTAGTTCTAGATTCAGCAAGATAGAACGAGGAACACAGGCCAGGCATTCTCACTCAGCACCAGGGTCTGAAAGGACATTTGGTTTTCTAAGAAGTTGCCAATGATACCTGGCTACTCTCTAGCTTTGAGTTGGTATGTCTCACAGGAAGGTGACTTCATGCATGATTTTAGGGACCTGAGCTACTCAGACACTCAGAGCCCAGGCAGATCAGCTGAGTCAGAGCCTCTCTGAATAATTTCCCCCAAAGATACTGCTGCCTCCTCCTCTTCCTCCCTCCTCCTTCTCTCCTCTTCTCTCCATCCCTGCTTCTTCTCCTCTCCTCTTCCTGATCTCTTCCTCTTCTTCTTTGAAGAATGAAATTTATTTTAAAAGTTATTTTTTTTTATTATTTTAACTATTTACACCTGTTTGTGTCTGAGAGGGCCAATCTCCAAAATATATGAAAAATTCAAGAAGCTAGACATCAAAATATCAAACAATCCAATTAAAAAATGGGCTACAGAACTAAATAAAGAATTCTGAATGGAAAAATCTCCATTGGTCAAAAGACATTTAAGGAAATGTTGAAAATACTTAGTCATCAGGGAAATGCAAATCAAAACTCTGAGATACCAT
The DNA here is from genome assembly GCF_949786415.1 of Peromyscus eremicus. Lineage (NCBI taxonomy): Eukaryota > Metazoa > Chordata > Mammalia > Rodentia > Cricetidae > Peromyscus > Peromyscus eremicus. Next base: position 33,753,652 of record NC_081426.1, read on the forward strand.
CTTACAGCTGTCAAAATGGCTAAGATCAAAAACACTGATGACAGCATATGTTGAAGAGGATGCAGAGCAAGGGGAACACTCCTACACTGTTGGTGGGAGTAAAAACTTGTACAATTACTTGGAAATCAGTATGGTGATTTCTTACAAAATTGGGAATCAATCTACCTCAAAGACCCAGCTATACCACTCTTGGGCATATACCCAAGGGATGCTCACTCATACCACAAGGACATTTGCTCAACTATGTTCATAGCAACATTATACGTAATAACCAGAACCTAGAAACAACCTAGATGCCCCTCAACCGAAGAATGGATTTAAAAAATGTGGTACATATACAAAATGGAATACTGCTCAGCAGTGAAAAACAATGACGTCATGAAATTTGCAGGCAAATGGATAGAACTAGAAAATATCATCCTGAGTGAGGTAACCCAGATTCAGAAGGACAAACATGGTGTGTACTCACTCACAAGTAAGTGGATATTAGATGTAAATCAAAGGATAACCAGACTACAACCCACAGCTCCAGGGAAGATAGCCAATAAGGAGGACCCTATGAGGGAAGCATTGGTCACCCTGGGAAGAAGAAATTGATGAGATCTTCATGAGTAAACTGGGGGTGAGAGGGGCAATGGAGGGTAGAGGATTGGGGATGAGAACATAAGGGAATGGGATGGTTGAGGTGGAACAAGGATGGAGTGGGAGAACAATGAAGGAGATACCATGATAGAGGGAGACATCATGGGGATAGGGAGAAACCGGGTGCTACAGAAGTTCTCAAGGACATCCAAGAAGTCCACAAGGATGACCCCAACAATAGTGGAGAGGGTGCTTGAACTGGCTTACCCCAGTAATCAGGTTGGTGAATACCCTAACCATCATCATAAATCCTTCATCCAGTAACTGATGGAAGCAGACGCAGAGATCCACAGCCAAACACCAAGCAGAGCTCCAGGAGTCCAGTAAAAGAGAGAGAAGAGGAATTCTATGAGCAAGGACATCAAGAATATGATGGGGAAACCTACAGAGACAACCAAACCAAACTTATGGGAACTTATGAACTTTAGACTGACAGCTATGGAGCCTCCATGGGACTGGATTAGGCCCTCTGCACAAGTGAGACAACTGTGTAGCTTAATCTGCTTATGGGGCCCCCTGACAGTAGGATTAGGATCCATCCCTGGTGCATAAGCTGGCTTTTTGGAGCCCACTACCTATGGGAGGACACCTTGCACAGCCTTGATGCAGGGGGAGGGGCTTGGATTTGCCTCAACTGAATGCACCAGACTCTGGTGACTCCCCATTGGAGACCTTACATGTGTCTGAGGAGGGGATAGGGGCTTGGGTTAGAGAGGAAGGCAGGCAGGGCGGGGGGGGGGGCACGGGGGCAGAGGGGAGAGGGAAGAGAGGGGTATCTGTGATTGGTATGTAAAATGAGAAAAATTTCTTAATTAAAGTAAGTGTTTGTGTCTGCATGTTTGTGTGTGTACAGGTGCTTATGGAGGTCAGAGGTGCTGGATCTACCTAGACCTGGAGTCACAGGCAATTGTGAGCCAATGAGTGTGGGTGCTGAGAACTGAACCCAGGTCCTTTAGAAGAGAGGCAAGCGTCCTTGACTGCAGAGCCATCTCACTAGCCTACAAGGATGCTTCTTGCTGAGGAAACTTTGGTGGGTCTGTATCCTCTTTTGGGGATGGCATCAGAAGAGATGTCATTTCTTTACAGACTTGAAGTCTCTGACCACATGTCTCTGGTTGGCATTCAGGGTCTAGAAATTTCCCCTTTATTTATTAATGAGCATTTCTCCCATGGCCTTATGAAAAGGTAGGAAAGAACGGGAAAAGAACCAGGTCGTTACAAAACAATGCTACGGCTGCTTCCCTGGGGTGCTGAAATAGGTCTCTAGGATCATAAAATGCAAGTGAAAATTGAAATCAGGGAAGATAAAAAAGACATGTCTGATGTTTCTCACCATGCAGAGTCTCTCAAGTATATGTTGTGTTTCTCCATCTTAAGCCACTGCATATTTGATTGCAGTTCCTGAAACTATTGCTGGCTGTCCCATTGTCTCCATGCTGGTGCCTGCTCATGTTCTTAGTTTTTACCTGTTCCTCAATGGCCCTGCTCAGGAGTTTGTATCATCTTACACACTCCGGTGCAAGTCTCCTGATGGCTCCTGATGAAGCAAATGTGGCTTCTCATTGTTTCCAGAGATCTGAAGCGCTGCTCTTGCTTCTTGCTATGAGGGAAAAATATTTAAAACATCTAATTAAAATTTTCTCCTTAGATTCTAGTTCTGCCCAATGTAGACTTCACATCTATAGACACATATCACTTCAGACCAGCTTCCCAGGAAGTAGATCCTAAGGCACAGGTTAGGGACATGGTGTTTATTACAGAGTGATCCTGAGAATAGTAGCTATGTAACCCTGGACACACACACACACACACACACACACACACACACACACACACACACACACAGAGAGAGAGAGAGAGAGAGAGAGAGAGAGAGAGAGAGAGAGAGAGAGAGAGAGAGAGAGAGAGAGAGAGGCTTGCCTTGAGTGAAGATATAGGTCCAGATGGGGCTAGAATGGCCTTTACAATTGTTCAGAGTTGGATAGAGGTAACCAGACCTTTAGGTTTCTTATTTTATCAGTCTTTTGTTATAACTCATCATGGAATGGTGAACAAATCTGGGCAAGGTAGTGTTCTGCAGGTAAAGTAATCCCTAAAGACCGAAAGCCCTAAAGACTGAACAATATGGCTGTTACCGTATTGTGGGAAGTACATCAGTGTCTCCATGATCACTGAGATACTTTGTTTAGTCTAGGAGTTAATACTGTTTCAATGTTCACACTCAGCATTGTTTAGGGATGTGTATACTCATATCCTTCGTGAAGGCGTAGTCACATGCAGTTAAAAGGCATTTATTATAAGGGGACCACAGCTTGGAATGTAGACTGGACACAGAGGTAGGATTAGGCTTAGATGGCATCATAGCTCTGAGGGAACCTTGGTCTGTGATTGGTCGTCCAGACCATAGCAAAGATCCCACATTGGCTGAATGGCCCATCTCCTGCGATCCTGGTAATCCACACCCCTTGATTTTAATAGCACAGCAGGGATTGTGACCCCGTGATGATGCCTATGGCTGATCCCACAATGATTAGCTGGAGTCGCCAGCTTTAGTCCTTGTAGCAGGTTGTCTCTGGAAAGGAGACTGGGCAACACATCTCCATGACTCACTCCCACAGAATAGACCATAAGATACCTAAGTGACTGATATTATTCTATGCTAGGAAAGGCAGTGTGCTTTTGGAAGTCCACTATGACCTTCTCTCTAAGAACTCTTTACTCAAACTGAAGCTGCACAAGCTAGCTTACTTATGTCACACACTTACTATATAATCTATCCTCAGGGGGCTCAAGTGTTAGGATTTGAATCTGAAATGTCCCCAGTAGGCTCATATTTTAGAGACACACTCATCGGTAGGTTGTGCTATCCTGATAGACTGTGGAGTCTTTACTAGGTAGGACATAGCTGGGAGTAGAAGGCCACTAGGAACACGCCCTCAAAGGTTATGCCTACCTCTTGGTCCAGTCACACAGTTTTTCTGCTTTCTGGTTGGCCTCAGGCAAACAGCTGCTGAAATTCCCACTGCCATAGATGAGTATTGTGATGGATTTACCACAATGGACTGAAATCATGAACTCATATAAATTTGGTGGAAGAAATTTTGAGACAGCATAGTATTCAGGCTGTGGTGGATATTTGCTTATTGCTTTTAGCTAGTTCCATAGTAAGAAGTGGGAGGGAAATGCAGAGCAGAAGGATTGGGAAATGTCCAGTTGGGGAGAAAGAAGTGTATTTAGTTGCAGGGTAAGCAGTTATAATTATTAAAGTGATTAGTACAATTAAAGAAAAGCCAGGCACTTTGCACTGGGAGATGACAGCAGACACATTCAAGACAAGACCACATCCATTAAAGGCTCCAGGGTATAAAAATACAAACACATTTGAGAAAGCTTTCATTTAAAAGCAGGGAGCTACAGAGTGCCTAGGGAAAAATGTTTCCAAGGCTTAACTATCCAGGCACTCAGAGTCCACTGACGCCATGGTCCAAGGGTCAACAGCGACTTCTCAAGCTGATAGCACTACTTAAAGTCCTGGACATGACGATGGTTTTCTAGGCACACAGAATGCAACTTATAGGGTCCTGGGGCATGTACTAAGGTTGAGGGAAAATGTCAATGAGGTCAGACAATATGGAGTCTTGTGACTGTCACTGCATTTGGGCCCTAAGCAGGCTCTGCACCCAGAGCTAGGTAAGTGAAGCCCAAGTTGAAATGGGCGTCAGGATGTTGACGTTTTTGTTATCCTGGCTGAGGAAAGCTGAGGCACCGAGTGGAACTTCCCCAGGAGAGATTGCACATCCATTGCAAGTTTGTAAGGTATAGGAGAAGAAATGACCATGCTGTTTGAGCTGGCATCATGCTATCACTGTGTGTCCTGGATGCCTGGAAGCAGTGCCACACATAGAGCCTAGCTGCTTCTTTGTATATTGTCATGTGAATAACTTTCCCACCCACCACTACTGACTGAGAGTTCTGCTACCATGCCATACTCATCATAGGGCACTGAAGTCAGTACCAAAATAAACCTTCCCTTCATCAGCTATTGTGGTCACAGACATGCAAAAGTTACCAATACAGAGTAGAACTTATGGACCAACTAAGCCACACTGTTCCTCTATTTTAAAACCTGAAAATGAGAACCTGGGGCATATTGGTTAGGGTCATTTAGAATAATGGTAGCCAGTGATTAAAGGCACAGACTGGAGCCAGACAGCCTGGGAGCAAAGCACTCCAGTCATTGGCTATCCAAAGGATAATGCAAATCCTTGAATATTTAAACCCCTCCTCATTATCAGAGGCCACCAGTGCACCTCTTGCTGCCATTGAGATAACTGCTTTGAACCCCTTTCATCCTTAAAGGGCTATAGTCAGTTTTCACAAGAATAGGCACATGCTCCTGTTATAATTTGCCTTTTATACCCACAGAACCTCAGCCAGCATATGTCATTGCATCTGAGCATATGCATTCTGGAGCGCACTGCAGATATGCCTTCTATTCCCATAATGTGTTTCCCACTTTTAGGTAACTCAGTTCATTTACTGTATGTTATTTGCAACAAAAAGAGGTTTGTCATGTATGCAAAGCGCATAGTGCTTTTCTCTGAGACTTGCTCTTTATTTCTGGGGCCCCCTAACATTTCTTTGCCCTTTTCTCATCTCCTATCTAATAAATCTCACACTCAAACTACAGTTAGTGACTGTCTCACATGGATAAAGGATGATTTGTGCCTATTTCCATACTCCTTTATCAGTGCTCTAAGGTCTGAAACATATGTGAATATCTACATTACTTTTTGTATTTTGCTGTTAAGGTTTGCAACTGTGTGTGTGTGTGTGTGTGTGTGTGTGTGTGTGTGAGAGAGAGAGAGAGAGAGAGAGAGAGAGAGAGAGAGAGAGAGAGAGAGAGAGAGAGAGAGAGAGAACAGTGAAGGTCATATTAAAGAAAGCTAAGTGTTTTCTTCTTCACTGTACCAGAAAAATGTGTTTGTAGATTGGCTGATGGGCCTTTAAGAGCACCAAGTATTTGTTCCATTGTTACATATATAGCCTTTTAGACTAAATATTGACAAAAGCCACCTAAGAGAGGTGTGTTTGTATGTGTCAAGGGTTCGTACAAATATACTGCATTATTGGTACAAAATGTTCTGATTTTCACTTTAAAGGCAGACTGTCTGTCTTTCAGGTCATGCAGGCCTGAGCTGAATCAAGAGATTGCCTGTCCACATTCTATGCTGGATTCTATCTGTGAAAATAGAATTCGAAGCACTAGCAATGTTTATTTCTAGAACATTGGCTTACAGAGGTGCAGCTTGTGAAGCATTTGATCAGTATGTGTAGGGAGGGATCCCTGCATGCATTAGACATTGGCTCAGGCACTGGAGATGAAGATTTAGCCAACTTTGACCTTTGTTCTCAGCTTCCAGAGGTGAGACAGACTCCTGCTTTATTTACAAGTTGGATGTGCAAGCTCTAGGTTAATAAAGGGATTTAGGATTACAGTTAATAATAGATTTCAGTGCTGATTTGTCCTAAATGCTTAGGAAATGAATTAAGTAATCTGCTCTTCATTCTTTATTATTACAGTGTGGATGGTTATGTTTATTTTCCAATATTTCTGTGAATACAAAAAGAAACAACATGACAAAGTATATGACAGAATGTCTGAAGTATTCGCTCTTTCCTGACTTACTGTTTTGGATTCCCTTTCTCACCATCCAGTCATTCTGCTTTGTTTTGTTTTCCCTCATCCTAACTATTAGCATTTTCCACATAAAATTCAGTTTGTAAGAATCTTAATCCAAAGAAAAAATTAGTTTTCTCTTTGAGAATAGACTCCTGGAAACAAGATAAACATTGACATTGCATTGTGGAACAAATAAGGGCATGTACTTTATACCTATGTCATTCTGTTGTGGGTAGAAATTTCTAGATGGGAAGACTTTCCAGCATCTAAAGAGAATGGTGCTGAGGGAAAGCTATGTTTCTAGAAGCCTGTGTATTTGTTGTTGACGTCCCACGCATGCAGGAGTTCTCTGCCAATATAGAGTGACTACCGTGTATCTCTGTTTACAGAATAATAGCTCTGATTTCACAAGAGCTGCCTTTGTCCCTTGCCTCTTTTGAGACCTTGTACAAGCTTCTGGGCTTTTGGGCATTGTTGGGCTTTTCAATAAAATGTACACAATAGTGCCTACTTTCTAGGCCTACAAGGAAGGTCCCATGAGCAGCTGTCATGTAGCTCATAGTTCTATTTCCTTACAGCTTGATTCTTCACAGTTCCCCACATGTTCTGGAACGCTCTCACTCAAACCCATTAGTGAGCAACAGCTAAACACAGCAACAGTTTTATTACACAGCCAAATGAGGGTGGCTTGAAGTCATACTTAATCCATAAAGCAAGAGCTCATCCTGTTGCTTCCCTGGTTTCTGTGATTTCTTATCTTTTATTGGTAGTGAGAAGGGGCCTTTGTTTGTACTGAAAGCTGTGTGCAGACTCGAGTCTCAGCTGTGTTCCTGATGCTCATTCTGCAGCTGCTGACTGCATGGGCCATCCCTCCTGCTTTGTTACAGCAGCCCTGCCATCTTGCAGCTGTTATGACAGCCTACTGAAGTCACAAAACTACAGCAAAGTACATCTCATTGAGCTGAGAACTCTGGGACCCCATTTCTCCCCCACCCTCTTGCACACCTTAATTTATCAGGCCATGTTGTATCCCTGAGTTGGAAGGAAATGCAGTTTTCTCTTGGGTTCCTGCTCAGCCATCCTACTTAGAAGTTTTAGGTTTACATATGCATCCTTAGATGTACAATACTACAATGAAACTTTCTACCCACTCCCACAGATACTCAGTACCTAACTAGCCCAGAGAGTTTCTAGTACAGGTGCTCACTAGGGAGACAAACAGTTCTCACAGAGCTTTCATTCTCATGGCTGTCCTTCTCAATGAGTTCCTCTTAGGGCTATTCATTCCCTCCTGTGTCCCAGGTCAGGGTCACTTGGTCTATCGGGCTTTTCATAAATTTAAACTTCAAAAGAAAACGGACAGAGTTCAGATTCTTTTCATCCCTCTATGGCCTTCCACACTTCCACAGACACTAGGTACATGCTGGGAGAGAGTCTTGAGCCCAAACCTCACCAAATATGCTAGACATTGGGTAGGATAGCTCCCTGAAGCACGACATTCCCTAACCCAATATCTACAACTTCTCAAAGCTGAGGTATTTGAAAGAAGGTAGAAGTCACTAGGCAGAAGCAGATTGGCAAGTGTTATGTGCAGATGGGAAGCACAGGGATGAAAAGTCACAGCACATTTAGGGAATGAGTATCTCATCGCATGTAGAATGTAATGTGAGTATTGGGGACATTAGTATCTGAGGCTGAAATGGACATCATAGGAAGTCTATAGAACATAGAAAGACCACGGATGCACTGTTAGTGGCTTTGGAGTTTATCACTGACAAGTGGAGCTGTGTCACTATGTACCACAGTGTCTGTGTGGCCAACCTAGATATTGCAGTCCAAAAGGGAATCTTAGGTATCTTAGGTCCTATATATCCTGGGATGGTCACACACTTTCAAGGCTGGAGAGTGCTAATTTCATTTTGTAAACAATCTTTTATCCTCAGCTTTTCTTGCCTTTCATGGTTGGGTGGAAAAGCCGTCTTAACTTGCTTATAAGCAATGACAATGATGCTAATGATGACAACTATGACTTTGAGGACTTCCTTAGAGCTTGTCTAAGCCCAGTAGTTGTAGAGTAATAACAACCCAAATCTCAGACACTGTTTGAGCTAGCATGAGCATGAAAGGAAGAAGTCTATATGTTCTCAGTTCCATGCTGGCCCTGTAATGACTTCACAGCTCTTATTCAGAGTTTCTGTTTAGGGCTCTCTCCCCTAGGCTGGGCTCTGAGTTTCTTCTTGGTAGGATTTGTGCTTTTCATTTTTGTAGTTTGAGTCCTGCCAATTTGTACAACTCATCATGGGACAGTGCAACTTATGAAATAAGCCTACACTCTGCTGTTCTTTCCTCATATTCCAGATGACCAGGAGGCTACTTAGAACACATTGTCCATTTGGCTATAGTCTCACTACCTACATAAAATCCTTTCCCCATAGTGTCTCTGGGATCTAGCAAGTCAAAGATGAGTGTATGTAAATGCTAGAAGATTAAAGTTGAGGGTTTTTTTTTTTTTTTTTAAACTCAGCAGTTAAAAGCATGTGCTGCTTTTGCAGAGGACCTGGATTTTGGTTCTCAGCACCCACATTTGGTGACTTACAACTGTGTATAACTCCAGGTCCAGGAGCTCCAGTGCCTCTAACCTTTGGGCACCTGGACCCACATGCACATACCTATATACATACACATGTGCATACTCATAATTTTGAAAATAATTAGAAAAAGAACTTTAAAAAATGAGGTTAAAATGAAGTTGCATCTGTTGCCCTCTGACTATAGTTAGAAAAAATGAGGGCCAGGTGAAGGGTTACCAGAGGCCTCAGTTTGACCATGGCCTCCCTGCTCCATTTCTAACTCTCCTTTCTCTCTCACTCATCCCAGTGAATGCTGCTGCAACCCTCTGTCTACTGTCAGGCGTTCCATTTACAGATGTGAGTCCAGGAAGACATAGCATTCTCCCAGATACTTCTGCACTAGCATCTTCTATGATCCCAGTTCAGAAGCTATGTGTGCTGTTTCTGGGACTTTCCCATAAGCTCTGACTTCCTCATGATAAAGCTGGCTAGGATAGAGTGCTTTTCTAAGGCTTATTAACTCTGATAAACCTGGTTTTCATAATGGTCATAGATATTGTGTATACATGACCTAACCTAACTGAATGCATGCATATGAAGTTTTATTTATAATATAATTCTTATGTTTATGTAAGCCTTTATTTTTGTGAGTTCTATCATTTCATAGCTTCACAGGCATGGAGAACACACTGAATGAAGGAGTCACTGTCTTATATCATAACACCACATTCCTATCCAGTGTTCAGTAGGCTTCTTTTTTTCTTAAGAGTATTTGCATTTCCGCTAGGGTCCTTTCACAAAGAAAAGAGTAGATACTAAGAGACGGCCTTCTGACTAAGACCAGAAAACTATATCTGAGTGCTTCTTGTAAGTTTCAGGGCATGTGTTCTTGTGGTCACCCACAGCTATCATGTTCTCAAAGCCTTCTTCATGAGGGATGGCTATGGGAGAAGGAGAAGGCGGGGTTACGTCAAATGCTGATGAACTTGCCACTGAATCAGAATTAGACTATGGACATAGACAAAGTATCAAAGTATGCATGCATACTGCAGTCCCCCCTCCACTAACCATGGAAAGTTTAATCAGTATGAATATTACACAGATCTATATAAGCAGATCTTAGGCAACTTGTATATTCTATCCCTCTTTGACAGAGGTGAACAGGTCATGGAAGGGAAGGACAAGATCCCAATACCTCTAGTCATTGTGTTGGGCCTGTAGATAGAAGAATATATGCTTTTCTCTTTGACATATGAATTTTTTTCCCTTTGATGTCTGCTCAACAAAGTGATTAAATCATGAGCGTAAGGAAAGCACTCCACAATTAAACCATGACATTCAGCTCTTAGTCTCCAAAGTCTTACGGCTATTTCATAACGAGTGCGGTCCCATTTCAAGATTCTCCACAGTCGTTACAGTTCCAATGCTGTGGTTCACCTCTCAGCTGTGAGACCCTGTAAAGTCAAAAACAGAAGTATGAATTTCCAGTGGGCAATGCCATAGAATAAACATCCCCTTTCCAGAAGAGAGTAACAGGAGGCTGTGACAGAAGAAAGATGATAAACCAGAGAAGGAATCATTAAATTCTGTCATCCCATTTCCAGATCTGTGGGACATGATCTCATGTGAGCTCCATCACATTTGGGCAGCCACACATTTGGCATATGTAGTTTCCCTAGGTCAAACTCCACTTGACACTTGCAGCTTTCCTTAGTACATGTACCATGTTTCTAGCATTCACTACCCTGGGATCCTGATTGTAACTCAGGCTTCTTCTTCACATCTGACCCCCCCAAACCCCACTCCCATTTTTTTAATTTTGGTTTTTCAAGACAGGGTTTCTGTATGTAACAGCTCTGACTGTCCTGTCCTGAACTTGCTTTTTAGACGAGGTTGCCCTAGAACTCATAGAGATCCACAGCCTCTGCCTTCTGAGTACTTGAATTACAGATGTGCACCACCACTGCCTGGCTTTCACCTTTGCATCTTTACACGTAGCCTGTTCAGGCCCTGCCTGAAGGGAATCTGACCCTGCTGTGCGTGTGGTGGCTTCCTGGACTTTTCTCTGGAATCTTGATGCAAGACTAATGACCTGGAAACCTTCATATTCTGCATGCCTATAAAACTTAGAGGTCCTTAGTCATCCAGAATGCATTGCCAGTCAGGAAAGAAGGGTTTAAACATGAACCCACAATGGACATTTCAGGTTCAAGCCATGGAACCTGACTGATAGTCATGTGGGTTTTCATAGAATTTTTGGCCAATATTAAGAATGGTTTATCCAAGTCATTTGTTCACTTTTATATGGATTAATATTTCCTGTATTGTTTTTGAACTGTTTGAGGTCCTTATGTGTTTTGGATATTAACCATTCATTAAATACATGGCTTTTCAGCTGGTTTCTTCCATTTCTTTTGTTGCCTCTTCGATCTGTTGATTATTGTCCTTGTGAAGAAACTTTTACATTTGGTGTAATAATATTTGTGTGTTTTCATTATGTTGCCTGTATTTCAGGGGCTAAATCTAAGAAACAATCATCGCTTCTGTAACTAGATGCTGTGGTTTCACATTTCGGTTAATACAAACTAAAAAAGATCCTTGGCTAGCAAAAAAAAAAACCCTATCTGAAGCAGGTAAGGAAAGAACCAAGGAGCTGGGCTCCTTTCCAAAGCACTGGCCCTCTTCAACAAAGAGGCTTGTGGATCTTCCTCTGGAAGCATTCATATTCACATAAGGAAGCAATTTAAGAGCAAGCCGATTCAGTACAGGAGTTCACTCCTGAGCATGCTTAGTTTAAGGGCACAGCTCCAGAAAGATGATAGACACATTTTTGAGCATGCTTAGGTCTAGATCATGGAGCCTACATTTGGAAAGTTCAAAGTGTACACAGGAGTGCTTTGGGGCATTCTCAGCTGATACTGTAAAGATGGCAGGCTGAAATGTCCCTGTGTAATCTCAGTGCTCTACAAAATGTTGTAGCTGCAGGGGAAAAAAAAGGTACAGAATGAGCATAACCATGGCCAATCGCCCCTAACAGTTCCTATCCTGTTTAGTGGCTTATCAGGATTCTCCCCCCCCCCCGCCCCAACACACACTTTACAATATAAGTTGTTAAAACCATAAACTGATTTTTGTGTGTGTGTTGTTACATGAAGAGTTAATTGCAGTACATCAGAGACACACCTGTACTTCCCACTTTTGACAATGCCTTCATGGTCATCCCCTGGGGTTGCGGGTCAAGGGTTTCAATATATATTTAGAAATATGGAACATGCATTTCTCTGCTCTTCTCTGGTGGCTTGGGCCAGAGCTGTTACTTTTGCTGTCATTCCCAGCTTCCTATGTTAGAGACAAAATTAGGACCTCTCAGGATTTTTCTGTAATTGGTATGTACTTCTAAAAACACAGCACAATGAAACAGAAACAAAGACGGAGGGAAAGGGAGCTGAAATCATCAGTTCTCTGTCGATTGTTCTCTAAATTATATGTAAATGAACTCTAGTTTTCTAGGTGTGCATATTTACAACTTTCCAGTGTCAAACAGATATTTCTGGATAAATGATGAAGGAATAAGGATTTGGGTGCTTAGCTGACAGTAGGAACAGCTGCTTTCTAGTCTTCACATCCTTAAACATGTGGTAATGCTTTCAACGATAATGGTTTCCAATACATACAGGCTCCAAGGCTTTTCTCCAAATATGTAAAGCTTCGCTCCACTTAAATTCAGTACTCTATGTCCTTTCCCTCCTCCTGTCCAGAAAATAAAGGATGGGAGGTTATTAAATAATCACAGGTTCATCCATGGTTTTGCAGCAGTAACATACACATATGCTCATGTACACACAAACATGCAGACACACATACATGTGCATACACACATACACTCAAATACATAAACATACATGGGCACACACACATGCACACATACATGCACATACTCACACGTACACACACAAGTATACACAATCACACATGCATACACTCTAATGCATACCCCAAACAAACTTTGAATTGTTCTAAAAAGCCACTTTTAGCATTGGCTCACCTCTTTTGAGTATTTGACATTAGATTTTTCTGGTCTAAGAGCTAATTATCCCAGAAGTAAAAGTAATAAAATCATCACAGTGATTTTTGCATTTTAACAGCCATCTAATCTCTTCAAGCACATTTACATTTGGTTCTAACTACAATGGACAGGAAGTTGCCGGTGATGGATGGCATGCCCCTTCTTTGTAGAAGGTGAAGGGTACATGGGGGACAAAAAGAAGGGGTTACTGCGACTTGAACACAGATGCAGTTGAAGAGATGAAGGAGGATTTGCCTTGAGGCAACTCGTTCACCCTCGAACAGAGCAGCATGGTAAGAATCAATGTATGCATGTATGAAATGAAATGAATGTGGAACAGACTCCTATTCTGAATTTTAAATAATACAACTAGTGCTTATCCTTGAGAAGGAAGAATTTGGATAGTGATTTCAAAATCCACAATGTAATCTCAAATAATGCTTATTGTTATTCTTCTGTTGGTTTTCTACATTGCTGGGATCAAATCCAGGGCCTTTTCATGACAAACACACACTCTACCTTTGAGCTTCCTCCCCAACCTTTGGATTTATTGTTTGTTTTTAGATCAAAGCTTCCTTGGACATTGTGATCCTTGTCCCTCCGGCTCCCAAGGGCTGGGATTACAAGCACGAACTACTGTGCTCGGTTAGAACACATGTTAATGCTGCTGCCTAGTTGCTGGGACTGAGGTGGCTTGATCTGTTTGTGGGGCCCCTGGCAGTGGGACCAGGACTTATCCCGGGTGCATGAACTGGCTTTTCAGAGCCCATTCTCTATCATGGGATATCTTGTTCAGCATTGATGCAGAGGGTAGGGGCTAGGCCCTTCCTCAACTTGGTATTCCAGACTTTGTTGACTACCAAGGGAGGCCTTATCCCCTCTGAGGAGTGGATGAGGCGTGGGGTTGGGGTGGGGGAAAGAAGGGAGGAAGAGGAAACTAGGGTTGATATGTAAAATGAAAAAAAAAGAATACATTTGATTGTGCTACCCAGCCACGCATAAGATTCTAGAAATTCTCCAATGCCTTAAATTATGTGCAAAATGTTAACAACATGGGCATCATGAGAGGCCCATGAGTGCTAGATAGATTCTGTTGGGGTACTGGCCATTGACCTCCACTCACATACTTCTGAGGCCATGAGGCTCCTCTATCCCTTGCTCTGGACCGTATCTTGAGACAATGCCCACAGACCTCAACACTTGAGAGCCCTGTATTCCCTTAAAAGACAACACTAGATTCCTGGATAATAAATGAATGTACGCTTGGGGTTCAGGTTTGAATTATTTTTTAAAATTTAATTAACATTTTTCATTTATTTTACATATCTATCATAGTTTCCCTTCCCTCCTCTCCTCCTGTTCCCTTCCCCACCCCCAATCCCACCTCCCATCTATCCCCATCTCCATCCACTCCTCCTCTGTCTCCATTCAGAGAGGAATAGGCTTCCCATGGGCTTGAACAAAGCATGGCACATCAAGTTGAGGCAGGACCAAGTTCCTCCCCCTGCATCAAGGTTGAGCTATGTAATCCAGCATGGGGAACAGGTTCCCAAAAGCCAACTAAGTACCAGGGACAGGTCCTGCTCTCACTGCTAGGAGTCTTATAAACAGACCAAGCTACACAACTGTCACACACATGCAGAGGGCCTAGGTCAGTCCCATGCAGGCTCCCTGACTATTGGTCCACAGTCCAGGTGTTCCCATGAGCCCAGGTCAGCTGTCTCTGTGAGTTCATCTGTCATAACCTTGAGCCCCCTGGCTGGTACAATCCTTCCTCCCTTTCTTCTGCACTCACCAGCTAAGAGATTTTCAGAACACTCTCTTTCTGTACCATAAAGATGGAGAGATACATCCTGTCCCACTATAGAAGATTTAGTGACAGGGGAACACAGGTCACCCCTGATCTTTTCCTCCAGCTTCGTATGTATCTATACTGAAGTCCTCTCATCCTCCCCCCCCCCCCCCCCCATACAGGGATCACCGAGGGATGAATTGTCATTGCTTATGAGAGATGGCCACAAATATTGTGAGCACATTAAATAGGTCATTGATTTCCTTTTGGCTTTCCAGAAATTAATTCCCACTCTGAATTATTTCCAATGTACTGGGCCATAGACATTGGAATTCCAGGCCTTGGGCAATTCCTTTTATAAACCCCCAAATCTGCCATCACAGGTAGGAATCAGGAGGAATCTGTTGCCATCAGTCTGGAGAGGTGCATGAGTGCTCTAGAGTGGGACAAGCTGGGCTGGGGTTGGGGGTGGGGCACGACTGACAGTTGTCCCACCTTTACTTGTGGTCATCACACCCCCACTTATCATGGGATGCAGGGATACCCCTCAAGGCTTTTCAGACAGAGCCAGAGTCCAGTGTTTTCTGCAGCATCTCACAGGGGCTAGAAAGTCATATCCACACCGGGCAGTGGTTTCCTTAGATATGAGCTCCATCACCGGTGACATGGGAGACAGAACATAGCAGAGCAGACTGTATTCTCCTTGTCAAAGCACTGATTGAAATGGTGTTTTCTTCCTTCTCCAATGAAGTATTTCTCTGCTTCTTACCACTTTAGAAAAGGTGAAGTGTGGTAAGTTTTCAAAGGTCAGCTCAGTGACGACGCCTTATCAATACCCCTATGGGGAATTAAACTACGGTTTTACAGCTATACCAAGTTCTGTCAGAATGCTCCACAGCATTCTCACAACTCTTCAGAAATCTGTGATGATCTCAATACAGGATGCATGATTGACAAATGTGAATGGAATGTCCATCAAGTAAATGCCATGTGCAGACACATTTTGGATTTGTAATAAAACACACAAACTGTAAGCATTGAGTCAATCAGAAAAATATGTAATGATAGGGAAATATTAATTTAAAAATATTTTTACTTATTTTTTGAAACTTTATATAGTGTATTTTGATCATATCCATTTACCACTTACCTCCCCCAATTTCTTCTAGTGCTTCTCTATCCAGATTCACATTCTCTGATTTTTTTCAATTGTTACTAATACCCCCAAGTCTGATTAGTCTTGCCATATGTGCATGGATGTGGAGCCATCTAATAGGATGGGGGTAACCTAACATTGATCGCTTCCCCAAAGAAGAGTGACTTTCCCTCTCAAACTACCCTTGCTGTAGCTCTTCCCAAAGGGTGGGGCCTCAGCCAACCCTTCTGTCATTGATGCTGGAACGTTGACTGCCTTGATCTTGTGAAAGTCATGTGTAGGTAACCACAACAGATGTCCATTATACTATCGAGCTACCAAGATAAAAACAGCACGAGACTGGAAAAAATTTGACACATAGATTAAAGAAATAGAATAGAAGAACAAGTTACAAGTCTTTGCAACTACAGCTAAACGATTTGTGATAAAGATGCCAAGAAATATACATTGGAAAAAAGACAGTATCTTTTAACACATGCAGAAAAAAAAAGTGAAACTTAGCCCTTACATTTCACTTTGCATAGAGCTCAACTCTAAATGTATCAGTGACCTCAACATAAGACCTGCTACTTTGCAGCTCCTGGAAGGAAAAAGAATAGAGTATACTTCAGTTTATAGGCATAAGTAAGTGCTTCCTGCACTGGGTAGTGGTAGCACAGCAAGGAAAACCAACACTGACAGAAAAGAGCTTCTGAAGGTGAGTCTCTACACAGCAAAGGAGATCGCCGGTCAAATGAAGAAACGGCGCCCACACATTGCCAGCTGCACATCTGACAGAGGACAGTGGATGACGAGTGCCGAAACATTGTTAATTTTGTCAGTTGCATTACGGCAATGTTTCTTGAAAATGTCCCTGTGTATTACCTCTACATATTAAAGTATTTATAGATAAGAAGGCACGACTGGTGAGAGCTGGTTATTGTGAGAGCTGAGTGATGCATGGGTTCAAGGCTCATGGTGATATTCACTAGATCTTTGTATATTTTTTTTCTTAATTGTGATTTGTAATGTTTGTAACGTCAGCTTAAGACTAAACAACTCACAAACCAAGGCCAGGTTTGACCAGGGAGCAGCTAGGCAGACACAGTCCATACAGTTGGGGCTATGTCCCAGTCTGGAGTGTACATGAGCTTCTCAAGTGAATGAATACAGCACCAGGGTGCCTAGGTGGAGCAGCGATTGCTGAGTCTCTAGACTGCCATGCATGGCAGACTCCTCCTATGTTCTGGGTATTTTACCTCACATGAGTTAACACCAAGCCTGGCCCCAAAGTCATTTCTAAAAGTCATATATTGAATGAATGCATGAAAACTGTTAGACCTTCATGTGCATCAAGGAATTAAGAACCCAAGGAGCAAGTTGCGGGTGAACTCAGAATGGTGGCCATTTGTCATGGCCTGGAAGCAGGAGGCAAGGCTTTACCAGAAAGTGTGGCGGAGCAGTTACTGAGCAGCTGCAGGCATGACAGACACTCCTTCATACCCTTCCCTCCTCCACTCTCTTGAGCATCTCCCCACCCTCTGGTAAGAAGCACAGCACCTGCCTCTGTTTCCTTGTGACTATTAAAAAGGTAGTCATCTCTCTAGGACCAGGCATGCCTTTAGTCCTTACAATAATAATAATAATAATAATAATAATAATAATAATAATAATAATAATAATAATAATAATAATTTACCTTGGACAAGCTCCCTAACCTCTCCATCCTCCCATTTTCTCATCTGCAAACTGTAGCTCACAAGAGCACCTGCCCCAGAAGGATGCAGCCGGGTGGACAATCTCATAAGGAATGACTGTCACTGTGCTTAAGGCTTAGAAAGGGCTCCACAATCAGGGTGTTGTTATTATGCTGTCATTGTCGTTAGAAAGCTGCTCAAGCTTGAGGAGGCTCTCAAAGGTCAATTCCCTTTCTCTCTCATTTCTTTCTTTTTTTTTCTTTTTCTTTTAAATAGGAACAATGAGAAGAGATTTCCATTTCGTAGAATGAGAAATGAGCTTCAGATGAGTCAAGGGACATCATACAACATGCTCAGTTCTTAAGTTGGAACGAGAGAAGAAACACTAAAATAAACAAAACCTCCTGAACCTCATTACCTGTGGCTGTTAGTGCTTAACCCTCGGTACGTTACTCCTGCCTTCATATCATGCCCTGGGCTTTCAGAAATGATTCCATTTTGAAATATGTCATGCCTTGGAGAGAACATCTGCCAGAGGTATTCAGCTATCCTTTCTAAATCTGGCTGTGTATACAATATCCTAGTAGCCTGAGCCACTACAGCATTGAACTCCAGTGCTCCTCACAGAGTCTGAAAGAAATGAATTCATTGTCATTTGAAATAAATTCTGCCCCTGTCTGGCTTACCAAAAAGAACATACACATAAGACAACATGTATAAATAGACATATGAGTGAAGTGGAATGTACACACATATACACACACAGGCCCACTTGCAGAGACATGAGTACACACATGAGCACACAAACACACACAGCCACACACATTTGAAATCATCTGGAGAAGGACCATTGGCTAGTCACTTGGAAACATTTTGAGAAGCGAAGTGAAGAAGTGGAAAGGGAGGAGTTAGGTGACACAGGAGCTTGCTGGCAGTCTCTACAGAGCCATTTCCTCCTCCTCTAATCATCACAATGCTGACTTGGAGGCAGTCTTGCCCCTTGGAAGGCACAGCCCCTTCTTTGGTTATTCTTCAAGATTGTCATCATATGGGTTGGGGGAGGCTTGCTACTCCCAAAAAACAGGGCTGAAAAATGTTTGGCAACTCACTTTCACCTGGATCTGGAGGGTGATGGCCAGATTGCACATAGGTCAAGCTATATATGATGATTTTGCTTATAAGGGTGTCAGGGGACAGTGGACAGTTACAGGAGCCTTGGGGGTTGGCTTGTAACTAGTAGAGAAGGTTTGAACATGCCACTTGCAACTCCCATCTAGAAAGAAAATTCTCAGTATATCTTGTGTGATAATTTTCAGTGGGGGCCTGTCACAGTTCCTGATATATATCAAAACTCAATAAGCATTGGCATACATAATTGCAGATAAAGTACTATCATAAGTGATCAGTGGATCTCAGAGCCTGGAAGAAAGAGCACCATTGATCATATAAACAGGATTAGGTTCGACCATGGAGGTACAAACAAGATGCAAAAGATATGCACTTGAATTCATGGATCTTTCTTTAGGGCAGGGAGACAGGTGGTAACAATTATTACAAATAAATGGTAATAATTAAGTTGAACAATCAAAATTCAACAAGAGTTCAGAGATGCAGCACAGGGCACTTAGGTAAAAGGAAGGGCTCACTGAAGGCTGAATTTGCAAGATCCCAGTGGCTCTGGAAAGTTTCAGTGAGACTATGGCAAGCCAGGGAGAACATGGGGTGGGAAATAGTACTGGAGAGTTATTCAGGATCAAGTCACAGTCTCTAAGCTTCCTTCCCTCCATAACAACGCACATGACTCTAAAACTCCCTTCTTGCTCATTTCTGGGATAAATCATTTTGTGTGTCCAGATGCATCATAAACTTATATAGCAGATGCTTCTGATCTGGCCACTGGGCCTCAGGAATAAGGCCAAGAGCTAGTGCCAACTTCTCATTATCTTCAAAATTATGCCCTTTACTCAGCGTGGTGGTGTTCCGTGCATGTGTGTGTGAGAGAGGGCTGAAGTAGGTAGGAAATAATACACATCTGCCAACCATTAGAAAATCCCAAAACTTTACTCCTGTTCCCCGCAGTACAAAGAAAGACTTGCCCCCTGCCTCATTTCAAAAGCCCTTTGGCTGTCTATGTCTTCCTACCCGAAGCTAGTATGTCTTGAATAGGTCATGTGTTGGTTTTCTCACAATTCCTGTTCTCCCTTTCATAATTAGAAACTTGAAAGTATCTCTTTTCGCCAAATCATTGATTTATATTGCTTTTTATTCAAGTTTTGTTTAAATTTTTATTTTTAATTGAGACATATCATCCACAAGGAAAGCATACAGAAAATTACATAACAAGGAGCTGGCCAGATGGTTGAGCAAGTAAAGGTACCTGCTTCAAAAGTCTAGTGACCTGAGTTTGATTCCTTGAGCTCCCTTAAAGGTGGGAGGAGAGAACTGATTACACAAAGTTGTCCTCTGACTTCGACATGTATACTGATATAAGCATGCATGTGTACATGCGCATGCACACACACACACACACACATGATCATATATACACACATACATGCATAATAATGTAAATTTTAAAAATTAAAGGAAAGCTATATAATAAATAGGAAATGTTAACTTGTATATATTCACAATGCTGCTGGAGATGTGGACTGGCATTTGGAAGCTGTTGAATATAAGGCCTAATGCATGATGACCAATCACCTTTGAGTTTTGCCCCAGTGGTCCTAGCCAGAACAGAAGACCAAACAATGGGAGAGAGACAGGGCCACATAATACATCTAGTAAGCAGTCTGGTGACATACTTTATGCAGGTATAAAATGCTAAAAGTTAAAACATCCTTTGAAAGATAATAAAGACCTTGCAGGAAGTGGACCAGGTGGCCTGACCTTTATGGATCCTATGAAATATCATGAAGTTAGAATGATAGCTAACCATGTTAGCTGGGGACAGATTGACAGTGGTCAGACTGAAGGGCTCACAAATAACCCAGGAATGATGACTGTGGTGAAATTGGTGTTTTAAATTTTAAAAATGGCCCCAGAACTCTGGGTTATCAACTGGGGCAGAAAAGAAATGAAGCCTCTACATAACTCTGTCCATAAAAATCAATTCTACAGGGATTAAAGACAGTCATGTGAACGACAGAACAATAAAAGTTTTAGAAGACATCATAGAAGATCTTTTATCCTCTGAGATGGGAAGTGCTTCTTGAGATGAAGAATGTGCAAACGTAAAGCCAATGACATACTAGTGAGGACTGAACTAGAGTTCAGGACTCTGTGCTTCCCTGGTTTGCACATGGGAACAAGTGAACGGTTGGAAAGCAGAACCTCTGGGGGAATCACATGAAGTTCCTGTGGTACAGGGCTGTGAAAGTCATTAATTCTGTGTTACAAAGCACTTAACTAAAACATACAGATTAATTAGAACTTAGTGAATGATCAAGTAGAGACATGGATTGACATTTGGCACAGACATTAAAAGAGCACATTTGAATTATGTAAGGTTAGCAACAGCCCTGCCTCCTTTTGGAGTCTATAAATACATACACAAATTTAATCAGTAAAACAGAAGCTGAAATGAGATTAGATTTTATAACAGTTCTCATCCTAACAAGCATGATGTATATCCTAACTAGCCCATGTAGTGGATATGTAAACTTATCAATCACTTTACTGAAATTTGTAATCTTTGCAACATTTTTGTTCAGTTAGTTCAAATTAGTGTAGCCTAATTTGCCCATTTCTGTTTATAGTGGATACCATATTTTCTATGTATTTTAATTAATCTTTCCTCTCACATGAAATAATGGGTGAATATCAAAGTATTAAAATTAAGATTACATTTGCCAAAAGTTCTTAAGGAACAAATACTACGAAGTTCATTTACTTCAAACCATCAGTATGACGTTATATTGGTATTAAAATCTAGATCCTGAAGAAGTTCAGATTTGAGGTTTGGAAATTGAAGATGCTCAACCCATGTTTAACTATTAATTATTTAATTTAAAGATGATGAATCTTCCCGTTGAAACCCAGTTTACAACTGTTCACTTTGGGGAGCTTGAGCTAAAATTGGATGAAAAAACACCAGCTTTACCATTTCAGGATTTCAGAGCATCAGCCATTGAAAGCTTCAGACAGTATCATACCAAATCATTTTCAGTCAGGTCATAAGGAGAGTTTGAAGTTTTAATGTGTGTCACCTAAGATATATCTCCACCACTGGCTTCAATGGAATCCCTCGGGTCTTGGGCTCAGTGCTGGGCTCCCTGGGTCCCCCTTTTGAACAGCTGACTTTGATGGCCTCTTCCTTTATGTTTTTTTTTATATTCACTTGTGCTTTATAGCCCTTACTGTCTTCCCAATGGAGCCAGTGATCAAAACTGTGTTCTAAACATTTCCCCTCTCATTCTCCTTTTAAGGTGTTTATGTTAAGGGATCATTTGGAGTATCTAAATAGTATCTATGTCACCCTGTAGAGACTGCTCTGTCCACCTCTCTTCTGGGAACTATGCTGTGACTTACACAAAGCTCAGTGTGATTTTTTTCATACATATACATAATATGATGATATCAAAAGAACAAATCAGAATAGTCTACATTTTTTGTTTCTTCATTATTTCTTCATGTCTGTAGTCTCCAAGCTCCTGTCTTCCAGTCTTTTATATAATATACACTGTGTTATTATGAACTATGGCCCCTTACCACCGTGCTGTGGCGCACACATGGTCTTCCATCTGTTTGTGTACCTGCTACCCTGCCTCCCTCTACCCTGGTTCTCCTCCATCTTTGCCAGCCTCTAGCAAACAGCATCCCCACAGAGACTGACTTTCCTTTAGCTTGTACATGTAACAAAGAACATTCAGGATCTGTGAGTTTGTCTTCCTCAATTCTGAGTGATTCTCTTATGCTCCTGTTGGGGTCTTCCCACCTTGCTTCTTACTTTGAGAGCTCTGGCATTGCCTCTTCCATAACTATTCTGTATAAACTTTGTGGGTTTCCCTTGACCAATTGTCTATTTCTTGGATCTTCTGGGTATTGCTTCCTGGAACATTCTGGAAGCCTGGGTCAGGGGAGCAGTGGGTACCCCTTTTACCTTGCTCTTTTCCTGCCCCACCTTGCTGGCTCATCACTTCTGTCCTATAATTTTTTTAAATGTCTGTCTCATAAGGGCCAACTGTTTCAGGTCTATTTAAAACAGTTAATATGTAGTTTAGTGATAAAAGTATGAGTTTAAGAGTGACACAAAGGGAATGTTTAAATCAGAGTTGATGAGTATATCATACACTATTATTCACTCAACATTTTATTAATTTCTCTCTCTGTTTCTTTCTCTGTCTCTCTCTCTGTCTCTCTCTGTCTCTCTCTCTCTCTCTCTCTCTCTCTCTCTCTCTCTCTCTCTCTCTCTCTCTCTCTCTCTCTCTCTCACACACACACACACACACACACACACACACACACACACACACACACAGAGTTTCCTTCCAATTTCAACATTCCTCTTCCTGCCTTAGACTTCCTTTAACCAACTTCCAAACACAAGCCCCTTATCAAACAAGCTCTGCTTTCAAGGGAACCAAAGATATAAGGCGAATCAGTTGTCTTTCTTCATTTCTTTCTCTGAAAAGACTACTTTCTGATTGCATTATTTATTACCTTATTTTAATCTTTTTTGTTCTTTCAAGTTAATTTCTGAGAATTTCCTCTCATCCACTTTCCTGAACCAGCCTTTTCAGTCACTAGAAGCATGTAAGGATTGGTTTTGGATGAGGTACTTGTTTCCATCCCAGTTCAGTCTGTCATGTTGGGCTGGGTGAGATTCAGAGGCTGCCTTCAGTAGACTCCACAGGCAAAGCATTTGGTTTAAGGGATGATGAATAATCTAAAAGTGCTACTGCTGGACTCACTATCAAACAGGAAAACTGAGCCTTGGAGAAATTAAGTAGCGGGGTCAAGACCTCATCCTATTAGCCATGATGTCTGGACCTATAACCAGAGCTTTCTTAGACCAAAGCTATTTTTATGATACATCTTACTTAGCATGAGTAATTGATGTCAGCAGATTAGATGGGGGAGTAATATGTACTCTTTAGTTTAATTGAAATACATGAAGAGGTAAGTTTTTTCATGGCGGAGTTGAGGCTTATGCATTAATTTTCTAATTCAGAGGGCATTTTTCAAGAGAAAGTACAAATGATACAAACAATGAATTACATTTTAAACCAGAACAAGAAATATTAGGCAAATGCCAAAAGCTCACAAACTAGGTGGTGATGTTAGGAACACGACAGGGTGCATGGTAACTGGAACATCCTGTGCATTCAAGGCCTTCATTCCTCAGTGAGGACATCTAACCCCATCAGTACAAAGGACTATAACCATGCCTGTGAGGCTTCCTGCTGACTAAATACTGTTCTGTTATATAGAGCAATGGTCCTTCAAAATTATAAACAGCACAAGGCGGGACATTTACTGTTCTGAGTGAAAAGGGAATGTATTGCCTCAGTGCAATTGAAGACCCCAGTGGGCTAGATAAAGCTTCAGATCTGTCTAGAGCCAGAATCAAATAGCATCACGGATACATTCTTCTATCTTTCAGCTGAATCTTTGGTGAGCTGATGGCCTCTGTCAGCAGAATACAACCATGGCAGCCTCTCTCACCTCCTTCAGGTTTGAGGAGGCACAGCATGATAGCTGTGGTAGACATTGATCCAGTGTGATCTGTTATCAGTCATCCACAGACCAACCTGTGTAGCAAGCACACGGAATGGCCTGTGCCTGCTCTGTTAGCTATGAATAGCATCAACTTTCCCCAAGAATGGGATTTCTATCTTAAAACATCAAGTATTTTTTTTATTACAAGAACTGTGTAAACTTGGATGACCTGAGAACACACACACACACACACACACACACACACACGCGCGTGCGCGCGCGCTTGTATGAGAGAGAAAGAGAGAGAGAGAGAGCATATATGCAGCACATATCCCTTTGTAGCCCATATACTAATCACAAAAAATGTTCTGCATCATACCTGTTGAAATAAGCAGGAAAAATGCAATCTCCAAGGTATGACTGGAGAACAAGATTGTGATGGAGAAGACACACTTAAGCTAGACTCAACAAATTTAAGGAAATAATTATAGTGTGTGTCATATCCTAACACTCTGGCATGAAGAATTAAGCATGTTCTGTAGTGATATAGCAGAATATGCAATGCTGTGTGAAATATAAAAAGTAGAAGCTTAATCATGAAGCTTGTAGCTAGAGAGTCCAAACAACATGTTTCCTTCATACTGAAATGGCTCCCTGGCTTATTTTGACATGACAGAGAAGTGGAAAGGAAGCCTTGACTGCAGCAAACAACCCAGCAGTTGATAGGAGGCTTGCTTTTCAAAAAGTCACTGTCTTGAGAACAAACTTTGTCATTGGATGTCTAAGCCACCATTCCAAGGATGGAGACCCAGGACTGGTCATCTGTCCCTCAAGTCCATATAACTAGTCCCTACACAGGGAATCAAGCTTCCAGAAACTCACATTTAGGTGGGAAATCACATTGGTACCATAGCACAGATGTGTTTAGAAGTTTGTTGGATTTTAGCCATCTTCAGATATTAAAAATAATTGATGGTGCAAAAGAAATGACAGATGGGATTACAGAAGCAAGATATGTCACTGAACAAGGCAAACCCAGATTGCCAATTGCTGATCTTGCATAGAACTGATATTCACTCTTCAACTCTGGCTTACCTGCTGCCTTCATAGTTACCCAGCCCATTGCTTCTCCTTCAGCATTGCATCTCCCTTTCTTAACAGTGGTCCTCTACCACACAT
The DNA here is from genome assembly GCF_949786415.1 of Peromyscus eremicus. NCBI lineage: Eukaryota > Metazoa > Chordata > Mammalia > Rodentia > Cricetidae > Peromyscus > Peromyscus eremicus. The sequence continues at coordinate 33,779,076 of NC_081426.1, forward strand.
CAGTGCTCTGCTTCTTGCCCTGGCTCTTTGCTGTGTTCTCCTCTCTTTCATTGCACTTGTTTAGGGTCTGACACATGAACTCAGCAGTGCATGTTGCTGTCATCACTGGATCAGGCATGGTACCCAGCATAGCACTCACATACACTGATTCACTTTGCCTTAGGCATGGGACAAGTGCTCTAGCCGCTGAGCCGTTTCTCCAGCCTCAAAATGGCATTCTTTTTTTTTTTTTTTTTTTTTTTTTTTTTTTTTTTTGTGAGACAGGGTTTCTCTGCGTAGCTTTGCGCCTTTTCCTGGAACTCATTTGGTAGCCCAGGCTGGCCTTGAACTCACAGAGATCCGCCTGGCTCTGCCTCCCGAGTGCTGGAATTAAAGGCGTGCGCCACCACCGCCTGGCAGTCAAAATGGCATTCTTAAAACCTCTTAAATCCTGTGCTTAGTGAGAGCTAGCCTTCCTTGCAAGTCTTCCGGCCTTTACTTGGCTCCTTGTTATCAACCAGGCTCTCTGCTGAGTATGCTAAGAAAGCAAGGGTGAGCAGAAAGCAAGATACATGCACTCGTCCTTATATAGAATAAAATGTGGAGCTATAGGAACAAATATATAAATGGACTGATTAGTTGCTTAATTCAAATAAGATAAAATCAGCCTGGAAAAGATTAGCAAGTGATTATTTTATAGATTCAACTGGAAATTTTATCTGTTTCCACAAATTGCTTTCCTCTTCTTCCTATATAGAATACAGCCAAGCTCAAGTTCTCCTGCCCACATCTGCTCACCCTGGTTTCAAGGAAGTCGTCTGCCTCATCCTTCTTGTCTCCTGGATGCTCAGTCTAGCAGTGAAGTTCCATGACTCTGCTCTCACTACCCTAGCCCCCACGCCCATGCATCTCATCTCTCTTCACCCAATGATACAGCCCTCCTCAACTTCCAAGTCTGGGCTCAGGCTTCCCTCCGTCTATGCTTATGTGAATGGCATGAACTTCCTCTGTCTCCCTGAAGCACCCCATAAAACATTTGGTCATAGACTCGGTCGAGGATGGTTTATGTGTGCATCTCTCCATCTAGATTGCAAGGTCTTTGGAGCAGTGCCTGAGGCTCATTCATGTTATACCCCGGAATCTGGCCTGTGGCCTGTCACTTGCTGCTACTCAAAGGCAACCGAGGGTAGAATTTGCTAGTGACAACTTTTGTCTGGCCCTGTGATTTCAGTCCAACTTCACGGTTCTCCCAGACTTTAGTGATAGCTCAGAACCTGTATCACACTTTCAAGGGTAGACACGGGAGACCAAGTTTCACAGAAGAAAGACAGAGGCAGGGGAGCTGAATTCAGCGAAGTGGGGAAGGACCTACCTACCTTTTAATGTATTCATTTGTTTGCAGAAAGCCCGAGGCCAGTATTTTCAACCGCCAGGTTGAAGAACTTCCTTGGGACGCTAAACTAAGAATGGTGGCAGCTTGCTTGGAAGGCAAAACAGTAATGTGGCGTTAATTAATGACATCTCTCCACCAGGGAAAGTAACAGCATTTGGAGCCAGACAGATGGGAATTTAACTTTTATCTTTTCCACCTGTGTAACCTTGGAAAAGTTGCTAGGCTGTGCTCAGCCTCAGGATTGGGCTCATCTTTAGAGGAGAGATGATGGACCTTTATCAGAAGTCAGTTTGGAGAACTGCAAGACAGGATAGACAGCACAATGGACATCACCTAGAGGGCCTTGTGTTTAGGACTTAAGGTGGGAAGCAGCCTGGTTAGAGGCCTTTTCTTTATGGCACTCATTTCTCTCTCTGTGCTAGACTCTCATGACCCTGCTGCATTCCCCACCAAAACCAGTCAAGCCACCGGTGTGGAATCAGAGTTCATGCAACCCAGTCTGTTCTTTATTCCACATGAGCAGTTTTCTGAAACAAAACCTCACCTCACCATACTTCACCCCACTTTGTAACTTACGCCAATGGCTCCTGGAGCTTGGCAGAACAGCAGGCAGCAAAGCTTGAGCCCTAGCCCCCAACTGACGCATTTCTGGGATGATCTCAGCTAATGCTATTATCACTCAGTGGAGAGGTTCTAGAATCTTCCACCAGACAATGACCTTCCTTGGTCAATTATCATTAGCGTTATTATCTGATTACTTATGCCAGGTTTCTTGGCATGATTCCTGATGTCTTTTCCCGGTTATGGCTAAGCCTTTGTATTTTCTTCCGGTCCATATTAAGTTCTGACCCCTGTTTACTTAACTCCTATCTCCTAAATCACAAGTCAGCTACCCTGGTGACAGTCACCAGGCCTTTGCCAGCTCTGTACTGATGGAGACCCCATGGTTGTTTCCATTTTCATTGTACTATGTATTTGTTCCATTTGTGGGTCCTCAAGTTTATATCGAAGTCCTCAGCTATAAAAGTGCTGCTTGTAACTTCCAGAACGATAGAAGAGAAGTACAGGCAGAAATGTCCCATTCCTGCCACGTAATTTCTAGATGAGCTTTTGGGATTGAAAGATCCACAAACAATGAATAAACATGGCTAGGCACATGCTTTTGAGTACATCTGACGGCTGGTGATGTGGGCTGGAGAGGATGCTGGCTTTAGGGGCAGGACATCAGAAATGATAGCTCTGATGTCTCCTACACAACAAGGTGACATATTCCCCCAAACTCTAGTCTCTTCCTCTATAAAACAGCAAAATGCCTCCTTCCAGGGAACCTGGGAGAATAAATGAAACAAAAAGCAAACAAAAATATCAGTTACCAGCACATGTTCTGAACGTGTTGAAGTATCACACTGTTAATATGGACAATATGTGAATCAAAAATTAAAATGAAATAGTTTTTTTTTTTTTAAAAAAAAAACAAAACCTGAGCCAAAATGGAATCTAAGAAGTTTACACAGTAAAGTATCTTTTCCATGAGAGTAAGGCATTTCAGGACCTCCACCAACTTGTAAGTTCTACTGAGTAAGCTGCAGAGATCAAGAACTTCCAGAGCTCTGTGTGTGGAAGTGAGAGCTGCTCATGGATGTGAGAGGGGCCTTGCTATAACAGAGAGCTCAGAGAATACAGATCCATTGCAGGCCCTGGGATGACATCTTCTCAAACAGACATGAAAGATTTTAGCATGTATACTGTCTGTGTACTACTTAGATGTCCCCAGCCTTGGTATTCAGAGGTGGGTGGGTTTTGCTCTGCCCTGATTCCAACTGAGCCATCTCCCCTGTGCGCCAGGCACCATCTCCAATGAGAATTGACTTAATCACATTGATTCCCATGCATAGTTAAATTCTTGTATTTTTCCTGAATTCTCTGGTCTTTAGTTGCCTCTTAAGAAATGGACATAGTAATACCTGCCTGACTGACATAATTTAGTTTTCAAAATATAAACCAGAGAGCCAGGTATATGGATTCTGTTATGATTCAGGGAATTTCTAACACTCTTAGTCTTTATGAAATGGAGGGCAGGACCTTTTCATGGGCATGTCCTACATATCCTATAAGAACAAGTGGTCTCAAAGCACAACAAGCAGGACATTGATGTAAATATCAGTCTTGCCACTGATGCCTTCTCTCAGAGAGAAACACCTGTCTCTCATCCCAAATAGCAACTCTTTTGAAGACAACCTGATGAGTTCTGGAAGTGGGGCACAGACATTTCAGTAGATAGACTGGGACCTGTTCCACTGTATAAATATCTGGAGAGAAGGATTCTGACTCCCACCCTGAGTGTGCTGCGATGGAAAGGGAAGAGGGAGGATGGAATCCTCTGCTCCTCACCTTGGACAGGCTCTCATCTCTCTCTAGTAAGTCTTATTTAGAGCCTAAACCTTCAGATTTATCTGGAGATGGGACTCTGCTCTCCTGGAAAAGAGATCAGACTGTGTTTTCTAAGAGGATATCACTGATCTGCAAAACTCTCTCTTAGGCATCAGCTTCTCACTTGCTCACCCCCAGTTAAATGAGGTTCTGGGTATTAATTAGAATCTATTAAATACCTGTGACAATTGAGCCCTTGCCATATTGTCACAGTCCACCCTTCCATGTCTTCCATTACAGAGATTGGAACTAATTTGTAGGGAACTTGATCTGTGTCAATCCACATATTGGGCATGGAGCTTAGGTACCATCAGCCCTGCATAGCCTGGTTCCCTAATCTACATAAGTGTGTGTATAAAAATCATCAGCCCAGCCTCTGTAAAATCCTGGCCCAGGATAAATGCATAATTAACTTTCATCCCTTTCATACTTGCTTCTGGGTACAGGCTGTTCCTTCCTGAGGCATTCTCAACTGCCTATTCCCTCCTGGGTATCCTCCAAGGAATATTTCATGCATCTATCTTCAAGCACATACAGAATAAATATCCTGACTTACAACACTTTATCCTTACAGGACAAGGATGCCCAGGGGGTCTTATAGAACCCTTAGGGGGCCCAGTAGTCATAGTGGTGCTTAAATATTGTTTCCAGTCTTCAAGAGAAGGTAAGATCAGCAAAGAGACTGGTGCCAGACATTGACAGAAAGCTGGAAGGGATTCAGTTAGAACCAGCAGCATGTATGAGGACAAAGCTAGGCTATGCTTTCAGAGCTAAGAGGCAAACTGAGGCTGTGAGTTGGGCTGAGTATATCTCTCAGGGATCTCTAAACAGAACCCACAGAGTACATGCAAATATTAGGAAAGAGGATTATTGTCTTGGCTTATACAATAGGGCTAGGCTTCTGTGAGAGGCTGAGATGCTTTAGTAGTCCCACATGGTGAAGCTGGAGTCTACTGTCAACAGATGATGCTGGTTGCCATACAGTCACTCATGCATGCTGCCTTCTGATTTCTCCTCATCTGGATCTCCAGTCTGGAAAAAGGTGCCACCTCCATTCTGTAACTTTTTCATACATTAATCTTCTCTGCAAATGTCTCCATAGACAAAAATGAGGATGGCAATAGCCCATACCTTGTTGTTGTAGATTATTAATTTAGGATTCATTTATGCTGTGGAATATTTGCTTAACTATGCAAAGATGTGCTGCATTCTTTAAGTTGCATTTATTTAACTCTGTGAAGTTGTGTTATTGTATCTGTCTAAAGCACATGATTAGTCTAATAAAGAGCTGGATGGCCAATAGTAAGGCAGGAAGAATCTGGGAAAGGAGATTGAGGAACAAGAAAAGGAGAGGAGGACATCAGGGGCCAGCCACCCAAGCTACACAGCAAGCCAGAGAGTAAGAAGTAAAGAAAGTTATAAAGAATAGATAAAGATAAAAGCCAGAGGCAAAAGGTAGATGGGATAATTTAAGAAAAGCTGTCTAGAAACAAGCCAAGCTAAGGCCGGGCACTCATAAGTGAAAATATGTCTCAGTGTGGTTTATTTAGGAGCTGAGTGGCAGGCCCTCCAAGGAACAGAGATTAAAATCAATCAACTATACCTTGTTGTACTGCTATGAAAACTGAGCAAGTTAGTATGATGTGCACTAACTAGTTAGTTCAGAGTGAACTTTTTGTGGTACCTAATTTTGCCATCTAATTTAGCTACACATCCACCCCTCCTCTGGCTGTGCATTCTTCAGAGACAGGCACAGTGGTAGAGCTCATTGAAGTGAGAGAGCATGCACACTGAAGGAAAGCCTGCAGGACAAGGTATTGGAGGCAGGGGAGAGTACAGAGCTCGACTTGCAAAGATAATCAGCAGGAATCTCTGACATATATCCAAGCTTAGCTTCATTTTGTTCTGAGTGCTTACAGAGAAATGGATTAAGATTGCTACTGTAATTCTTGTCCATATCTCATGGATAGGAGGAACGACTATGAGCATGGGTTGGTGCACAGATGATGGCATGTTATTACAAGATTTAATGCCTGAAATATACCCCAGGGATGAGCTAAAAGCTAGCAATCGGGCTGGCAAGATGACTAAGTGGGTAAAAGCAGTTCATGTTAAGTCCAAGGACCCAAGTTTGATCACCAGCATTCACATAGTGTAAGGAGAGAAAAGAGTACCATAAATTTTTCTCTGACATCCGCATACTTGCTTTGGCACACAGATACACAGACACACAGACACACACACACAGACACACACACACACACACACACACACACCACACACACACACACACACACACACACACACACACATACTGTAAATGAATGAATATAAAATAAATGAAGTTGATAGACTCATCTTGTTCCTGTAACACAGACCTATTTGTTGTTGTTTGATTTTACTCTTTTTCTCTTTGGGGGCCCACCATCCAGATCTCAGATAAATCACACACTGAGGCTTATTCTTGGTTATAAATACTCAGCCTTAGCTTGGCTTGTTTCTTGCCAGTTTTTGTTAAATTATCCCATCTACCTTTTGCCTCTAGGCTTTTCCCATTCTTTTACTTCTGTGAGTCTTCCTCTTACTTCGTGGCTGGCTGTGTAGCTGGGTGGCTGGTCCCTGGGTTCCTCTTCCTTCTCTGGCTACTTCTTTTCTTCCTCCCAGATTTCTCCTTCTATATATTCTCTCTGTCTCCCAGCCCCACCTATCCTTTCCCTTGCCTCACCATTAGCCATTCAGCTCTTTATTAGCTCATCAGGTGTTTTAGACAGGCTCAATAACACAGCATCACAGAGTTAAACAAATGCAACATAAACAAAAGTAACACACCTTAATATAATGTTTTATAACATCCATTTTTTTCAGATCCTCAGGGTTTCTTGACATGTAAGGCAAGCCATCCACATCAGGACAGACTCATCCTATGCTTTAGAGCATTGTTCTTATATCCTGCTGAGAATTTATTAATAAGATGATCTCAGAGTTAGCTTTGGACACCCTCATAGCCAGTCTGTAAAGCAAGGTATCAGTCAGCAGGACTGGATTTCTAGCAAGTGGGAACTGATCAGTGTCATATCCCCGGGTCTAGGACCAGCCCTGGATACACTTACTGAAAGATTCTAATCTTTGAGAGCCTCTTGCACCGTACCCTGCCTTGGATGATATTCCCAAGACTAGAAAATCCCTGTATTCCTTGCTCTCTACCCTGGACTGCTATGTTTCTCTGCTGGAGTTTAACTCTGGTTCCCTATTTGTGCCACCAGTGTGTGGATCCTGAAGTCTGGGACAGATGTGATTAAGGAAAGTATTTGGTGCTCAAAATGTTAGCTGCATGAATATATGGATGAATAAATAGGATAAAACTCTCTTTCCCCCAGGGGCAGTCACAGGTTCTGCCAGCCAAAATGGTAATACTCTTACCTCAATGAGTTGTCTGTCGCAATTATTTCTCCTTCAGCTCATCTCAGAGAAGAACTCCCAGGCTAGACAATTAGCCAAGCCCCTAGTTGTGCCACAATCTTGACCTCTGTAGCATTTTAAGATGACAACTCATTACTTTCATTTTTAAGTATGCATCCTCTCATCATGCACCCCAGCCCCACTATAAACTTGATTATGGACCAAAATGCAGATTTTTATTTTTTTTTTTTTAGCTCATCGTAACATCTTAAGTGCCCAGCCATGAATGCGGCTAGAACATAGACAAACTGAAAAGTATTTGCCAGATGAATGAACACATGGAAAGACTCTGTTTACAATGAACATATTTACTGCACTCTCATAAAAGATTGGAAAATGATTGCAAAGCCAATAGCAGGCTTTTATAGATTCTCAAGGTTGTCAACAAAGAAAAATCTGGGGGAGAAATGGATTCAGAAACGCACAAGAGCTCTCTAGCCATTGTTGCAGAGGACATCCAGTTCATCAGGCAATTAGACTCCTGTGTTCTCTTTCAGCAAACAAGCTTCAGAAAAGAGTTGCATTTTGATATTTTTTCCCTAGAGCTGATTAGTGAATGCTTACTTTAAAAAAGAAAAATTATTCAAATGGAGGCAGTTTTGTCCCTCTAAAGTACTTGTTTGTTGTGATATTCTTCTTAATTGCTGTGTGGAGACTAGAGGCCTTGTCTAATAAATGGAATGAGGTACACCCACCACTGTGTTAGGGGTACTTATTACTGCAAATCTACCAGAAAGTGATGGAGTGAGACTCAAGCCCGTCATGTTTTCCTGACTGTTGTTTTTCTTTGGGACATGAGCTGAGCTCTCCACTTCCTGCATGCACAAAATGTTGGGAAGTGTTGTCAGTGGTAAATATATATTCCAAATATTGACAGGTGGAAGGAGCAGGGGTCAAACACTTATCTGTAAAGAGAAACTCTTACACCACAATGGTCTTCTCTATGGTATGATGTATTAGCCAGCATTCTCTAGAAGAACAAAACAAGTACAATAAGTATGCATTAGAAGGGGCTTTATTAGGTTGGCTTAAAGAAGCATATGGCTTAGGTAACCAAATAACAGCTGACTTCATGCTGGAGAGGTTGAGAACCTGGCAACTGCTTGTTACAGGAAGCTCAATGCCTCAGCAATCCTAACATGGTGTTGAAGGCCTACAGGATTCCTGAAGAGCCACTGGTCATCACTCCATGCTGAAAGCCTGATGAAACTGGGTTCTGATATCAGCGAAGGAATGTGACAGTGATGGCCACGGCAGCAACAGAAGCAGCAACAGAGTAAAGAACTTGCCAGGGGACATAAAGACAATGAGGAAAAAACCTACAGCTTTTCACTGGGGCCTCCTTTTATCTGGTTGTCATCAGAAGGTGTCCCACACATTTAGAGTGGGTTGTCCTACTTTAAATAATCTGATCAAGAGCGCCCCCACACAACCGTGCCCTTATTGTGTGCAATGTATTTCTTAGTTGATGCTAGATTCAGTCAAGTTGACAGTCAAGATTAACATCAGATATGAGGCAGGTGTCTTGGTGCCTATGCTTGGTATTATACGGAAATTACCTTACCCAAGAATATAGTTGTTTCCCTTTTAAATCCTATGCTATATTGAGGGATTTGCATTCATTGGTGTTTATTGATCCATGCCACTGTTTTGAATTGGTATCTTAGTTGGAACATAGCCTTTACTTCTTTCTAAAGACTTAAGGATAAAACAATAAATTCAGCAAAAATCATTGATTCATTTCATGCTTCAATATCTGAGTGTTTATTCATTCAGTCAACAAGATTTATTTTACAATGCATGGCCTATGAGGAATGGTGTCTACCTTACTGAGAACTGAGAACCCTAAATGGCAGAGTGGCCTCAAGGTTCAAGGTGTCCCTTATCCCCACATGGGCATCCTTGCTCAGCTTTTTCTCACGAATCAGCAGACAATGGGATCACTATGGGGCTGGTCACTGCTGTAGTAAATCTTTTTTCACCAAAGCCTTCCATCAAAGATGGAGAGATGGGTGATTGCAGGGATCTGAACTCAGGCAGAAGAGACATGCAATCTGCAACTCTTTGTGGCACATGCTTGGAAGGAGCTGTGTGCCCGAGTACACAAAAAGAACATACTCCAAAACCTGAGGGAGTGGGAATGAGAAATAAGTTGCAAGGTAAGCCGGGAGTAGAGAGACAGATTCTAGTGAGTCTGGTAAAAAAAAAAAAAGAGGAAGACAATAACTCAAAAGTGAGGATTTCAGAATGTTTCTGACAAAGGATTTCTTGAACTTTGAAAAAAGGGAGAACTTGTGGTAGTGGATGAGGATGACAGAACACAACAGAAAGTTGAAGGGTAAAGACTGGGGTGAAAAAGCATAAACAGAGACAAGTGCAGTAGGCAGGGTGATGGAGGGAATGAATGGGCTAGAAGAACAACTTGAATTAAGTGTGCGTGAACATACATGTGGAAACCCGTTACTTTGCATCTAATTCCAAACCAAAAGGAGAGGTGGATAATTACCATACTTTTCATTAGTTGAACAAAGCCATGCCAGAGAGACACACAGGGGATGACATTCCCCCTTCTTCTCCCTTCTGGATTTCTGCCTTAACTTCCACATGGCTTAACTCCTTTGTGCCCATGGGCATACATTCAGGAACGGCATCTTAGCACACATTCCATGCCCGTCTAGCTTTGATGGAGCTCCCACTAGCCATCTGCTGAGCTTGGCTCCTTGGCTTTTCTGTGAATTCTGTACCTTTTGTGGGAGGTGGTGAAGAGTCTTCTGCACACAGGAAGCATGTGGGCTAATTATGCTGATGCTGCAAGATGGGAAGGCAGATAGGCAGTGGCTGTTTGTCAAGCTGACAGCTGGAAATGAGAAGGCGAGGAGGCCAAATGTTCACTGGGACAAGAGCATTTTGATGGAGAAGTTGAACTGAATTAAGTTAATGAGGATAAGAGGTGACATTAGACATACTGTGTTCTTAAGCATTGTCCTGCATATCCAGATAAAACTTCAGAGTTGACTTAAAAGATACCAAGGAAAGAGATAAGGTCTCTAGGAAGCTTCCATGCTTGCTATCTGCACATAACATCACTTTATCAGCACCAACTCACTTGTAAGTCAAACTCTGAAACTCAGAAGCAAAAGATGCCTTTTCAGACAGCTTAATACCATAGGACCCAATTAACCGGGGACAGACTGAAAAGGGAGATAAAATAATGTATAATGAGATCATCAGGGGTATGCAAATGACATCTCACAGTCTGCTGATATTGTGATAGAAAATATTTATTCGAATCATTATATTTTCATGTGGAGCATCAAAGGGCTGCCCTGGCCCAGATCACATGTAAAGTCACCCTCTGGCTATAGATGTGACAGGCCCAATTAGATTCCATTGTCAGAGGTATTCGACCCAGGAAGGCCTGCAGGAGCCTAAAGGTACACCCAGTCCCTAGAAGATGGGCCAAAATTCTGAGCAAAATGTTTGTTGTTGAAAATTTTATTGAGCACAATGCTGCAGAAAGAAATTACTGAGCAGAAGAGAAAAACAATGATTTCACACATCTTTAATCATCGCATTCTTGCCAGAAACAAAGTACTGTCTTCTTTTCAAATACCAGGAATCCAAGTCGGACAGGGATGAAATGGCTTACTCACTTCTGGGTGCACAGTGGAGAGGAAAGTCAGGGGAACATTATCTGAAAGTCTGAAGCAACTTGAATACTTCTGTGCTATGCTATATGAATGGGTGTCACATGGAAAGGCACATGTGCCCCCAGCATGCTTCTTCTGGAAACGTATACGTATAATGTCTACACAGTTTCTGGCTCATTGATATTATTATTATTATTGTTATTATTATTATTATGCTGTTTGTGCCGATTTGTGCCTTATACAGAAGTGCTGTGTGTTCTAGCCCTCCTTTCCTAGAGATCTTGGTCAGGTGCATCTAGGTTGTGAGGAGATGTACAGCAGACCCAAGTTGCCCAGGAACATTCTGGTTCAATTCAGTATTTTTTTTTTTTTTGTGAGATCCTCCCATTCAGTCCTTGCCTGAAACCAAATGCCACTCCTTCCCTGTGCTTTTAATATTGCCAACTTTGGAAGAACTGGTTGATACTTCCAAATGGTATCGATAACATTTTCTTTCATTTCTCCAAGCCCCAATGACCAAAGGAAGGCTTTTGTGGTTTCCAGCTTTGATCATTCCATATCAGTGTTTCAGATGCATGGTGACTCTACACTAATAACTTGCTCTATGCTCTGTCTCAGGTTAGAAACGTTTAGGTTCTTGGGAGAATCTATGATTTTAAATGAAATTTACTTATTATGTTGCAAATAGCACCACCCTGGAACTGTTTCTTTGTCTACTGTTACTGGAAGTTGCCAAGCTAAGGGGTAGGTACAGACATCTGCTGACTTCTGGTGAGGCTCCCTTGCTACTCCAAACCCATGGTAGAAAGTGGAATGCTGTGGTGTGTGTGTGTGTGTGTGTGTGTGTGTGTGTGTGTGTGTGTGTATACAAGGCTCAGAGGTCAGCCTTATTTATAACAAGCTAATTGCTAATTTCAACTTAACTAATCCAGTTCTGTAAGAACTTCATTAATCTCCAAAGAAGGTCAATGTCCCATGACCTTCTCACCTCTTGATAGCTCTAAGTATAAATGGCTCTACAGTGATAATCAAACTTTAGCATGGTTTTGTAGGAACAGACAATATTCCACCCACATCTTATTCCACTAAACCCTTATGAGTCCATTTTTTCCAGGATACAGAAATCAAATAATTCTTAGTTCAAGGTGATGGACTTCTATTGTGGTTTATCTGTAGATGTCTCCATTGCAATCTCCAGATCATTTGAAAGAGAACATTTCCTGCAGCTTTACTAAAGTGCAGTGACAAATTCACTACATATTCATAATAATGTTCAATATGACGTGTTGATTAAGCTGTACATTCTGAGATGATTGTCACCATCAAGCTAACTAAACATATTCATTGCCTTACTCATATAGTCGTTGTGTGTGTGTGTGTGTGTGTGTGTGTGTGTGTGTGTATGTGTGCAATGCAAGTGCATGTGTTCATGCATGCATGGAGCATGCACTAAGGACATGTAAAATGCCAGGCTCAGCAAATGATGCAATACAATATTACTATCTTCAGTTGCCATGTTGAACATTAGTCTCTTTAATTTATCCACTGTATAACTGAAACTTTACACCATTTAAGCAGCATCTCTGGATAACCTCCATCATACTATTTGCTTCCTGTTATGTAGCCATGTTGTCCTGGATTGTGCAAAGCCAGTATATATGCATATGTTTGTTTGTGAGACACTGGCCTAGGCTTGGCCCACAACCTTTGTTAAAATTAATGTTTCAGTTAGCATGTGACATAATAGTTTTCACTATAGTATTGTCATACATATAAGTCATTATACTTGGTTCTTCACCATCTCCCTCCCATATGGCTCTGCCCCTGTCCTGCTAGATTCCTTTGTCTCCTCAAGTGTCAACCCTCTGCTTTCACAGTTTGTGTGGCATTACTGTTTCTGTAACTCATCCCCCAATTTAAGTTATTTTTTCCCCTTTTCTAGGCCCTTATCATGTGCTATGCAGACACACACACACACACACACACACACACACACACACACACACAAACCTAGAGTCTACCTGTGAAAGAAAATGTTAGGTTTGTCTTGATGACTCTTGTTTGTTTTGTTTAATATAATGATCAACATTTCTATTTTCTGAAAAAGTCATGATTCAATCTCTGTAACTGAGCAAAATTCCATTTTATGATATGAAAATATCAATCAAAATATGAAACCTTGGCCCTTTGTCTCGGTTAGGGTTTCTATTGCTCTGAAAAGACATCATGACCACAGCAACTCTTAGAAAGGAATCATTTAATTCAAGTGGCTCACTTACAGTTTCAGAGGTTCAGTCCATTGTCATCATGGTGGGGAGCATTGCAGCATACAGGCAGACGTGGTGCTGGAGTAGTACCTGAGAGTCCTACATCTTACAGGCAACAGGAAATCGACTGACATGATAGGAGGTATCCTGAGCATAGGAGACCTCAAATCCCACCCCCACAGTGACACACTTCCTTTAATAAGACCATACCCACTCCAACAAAGCCACACTTTTTAATAGTGCCACTCTATGAGATTATGGGAGCCAATTACATTCAAACACACACACACACACACACACACACACACACACACACACACATGTTTTTATATTTTACATTTATTTATTTTTATCATGGGGGTGAGTATGCACATATGGATGTCAGAGGACAACTTGTGGGAGTCCTTTCTCTCCTACCTAGTAGGTTCTGTGAACTGTACTCAGGTCAGTAGGCCTGGCAGTCAGCAGTTTTACCCACTGAGTCACCTCCCTGACCTCATACTTGTATTCATTTATCTGCTGGTGAACTTCCAGGCTGGTCACATTTCTTGGCTAATGTGAATAGTGCCTCAGTAAACATGGATGATTTGTATACTGGGTACCCGTTGCTGCTGTGACCCCCACTCCCAACTATGATGGATTGTGACCTGAATTGTGAGCCAGAATAAACCTTTCTCTCTAGAGTTGCTCTTGCGGGGTTCACAGTCACAGGAAAAGAATCTAAGACAGAAAGATAAGACACAACCACAATGGGACAAACACTATGCTCTGCAACTGCTCCTTGGCATCTGAGTCTTGGTGGCATGGCCTTGGCTCCGGGAGCTTTAGGTTGCCCTAACCTCTAATCCATCTGTCTGTAGCATGTCTATCTTCCCACTTGTGCCATCTGAACTCCAACCTGGAACTTTCCTCTTCCAAAAATCCTACAGTCTTGGTGTTCTACAATCCTGGGCTTCCACTTTAACTTAGTTTTCACTTTTACATCTTTGCCCATGGCCTCCTTGCTGGGAATTCCATCCTGACACAGATTGTCTAGCATGGGCTACTTGCTGGAACCTTAGTGGAAATCCCCATGAGCTTGTAACTCTTCTGTTTTGCATACTTATAAGATCATGCAGTGTGACTTCCTTCTACCACAGCTGGAGGCCTCCATGTCCCTTTGTGACTGACACTGAAAGATCACTTTTCTAGGTAGTGATTTCCAAGTAAGGGAGATCTTCATCAGCAATCTTCATTCAGGCCCCTTCTTCTCAATCAGCTTTACAGTTTTTCAAGCTGGAGCCTTTGGTAAGTAGGGTTTTGCCCTCAGGACACCTTTACTATTGCCTCACAGTACAGTGGGATTCCCTTTAATAAACTCATTCTCTTGAACAATTGCAGCTGTTCTTTCTGAAGCAGGCTCGTCTGCAACAGTTTGTTGGCTCGAGCTCCTTCCATTGCTAAATTACCCTGCTCTCTTTCTCACTGGAGATCTCAGTAAGAGAACTGAGCAAGAACCATACCCAGCCTGGCATGGTTCACTCCTTTACTTTTGAATTCAGCCTTCCTTCCACATATTGTCAGTGTATGGGTGGAGCACGGACATTATCTGCAAGACTGTAATGCAAAGCTGCTTGTCCAGGCCCAGTATCATCCTCACTCTCCACTGGACAGTTCATAAGCTGGCCTCTGATGTCTGCATCTCTAGCAGCATTTCTCTTGTGGGCCCATTAAGTTCTGCTTTTAGTACTCAAAAGATCCTCTAGACTCCAGGCACAAAACTCTTCCAAATTCCTCCCACGACCCAATTCCTATGGCCTACAAGTTGTATAGGAGTCATAGCAATCACTACTTTCTGAATTGGTTATTTCTTGTTGCTCCGGTGAAATACCTGGCAAGATGCAACTGAAGGAAGGAAGGTTTATTTCAGCTCACAGTGTGAGGACATTAAGTCTATTATAGCAGAAAAGGTGTGGGAACACCAGCATGTGTCCATAGTTAGGGAGCAGAACAGGGTGGATGCTGGTGCCCACCAGAATTCCTCATTTTCATCTTTTCATTCAGCCTGGGACCCCAATTCATCAGACGGTACCAAACATATTTATGCCCTCCTTATTAAACCTTTCTGGAAACTTCCTCAAAGATAAATAATATCTCCTCAAATTCAGTTAAGTTTGCTTAAATATTAACCATGAGTGCTGAATCTGATCACTAAGCTGCTAATATTAGAAGCTATAATTCAGTGCCTTCCAAGGACGTTCAAGCAGGTGTCTTTCCCTTTCCACCATGGAAGCGTGCAGTAGTAAGATGCCATCGATGTACCAGTTATTGAGTCTTTCCTTTATTTTTGTCTTGGGGGTGAGTATGCACATGTGGAGGTCAGAGGACAACTTGTGGGAGTCCTTTCTCTCCATCCCACCACATGGGTTATAGGAATTGGACTCAGGTTGTTCACCAAATAAGCCTGCTAATGTATTGAACTTCATCCTCCTTGCTTCCACAATGGTGAGAAGTATATCTGTGTTGTTTAGAAGATGCCCAGTTTGTGACATTTTTTTGGTTGTAGCCTGAGTAGACTGAGACAAATCGAATCACAGAACTTATCCTGTTTCTAGCATCCTCTGTTAGCCAGAATCAAACCTCTTTTTTTTTTCAACTCTGATCCTCTGGACCTTCAAATTTGTTTTCATTTATAGCTTGATATAGGTTTTCCCATTTCTTGAAAAAACAGCTTCGAATTTTCTCTTTTTCTGGCTGCTGCAGAGATAAGCCAGTGAACACAGGGCAATATTTGGAAGTTTGATCCTTCTGCCCATTGTAAGAGCTACTCTGTGTATTTAGGATTAGCATCAGTGTACCCACTCAACTTGCATTTCCCAGGTCCATAAGGAATAAGCTGTGTGCATACAGAGTGAGAGCAGAGCCACCTCTAACCATAGCATTTATCACTGTCTACACCTATTCTGAACTATCAACAGGAAACTTAGGTTCTTATCACTTACACAGTTTTTTTTTTCTTCACTAGTGTTTGTTTTTTCCTTAACAAGGTGAGAGAGTGTTTGTAAGGGAGAAAGATTCCATCTTCACTGCTAACATAGTTTCTTGCTTTAGTTGTTACTAATTTCAATGTGTGAAATACTCAGAAACCTGGAGATGCAAATACAAGCCAGAAGACAACCTGTGATGGTAAGACACCTTCAAGTTCTTTGACAGTCTCATTAAGATGTGTAATTCTGTGCTGCACCCAGCGTCTGGACTGGTGTGAGCAGCTGTTCCTTAGCCAATAGAATGCAGCTGAGGTGGTCTACTTGGGGCCATATGATTGAAGGTGAGGGAGCACCTACTGTGTCTCCCAAGACTTTATAACCTCGGGCCTCCCGAGCTTTGGTGTAATCACCTGCATCGCTTTAGCGCTGCCCTGTTGTAAGGAAGCTCAACTCGTCCATCAAGTTATAACTTACAGAGAAGTCTGGAGGTAGAACCATCGAAAGAGCTAGCTTTTCTTATTAGTTCCTTGAGAATTTCATACAGTTTATTTTGATCTTATTCAACCCCCTTCCCTAACTCCTCCCAGAAATAAACATGCAACTTGACCTTGACAGAGTGAAGCCAGATCTAGAGTCTCCTTCACATGCACAGATGCATATGGAAGACTGAGGGACACTGGGTAAAAAATGATTTTTCAGTTACACTCTGAATTTCCAAAACATTCCTGTGAGGAAGAGTTGGGCAACTGCCTCGTTTTGCAAAGAATAAGCCCAGAGTTCAGAACTCAGCAGGCTGTGTAGGACGAACATTGGCAGAGAATGAGTTGAAGAGAAGAATGCATTCTCTTTGGATTAGAAATGCTCTTGGACCATTTTTTAAGTTGGTATATCATTAGTATTTACTTGAAAGAATTTATTTATGAGAGTTGTAGAGGTAGTTATTTTGACCTCTTATGAATATTTTTGTAATTAAAATTATTTAATACATTTGATGTTATGTCTAGGCTAGAAATCTATTGGATGCCTCCAGGGATCTGTGGTTTCTATTTTAGAAAGCTGGGAGATGATTTGGAAGCAAAGAAAACAAGGAAATTTGGACTAGCAAGACAATTGTGCTTATTAGCTCCTTTAAACAGAAATATTAAAACTTTATTAGGGAATCAGTTCAAATTATTTAACTTCTGATATTTCTTCTGGCAAGACTCTATACAAGTTAAAATAAAGGTTACATAACATAGAGTCGAATGTAAACACAAATTAATTTCATTATCCCCAAATGAACTGTTTCCAGGATTGTCAACTAAATACCCATTTCTGTGTGTAACTGCAGGAGAGTAAAGCTAAATCAACCCTGAACGTTATTTACACACACACACACACACACACACACACACACACACACACACACACACGGTGAGAGAGAGACAGAGACTAAAACAGAGTTCTTTTTTATGTTCTTATGCTTTTTTAAAGTAAACTTTTTATTGAAAATTTCATAGATTTTACAATGTATCTTGGTCATACCTATTCCTTAAGCTCCCACTTCAACATCTTTCCCATTTTTCTTCCAATTTCATGCCTTTTTTGATTTTTTTTTTTTTTGTAATCTACCAAGGTCAATCAGTGTTGCCCATGTATACACAGCCATCCACTAGGGCATGAGTAACCTATCAATGTCCATTTCCATTCAGAATCAAGTGACTCTCTCTCCTTCCCTCATCAGCCAGCAACTGATGTGCTCCTTAGTTAGGGTTAGGACATTGAGAAGCCTCTTCCATTCTGGAACTTTTAGTGCTCTTGGTCTTGTGGGTCTTTTTCATTAGCCCAATTGGTGTGGGTTCCTTGTCTTACGGCCATGTTGTATCCAGAGGCCAGCTTTTCATAAGACTCTTCCCAAGCATTTTACATACTTTGCAGCTCCCTCTTCTGTTACATTCCCTGAGCCTTGAGGGTAGGGAATGATACATATGTTTATTCTCAGCATTTCAGATAGAATCTCTGCATTAACCACACCCTCTGAAATAAGAACCTTCTCTAAGAAAGTCTGGGAGCAGCGCAAATTCATGAACGCAAAGATAAATATTTAGAAGGATGTTTGACAACATAACAACTTAGTAAAATTACATCATAGGTTCTCCTCTAGGGCCAGTGGCTTCTCTAGCAATGGGTTTTGACCAAGTTTATAGTAGCAAGCATTAATCCTGTCCCATTGATCAGGCCTCAAATCCAATTTAGAGAGTGGTCAGTTGCCTTCACAATAGTTTTATCACTATTTTACCAGTAGATACATCTTTCCTAGAAGGTCATTATTGTAGGAAGCAAGGTTCTTTTCTGGGTAAGACCATGGATGTCTTTCTTTCCCAGCATCCTGAATAGCATTTTCCAGCACTACCAATCAACTGGAGACTGAATAAAGAAAATGTGGTACATATATATAATAGTATACGACCCAGATACTAAGACTTATGAAATATAGTATGATAAAACAAAAACTACCACATCAAAGTTAGACAAGACAAACCAATAGAGAAGAGCCCAAGAGAAGGCACAAGATTCAGAGACCCGCTGGTCACATACTCAGGAATCCCATAAAAAAACAAAACTGGAAGCCATAACATATATTCAGAGGACCTAGTACAGACCTGTGCAGACCCTGTGCATCCTGCTTTAGTTGCTGTAAGATCACATGAGCTTTGCTCATGTTGATTTAAAGGGCCTTGTTTTCTTGGTGTTCTCCATCCCCTCTGGCTCTATACTCCTTTTGTTTCCTATTCTGCAGAATTCCCTGAGCTCTGAGGGGAGGGATTTGATGGAAACAGCCCATTTAAGGCCGAGTATTCCATGGTGCCTCACTCTCTTTGTAATGTCCGGCTGCAGGTCTCTATATTTGTTCCCATCTGCTGCAGGTGGAAGCTTCACTTCTCTGATGATTGCCTAGCAAGGCAATGATCTATGAGTATAGCAGAATATTACTAGGAATCTTTTTTGTTGTTTGTATTTTGAGAC
The DNA here is from genome assembly GCF_949786415.1 of Peromyscus eremicus. Taxonomy (NCBI): domain Eukaryota; kingdom Metazoa; phylum Chordata; class Mammalia; order Rodentia; family Cricetidae; genus Peromyscus; species Peromyscus eremicus. The sequence goes on from NC_081426.1 coordinate 33,798,226, forward strand.
AGGGTTTTTCTGTGTATAACCCTGACTATCCTGGAACTCATTGTAGACCAGTCTGGCTTCAAACTCACAGAGATCCGCCTGCCTCTAACCTCCCAAGTGCTGAGATTAAAGATGTGTGTCACCACTGTCAGACCATTGGGAGTCTTTTATCACTGCATTTTTCTTTTTTTTTAGACCAATATTATTTGGTTTTACCCTAGGTCCTCCAGCTTTCAAGTCTCAGGTTCTTGGTCACCCAAACTGGGTTGGGTATGGGTTCCATTTCATGGAGTGAGTCTTAAGTCAAATCAGTTATTGATTAGTTACTCCCACAAGCTTTGTGTCACCACTGCCCTAGCATATCTTGCAGGCATTATACCATTGTAGAGAAAGCCTTTGTGGCTGACCTAATGCTTAAGTGTCTGTTTTGCTAGCGTGCAGAGTACCTTCATGTTGCAAAGACACTGGGATGTAAGAGTGAAGGCTCTATATAAGCACGGACTTGACATCTTCTCCATTTTCAGTGAGTTGTGTAGGTGTTGTCTTCAATAAAGAGGCCTTGTCAGTTTGTGGAGAGCAACCTATAGTCTTGGCAATATCCTGCATTGTTTGAGGATTCCCATGGGGCTCCTTTGGCCAATTAATGAATGAACAAGTAAATGAAAACCTAGCCACTAAAGTAAAAGTTAACAACTGAATTTTTACTTAATATCTTCTGGAAGAGGGAAAATAAGTTTTCTTCAATAGTATGACACTAGGCATATTAACCACTCCATAACAGGCCTCAAGTCCAGGAGTAGTTGACAAACATATAAAGGACTCCAAAGGTTTTTATATGTGTGCTTTTATTTGGTTACAGTTTTGTGCACACGCACGCACGCAGGTGTGTACGCTCGAGTTTCTTTGGGTATGGTTTTATTTTTTTTTCTTGGTTTTGTTGTTGCATTAGGTTTTTGTTTTCTCAGAAAGAATTTCAAGTTGGATGAGTAGGGAGGGGGAGAGGATCTGGAAGGAATTGGGGAAAGGGAAGAATATGATCAAAATATATTTAAATTTAAAAATCATTGTAAACAATATGTGACATGAAATATGAAACTTGCAGGTAAGTGGACAAAACTGGAGAACACTCTACTTTGTGAGGTCAACAAAGCAAAAACTGCATGCCCTTTCTCATATGTGGACAGTAGCTTGGACTTTTATGTTATGTGCTTGAGAACACGTGGGGAAGTCAGGAAGCTAGTGACAGGAGGGTACACTTGGCAAGTGGAGATAGTAGATTAGAGGTTTGATGAAAGTAGAGAGAGGAATGTCGGGCCAGGTGTGTTCATTTAGGTAGAGCAGTGAAGGCAATGAAGAAACAAGGGGCAGGGAAGGGCAACCAAAATAAAGTGTCTACCAAGAAGGCTACATGGGATCCTATGGTCTGGAAACCCAAGAAAAGGTGCAATAAAAGGAAAAAATAGAACACATATAGAGTGGACTGAGTGAGAAATAGCCCCCATAGGCTCTGGAATTTAGACGGCTGGTTCCCACTAATTGGTGCTATTTGGGGAGGTTGAAATGACACAGTCTTGGTGGAGAAAGTATGCCACTGGGGATGGGCTTTGGGATTTCATAGCCTCACCTTACTTGCAGTTCTTCTCTCTGCTTCCTGCTACGCTGCTCCACCATGATGAATTGACTGAGTGTTACCTGGGATCAGTACATTTAATTCATCTCCTTCCATTTGTCTCGTCCAAAACCTCTCTTCCTCCTCCTCCTCCTCCCTCCCTCCCTCCCTCCCTCCCTCCCTCCCTCCCTTCCTTCCTTCCTTCTTTTCTTTCTTCCTGCCATGATTTTTCCCAGTTCATAAAAACAGGTCTAACCCACCTGTTCCAAATGGAAGAATGTTTAGAGTTTGAGTCTACACTACACTTCAAAGCTTTAATTCTTTTCCTAGAAGCCTGAGCCTTACTAAGTCTTTATTGCCATAGAAGTCCAGAACAATAACGTTTTAAAAAAGAACAATATAGCTGGATACATACCTAAAGTATTTCACATTTAGAATCACAGGCATTTTTAAAACTTGTAAGGCAATTTGCAAAGTGAATACTGGGTGACATCTTTACTTTCATGAATTACTAAATGACAAGTGGACACTAGCTTCACATTATCAAAGAAGATGGGAGCTGGCTGAAAACAAGCCCACATCACTGTCTTCATGACTTCTGCTGATTTCTCAGCATTAAAGCCTCGATGTTTCCATCTGACTTAGAGGATGATAGCAATCACCTCACCTATTGTTTCCAGCTACACTGGACATTTCTCCATAAAGCACAATTATCCTTCAGATAAGAAATCCCACCCTCTTTCATAAGTTGCCCTCCTGGTAAATGCCTCATCAATTACCTTCCTTAATTAAAATGACTCAGAAAAGCCATATGTTTCTACTTTCTCAGTCTTATCCGGCTTGGCCTCTGCTACATCACTGTAGAAAAAGCTTTAGTCTGGCGTCTGCCATGTCTGTTATGTTCTCTGGCTGTATACTTTTCCACACCTCTCAAAGACAGAGACAGATACATCTACCCATCTTTCTAAAACTTTCTACCTGTTGTTATAGCACAAATATTCTCTGGTTTTCATTTTACTGAGCTAACTGTTCAGGCTCGTCTTAATTTTTTCTTAAATGTGGAAATTCTATAGCCATGGGCTATTCACCATTAGCCTTCTAATACCAGAGAATCCCAGACAGCCAGATACTTTTTATACCATTCACAATTGATGGACAAAACTGCCTATCTCCTCACTACTACTGTCATCTCCAGACTCATATGGTCTGCCACCAGCATGCCATCCCTACTTAGATACTTTAAAGGCATGTCAGAACACACCTGCTTATGATAGATCCCCAGTCTTTCCCTTGCTGGTCAGGCACACAGCTTCTAAATCAGATATTTTATCTTGGAGGCAGGGCGTCTCCCTTACTCTTTGTCACTTCATTCATCTAAAGAGCTGGCGTATCTTCCTCCAAACACTGGTTTCTTCTCTCTTTTACCCTTTCACAACCTCAATTATTAATGATTAGATGATATCCCCTTAAACATGCCTATGTCGATGTCCTGTCTTCTGCTGAATTAAATTAAGATCATATTTGCAGATAGGTGTCCATAGATGTGATCATTCTAAGAGAGTCATCACTGAGGGCTATCATCCATTATGTCCAGTTTCCTTATAAAAGGGAAAAAGTTAGAGACTGATACACATAGATCGAATTCCATGTGAAGATGAAGGTAAAAGTGGGCATATTTAGAAGTCAATGAAACCAAAGATTTCTACCCACCAGTAACCTGGAGCTGGAACAGAGTTGTGGAAGAGTCTCTTCCTCTAACGTTGAAATAAATCTTCACCTTGGTGCCTTGATATCTACCTTCCCTTCTGGCTATAAGGACTGTGAGACATTACATCCCTCTTACGTCCATGTTAGCTGGATTCTTTCAAAACCTTTGGACGCAGGTCTACCCCTGGCCTGTTTCTACTCTACTCCCTATTTTCTCTCTATGGTGACTATTAAAAGATCCAGCTCACAATCAGTCCACTCCTTAAATTAGATGTTTTCTCATTGTGTTTAGAATAAAATTCAAGTTCACTGTGGTGATTTGAAAAAAATTCATCATGATTTGCTCCACCTAAATTCTGAACATCTCTGACTGGTCAATTACAGTCATCTTCTGATGTCTTTTGTATAATACTGAGTCACTTCTTGCTTTGATAGCTCTGTGCAATCCTTTCCTTCCTGCCAGATCACCATACAGCTTCTTATTTTCATGCTTTAGCCTTCTGCTTAAAAGTTGAAATCCATTATCAGAGGCTCACCTGTTCCCTATCTTAGCACATCATCTTTATTTCCATTTCACTATTACACCAAATGTTTGCTGACTTAACCAATTTTTAAGTTAATTTAAGTTCCTATTTAATGCTTATCTCTCTAAATCATCAGAAGTGTCAGAGTAAAAGTGTTCACCTTGATAGTCTTAGTATATTTGCAGTGTTTGACACAGCAGCACAGTAGCTGCTGAATACTTTGTTAATGAATAAATAAATAAATAAATAAATAAATAAATAAATAGCCACTGATATAGGGGAAGAGGAAATCTTCTGAAATATGGCATATCCGCAAGTTGGCAAAACCAGCTATTTTCACTGTGGGTAAGCAAGGCTGGAAGCATGTGGAGCCTAAAAGGCTATTTCTTCAGGGAGGAAGAGGCATGCTGAGTGAGGACTTGCCTGTTGGTCAACACAAATCATGAGGGAAATGGTTGGAATCTAGGGAATTTTCAAAATAGAGTCCAGAGGAAACACTGATGAACTGAACTTGGGTGATATTAAAAAAAGGAAATCCTGCATGATTCCAAGGCTCTTGACCCAAGCCACTTCATGAATGAAGCTGTCACTTACTGAGATGGGGCTGCCTAAGGGCAGAAGCGCTATCCCAGGAAAGGATCTCCATTTGGTTTTGGCCTTGTTACATTAGAAATGTCTATTAGCCCCTGTGTGGAAATGCCACAGAGGCAGTCAGCTATTCAGTGTAAAGTTCAGTGCAGAGGTCACTCACAATAATGAGTGAATTCCCAGCTGTAGCATATTATTGCTGGATTCGGCTTTAGGGTAGTCTAGTGCAGTCTGCAACTACCTCTGTCTGTGAGCATGCTGCTAATCCTCCTTCTAAGTTAAATGTGCAATCACATCAGGTCCAGGGACGACTTAGATCCCAATAATGTCATTGACATCCTGTGCAATGATGTCTGTTAATTAATTAGTTAAAATATATTAATTAAATTTACTAATTAAAATGGAACAAAAATGATTTTATGTTTCTACAACAGCTATTCCATGATGTGGGAAGAAGACATACTTTTCAAGATGTTTATTGGATATTCTTTTAGCTGATAGACATTTATTGAAACTTCATTGCTTCTTAACCACTGACTGTACCCAGCTTATGCAATAAAAAAAATAACATACAGTCTCCAGGATTAAAGAATTTAAAATATGTGAAGTTACGGGATTGTAGCTTACAGTCCTTGATGAGACCACCATAATGTGTTTTGCTAGGGTTCCAGAAAGAAAATTGATTCACACTGTCAAATTATTTCACCCGTAGATCATAAATGGTCCCCTCTTATATACATAAACTTAAAAACCGGTTTGTAGATGACATCGGCAAAGTAGATCACAGCTTCAGATTCTGATTTTCTACTTAGATCAAACCTCATGCCTATGTTGATCTGACCTAGCTTGACTCTCTCCTAAGACTGATAGCTTTTGAAAGTGTTTTGTCCCAAAATTGTCAGGTATTTAGAAAACAGGTTTACTATTTTTTTTTATTATACTTGTATCAGTGTGTTGGTATTTGCACTTGTGAGTGCAGGTGCCCAAGGTGTTCAGATGAGGGCATTCAATCTCCTGGAGCTGGAGTTACAGGCAGTGGTGAGTGGCCAGAGATGGTGCTGCGAACCAAATTCAGGTCCTCTGCAATACAGTGCATCTATAACACAGAGCCATCTCTCTGCCTCCTTTTTGTAGGCATTTCAATAGGTATCTACTAAATTTCTGTATGGGAGCATTTGAAATACTAAGTTTTCCTAAGTGGCCTTGGAGAAGGTACACAACCCTAGTGGCCATCTTCACCCAGCACCTGTTAAATAGGAAGAAAGATAAGGTTTAGGTTTGTGATGCTAGGGCAGAGAACTGTAGGAAAGCCGATGCCCATAGGTGTTCTAGGTGCTGTGATAGCTTGGCTGAGGCTGTGGGTCTTTACTGCATTCATTTAGATCCTCCTGTGGCCTGTACTGGTTCATTGATCCGACAAATGAGTGAATCTTGAGTGATTCTTTGAAAAAAATGGCAGTAAGTTTACTTTTACTTTCTAGTAAACATTATTTATTTACTGTGTGTGTGTGTGTGTGTGTGTGTGTGTGTGTGTGTGTGTGAGACTTAATCTCCCAGATCTCTTTAAATTCTCTTCCTTCTAAAGAATTTACTGGCAATAATTTAAACCATTAAAATGGAGCAATGCAAAATGTCTATTTTTCTCAGTTTCAATTCTTATAAACCAACTTCCACTTACATAAAATAGTTTTTTATTTTAAATTTTAAATAATATATAAAATTTTAAATAATATATAAAATTATATGAAAATAATTTTTCAAAATCTAGTTGATGCATTCAAAATTAGAATGGAGCATTGGCTTGATTAAGCAGGTTGAGTTCCTGAGGTTGTGCCTGGTGGAAAACCTGAGGGCCAATCTTGTGTCCCATGTGTTCGGCTGCTGTGTATGTGTACATATTACATGTTTATAGTCACCTTAGTTTGACAGAGAGAAAGTAAGGATCAGAGTGGCCATACTCCAGGACTTAAGTCATATGAGTGGTAAATGAAATAATGAGAAACTAGGGTCCTTGATTGAGTCTTGTTATCCTTCTATGCCATACTGCATCATGATCAACATGTATCATGCAATAAATTGGTATTCAAATAGCTTCCAATGTTTTGTGGCTTTGCTATAGGCAATGAAAGAACAAAGGAAGTAGACTTCAAGACTGCAATGAAGGAACTAGAGCTCATTGTCCCCAACTTTCCTGAAGGGTTCAACCTTGGCACTTGAGACCCTACTCAACTGGATCATACTGCCACTGGGAAACAATTCTATCATTTGAATTCTATTTGTACAGCATTATTGGCTTTTACCCATCACATGTGTGGAGTTTTCTAAGTTGTAGCAATCAAGATGTTGCTGATGGTACCACAGTGTCTTCTGGGTACAGGTCTCCCCTGCTAGGAAATGTGACAGATGCCTGGAACAAGAAACACATGAAGATATTTCTCTCTTGAATTATTTGCCTACGGCCTAACCATGGAATTTATGCCTCTAGAATTCTGAAATTCATCAGAATATCAGAAAAAATTTAGTATCAGCTAAAGGCCACTTCCCTCAGAGTGTCTTTTTTTCTGCCCTTTAAAAAGTTGAATTGGTGTCTTTTTTCCTTCAGTTCCTCTGCTTTCCCTGTCTGCAATCTACCCTACCAGGAATAAATTTTGGTGTGCCCTAAGCTCATGATCTCCCTAGAATTCTGTGTTCCTTGGTAAATCAAGTCATTCTTCCTCAGTGGGAAGAAATAACAGGACTTCAGTCAGGGCCTGCACCCCTCCACATTATTGTGACCTGGTGTCCAGCTGGCCTCATGGTCACTCTTCCTTTTCTTTGTAGATTTTTATCATCTCTGACAACTTCACTCTATCACACTCCACAGTGAAGGATGGTATGAATCTGATACTTTAATCACTTAGCTAATCTCAGGACGTACAACAGGGCTATTGCCTGCACATAGGTTTAATCAACTGCCTTCATTTCAAGTGTAGCACCCATGTTTTGGGTACTCACAGGCCCCATATTCTGAAGGATGGTGACTGCTGTAGCCTGAGATTCTCTGGCTTCAAGACCTGCTGGCCTGCTCAGGGACAGAACAAGGTCTGATGGCCTAGCTCTAGTTTGCAGCCAACAGTGGATGGGACCTGCTGAGTGATAACCCAAGCTTCTCCATCCTTGGGGATGACATAATGTTGTGTGAGCTTCAGGAGTCCTCAGTGTCACTGAGACCTGCTAAGGAGGGTACCTGTGTGGCTCCTCCCATTCTTGTCACTTCCTTGGCCCCGTGTTCATTTGACAGGGCTAACCTAACAAGGTACTACAAGCTGAGAGATTCAACACAGAGAACATAATTCTTTCATAATCTAAGGCTTAATTCCTTCTGAAATCACCATCTTCTTGGCATGTGAATGGCATCTTGTCCTGTTTTTTGCATATACTTCTCCCTGAACACATGCCTGGGTTCTAATAAATGCCCTCCTCTTTGGATGACCCCAAGCCTACTGGACCAGCCTAATGACCCTATTTTAACGAATCACCTATGAAAAGACCTTGTCTCTAGATGTAGTCGAATCCTGAGGCATTAGGAGATGCATCACAAGGGCACAACTCAACTTCTGATACCTGCTTACCTGTTCTCTGCTTTCACCTCTCAAATTAGTTTCTTATTCTCAGCTCTGTGTTCATGTGCTCCCAAGGGGGCTCACTTAAGGCGGCCTTGCTTTGGTTTACTTTCTCCACTCTTTGTAAGTTCATTGTCCTGTTGGCACATCTTCCAAGGTACATAATCCCTGTCATACACATGAACAAGCAGAGATCTGAGACACAATTCTTTTCTTCAATAGTGAGGATGGAGCCTAGGCTCATGGGCATGCTCAGGAAGAACTCTACCCCAGCTGTTAATTGTTAAATAGAAGATCTGGAACGGAGACTATAACACAGAGCCTCGTGGGCTGAAGACAGCATCTTCTTGTTATGATTTCCTGGTTCTGCTTTATGTTTCCTGGAATCTCAAGGTTCCTGGAAAACCCAGGAATCTATCAACAAGAGTCTCTGTCCTCCTCAAGTGAACTTGCACAAGGTACCCACTTCACCAGCTGCTTCAGATCCCTGGGTCACTAAGAAGAGACACATAGGAAGGCTTGCAACACTGTGCTCCTGCACTACAGACCTCCTCAAACACTGGCTAGAAGCAGACACTAAGGGCTGCATTAGCCTGACCCGAGGGACAGGAAAGGTGAATAAATTACTGTCCTCAATGAGCCCCTTGTAGAAAAGGCCATGCAGACATTAGTGCGGAGAACAACTGTGTTTCCAGTGTGGAAAGACAGTTCTCCTTCGTGGGGGCTTGGAGCTGCTAATTAACAGCTAATGTTTTCCTTTCAGGCAAGGCTGCATATGCAGTGTTAGGATTTCCCAGATTATTAATGTAGTTAGATTTTATTCCCATTCTTCTTGATAGACTTTATGTCTACTCCCCCTGATATTTCATGATAGCAACAATTAAATAACAAATGATTATAATAAAAATAATAAGAATATTAATATCCATAAAAATGCTCTTGAGATTTTTAGGACTGTGGCTTACAGGCAACTTATTATTTTACTTTTATATAGAAAACCAGAGCATTGACAATTAAGAAGGAGAAACTGCCTGAGGGTTTCTAGGGGACTTAGTGTGTCACATGACTATGAAGGTCACATGAGATTTCCATGAAGGAACAAATGGCTAAACCTTTGGAAGTAGATTGAGAAAGCAAGAAAGTGATTTTTCATGATATAGCTCACAGTCTGCAAGTCAGTTCTGCCCCATATCTGGAGTGACTTTTACAGAGCATGTGTGGATACTATAGAGGACAGACAGGGTCGAAGAGGGAAGGTGGAGCAATCCTTCATGATGGAGCATAGAAAGCCGTCCTCTTCCTGAGATCAGTTAACGGGAGAGTGATGATCATATCACAGTACTGTCAAGTGGAAGTGTACTTCCTGTCAAGTGGAAGTGTACTTCCTGTCAAGCGGAAGCTACAAATTCCAGTATTTACGACATTAAAAAAAAAAACTAGAAATGAATAGACAGGTAGGGATAATTTAATAACATGTTTCATGTTCCTAATATACTCAAAATATGACCTTTCTGTGTGTAATCAATATAAAAATGTGATATTTAACACATCTACTTCTTACTGCATATTAAAACATAGTGTGTATTTTATACCTAACAACACAGCTAGATTAAAACTAGCCATATTCAAGTATTAAGGAGTCACCCATGGCTGGTGGAGAATGGACTGGAGGCATATTACTAATGTACTGTCTGGAATGGCCTCTCTCATGCGTGAGAGAGGAAGCACTTCCTAAAGTCCTCAGGCAGAAATCTTCAGGTCAAGGAAGAACACCAGACCACTCCTCTTGGCAAGAGCTGGATGAGAAGCTCACCTGTAGTAGGTAGAGAGTGAGGGGCTGGCTCTGGAGACATGCAAAGAACCTTCTGGATTTGCAGCCAACTCCTCCAAAGCCCCTCTGCATCTGAGTGCATCAGAGACTCTCTGAGGCTCAGTTCTTCCCCTGCTCTGTGGTGGTATCACCCAGCTCATGATTCTTCATCTCTAATTCCCCGTGCTTGATGTGAAAGATGAACTGAGGGCTAGATCTGCTCATAGGTAGCTGAGTATAGGCATCCTGTCATTGAGCATGCTGGTGTCAAAGTGAGGGTCCTTCCTCATTATTGCTATGATGGACAGTCCAAAAGGAGAGGTGAAACTAAGGCTGCTGATGTGGACCATTAGCCAGTTAATCGCTCAGAACTGGAAAGAGTATGTATAGTGGCTTCCTTCTGTCGCCATCTGCCAGGAGTAGAATTGGCAGATTGGTCCTCAAAGCTCTAACTTGAGCTCCCCCCCCCCCACACACACACACAGCCACTGTTTAGGGAATTCTGGAACACAATCTTCATCCTGGGCTATTACTCTTCCCTATAGTGGGAGATACATGATTAGAACACAAAATCCTCTTCACCAAACTTACAGAGTCTATAAGAAAACAAATAAATTTTATATAAGTAATTATGTTCAGGTGTAGTATGAATATGGATATAGATATGGATTTTATACAGATTAATATAGGAAGACAAAGACACAGGAAGAGAGGAGGTAAGAGTGTAGGATGACTTTTAGCTGTGTGATCAGGGAGCATCTCAGAGAAGGTGGCCTTTGGATGGAGAGGAGAATAAGGATGAGTGTAGGTGCAGGTGAGAGTGGTCAGGGAGGGTGAAGTACCTGAGGCTAGCCAAGTGAGGAGTGAGCAGGAGGGAGGCAGCAGTCACAGGACATCATACAGTGTGGACTGAAGGAGAGGGTGGGTGCTTATGCTTGATTTAATGCCACTGCATAGGACAGTAGCATCATGCAGTACTCCTTTGAAAAGCCTGACCTGGCTTCTCTGAGGAGACACAGAAGTATGAAACCAGTTCTTCAGGCTTTTGAGCATCCAAGGGAGAGGCAATTGTGGTGATAAGGGCAGTGAGGCAGGAAAGAGCTGAGAGACCTCAGATCACATAGAAAAGACACCAGGCATGAAGGAAAGAGCACAGACTTCCAAGTGATTAAGGCTTTCACTCTTTCTTTGCAAGCTGAGAAGTCAGGTGACTCAGCCCGAATTGGAGGCATTGGTTCTCTGTCTCAGCTGCAGATCGGAGTTGTCTGTCACCGCTTTGACTTGTGTGGCTGCAAACAAAGCATCAGGTGTTAAAAACAGTAACTCTGGGTGGTTCTTTTCTGATTGTGTGGGTTGAACATGTAATGTGTGCTTTCTGAGGAAAAGTGTCCGGAACACTGAGGTGACCTGAAGGTGGGGCTATAGGCCACTGTCTGGCAGACAGCTGCTACTCCTATTGCACATTGTGTCTCTGTGGCTTCTCAGGCCCCTTCTCAGCAGAACACTCTACACCCAGAAAACTGCTCCAAGCATAGGAAACAGGGGCTTCTGAGCCCCGAGGCCCAGCTGTGAAGTTACAGTGTCACTTCTTACCATATTTCTGTTGTAAACCCCAGAGGCAGGTGAAGATGGCCATAGGAATCCCAGGAAATACAAGCCCAAGCTGTGGGCTAGATATGGGTTCTTGGACAATTCCCAGCTGCGCAGTTCCAACAATCCACCAAACTGCTCTGTGCATTTCACTCTTTACACCAATCACAGTTACATCAGCACATAGGGAGCTGATGGTGTTGGTTTGAGAAAAGGTCTTAAAGTTCAGGGTGGCTTCAAACTCCTGATCAAACTCATCCTGCTAAGTGCTAGAAGGACAGGCATATTGCCCCATTCCAAGTGCACGTAGGCATTTTTGAGGATACAGAAAGCTCTACTCATTTGAGGGTTCTTTTTGCATTTTTAATTACTTATGGTTAAGGATAGTCTGAAAATACAGTGAAATGTAGTAAGATATTTAGAGAGGAACACTCATGGAGGGAGGAAGGGAGGAAGAGAGGGAGGGAGCAAGGGAGAAAAAGAGACAGAGAATGAGGGACAGAGAGATTTTTGGGTTAGATCATTTTAATTGCTATTTTTATTTTAAAATTGCTTGACTTGAACATTAGTTGGTGGTCTCTGTGGTGGTCTAAATGAAAATTGTCCCCTATGGACTCACACATTTGAACAACTGGTCCCCAGGTGGTGGCACTGTTTGGGAAGACAGGGACTTGCTAGAAATGTGTCACTGGGGATGGTCTTTGAGGTCTCTAGTCTTGCCCTACTTCCTGTTCTTTCTCTCTGCTTTATGTGTATATGGGAATGATGTGATCAGCCATCTTCCTGCCACCATGCCATGCCTTACTTGATACGATGGAGTCTAATTCTTCTGGAACCGTAAACCAAAATAAGCTCTCTGTTCTTTAAGTTACTTTTGGTTACAGTATTTTATTACAGCAACAAAAAAGTAATAAACTCTTTTACTATGCTGAATTAACAATTTAAACCCAGACACATACTTTCTGGAAAGAACACAACATACATAAGAGATACAGGGTTGGGTGTTCCCTGTGGTCTTGGGGTGCCTCAGGAGTCTTGGAGTGCACTTCTCACAGATAAGAGCAGACTACTGTATTGTACAGTGGACACTCCAAGGGCTGTTGGCATTGAGTGAATGCACTCTTGGCAGGTGGCTTTTGTGGAAGGGTGGGTGGTGATCTTCACAAAGCACAAGCTAAGTGAAACATCTTGAGCCATCAGAGAAATGCAAATTAGAGGTATTTTGAGGTTCCACACATCCCACCCAGTCAGAATAGCAACCACCAATGAAAGAAATGCTGGCAAAGATGTGGGGAGGGGGAAGCCCTTATTGACTGTTGGTGGGGGTATATGCTAGTGTAGCCATGACAGAAGTCAGTAGGAATAGTTCTCAAAACACTAAACTTAGAACTGCCATATGACCTAGCTACACCACTCACAAGCATAGGTACCCAGAGAACTTACCTGCACATGTATGTTCATCACAGCTCTAGCTACACTAGCTGGGAAGTGGAATCAGCCTAGATGTCCATCACCAGATGAATGGATAAGGAAAATATGGTACATATGCACAACGGAATTTTCTTCAGCTGTAAAGAAAAATGATACTATGAGACTTTCAGTAAAAGAGATAAAAATGGAAACTATTTTGAGCACAGTAACCCACAATGAGAAAGACCATCATCAGATATTCTGTGTCACCTGTAGATCCTAATCTGTAACATTAAATATGTGAGTCCAGGTTGGAGAAGATGTGGGTAAAGGTCAGGAAAATTGAAAGGAGGCCAGGAAACTGGAAAAAATAACGAGATTCTCTCATTCTCTCTCTCTCTCTCTCTCTCTCTCTCTCTCTCTCTCTCTCTCTCTCTCTCTCTCTCTCTCTCCCTCTCCCTCTCCCTCTCCCTCTCCCTCTCTCTCTCTCTGTGTGTGTGTGTGTGTGTGTGTGTGTGTGTGTGTGTGTGTGTGTGTGTAAAATAGTAGAACACAGTAGATGTTGAAATACTGAGGGGGGCAGGATAGAGAAAGGAAATGGGGAACAGAGAGATGAGGGGAGACAAGGGAGTGAGAACCAACTAATATAAGACATAAATAAAAACACATGGGGAAAGTATTAATTTAAAGTTAATTTAAAATTAATTTTCTTTTAAAAAGGGAAAAAGAAAAAAGAGCTTGTATTCAATAGTAGCATCCAAAGCCCAGTATTCAGGCTTTCCCGGCAGCTAGATATGCTGATATGACACAAAAATCTCATCCAAGCTGCGATGTCACCGTGTTCATACTTGGGAATGTATGTGAATGAGATGGTTGCTATAAAATCTCTTAGAAGCAAGCCAGAGACATTCATATTTGAGTTATCATTATAACTGAAATCATTGGAATACCAGCAAAAAAAAAAAAAAAAAAAAAAAAGAGGCCCAAAGAAATGACAGTTAATCACACAAGGAAAGTGCATGGGATGGGACAAGAGACGTTTGATTTTAAGCTCTCGTTTCTGCTTTGCATAGGTTCACATGACTCCCAGCATGAACTTTATTCTAGCACCACTGCTGTAATCTGCTGCTGCTGATGAGACACAGGACTCATAGCCTAGGGACAGGTAAGATGACTCACTTAATGTCACCCAGGAAATGGGGGCAAAGGGCAGAGTTCAAATTCTAGCACTTTAGCCCCAGAGGTCAAGTCCTTTGCTATAGTCATGCTGATTCTCTGGTTGGGCTTTGAGACTAGAGATTTTCTGTGGCTTCTTTTGCCTCTCTCCACCAACCACCTCCACCAATATTGACCACAGGTCACTAAAACTCTGTAGGCCATATAACTGATTTCTTTTTTACAATTTTATTTAATTAATTAATTAATTAATTAATTAATTAATTAATTTTTGTTTTCCGAGACAGGGTTTCTCTGTGTAGCTTTGCGCCTTTCCTGGAACTTGCTTTGGAGACCAGGCTGGCCTCGAACTCACAGAGATCCGCCTGCCTCTGCCTCCCTAGTGCTGGGATTAAAGGCGTGCGCCACCACTGCCCAGCCCATATAACTGACTTCTATACTAGAAACTAACAAAACATATTCTGTTTTTCCTAGTGCTTAGATGATCCATGACTCTGTCTGTTTATATTGTCAACCCGATACAACCTGGGAAGGGAGAAACTCAGTTGAAAACTTGCTTCTATCAGAATGTCCCGTGGGCATGCCCATAAATGACAATTATCTTAATTGTCAGTTGACATGGGAGGGCCCAGCCTCCCAAGGAAAGTGATCGTGGCCTGTCTAAGAATGCTAGTTGACGAAGCTAGAGAGCAAGCATTTCTGCATGGTTTCTGCTTCAGTTTCTGCCTAACTTCCTTTAGTGATGGACTGTGACCTGGAAGTGTAAGAGGAAATAAGTCCTTTCATCCCCAAGTTGCTTTGGTCATGGTGCTGTCACAGCACCAGAGAAATTAACCAGAACAATCTAGTTACTCTGTAGTCTTGGAGTTTACATCTGTCTACACAGAGGTTTTAGAAGTCACTCCTTTGCTCTCTGCAGAGTTGGGCAAGCACCTCCATGCTCTTTAACAACTTGTGTTACACAGAGTGATATCAAAAGTTTTCATTCCTATTTTTCTAAGTGATAAAGGAATGTGTCCTATGTGCTGAGACTTAAAGTATCTGTGGTCTTGAAGCAAAGTCTCAAAATTCAAGTTAGTGCTCTTCTTTGTGTTCTTAGGTCTGTGTATAAGGCATGAGTATTTCTGAATGAATGATATAATGCTCCATTGGCCTATGTGTCCATAAACCCTGACTTGTCTCCAGGCCTTTGAGCTTGGTGTTTCCTTCCCTTCATAATAAGTGCTACCCATCAGTATGGATTAAATACTGTCCCTTTGGAAGATTCTCAAAGCTCATCCTCTGGTATCTATAAATGTGGTCTTATTCCTAAACTGGGTCTTAGCACACTACCAAGTTTGAACTAAGTTTAAGGTGGGCCTTAATTCAACGTGGCTGTTCCTTTATATTAAAGGGCATTTGGACAGAGACACTCAAACAGATAATGTGAAGGCATAAGGAGAAGAGAACTGAGCACACTGTGGGGAATTAGTGCCACCCTGGGTGACATACCAGGACCAGGCTCTCTCCAGCAGAAGTACCCACTCTGCCCGTACATCAAGCTCAGATTCTAGCCTAGAGGACTGTGCCAAATGACCTTTCTGTTTCTTAGGCCTCTATGTTGTGATGGGCAGAGACAGGAGTTCACTAGGGCTTGCTGGCTACCAGCTTAGATCCATATTCAATGAGGGACCCTGTCTCAAGGGAATAAGGTGGAGAATGATAATGCAGGATACCTCTTCCTCTGGCTTCTGTAAATGCATGCCAGTATGTGCGAGTGTACACATATGTGCATATACCACACACACATATACACACACACACGCGCACATCTATGTGTGCGCATGCGTATGTGTGAATAAAAATGCAGTGAATCTCAAAGAAGTATTACAAGTAACCTTTTGATAGTTGCCATCACATTTTCTTTTTGACTTGATTCATTTGGGTACCGCTGTGTCCAGACTTAAGAAATCAGCCAAATGTACGTGTTGTATCCATGGATGTGTGCATCCACAGCACCCTTTCATCTGCAACTGTGGACTCTTTGACTTTCAAGTGTGCTGATTCCAGGGTCTACTAAAAATAAATGTTTGCCTTATTGACATGCTGGCTCATTTTCAAATTGCTTTTTTAAAAAACACCAGAGTCTTTTCTGCAGCTGAGGTTTGTGTAACCTTTATCGATCTTATTTTACTTCTAATTACACATGTTCTTCATTTGTAGCTAACAGAGGCTCTTGTCACCGATCCTGTCAAATTTGATCCATGACACTTTAATTATTGTAATCTTTTTTTCCTGCAGCAGTAGCAAGGATTGTCCATATACATTTTTGTTAGCCTGATTCTTTATGTGAAGAAAGGATAATTTGGATTTTAAGGCGATGGTTTCCAGCTGTGGTCTCTATACACACTCTTTTATGTGTCTTTGTGTGTTCAGAATAAAACATGTGGTTACACACATGTGTGTGAGTGTGCACATGGAGGCTAACAGACAACCTTGGCTGTCCTTCCTCAGACACCACCAATTTGTGTTTTTTAGACACAGTGTATAGGTGTGTCAAGGGGGCTGAAGTGTAGGTATAAGATGTATTTGTGTGTGTGCATACAAGGTGAGGCAAGGGGTCAGTAACTAAAACATCCTCTATGCTTCACAGTGCTTTGTCTGCCACTAACTATGGATCCTCAGACTTATTTATCTTTCTGCCTGGTTTTCTAACTTAACAAGACAATTGACAAGGAAAACAAACAACCGAAATGAAACCTTTTAAACTACTCATCTTATATTCTTTAATGATACATTACAAGAGTCCTCTCTGTTCTGTTACAAAGCATGGACCTCTTTGGCTCTGGGTGTGGGCATCTTTGGGGGATCCTTCACAATTGCAAGGCTTATCTTCCCTAATCTTCTGTAATGTTGGAGGTCCTGATTGCTCAGGGAAAGGTACTGAATTTCTGGAGGGCTTCAGGGGAAAGGGGAGGGGCTAAAGGAGAGAGAGTTAGAGCTCCTTTAAAATGGAGGAAATCGTGCCAACCTCGCAGTGTTCTGTACACAATGCAGCTGCACCAACAAGTCCCAAATGCTATCATATATGTTCACATTTTGCCCCACATCTGGCAGACTTCTCCACAGTCCTGATCTTCTGCCAGCCTTCTATAAAGGAGAGTGTGGGGTTGTAAAAAGTAGGAACAATGTTGCCTTGGAGGACTTCAAGATATTCAGCCTGATTTTATTTCTGATTGAAGAATAGAGAGCATATGCTTTACTATATATCTACCTGGCCTTTCTGTCCACTCTCTAACTCTGTCCGTCTCTCAGAGCTCCAAGAATGACACAATTATGCTGTATCAATGAGGATCTTACCTTTGGATGATTTGGGTCTACGTGATAGGCAGCAAGGCACATGTTGGTGAGCTGAGGATAGGTTGGGTGTTTTTTTCACTTGACTTTTCCCCTCTGTGCCCACCATGGTCAAGTTGAAATGATTTACAATTCCTTTTAGGAATCCTTTGCCAAGCAGCAATTCCAGGTTCCTCTCCCCTCCCTAGAGTCCCTCTAAACCTAGTAGTGGCAATATACCATTCTGCTACTCATGTCATTTGCTTTCTCACAAACCTGCCCAGCCCTTTGTAAATTGTTTTCTATTAGAATACTATTTCTATCCCCTAGTTTGGGTATGCCTTCCTATGACTAATGTAGAACTGTTGCTAGGAGAAGAACTCACACCCAAGGTCATCCTTTCTTGTCTCCTTGTTTCAAGGTGGGTCATATGACTTAGTTGGACCAAGCGAAGCCTCTTTGGAGGCTGTTCCATGTCAATTCCATGTTCTGAGTCATTTCCAGGGCCATTCTCCAGACTGTGGTTCATGATGATATCACAGGTTATGGAAGGAAGCATCACAGGTCATGAATGCAGGCTAACTCCCAGAGTCCCTATGTTGAAGGAGAAGAGCATAACCTGGAAGGTTAGTGAAAAATTGAATATGTGACATGGTGAGCTGTTGAGCATTGGCACTTCCTCACTTGTCTCTCCTGAGTAGCAGAAAGATGCTATTTCTATTGTACTTGCTACGTTCAGTTTCCTTGGATACAGTACTTCTGATCTCTATACTACAACTTTATTATGACATTTATTGACACATTGTGGATGAGGAAGTGAAGGCCCAGCATGCTACTCCTAATTCACATTGCTATTATGGACTGAATTGTGTCCTCCAAGGATTCATATTGAAACCACTTTCTTCTAGTTCTCTGGAATCTGAATGGGTTTGGAATAGTCTTTAAAAAGGTAATTAACATTATCTAAAGCCATTGTGTTTTCATCATATGCTTGGTGTCCTTATAAGATGAAAACGTTGGGATGCAACACCTACAAAATGAAGACCCTGTGAGGCTTTGAAAACCAGGAAGAACAAGGGCACTGATAAGTCACAGAGATGACACAGAGAGAGCAAAGCTTGGCCACATCTTGATTTTAGACTTTCAGACCAGGGAACCACAGGAAATCAATGCTGTTGTTTGTGCCTCCCCAATCTGAAATATTTTGTTATGGTGGCCCCAAGATACCAAGGTGGCATCATAATCAAGAAGAATTCTTGGCTGTACCCAGCATCTAGAGCTAGGAAAGCCTACACCTTCAGACCTGGAGGAGGTATTTAACCAGTAATTCCAGGTATGGAGGAAAATTGCTGAACAGATTGACATGTGAACAGGGTAGAATTCTTTAGTTTCTATTTCTCCTTATACCCCCACCCCCACCCCTACTTTCTCTGCCAGTTCTCTTTTCCACTGTACCTTGGTGTCTTAGTTAAGGTTCCATTGCTGTGAAGAGACACCATGACCATGGGAACTCCTATAAAGGGAAACATTTAATTGGGGTGGCTTACGGTTTAGAGGTTTTGTCCATCACCATGGTGGGACATAGTGGCACGCAGGCAGACATAGTGCTGAAGAAGGAGCTGAGATCACAGGCATCTTTGATTCACAGGCAACAGAAAGTGAACTGTGATGCTGGGCATAGCTTGAACAAAGAAGACCTCAAAGCCCACCTCAAGATTGACACGCTTCCTCCAACAAGGCCACACCTATTCCAACAAAGCCACACCTCCTAATGGTGCCACTCCCTATGGGCTTATGGGGGCCAATTACATTCAAACTATCACACCTAGGGTAATATTTCGTGATGAAATCCTGTAGTTAGGGTCTCTACCTCTTTTTTCCAGATGTGGGAACTTCAGCTCTCAGAGGCAAAATGATTTCCCAGAAGTATCAGCATGCTGTTCTGCAGTTCTACCATACTACAAAGGAAATTGGAGCTCATGGAGGAGATGCTAAGTGGCTTGCCAATGGAAACCTAAAACCTGATCTTTTGACCTTGGTGTCACTTCCTGCCCCACAGAGTAAGCAAAGCAAGTCATTTTGCAAAAGATGACACCTTCTAGGTGCTATGAATTATACAATAGTCTCATATTACAAAGGATCCTCGGATGTTTAGAGAAGTGAAGGAATTGATAATGAGTGATGCATGAACCTCTGCCAGGGTCCAGGGATATAAAGGAGTAAGATTTTGACAGGTTGAGTAATGCACAAAAGAGGGTAACAATCACAACTCCTGTGGGGAGGAGAGGTGGTTGTGGTCAGGGATGATGCCCCAATGCTTTTGCTTTTGAGGCAGCTCATTTGAACAATGTTTGGATCAGTCTCTGGCTTTCAAGGTCTCACTTTG
Organism: Peromyscus eremicus; assembly: GCF_949786415.1. NCBI lineage: Eukaryota > Metazoa > Chordata > Mammalia > Rodentia > Cricetidae > Peromyscus > Peromyscus eremicus. Next base: position 33,817,922 of record NC_081426.1, read on the forward strand.
CATTCAGCTTTAGATATCTTCCCTTGGCATAAAACATTGTTACCTACAATTACAGTGAGGCACCCCAGGGTTATTCTAGTTGTATGACCTTGGGCAAAACTTCTAATCTCCCAATGTTCAATTTTCTTTTCAATAAAACAGCAGTAATCAATACATCATAAGCTTGATGGGAAAATTAAACATTTTAAATGCCTAATATGAATTTAAGCTATCATACACGATGCATCAATTTTGATTCCCCTGGCTTCATATCAATTTTTCTACCCCTGCAATGTACATAACACTTCAGTTGTTGAGCTCTCTAGGTAGTTGTTGGGGTTAAATTAGGTGATGTGTTTGCAGGCAACTAAAAGATTTTAAACTGTTAGAGTACGTGTAAGGTTATAACAGTTACTCTTTCTGCTATTATGTCTCCAAACACTGGACGTGAAAGTTGTTCACTAAAGCTTATTGAATAGAGTTCTATTAAATCAAACTCCCTTGTTTAAATTTTGGTATTTTTTCCAACAAAGAAAAGCCCAAATTTGTTCTAAATCACAATAGTACAGTTGTTAACATTCATGAATTAGAGAAAGGAAGAAGCATAACTTAAATATCAATTTAAAGCTGCAATGCCAATTTGTAAGTAACAAATGGACATGATGATCCATGAAAAACTTATGCTGCAGATTATCTGTAGAGTGACCACTTACCAAAAAAAATCATCATGCAGTCAAGGATAAATAATAGATTCATTTCCAAGACAGGTCGTTTTCAATTTTTTTTTAAAGAAAATACATAGGAAAACCCTTGTGTGTGAGTGTGTGTGTGTGTGTGTGTGTGTGTGTGTGTGTGTGTATAGGCACATGTGCAGGTGGGCATGGTTAGAGATGTGAGACAGATACTGGGTGCCCTGCTCTATCTCTACTATACAGAGGTGGTCTTACACTGAACATGGAGCTCACTGTCTTTGGGCTAGGCTCTCTGATCAGAAAGTTCCAGTTGATCCTTCTAGCTTCACCCTCTTCTCCTAGCACTGGGTCACAATGAGCCCAGCAACAGTCAGCATTCATATAGGTTCTGGGATGTCTTAACTCAGGTTCACACTCAGGCCCACATGCATGTGCAGCAAGAGCTTTTACCCATTACACCACATCTTCAGCCCAGGGAACCTCTTTTGAATATATTCCTGATGGTGATAATGGGATGGACCATGTGAGTCCGAGGTACACATTCCTAATCATTCCACTCTAGAAGAGAACATTGTTTCAAGGAAAATTGAACAGCTCTCAAACAATCAAAGCAGCAAGAAAGTAGATAAAGGCACAGTGGGAGGTCCTTAGATCTCAGCTTTAATAGCAAGATGCTAGAAGAAAGTCTGATGAATATTTAGAATTTTCTGAAGCAGCATTTCTTAGCTGTCTAGATGAGGTTTCTGGTTCACACATTAAGGTTCCTTAGCTTGATCCTTGCATATAAACATTAGGTTATGATCAGGAAGGACTTCTGGGTAATACCTCAAGTCAGCCTTATGCTAAAAATGATGGATAATTTCAATTCTCATTTAATAACTGAGAAAACTACACCTCTGGTAAGGATGCTTACATGATAGATTAGTAGTTCAGATTTTTCAGTTCCCTAGTTTCTTCTCTTTGAAATCCATGATGTAGCTAGTTTTCACAGTGCTGGAAAGTAACAGGCATGCTACTGGAAGGAAAAGACATCATGGATCCCAGTTCTCATCTATATGTGAACCTCCAAAACCTATAAGAAGGACTGGCCTCACAAGTTATGCACACTGCTGTTATAGTGGCACAGATGTTATGAGAATAACAACCACTTTATACTTGAATCTAACGGAATCTCATAAAGACCTATCCCATGAGATGAAACCAGTTTCTGGAACTGTTAACTGGGCCAAGAGCATGTGACTAGATAAGTCATAGGCCTCAGAGGAGAACTTATTACTATTATTCTCCCAAATAGACATAGTATTAAAGTGACTTCTAATGACTTATTGCTATACCCATAGATCAGTGCATCTCTCAACTTTTATCAGGGAAGCTTCTTCTTGCAGTAGATGGCAATTAGTACAAAGAGTCTCATCTGGTCAATGTTCAGAGGATAAAAGATTGTGCTCAGCCCAAAGTGGAAAACACATATCACACTCTTCCCATCAAAGCTCAGGGAAGAGGGGGTGGAAAGACTATAAGAACCAAAGATGGAGTTTCACTTCAAGAAAACAGTATTTCCAGGATACAGCAGGACAGTTGCACATATAAATGCACAGAGACTGTGACAATATGCACAATACCTGTACAAAAGCTTAGAGTGGAGAAGGCTAGGTTTATGTGCATACAGAGCAGGTTGCTGACGCATAAGAGAAAAAGAAAAGATATAGGCAGAGATAGACCATGCCCAAGCGGTGCCTCATACCTATTCCATGTTATCTTGCTTCCATGTGGCCTTGGACCTCTTAATGGGCTTAGCTAGTTGTTCTACCGAATGAATCAATAAGATGATGGTTAACTTAACACAGTATGCAGCACATAAGCCAGTACTGAAATAGCATGACCTTGCCTTCCTACCCATCCCATTTAATGCAGAGTTACGAATCCCTGTTTAGCCTCCCCCAGTTCCCCACAGGGACCCACACTAAGATCCTCTCACCTCCCTTGGTGAACAGGACATAAAACTCAACCATTTGTAAGTAGATGAAAGAGAAGCTCACACTCCCAAACCAATGAAAACACAGAAAGTCACTGTGTTTGTTCTTTGGAGCACAGGGTGAAGCTTGATCTTTAAATACAAGCTTTTTTTTTTTCACTTAGAAACATATCCAGATAGGATGAAAGCTGATATTTTTTAGCATGAAGGACTAGATCAAGCCTTAAACATGTGTACTGAAAAGAAAGAGAAATAAAAGGCTCTCAGGCACTGTGGGGACCTTTGGCACAAGATAAATATATACATTAATTTCAGCTCCTGTATGCTTTTTATTGAGGTGAGAAGCTGTAGGTAACAGTTCACAAGGCAAACACAGGAGCTTCCTGAGTTGAGTAATAATATCATGCTGTGAGCATGAAAGCCATTTGATTGTCCTCTGTAATGAGGAAAGAGGTCACACAGCCAGGAGTATCCCCCAGAGAGTCACTGAAAATAAGACATGGGAAAGATCATCAGGATGCTGGGGATTGTCTTAAGGTGAAATTGGGCAGAGCCATTTGTTCATTCTGCTAGGTGATTCTATTGACCACACTATGGGCATGATGCTCATGGATGTAGGTGAGAGACTTCTGTTCTGCAGATAGACAAGACCTCCAGATGAGTTGGCTTGGCTGGGTCCCCACACTCAACTGGTAATTCCTCTGATAGCACAGAGTAGGGAAGAAATGATTCCTTCTATGCTGAAATTACAAAACAAACAAAAAATAGAAACAAAAACAAAAACAAAAAGCTAGACATCTATAATTTGGCAGTTTTATAATCTGGTATGGAGTATCGGTTTTTACCTGTTGAGCAATGCAGACTTTGGCATTAGAGAAACTTAAGTCCAATTCTATTCTTGTTTTCTACTAATTCCCTGCACAGAACATATTGCTGCCAAGAAAGGCAAAACTTGCCCCCAAACAGTCTCTGTGAACAGGTATGAAGAAATAAGTAGCAGAATTGAAGAATTAAGAAAGCCTGTCACATATAAGGTGAAACACACATGATCTTGCAATTCTGTGTGGTGATGTGGAACATAGGGAGGTGATCTTCATCACAACTATGGCCAACATGTCTCCTGTGTATCCTTCTTTGTATCTAGCACAGCCAGCCAAGAGAAGCTTTGGAGGCTAGGAGAGAATTCTGATTATTAGTAAGATCTTGCTAGGAGAGGGAAAGATGGAAAATCTGCATTACCCATGGCCCCCCAAACGCCATCCTCCCTACCTCCTTCTCCTTTCTTTCTCTGTTCTCCAAGGGTCTTCTCAAAGTCATTGATTTCAGGAGGGGCTCTGCTTCAAATCAGTCTTTAAAGGTTGCTCCATCTATGTGGCTCTCAAAATGACCTCTCATCACTGTTTTTTTTTTTTTTTGCCATGATTAATTTTTTGTTCATGCATTTAACAGTTTATAATAATGCCACACTGCTTCTATATGTTCATTTTTGTATTACGCCTTTTATTTTTCCAGCATTAGTGATGTAAGATTGACAAATAAAAATTGACTGTACTTAAGAAATAGACATACTTTGATATATGGATACACTGTGAAATTATTGCCACAATCAAGCTAATTAACATATCCATCATTTCACATGGTTACTTGCTTTTTATAATGAGAACACTTGAGATTTACTCTCTTAGCAAACTTCAGGAGTATAATACATTAGCTATACACAAGCAGTACCAGCAGAAGACACAGAATTTTGCTGGCCCTTTAGACATCCTAGTGTCCTCTCTCTAATGACATGCCTCTGGTGGCTCAGTCCTAGGGGTGTTTTGTAGAATCAACCTCAGTCAACTCACTCCTCTGCTGCTTCTTTCCCATAATTTATGGCTGTTTTAATATTTTACTTCAAGCAAGTGTGCATTACTGACTTACTGAATAACATAATACTCATTATGCTTGGTAATATAACAATGAATAGGAACAATACTGTTGTCATTAGTGGCCACTCATGCTCCTTCTTATGTCTTATCCACCCAAATATAAACTCCACCATTTTCCCTCTCTGATTATTCCCCAGATGTAATATGATTTCAAAAAATAGTTAATGGATGCAGGAATGAATGATTGGAAATGCCAAGATTGCTCCGTGGATTGCTGTCTTTTTTGTTTATTTTATAAAAATCACATAAAATCTCAGCCCCCAAACACAGGCAATCTCTGAAACCTCCCTGCCTTTAGGTTCTGCAGAGGTGAGGAGGTCTCTTTCCTTATGAATTCTACCGTGATTAGTACCTGTTCGAGGCATATATGTGGGTGATACAAGCAGCCAATGGCATCTGATGCTGGTTAAGGACTGGGTCCCCTGCGAATCTTCCCATGTCTGCTGTAGAAATCATTGCTCAGTTGGACAGCACCTATGGCAACCCTCTCTTCTAGGGTCAGTCTGCACTAGGCTCAAGAGTGTAAGTGGGGAAATATTTCCAATAACCTTGACCATTTCAAACACTTTGCCTTACATCATATGAATTTTAGGATTTTCTACTTCTCCAGCATTATTTTCTTCATTAAAGGTGGGCAGTGGTGATGCACACCTTTAACCTCAGCACTTGGGAGGCAGGTAATGTCTGAGTTCGAGGTCAGCCTGGTCTACAGAGCAAGTTCCAGGATGGCCAGGGCTACACAGAGAAACCCTATCACAAAAAAACAAAACAAAACAACAACAAAAATGTGAACCTGGACTCCAGCAAAAATGGAGTCCTGTGAGATCTTCACAGATGGTTTCTAGGCAATTATTTTTGCATCATATTGCATTGCTTCCATTCAGTGTTTTGTGTTCCTTATGAAGCATGTGTGTGTGTGCAGTGCACATGGGTATGCAAATATGTGCAGAAGTCTGTGAGTCTGTGGATGCATTAGATGTACTTATGTGTGAAGAATAGAGGTCAACTGTGGATGTCATACTCAGGAGCTGCCTGCCTTGGTTTTATTATTATTACTTGTCATATGACTCTCCAATTAGGTTAGGCTGGCTGGCAATGAGTCCTAGGGATTCTTTTGTCTCCACCTCCCCAGAGCCAGCATTGCAAGTCTGCACCACCATGCCCAATTTTATTTATCATGCGTCCTGGGAATCAAATTCAGATCCTTATGCTTGCATAATGAGCATTTTATCAAGCCATCTCCTCACACTGAAAATTTATAAGCATCTAGAACCCCAAGATTACACCTTGTTGATCTTATATCTATAATTATTACCACAGTAGCCATCCAAATCCTCAAGTGTTCTAGGTATGTAAACAAAATAGCAATGTTGCACATCCTAGTCCTATGTGCCTGGAGAGAGAACACCAGTCTTGTTAAGTTTGTCATACGATAAAAATGGTTTTAAATTAATATTTTGAGAATCAGACACTAAACCTCCATGGATGATCCCTTTAAAGTATAAAACCAAAGTGTCAATGTTCCTAGTTGACCATCAGCCTCCTGTTGGTCATTTCTGTCTGTTTCCCTTTCTTCAACATCAATACTTGTTACAACAAGAAAACCAACCAGGAGAAGATCTATAGCTCAACAGGGTGGACTAAGCGGTACTTTCCACTTTAAGACAAAGAGTGAAAGCAAAGCATTCAATATTGACTCTCCATCGGCTCATCTGTTTCTAACGGGCCATCAGGGTGACAGATACAAAAACAGTCGGCCATGAACAACACCTCCTGCTGTCTGAGAAAGATGCCTCTGTGCATGTCTTTGTTCAGAAACAGACAGGAGTGTGAGATGAGCACATTTTTTTTCACAAGTTCAGTGCAACACAGCAGATCAAGAGCTTTCAAACAGGCTCAGCACACACTTGTGTTTACTTTGAAGGATAGAAAAAGGCCAAGTGCTTCATTAACTGTATGATGTGAGGATGCATTGAAAAGGCCTATGAAAGAAAGTGAAGGCACAAACTGTGTGGATCGAAACATGTTAACAAGATCATGGCAAAAATCAGAGAGATGATGTCAGGGCCAGAAACTGATGGCATGTGTTGTAACATGCTGGAAATCATTGGCTTCTATGCTCAGATATTGTAGATATCAACAAGGAGACAAAAAAAACAATGACCAGAGTTTTCTAAGGCTACATGGAAAGAAACATAGATTAGAACCCAGGAACCCAAATTAGTCCTGGCCCAATACTATGTCTGGTAGGCACAGTATTCATGAATACTAGGGAATTCTTTCAAGGACTGCTAGTTTGGACAGCCACCATCTGAGAATTGAATCCTATTCTCATTATTTTTCAGGCCATTTCTTTCCAAATTATCCTTCTTCCATGGATCTAAGTGGTGAAGATATTTTAGGTCATAGGTGAAATGGAATCAACTTTGTGTGTTCAATTCTGAAAGTAAATGGGAAGAGCAAGGGCTGAGGATCAGAACACCAACAGTGTGAAATACATCTGCACAGAGGGTCAAAAGCAGCCTTGGTTCTTTGAGGAGGTATGTGACTTTGTTGGAAAGGCTCAAAATCACATTGTATTTGGAGAGTTTATATAGTATTCATGACATGTCCACCTGAGTAATTGTACTTATATGTAATAAACAATTATGTTTAGTGACAATGTTTGCAGAGGGAATTAGCCTCTTCCTGGGTTTGTATTTTAATACCTGGTAAAAGGATCATGAGACAATTACACATAATTCTTTTTTTATTCTCATTTTTCCCTAAAGGTGAGCATTGTGATAAACTGAAAATCACAAATCCATGTTGTGGCTCTTACTCTGTTAATCAGTGAACTGTGAGTGAATGAGAAGTGAACTCATTACTCCCACTTCTCTCAGATTCTGTTTGTGAAACAGAGGTGATGACATTTCTTCTTCACTCATTCATGTCAGTCTGAACTTAACGGTTACATAAAATATCTAAGTGTAGACTTGAACTCTTAGCTGAGGAACCATTCACTCTTTTACATAGTCTCTAAGGTATAGTTTTATATATATAGGATGCTCGATACTTGTGGGACTTACAAACTAGTGAATGATCCAGGTACCACTTGAGATCTGGTCAGGATGTGAGAAGTCCCAGAGGGGAACGTGGTTGAGGAATTCTTCTGCAGGCTAGAAGAGGCTTCCTGAGAGGAGAGACATGTATGAAAACACTCAAAGCGTGAGTGGACGCAGTCAATTGAACAGAAGTTTGGGGGTCACAGGAGAAGGAACAGCCCCAGGTGTAAAGTGTTTGGTAAACACAGAAGCAAGATAGCATGCATTGGTCCAGAGAATGGAGGGATAGTTGGTGCAGTTGCGTTACAAATTTTAAAGTGAGAAACCACACAGAGATAGTCAGCTGCTACCTGTGCTCCTAAGCCATCTCAGTTTAGAATATAGAAATCTTGGAGTATTTTAAATACATATGCATTGTGTCTGTCTTTGGGAATCACATGTTAACTTATCTGAGAACTCAAAAGCTGAAGTTCCCTGTCAGAAGCAATGTGTCTGACAAATAGTCATCCAAGATCATTGATGGGTGATGTTGCTCTGTATGCTGTGAATGTGTTGCTCTGATTGGTTGATAAATAAAATGCTGGTTGGCCAGTAGCCAGGCAGGAAGTACAGGTGGGATAAACAGACAGGGAGAATTCTGGGAAGGCTGAGTGAGGAGGCACCAGCCTGCTGTCCAGGGAGCAGCATGTAATGACATACAGGTAAAGCCACGGAACACATGGCAACATTATAGATTAATAGAAATGGGCTGAGTTTAGAAAGCTAGTCAGTGGTAGGCCTGAGCTAATGGCTGAGCAGTTTTAATTAATAAAAGCCTCTGTGTGTTTACTTGGGTTGGAGTGGCTGCAGACTAGGTGGAACACAGGAACACTTCAGTTACAGATCATTATTTTTTCTACCCTAACAGGAGCACCTTCAGCTCTTTTTGTCCATGTTTTGATAGTTTTGTGAAAAGTTTCAAGTACTCCAATGCCTGTGGCATTAGTCTGCCTTCAATAGTAAACATCTGAGGATGTTGTGTTGGGGGGTGAAGGTGAAGTGTCAAAGCTGTTATTCATGAACTAAAAACATCTTTTTGGTAAAAAAAAAGTTTTATGGCCACCTTCAACTTTTTTCTTTGATTTCCAGTTGCTGTGCAGAATGCTAGAGGGACATCAGAGAGCACATTGCTCTGGCTCTTCATGGTGGCTGAGCACACCACATTGTCTTTCCCTCTGGTTCAGTTTAATACAGTCTTTAACCTGTGAGGATAATTCTACTGGAGTTGGAAAACACAGAAGATGAGTAAATAGTGTGGATAACAATTGCAGCTTTCTGAGTCTCAGTTCTTGGAGTTTTCACTAAGAAAATATGTGGGCCAATTTTCCCACTGAAGAATGACTGTATTCTTCCCAGAAGGTTCTATTCCATAGGCATTAAACACCAGGAAGTCCAATACTCTAGGCCCTTTCTGCTCTCTGTGTGTTTCTGTGTCTGTCTGTCTGCCTGCCTCCCTCTCTGTCTCTCTGTGTGTCTTTGTCTGCCTGCCTCTCCCTCACACTCCCTGTCTCTCTGTGTGTGTCTCTGTCTCTGTCTCTATCCTTCTGTCTGTCTCTGTCTCTCTCTTTCCTTCTGAGCAGGAATGACAGGGTTTTACCATTGACACCATTCAGGGTTTATGGGGAAAATGATGGCACATCTACCTCAGTCTGGTCTTTTGCTCCTCTCTTATCAGTGAGAGGTCCACTGGCTACCTTGTTCTCTTCCCTACAGTACATTTTACAGCATCTCTTGATCACTCCTGAGGTGATCCATGGGTCCATTCCTTCCTCCCTCTCCTCATTTTCTAGAGTGAATTTTTGCTATCCTTGCAGAGAACCTTCTTTTGTGTTCTCCAGGTACAGCTGCTTCTGCCATGTTCAGAGAAGCTACTCTAACACGAATCTTAAAAGGTCTTATTAATAAAAACAAACCTGGAATTAGATATTGGGGTGAACACTGAAGGATCAGAGAGACAGAACAAGCCACAGCTTCCTCACCTCGCCAGCTTCTCAGCTGATCTTGTTTCCTCAAACTGGAAGCCTCTGTGTCCTCATCCAAATGGATCTCAGCTGAACTCCTGCTAAAAGCCTAAAAGCTTAACCAGACTGGTTTCTTGTCCTTACACCTTATCCACCTTTCTGCTTCCTACAATCACTTCCTGGGATTAAAGGTATGCGTCACCATGCCTGGATGTTTCCAATGTGGCTTTGAACTCACAGAGATCCAGATGGATCTCTGCCTCAAGAATGCTAGGATTAAAGGTGTGTGTACCACCATTTTCTGGCCTCTGTGTCTATCTAGTGGCTGTTCTGTTCTCTGACCCCAGATAAGTTTATTAAGGTGCACAATACAATATCACCACAAGCTACTCTCACTGAGACCCATGACGGCTAGGGTTTGAGTATGAGTTACATGGCCCAAGAGGACCTTTACCTGGAACAAAAGCATTCTTCTCTTCTCTCATTTTTGTAAGAGATGCTTTTTATATCTTGGTCAGTTTAGATTTCAAGCTTCAAAAGATAATATTACTTGTGAGGACCCTTGGCCTCCTGAAAGCTGCTGAAAAATAAGCATCCCCTTGTTCGCCAGGGACTCCTCAGTAGGGCCACATTGGCTGAATCTCAATCCAAGCCAAGACTAATATCTGGGAAACCCAGAAATGGGACCTGTTACCCAGGCTGATCAGGCCCAATTGTGCATGGATATTTGGAGAGCTGAAAATTAACACAGGACTATGATCTCCTGACCTTTGGAAAGTGTAAATTTACCCAACCAAAGCCTTACAAATACGTCTCCACTCTCTACTGCTGGTGTTACAATTTGTAGATGTAACTTGGGAGTTCTCAGCTGAGCTGAGACAGGTTTCCCAGGCCTTGCAAAAGGCACCCCAGTGGTTTACAGCCTTCCAAGCTGGTGTATTGGGCATTGAGTGTTAGGAAGCTGTTTCAGACATCTGAGCTCTTTCTAGCTTGTTCTGAGGTGTGGGAATGGTAGGGTATGGTTTGGGCCCTAGTGGACAGAATTTGAATCATAGGAAATGTATCAATCACTCTCCCTGCTCCCAACATTACTATTGCAGAGTGAATGAAGAAACTTCCTTAGATAATGAAAAGGTGAAATTAAAAGGGAAAACAAGAAATCACAATTTTTAAAGCAATACATGTTCGATAATTAAAACGGGAATTGCCACTAGACTGTCTGCTGTGAGCACCGAGGTATCTACAGCAACATCTGGCCTGTGGATCTCTGTGACTCCAGCACTCTTTCCAGTAACCCTTGGCAATGTTTTCTAATGAAAATTGTCTAGGTTTGTACATGATCTGGACAATAGAGTAATACTCATAAGAAAAGTAAAACTACCGCTAATTCCAATGTATTTGTATAAAAATGCCTTCTATGTTGTGTTATGTTCTTGAACTTAATAAAGTATATTTTTAAATTTTGCATCTCAAAATGGTGGCAAATACAAGAGTTAAAGCCCACCCCAACTAGCATGAATTAGCCATTTGCTGTGTATAAGTATTTCAAAACATGTTATATATTCCCCATAGATATATATGAAGTTCTTATTTGTCATTAAAATGGCAAATGAGTAGGCCAGGGTTTTTGTTACTGTGACAAACGCTTGGCATAAACTCAAGAGAGATTGATTCTTGCTAATGGTTCCAGAGACGCCACTGCTTCTGGACTGTGGTGAGACAGAGAATCATGACCCCATGGGGACCAGAAGAAAACAGCAGGGGGACAGAGACAAGGTGACCAGCAGAAAGCACACCATAGTGACCTACTTCCTCCAACTGAGCCCCACCCCCTGGAGGTTGCCTCACCTTCCAAAGTAGAACTTCTGTGTGGAGACTAAGGAGTCTGTGCAGGAATGTTATACTCAACTCACAACTGAGGAGAATGCAAAGAAAAAGATTTTTCAAAGTTTGTGATCTAGGGTCAGGAGAGCTGTGCAAAGGAGGTTCCTCCAACGGAAAGAGTCGGAAGCTAATCAAAGGTTAGTCTTACCCACAGACAGCCAACTGCCAATGTTAGCCTGGAAGCTGCCTGGTCACTGCTTTCTCTTTCTGCCATGAGTGTGAGGTTCTGTCCTTGTATCTTAGATGTGTGTCATTTAGTTTTTAAGTCTTTGGAGAAAGGGACCATGTTGAGATCTTATGAGGGAACCATCATGAGATGGGTTCAATGCCACTTCTAGTTTATTTGGTTTGTTCTTTGTGGGGGTAGTAAGCTGTGGTGATCAGAAAGTCTACATTATATTGTAGTGTTCAGTACAAAGTTGTTCTCCCTAGATTCATAAGAGAAATGTTTCCTTATTGCGGGAAGCTGAGGAGGTTGTGAGTGAATGTGTGTTATTGACAAGGACCAATGCCTTAGACCCAGGGGAACTGGCAAAGCCTTCCTCTGGTTCCTGTGTGAATGTTGACAGAGTGCACAGAAAACATGGATCACAGCATTCTTTTCCAGGATGCTTACAGAGACCTCCTATGGAGTCTAGCTAATGCCTTCCCTGTGGTTACATAATAAACCCACTGAGGTTCTGGGGTGTTGCATAATAGATGTGCTCCACTCGATCCCAGGTTTTCTGTACTTGTGTCTGTCTTTTCTTCATCCCTTCTTTTTTGTTGTCAGGTTTCCTGGAACAAGCCTTGATGGACATAGAACTGTAGAGGATTGTCCTTGCTTAGCCACATGACATGCTTTGGTCAATGAAATTAGAGGAAGTACTGACATACTCCCCTGTGAAACAGGGGCTAAGAAGAGAGTCCCTGAAAGGGCCCCTGTCCCACCAGCTTTCTTGCTCGCCTGCTCTCCACCTTGCCAGTGTCTCATTTAAGAAAATCTCTGCCACCAAGGGTGGTGCCTACCTTTAATCCCAGCACTCGGGAGGCAGAGGCAGGCAGATCTCTGTGAGTTCGAGGCCAGCCTGGGCTACAGAGTGAGTTCCAGGAAAGGGGCAAAGCTATACAGAGAAACCCTGCCTCGAGGAAAAAGAAAGAAAGAAAGAAGGAAGGAAAGAAAGAAAGAAAGAAAGAAAGAAAGAAAGAAAGAAAAGAAAAGAAAAGAAAAGAAAAGAAAAAAAACTTCTTCTCTGATACTCCTGGGGTGAGGAAAGGGGCCAGGCCATCCTAAATGAACCCATCTCTTAGAATATAGCCATGCTTGAAATGATGGGGAAATAAACAGTAGCTGTTGTAAGTCACAGAAACATTGAGGTTTGGGGTTACATCATATCTTCAGCAAACTTCTGAAAATTCAGAGAAATTAGAGGGACCAGTGGGATGGCTCAGTGGATGGAGGTGTTGCCTGTATAAGTCTGACAACCTGAGTTTAGTCCCCAGAATATGTGACAGAAGGAATGGCAGATAGCTGCCCTTTGACCTGCACGTGTTCATCCTGCCATTTGTGTACCATACATACATACATCATACCTTTCCACACTACATAAATAAGATACAAACTTTAAAAGGTAGGAAGAAAAGATAGAAAAGTGAGCTGTAATCGGTCTTTGAAGGCTTCAGCAATGTGAAGAGTTACTTTTTTTATGTGTTTGAGCTAGGTACCACTTACTATTTTTAATATGGCCAACGTACAAAATATGAAATTACCCATTTTCATCATTTTTAAATATTCAGCTAAGCAGCATTAAATACATTCACCAAACTTTGTAAAGATTACCCCTGTCCACAGCATTTTTATCATTCCAAATGGAAATGCTACACCTAGTAAAAATCATTGAATTCTTTCTAAAAGAAAAAAGGGCCACTCACATACTTTTGAGTGGTTAACATTTTATATGTGTGCCAAGGTGGCTGATTAAAATATTTTCATTGATGTTCATTCTGCACTTCCCCTGACCCTGATTCAGACTGTGAAAAGAATTTATTTCTGAGATAAAAACACATTCTCAGCCCTTAATGTCAATCTTTGTCCTTTGTCAAGGTCTAAACTCACTGGAAAGCCTCCCTGGGGGAGCCAAGGGGAAAGTGAAGCTGCAGGGACCAGGAGAGGAGGCCAGGGAATAAACAGAGAGAAGAGAAGGAAAGGGAGTGACTGACTTGGGTCTGGGAGGGGATGGCTGCCTGGAGGATGGAGGAATGGTCTCTTTCCATGATAGCCAGCCCCATTCTCAAGTTTCTAGTGAGCATGCCAGCAGCTGATAGCCCACAGAACTGGAACTGCCAGGTAGCCATCAGACATGCAGGAGACATCAGTGGAGACAACACAGACCTCAGGGCAAGCAGGATGGCCTGAGGGTCAGAGGCTCTGCCCCTTTTTCTAAGCGTCACTTACAACTTAGAGTGGCAAATGACAAATTCCCCATCTAGCTGTGGACTCATTTATCTCAACTTACAGAGGTGGAGATGTATCAGGAACAGGGAGATGACTTACAAGCTGGGCATGGTCAGTGTATCTGTCATTTAAGTGCTGTAGAGAGCAGATACTTGAAGATCAGAGGACATCCTGTCATTAGTCTAGCCTCAGGTTCAGTGAGACCCTCTCCTAAGGGAACAAGATAAAGAGTGACAAAGTAGGGAGTAGGACATCTGGACACGGAATGTCCTTTCCTCTTCCTGTGCTCATACGTGAGCTCCCGCATGTGTATAACACACACACACACACACACACACACACACACACACACACACACACACATACACACACACACTCCTCAGTAAAGAAAAACAAAGGAAAGAAAGTAGTGCCATGTGCCTGAGTTTGTTAAGTGTTTAATACTTAGTCCTTGCATCCTTTTCTGAGGATGGTTTATGAACATCGTTTTTCATCAGGGCTAAAAGCAAACTGGAGAGTGTTGGGCAACTTCAGTAAGGCCATTCTTTCAGCGGCCAATGCAGTTGCTCATGTGACACTCCAGACTTCTCAGAACACAATCAGAAAGGTTCTTCAGAGCATACACGCCTACTTGAAATGTCTTTTAATTAAGACTGCTATCATAAGGACACAAGAAGCTACCCAGGTTGTTGTTGTTGTTGTTATTATTATTTTATTACTATTATTATTTTGACACATGGTCACAGATAGCCTAGGTTGGCCCTGGAACTTGCAATGTAGACAAGGATTGCCTTGAACTTTTGCTCCTTTGCTCCTCCTCTCTCTACACTCGGAATGTTGGGACTGCAGGCACACAGCACTCTACCCAGTTTATGTAGTACTGGTGGCTGAACTAAGGATTTCATGCATGTTAGAAAAAAACTCTACCAACCAAGCTACATTCTCAGTCAAGAAAATCGGAAATAGAAACTGACAAGCACACTGTCTACAACTTCATATGTTTTTCAATATCCATAGTCTTGCGGCCTAGGGAAGATGTATTCTTTATTTTAGGTTCTGTCTTCAATCAGCTTCAGCCAGTGATTTGCAAAAACAAAATGCACTGATTGAAAAAAGTTAAAGGAAAGCATATTAAAAGCAACACATTGTGATAGCAACAGCAGCTAAATAAACCCTAAAAGAAGTGGTAGGAAGGAAAGAATAAGAAGCTAAAATGGATGAAACTGTTGAAAAGTTGTAACATTGAAAAATACCCTGGGAGAGTCCAATCTTAGTAAGAAGACAAACACTGGGTAAATGTAATCAAGAAAATTAAAATATATATTAAGTACATACTAGATATCAGAAGAGTGACCCCACAAACAAAGCATTTAATGCCCTAAGAAACAAGATGTGTGGAAGTAGCCAAAATGGTACTGATAAATATCCCAAAGTGTGGCAGAAACTGGCTTTTTCACCATCCTCTTCACAGCTGGGTCCTTGAAGGTTGAGTCCTTCCTGCTCTATCCCACTGGCCATGACCAAACACCATACAAAAACAAACATCATGCTACCAGCATTTGAATGGATGTCACTAAATATGTCAGTGAGGTTTGTCTCAGCTCATTTAAACCTGAAAATGACTGAGGGAAATGGAAACATGGTTAAGAGAATCGCAAGGCTTGTGACTGGAGTCCACTATAAGAAGTGATTGGTATGGGAAGGTTTGAGAGTTATTTAAGATTTAAAGGAAGTGCAAATACATACATTATTGCACAGGATAAATAAATTTTATCTCACTTCAAATTATAAAGCTAATAGACTTTTTGAATCAAATATTGATATTTCTATCTATATCTACATCTACCTGTCATCTATCTATCTATCTATCTATCTATCTATCTATCTATCTATCTATCTATCTACCTATCGTCTGTCTTAGTTAGGGTTTCTATTGCTGTGATGAAACACCATGACCTAAGCAACTTAGGAAGAAAAGGATTTATTTGACTTACACTTTCATGCCATTGTTGATCACTGGAGGAATTCAGAACAGGAACATAAACAGGGCAGAAATCTGGGGGCAGGAGCTGATGTATATGCCATAAATGGGTGCTGCTTACTATGCATGATTTGCTCAGCCTGCTTTCTTACACACAAGTCCAGGAATAGCACCATCAACAGTGGGCTGAGCCCTTCCATGCCAATCACTAATTAAGAAAACACCCTACAGGCTTGCCTACACACAGCCTAGTCTGATCTTGTGGAAAATTTTTCTTATTTGAGGTTCCCTCCTCTCAGATGACTTTATCTTGTGTCAAGTTGACATAAAACTATCTAGCACAATATATGTGTTATAAATTTATGCCAAATGAAAGACACTTTGCTAAGTAAAACCTTCAGAATTTTACTGATGTGGGAGCCTAGTTTTCAACACAGATTCTGCTTTTCTCTGATTGTGGGATCTGAGATGCCTTCCTGAGGTGTGACTCAAGGCTGGTCTCCTTGCTTGCCTCTACTGTAGCAATTACACTTCTTTTGAGCCAAGTTTAGGTAGAAACCAGTGCAGTAAATGATCATTTTGATTTATTTAAAATAGGCACGATTTATTATTTCAAGGTTTATTCAACCACTCAGAAATCATAGGCTGTGGTCATATGTTGTATTGTTTTCATCCCTGTAAATAATAAACTATCTTTCTTTATTGTTAAGTAGCTTGTGGTCTGGTTGGCTGGGCATGTACTAGCCCACAGTTAATCACTTTGCTAGCTAGCTGGCAGATCTTCAAGTTCTTCTAGAAGACAAAAAGGAAAGAGCTCTTGTTCCTTTACTCTATTCATTTTCAAAATGATGTGGAAAGTGTTAAGTGGAACATGGACCTTCAAAGTGATACTGTTCCCATCTTTGAACAAAAGTGGAGATTTATACCAAATATTGTAGATATATTCAATAGGAACAACTGGTCCAGAAAGTAGGTCTCACAAATTCATTATTTTGTGATATTCACAAAAAGTTTCTAAATATTTTGAAGGCTCTGAGCCTCTTCAGAATATTGATGAAGTTCTTGGACCTTCTATCTATGAGTGGAAAGGAATGTACACAATTTACCTCATATAGCCATATAGATATTCAGGTATATGTGAAATATGCATTCAGTTCTGGGGACAGCCTTGAGCATCCTGATATATGTTCTTGGAGACCCTGGTCATCCATGATCCCTTTCTCTAAGCAATCGTGGATACAATTAATTGTACAATGTGTTCTTAAAACTAGAAATAAATTTTAGTTCTTAAGATACAGTAGTACAGTTTCAAAATGTCTAGTTATTTTGATGCTGGAATGACTTAGGAGAAATGGTTTTAAATAGTTTTCACATGACAGTCGTCTCATCTTCTGAATGGGAAATGTCTTCTTGTTTCCAATGAGATGAAAAAAGTGTTCTTACTGTTTCCTAAAATCATTATATCCCAGGACTGTCTCCCATAACCTGTCATTTGAAGTCTCTTTGATCTATGTGATCATTTAAATACTTCTAGAATAACAATATTCTGTTTAGTGATTAAAGTTTCTTTCTGAATACATGAAATAAGTCTATATTTCATTTTCCAATATATTGAAGGAACTCGGTTCTCTTTTCCCTTTTGATCGAATCAACTGAATTCTCAAAGAGAGCTGAGCAATTTATTGTTCCCATATAATTCTATCTCTCTCTGCAGAGATGGTGTGGCAATTATCCTGATTGGAGATGTGCCAAGAGTGTACTTACATTGCACTTTAGTGATAGTTTGGAATGAGAGTTTTATTTTGTAGAATGCATAACAGCATCACAAAATTATTTACTTCTTTCAAACTTTTTCTAGTATTCTACACCCGTGAGATTGAGTGACTCTCCCCCTCCACCTATCTGGGTTGAGACAGACTCTGGTATATCTGCCTGTAGTCAATGGTGCTGGAGCCACTGCCCTGCAGACAAACTGGAACCTCAAGGCTCATGACTGTGGAGTATAGAGCTCAGCATTTGGAATTCACTGAAGGGCAGGCACCACCTCTAAGGAAGGCTGTGTCAAACAGGCAGAGAATAAAAGGTTCCCCTGGCTGCAGCACATAGACTGGCCATGCTGAAGGAGAGGTGGGGTTCTTGGATTCTGTGAATAAATGGAGCAGACAGAACACATGAGCTGAGAAGCTTCATTGACTGATGGTAAACTCAACAGAACTTTCTGTCTTGAACTATTTGAATTTAACAGCAGTTGCAAGTGTGTGCCTTGAATCAAGAAAGCTTGAGAAGAGGGGGAGCAGGAAGGAGGGAGCAGAGGAAAGAGGAGGGGAAATTGAATGTTTCCCAGTGAGAAATCCCCAAAGAGGAGAGATTGAATTTGAGGAGGAAGAGGTGTTGGTGCCCCAAATCATTTTAGGAATTTAAAAATAATTACTTTTTGGTTTTCTAGAGACTGTGCAGCCCAATTTGTTGACAGTGGCTGTGGAATACTGTGGGTGGATTTTTGCATGTATTTAATGTGCGTTACATGTGTTCTTCCTTCTGGATGTATTGTTCCATCCATTCTTTAGAAGGAGTTGTTTCAAGATCAGCAGCAGAATTGTCAAAACTGTCTTGTTGCTGGTTCTGTCTTTGAACAGAAACAAAAACACTGGCCCTTTATTTGACCTGGGAGTGTGAAGCTCCTGGGTAATGACAAATTGAAGTTTACTCCCTGTTCCAAGTCCCAGGAGCTTAGGTCCAGGGTCACCTTGATCTTAAGACAGTCTTTCAGCTGCAAGTGTTTGTGGTTAAGTCTCAGTTTCTACTTCCAGCCCTTTCTTCTTGCTTCCCTCACCCTTCACTGGATACTCACAGTCTCCTGTGGTATACAGAACACCCCATGGGAGAGCCAAGCAGCCCCTGCTCCTGGTGGAGCAGTGAATTGGGGGTATTTGACCCATTCCAATGGTGACTTAAGAATCTGGCCCACTTGCATGCTACAGTCTGCATGGCACATTGCAAGTATGTCCTAAGCCTCCCCTCCTCTCCAAGACATCTACTGCTCCTAGTGTGAACTTCAAGTCCTTCAGGTTTAGGGCCTTCTTATTTGAGTGAGTCTAGGTACCACAGAGTGCTTTGGAGAGTGGAAGGGATTGCTTTGCCGAAGTCCTTGAAATGCATGAGTTGACTCTGTTCATCTACTAGAGATTTCTGATTCCCAATGTCAGAAACCACTGCCCCTTTGTTTGCCCTTTCCGCCATCATAGTGAGTTTGAACAGTATGTGAACAGTGTCTGTGAAAAACAGACACTGAGTCTTGCCTCCAATCACAGTAGGTAGCTGATCCTCTGGCCAGTCATGGTTTCTTCCTAAAGCTGTAGTAAAATAAAACAGACCAGTTGAATTTGTTTATGTTTAAATGTATGTACTTCTTACTGGGGAGGTGGCTTAGTGGTAGAGCACTTGCTAAACATACATAAGTCCTTGGGTTCAATCCACACACATTGGCCCCCCCTTCCTACAAACCAAAAAAATAAGATAAAATCGCATATTCTTAATAATAATCTATATAATCAATATTCAAAACTGTCTGGAAGATGGCTACATGGAGCATAATACAGCAGACATGGGCATCTAGTGATCCTCTTCACCTATCAAATTAAATGCTGAATCTTTTATGAAGAGATTTCTATGTAATCACCCAGTGACCCTTGAAGTGGATAGATTGTTGTACTCTCCACAAAAGAGAGAGCTGAGGTTTGAGAAGGGAATCCTATAAAATTCGGGTTTCTTCCATGTGGCACCAAATGTAGGCAATAATATGATACAAGCATGGAAAACCCCAGGGATTATCAGTTTGGCCTCACACAAAGAAAGCTTTCAATTGCTAGAGCTGCTTGGGAAAGTAATAAGCTCCCTGCCCCGGGAAATAATTTGTAATCCAAAGCTAGAATATTATTTGAAGGAGCATTATAGAGCAGTTCAAGGACAAGAATGTTAAATGTTTGAAAGAATCTCCTCTAATCCCAGAGTTGCCTCATTGCTCTACATCATTATGCATGTTTCCATATGCTCGGATCTGTCAACCTAACCACTGCTGTGTGTGGAGGCTCTGTTTGGTTCACTCACTCACTGCCATGTATCAGGCTCTCTGTCTGGGGCAGTTTCACTGGAACACAGGACATTTAGTTGGTTTTTATTGTTGTTGTTGTTTTTTCTTTCAAAAGAAAACCTGAGTTTTGTTTAGAAATAAAAAAAAAATTGTTCCAAAGTAAAAGTCTTTGAGACTCCAGTACAAACTAGAAGCTTTTAAAGAAGCTGCCTTGAAGTTCCCTTTGCCGTTCATCATTTTTGCTTTGATAATTTCTTTTCTATTACTCTCTCTCTCTCTCTCTCTCTCTCTCTCTCTCTCTCTCTCTCTCTCTCTCTCTTTCTCCTCTGTCTGACTCTATCTATCTATCTATCAATCATCTACTTATCTTACAGAAGATATTATGCCTACCATCCCTGCCTTTGACAAGAGGCACGCTTAGAAGGTGCTTTTAAGAGTCTATGGGAATATTTCTCAAGCCCAGACAGAAGAATGGCTAGAGGCCAAATGCTCATTTGAGGGGTTCTTCCCTCCTCATTTTTCCTGGCTGGCCCATTGCCATCCCCTGCAAAGGAAGAACCTTATTAACAAGCACACTAATGCATGACTGACCACATTCAAGAAACCCCTGCACTGCCCAGCCCTGAAGAACAGCCAGGAAGTACCCCTGTATTTCACAGAACATGATGATCACTGTGTTCTTCCTGAAAAGAAGTGGATTTCTCAATGGTTCTGTTTATTTCACAACCTTGAATCCATTTCAGTGAGTAAGAAAGGTCTCCTGCATAGTGGCTTTGCTTCAGACAACCCTGTCCTACAGTAGATATAGTTTTTCAGTGTATCCTTTTCACACTGCTGACTCCCTCCCAATGACTCAAGCTCTTAGTGTAGAGTACCCAGCTCCTGCTTAGCCATTTCTGAACTGGCTTCCTTCTTTCCCCAGTTGAAGAAGTGATAATAGGCAATGTTGGCACAGCTCAGACCACCCATCACCACTGCGACAATACTTAGGATATGCCTCAGTATACTTTTATGCTTCTGTAACACAGTACCTGGGACAGGGTAATTTTTGAAGAATGGAAATGTTTTCTTCAGAGCTTTGAGGCAGAAAATTCTGGTGAAGGTGGCAGTAGAGTTAAAATCTGGGAGAACCAATCTTTCCTCCAAGATGGCATCTTGAAAACAGCCTCCTTCAGAAGGAAGGGACATTGTGTTCTTATGTGGCAGAAGATCAGAAGACAGCAAAGACACCACAAAAAGCTCTATTAATCGGTTTACAAGGGCAGACCCATCAAGGCCTGAAATGCTTCTTGTAGCCTCACTTTGAATGTGTTGTCTTGGGTATGAAATTTTTCACACACAGATTCGGAAAGTGGAGGAGCAATGCAAACCAGCAGCGTGTTTGTAGTCGTTGACACTTGCTCTAGGGCCCCGTGAATAGGTCCGTTAGCCCACTTAGAAGAGAAACTTAAGATTGGTGTGGATCGAGGGCTTTTCAAGGCTTTGTATAATGATTGAAAGTCAGCTTTTTATCTGACTATGCTAGATTCCAAATTGTTCTGTGCTGCACTGTCTCCTGCGAGCTGACCTGTGACAGTGCAGCACAGCATGTTAAGACAGCTGCCTCCTGTGTTTCCTTTCTTTTTACATTTATTTAGCCCCTTTTTGAGAACATCACACACAGACACTCCTACCTTCGCCCCACCCCTCAAATTCATGGTCTCTTCTTTAGTAATGTGCATCTGTACGTACAACCTTCTGAGTCCATTTAGCATTGTTAATGTGTACACACATTCAGGGCTGACCACCTAGGATTGGACAACCCATATGGGAACTTGTCCATGGTGGAACCTAATTCTCCCTCTCCCAGTAGTCATTGCCCACCTGTAGCTCTTCATCTAGAGGTGGAGCCTTGTGCAATTCCTCACATCATCTTTGGCATATCAACTGGTATTGTCATTTTGCGGGACTTGTGCCTGCAACCTATCATATTGTTGGGATTTCATGGGTGCATTTTACCCTTTGTAGTAGTGCTTACATGTAGGGCACTGCCCTTATATGCAGTTCTGTGCAGATGCAATCCAATCCCTAATTATGTGTGCACGACATGGCATTTATGTGGCATCTAGCACTGCTGTGGAAATGATGGTTTCTTTTCAAACAAGAGAAAAAAAAATCTCTGCTGAAAACATACCTGTCAAAATACCTCGTATGCTTAAACATGAGGCCCTATACGTGCACTTTCCTCAACGGCTCTGAATAAGAATTCCCAGGATTATGAGTGTTCACTACCCTGGCTTCTGCTCAGTATTGCCTGCAGCTATGGAGAGCAGAACTAACACACTGCACTTTAAATGGCATCAAAGCAATGCTATTTTGATATTACCATTGTCCTACTTTCCTTTCTGTGGCTGTGACAAAAAAAAATACTGACAAAAATTAACTCAGGAGACAGTGTATTTTTTTAGCTCTCAATTCTAGGTATCCCTCAAAGCAAGGGAGTCAAGGAGGCAGGAAGTTAGAATAGCTGCTCACATCACATCCAGTCAAGACCAAAGAGAAATGGATGTATGTGTGCTCAGTTGGTTGCTTGGTTGTTTTCAGCTTGATAGATCCACTCAAAGAATAATTCACAACCACTTCTTTAGGGAATGGTGTTAGCCACAATGGCATGGGTCTTCCCACGTTGATTGATTTGACTGAAGCAATCCCTCACAGACATGCCAACAGGCAAATCCAATGTAGACAAGGCCTCAGGAAGGCACTCTTTTCAGATGACTCTAGGTCAGTGGTTCTCAACCTGGGGTTTGTGAGCCCTTTGAAGGTTCACCTAAAACTACCAGAAAACACAAATATTTATATTACATAGATATTTATGTTATGATTAATAACAGTAAAAAATTTACAGGTATGAAATAGAATAGAAAACAATTTTATGGTTGGGGGTTACCAGGACATGAGGGACTGCATTAAAGGGTCACAGCCTTAGGAAGATTGAGAACCACTGCTCTAGGTTGTATCAAGTTGATAATTAAAGCTAACTATCACATTCATTACTGCTACAAGTTCTTATGTCTTATTTATTTATTTAGAGTAATACTACATTCATAGAAAATGTAAGATAAACAAACATCCCAGGAATTAATAAGTAAAAGTATAATACATTAGAAGCTCACACTAAATATTAATAAGATATGTGACTTGCCTTAGTAGACATAGAAATTAAACAGCCTAGGAACAAAGACTTTTATTCTACCCATCTCTCCTCTAGCTTACTTAGCCTTCTTGAGACTGCTGAAGTTCTGCTCTCCTTCTTCATATACACTTACTATCTAGAAGCCCTGAGGTTTCTGTCCTGTCATAGGATCTAGGGAGTAAGGTATGTTCAGATAAGGTTTCCCCACCTACTCAAAAGCACGATGTGAGCTTTGATGAGCTCAGTGTATGCTTCTGTTCTTGAAAATTTCCATGGTGAATCACTGTTATTGAAAGAAAGTATATTGTCTTCCAATGGTTCCTCTGGGCTTGTAAGAGTAGGTATATTGTCATAGGAAGTTTACTTGCATTAGCACCATGTGTGCTGATTTATTTCTCTGATGACTTTTTAATGTGTTAAACTCAGTTACATTCCCCAACTATTTATACAATACTTATCTGGGTATTGATGTAACTTTCAACTTGACATAGTCTAGAGTCATCTGAGATAGGAGTCTTAACTGACAGATTGCCTAGTTCAGATTGGCCTGTGGACATTGCTGTGGGGGATTGTCTTCATTGTTGATTGCTATAAGAAGGACGAGCCCGCTTTGGGTGGCACAGTTCTCTAGGTAGGTTGCCCTGGGTTATATGAGAAAGCCTACTAACCATAAGCCTGCACTAGCTGTCAAGTAACATTCTCCATGGTTCTTGCTGTACTTCTTGGTTGAAAGTTAGTTCCCTGGCTGGAGGTAACGCTTTGTGGAAGAGCAGTTTTCCTGCCTTCAAGTTAATGCTTGAACTTACGCCCCACATTCCCTTAATTGCGACTATACCTGGAGGTGTAAGCACAATAAATCCTTTCCTCCCATTTTTTGCTTTTGGTCACAGTATTGGTCTCCACAACAGAATGAACCTAGAATATAGGCATTTATCACTTAATTCAAGTTGATCAAAAGAAAGATTATTACGAGTGGGCCTGGACTTAATGGGTCATATTCTTTATATGGTTTGTGTTTGAAGAATTCTACCTTGTTATCATTTCCCCTGTTAGTTTTTCTTTTCCTGAATTCTGACTGGTGCAATTATTTAATATATAGAGAAAAGATAGTTAACCTCTTATGTTTCTTGCTTATGAGAAAGGCATTTGTAAGGATGAGTGAAGCTTATGGGCTTCTTAGTCAAGAGAAGTTAAAATCACAAAAGCTTAGGGTTAGAAATTCAGGGCAAAGCAAACATATTGCTTAATTTTTTTCTGCTGCTCAATGAGACATGTATATTTTTCTTAAGAAAGACAATGACCTTATACATTTCATTGAAAAAATATTTTCTTCTGATGATTAACAACAAAAATTACTTGCTTTGTATCCTCCTTCCTCCCTTCCTTCCCCTTGTCCCTCCCATCCATTTTTCCTCCCCTCCTTCCCCCTTTTCTCTCTCTTTTCTGGAGAAGAATGCATAGCAAATGCACTGGAGGATTTCTCCTAGAACATATAGACTGTATTCAACTTTGATGCAGGTAGCTTATATTTATTTTTCCTCTGAGAAAATCATTTCAGACTTTTTGATAAAGAAGATACAGCAAAACCAAGAAGAGCAGAACAAGGAACAGTAGGCTTGACTCTTGAACAAAGGCTATTCCCTGTGTGGCATCTGCCTCACTATTCAAACGTTGACTGAGCTGAGTTGTAGCTCCCAGAACCTCATAACCAGACAATTTCAAAACACTTAAGATATCAGTATAGTGAAATTATTAATTAGGCAAATTCAGCCTTAGTTGTTATGTAAAATTTTATTTGCAAAATGCATTTTGAAAGCTAAGCAAACCAAAGTTTAAAATTGCATGATGCATGATGTGATGGCATAAGCATCAGTTTTAGATTTAGAGATGTGGGGGCCTGATGTCCAGAAGTCTTGCCTCCTAATGAATGATTGTAGTGATCTCCTTTAGCTTTAGAATGATGAAGGGACAAATCTCCACTCCTTGCTTCTTAGTAGTACTAACTTTTTTTAAAAGCACAAAGCAATTTAAAAATGACATTAAAGTTTTAAATAAAATTATGTAATTGGAGTCTATAAAATTTTAGCAACTCATGTGTTCATGCATTTGCTCATAAAACTGTTCCTTTATGCACAAATAGAACAGCCAGAGGAAAGAAGTGTTATGATTCTGGCATGTGCCATGAATGCACAAGGAAGCTATTCAGGAATGAGAAATATTGACATCACCATAAAGGAGGTAAGGAGGTGGTCAGATGTGAGATGTGCTTTGCACACATAGAATGATGTCTAGAAGTGGAATTTTATAATGTATCCTCATAAGTCTATTGATTACCAAAATGATAACTATAACCACATCAGTTCCAACCAACACAAATATGAGGGAAGTCCTACAGGTTGGGGACTAGGTGTTGGAAACATAATCCAAGGTCTGGGACTACAGTTTAGTGGAAGAATGCCTGGAACATGTATGGCCATATAGTTAACCTCCCACTACCACAACTCCCACACAAAAGAACAAAAAGAAATAAAAACAAATAAAAAACCAGACCAAACAAAAAATCCTGAGCTTGTGGAGGACAATTCAGATTAAAACCATAACATTCTGCCTTTGACCGACAAGGACTCATGACCATCTCATGCAACAAAATGTAATTAGTCCAACATTGAGAATCATTATAGTCTCAAGAGTCCCAACAATGTCCAGAATATCCAAAGTGTCTTTGGCTGCTCAGGGTAACTGCTAAGCTGTAAACCTCTGTACAATCAAAATGGCTACATACTCTTAATATACAATGGCATAGAGTAACATCCGAGTTGAAAAGGAAGGTATAGAAGAATACCAAGGAAAGACTGAACCAAGGCAACACTATGAAGTTCAGTAGAGAAAATGTTAAATCCCATAACTCCAAGTCTGGGAACGGGGGTATTTGATGTCATGGCATAAAGTCCAGTGAGTTTCAGAAGGCCCGTCCCTCAATCTCTCTCTTGAGTCAGCTCTTCTGGTGACTCCAGCTTTCTTCAGCAGCCTCACACACCTGGTGTTGTGGTTGGAATATGAAATGCCCCTCAAAGGATCATGTATGTGATCACTTGGTCCTTTACTGATGGCTCTAGGAAGGCAATGAAACCTTCAGAAATAGAACCTTGTTGGGTGAAATAGATAAGTGTATAAGACCTTGAGGTTTTATAGCCTGGATCCACTTCCTGTTCTCTCTCTGCTTCCTGACTGATGAGACAACATGACCAGCACCCTTCTATTCCTGCCTCCATTCCTTGCCTGTCATGGTAGGATGTATCCCTTTTAACTTGGAGCTAAAATAAACCCCTCATTCCTCAAAATTTTTTTTGCCATGCATTTTGTAACAAGGAGGAAAGTGATACAGAAAGTTGGTAACAAGAAATAGGGTTGTTGTGCTAAACCTGAACATCTACTTGATACGTGTTTAGAGCCTGATTTTTAGAGATGGATATAGAAGGTCTTGGAGTTGTAAGCTAAATAAGCTGGGGGATGCTGTAAACAAGTGATTCTGGTGGGAGTTCAGAAGGCCTGTAGCTCAAATTCTAAACTGGTCTTGTAATAAAAAATCCCAGTGCCAGATATTGGGGTAAATGCTAAAAGATCGGAGAGACAAAGGAACAAGCCACAGACACCACCTCTTACCTCACCAACTTCTTAGCCCGAAAAAGCCTCAGCCTGAATGAGCTTCCTCAGCTAAAAAAGCTTCAGCCAAAAAAGCCTCTAGCTGAAAGGGAGGCTTCTGCCGAAGAGCCTTTAGTTCCTGTCTCCTCACACCTTATATACCTTCCTCCACCCAGCTGTCACTTCCTGGGATTAAAGGCCTGTGTGCTTCCCAGTAGTGGGATTAAAGGCATGTGCCACCACTGCCTGGCTCTATTTTTTCTCCTAGACTGAGTCAATCTCATGTAGTCCAGGGTGGCTTTGAACTCACAGCGATCCAGACAGATCTCTGCCTCCTGAGTGCTAGGATTAAAGATGTGGCAAAACCCTGAGGAGAGGGCACAGAGAAAGCCAAAACCCACCAGTAGAGGAAAGAAGCAAAATATCCAGCTGTCTGCATGGGAGAAATGTGTGGAAGTGGCTAACTCCTGCAGTTTTTGGGGCCTCCAAACCTATGGAGTCTGCTGCAGAGAGGCTGCAACAAAACCTTAGGCAGCAGAATAGGGACTCCCGCCCATGTGGGGTGGAGATTCCTGCCTCATGTAGCTCCAGTCTGAGCCTGTGGCTATTTCATGAATTCGTGTCCAATGTTGGGCACCTGATGTAACATGAATTGCTAAATGGTCTTATTATAAAAAAATTAATCTAGCGGCTTGTTCTGTCCTCTGATCTTCAGGTAAATTTTATTAGGCTACACAATATAAGACCACAAAGGCTAGAACGCAGAACTGTAAATAGCAAAAACTCTGCTCATGAGTTTCAGATGTGAACAAGGACTCTACCGGAAGTTTTTGCTAAAGTCTGTTTATGGAGGATATTTCACATTCAAATTATTAATGGTCATCTAACTGTCTGTTGAGAAAACTGAAGTCACTTAGCACATAGCTAGCTCTTGAAAGTCCCAGTAATTGATTTTTTTCCACCACGCTACAGCAGAAAGGGTAAGAGAACGTATATCTTCCAAGGGGAGTCCAGTCTGGGCTCTTTGCAGGCAGAGATCAGTTTACCAACAATAGCCCCTCCTGTTCATCTGACTGCTTCAGATGTTTCTTTCACCCATGACATCTAAAACAACAGGGTAGGTCTCACGTTAAGTGTTCTTCCTGTATACAGCTTGCTCTAGCCTGGGTTTTGTTGTTAGCATAAACACAGTGACTAAAAGCAACTTAAAGAGGACAGGGTTTGTTCAGCTTGCACTCCCAGGTCATACTCCATCAGTGAAAGAAGTCAGGGCAGACACTAAAGCAAAAACAATGAGGGCACTTGGCTTATTGCTCGTGGTCTGCTAGCTTTTGTACGTAGTCCACCAGGCCCACCTGCCCAGGGGTGTCACTGCCTACAGCAGGCTGAACCCTCATGCTTTAATTAGCAATCAAGACAATGTTCCACAGATATGCCCACAGGCTAATGTGATCAAGGTTATTTTTCAGATGAGGTTCTCTCTTCTCATGTCACTCTAAGTTACATTATGTTGGTACTAAAAAGTAATCCTGACACTGTTTGATTACTTTTCTTTGATGTATAAAGTACCCTGGACAATGAAATAAATATTTTAGAGGTATAAGTATTTATTTTTGGCCTATATATTCTGGCTTATCCGAAAAGATCCAGTCCATAGTGATCGGGGAGAAACAGCAGCAGGCAGGAAAGGTATAGTGACAGAACAGGAGACTGGCTGGTCACATTGCATGCCTAGTCAGGAAGCACACAGTGAATAGGAAGTGGATCTAGCTTGCAAATCCTCAAGGCCCTTTCCCAGAGACCTGGTGACCCACTTCCTCACATAAGGCTCTACTTTCTAAAGAGGCCATGACCTTCTCCAAACACCACCAACTGGGGACCAATTGTTCACACACATGGGCCTATGAGACACATTTCACATTCAAGCATAACACACACAGACACAAAGGATGCAGCAAAACTTTTAGAATTGATAGGTATGTTTATTACCTTGATGGAGGCAGTGATAACATAAATCTGATATAACATAAATTTGATCTGCATTCATCAAATTGGTACACTTCGTTAGTACACAAATTGTATACATTAAATAGGTACACTTTTATATACCAATTTGACTTTCTAATGCTGGGAAATATCAGAGCAATAATATCCTGGTTACTACACACATAACCACAAGTGAATATTTTAGACCTTGAAATGAGTCCTTAGAACAGAGAGACTCTGCTGATGGTGGGAGGTTCAAATGGGCACAGATTGATGTCAGAATGTACTGTAATCTCTGACTGACTGCCAACCTGAATGTGGACTTTGAAGCAGCTGGAACAACTGTAACATTTGTAAGTGTGTTCACATGACAAGGAAATTATCCCACAGAAGTCCGTGAAGATCACACCATCTGCTTAGGGTTAAACTTCAAGTAGAATTTGTCTCATAAACAATTTGCGCATGTTTAGACCTAACTCCCTTATGTATACCATAACTATGGAAGAAGTATGATTATTTTCATTTTAAAAATTAAGAAACCATGACTAAAAATGGTAGTTTTCCACTAGGTTCAGATCCATGCCCCCGTAAATCCAGCTGTCTAGAAAGTAGAAGGGGCAGGTTGGAATAAGAAACAAATATAATCTTCAAGATGTTATACAAAAATGGAGGGGTTCCGGATTCAAGAAGCCATTCCTGAACAACCCATAATTTCAGCCCTGTATGTCCAGCTATTTCCCTCATACATATGATCTTGTCATTATTTTAGCTATGTTTAACACTTTCAGTTATTCTTTGTTCTTCAGGGTGAGCACTGAGAATCATTTCCTTTGACCTGCATTGACTATACTCATCATGGTCTCACACTCTGTTCACCAGGATTCAGTTATCTTGAGGCCCCTAGGTTACTATCAAATGCCTCTCCATGTAGCTGATCAATGACCTTGGTATCTGCAATTGATTTTTTTTTATTGTAACACAATAATTAAATCTCAGACCCTCTGTCTACTTT
The DNA here is from genome assembly GCF_949786415.1 of Peromyscus eremicus. NCBI lineage: Eukaryota > Metazoa > Chordata > Mammalia > Rodentia > Cricetidae > Peromyscus > Peromyscus eremicus. The sequence continues at coordinate 33,847,747 of NC_081426.1, forward strand.
AGTTAGGACAGGCAAAATTTTGCTGCAAAGAAACAACCACACTCTCTTGAATATTTCATTAGCAAGTGCTTTAATTCTTACTTACCTGTATATTATTGAGGAGAAGATTATGGATTTGGTTCCTATGTATTACAGTTTGGATAGTCTGTGTGCTCCTACAGCTTTCATGGGTAAAAGCTTGGTCCTAGCTAGTAGAATCAACTATTGAGAAGCCATTATATTAACACATTTATGGATTCATAACTTGAATGCATTGTTAGATGATAAACATGAGGAATGTGTTTTTAAGGGTGAGTCTGGTCCTTAGATGTGTCCTCTTGGTTGGTGTCAGTTTTCCAACCACCATGAGATGAGCAGCTGGGTCCCTCCACACACTTCTACTATGATAGTCTGTTTTCCCACAGGCCTAAAAACAATGAGCTTTGCAGACTCTTAACAATAGTCTTTGAAACCATGAGCCAACATTAATCCTTCCTACCTTTTAGAAGCATTTTTGATATATATGAGTCACTTGTCTGCATATATGTATCTATACCACATGTGTCCTGGTACTCATGGAGGACAGACAAAGACATCCAGATCCCCTGGAACTAGAGTCATAGATGGTTGTGAGTCACCATGTGGGCTCGGGAAATCTAACTCAGTTCCTCTGCAAGAGTAACAAGTGCTATAAGCCACCGATTCATTAATTCTACCCTATCTCCCCTTCCTACTTTTAATTGTTTCTGTCAGGTATTTGTGACAGAGATAAAACTAATATTCCGAGTCATGTAGTATGTTTGGACAATAGGCTTTCTTCAGCTTATCTGAGAGACTAGACCTTGGAGTGAGGAAGCCAAATAAGGCAAACCCCCAGTAAGATATATAATAAGCGACAGTGAAGGATTAAAATTATCTTTTGAAAGCAGAATTAGACACAGGGCATCTTTCTGATACTGTTGTAATTAGACTCTATGGGATAAATTCCACACAAGTCAGTGAACTGCTTAAGAAGGGAAAATAGGAGATGCTGGAGTAGATGATCTGTGATGGGCTTTTTAAAAGGCGATTTGTTTTACGTGTACATGTGACTGCCTGCATATATGTATGTACACCACATGCATGCTGGTTTCAGAGAAAGCCAGAAGAAGGCATTAGATCTCCTAGAGTTGGAGATATAGGTGGTTGTAAACTGACATGTGGGTACTGAGAATTGAACCTGGGTCCTCTGGAAGACTAGCAAGTGCTATTAACCACTGAGCCTCCTCTCCAGGCCCTGCGGTGTTTTGAAACTTCACTTGGTTAATAGAACTCTTCTGTGCTAATATCTACCCAGTAGGGTACCACTGTGGCTTCAAAGTCACCCTCCCTAGAGAACAATTTCTGAATCTTTTCGGCGTTTGCATTCTTCCTTATATGATTTGTGAGCTCAGGCATGGGAAAGGAAACTGCAATAAGCCTTGAGCTTATTTATTTTCAATTAGAATCTCATTCCATTCTCTTGGTAGTCATTTACACAGTCTTTTTTTTCTTATCTTTTTCTGTGTTGAACTGAACACAAGTTCATGGAAATCAGAGGCACCAACTGGAGTTTTGAGCCTTAGTCAATCTGATTCTCCATGGTACAATCTCTGTTCCTCTTACCACACTGTGTCCCATTCTCAGAATTATGAAATAAAACTGGGTTACTAGCCAATTATGTTCAGAGCCCCTGGATGGACTGTAAGAGGACAGCAGGGACCATTCTGCACGTCTTTGTACTGACTGGGTTGTGGACATGACTGGCAAGGCAAGGGAATGAAAAGAGAAGACAGACAGATGGACACACAAAAAATCTAGGATGGGTAGACAGGCCTCTCTACTAAAGAAACTATAGTACCCTAGAAGATCATCGTGTATGTTATATACAGGTGAACAGAGAGGCAAGTTATGGCATAGAATTGAACAAGGAGGCAAGGTTTATGACATAGCTGGATCAAGGAGGTAGGTTTAGCTAATCTCAGTACCAGCAGTCTCTATAGGAGAGCAGTCTCTAGGCCATAGTATCAAGGGGGAAGTGCCGTGGGATAACACACTTGTACACTGGCTTAATAAAACACTGATTGGCCAGTAGCCAAGCAGGAAGTATAGGCAGAGTGAGCAGATGAGAAGAATTCTGGGAAGGGGAGGGCTGAGTCAGGAGTCGCCAGTCAGACATAGAGGAAGCTAGATGTGAAGGCAGAACCGAGAAAAGGTACCAAGCCACATGGCTAACCATAGGTAAGAATTATGGGTTAATTTAAGTGTAAGAGCTAGTCAGTAATAAGTCTGAGTTAATGGCCAAGCAGTTATAATTAATATAAGCCTCCGTGTATTTACCTGGGTCTTAGCAGCTATGGGACCAGTGGGTGAGAGAGATTTTTCCTGACCATGGGCCAGGCGGGACATAGGAAAACTTCTGATTACAGGGAAGTAAGCTATGGTGAACATTTTCTGCACACACTATCTTCATCCACACATGGGTGGGGAATGGGAGCTTTGCCATTCCTCCATGGATCAGAGGGTCAGGACTGTGTCCATGTAAACAGCACATATTCACTCTGGATTTCACTCACTCAGGGCTTCTTGTGCTCCATATGTTATGGCACCTAGCTGTGTAGATGTAAGCTCTCATAATGATGTGATAGCATGATTCAAAAGAAGCTAGAAAAGTATTTGCTACTATAACCTCAAATGTGGCCAACCATGGCTAGGACAGCATATCTTTAGAAGATGTCTGGGGGTGGCAACTCATTGAGTTATTTTCTATGAGCACACTCTTATTCCACTGTCTTCTCCAAGGACAGTACGGAATAATGTGTTCTGTCAAGAGGCTTTTGAATATATTAGTACCCATTACCGTGCATTGGCATGCAGTTTGCTCAGAGTAAATGGATATCAAAATGTTGAGCAATCTCCTGTCTCTAGGATTTGTCAGGCTGCCCTACTCTATGCTGTGCTCAAACCAATCTTAGTCATTCCCTCTGTTGTTAGGTTAGTGCCCAGGCTCATATGCCTGTCATTGACCTCTTTGCTCTCTTGTCCACTGCCATCTGTCTTCCACCTCTTCCTAAATTCTTTCCAAGATAGTTTTTCTCAGACCTAGCACTTTCATCCTACCAGTCCTCCCATTTGTCTTTCAAATGTGTGTCTCTTCCTCCTCTGTGACATCTCATGCTGCCACATCTTTGTGTTTACATACTTAACATGCTCATTTTCAAGTAGCATGAAAAGTCTTCAGCAACAGCTCAGTCTTCACTGCTCTTGAGGTGAGAACTAATCTATTTAAGGGTTACTATGGGCCCAGTGAGGTGGCTCAGTGTGTACAGTTGATTAGTGCCCAGGCAGAGGACCAGAGTTCAAGCTTTGTAGGCAGAATTTCTGTGTCACACCAGCTTGCTTCCAAATAAATACACAGAGACTTATCATTAATTATAAATGCTTGGCCAATAGCTTAGTATTGTTATTAACTAGCTCTTACATCTCAAATTAACCCACATTTTTAAAATCTACATTCTACCATGTGGTGGTACCTTCTTCAGCATAGCATTTTCATCTTGCTTCTGCCAACGTCTCTACTTCTCCTGGTGACTCTGCCCTCATTCATTCTGGTGAGCTTTCCCCCTGTCCAAAAGTCCTGCTTAACCTCTTCCTGTTAAGCTTTTGGCCATTCAGCTCTTTATTTTTATTTATTTATTTTTTGGGTTTTTTGGAGACAGGGTTTCTCTGCGTAGTTTTGGTGTCTGTCCTGGATCTCGCTCTGTAGACTATGCTGGCCTCGAACTCACAGAGATCTGCCTGACTCTGCCTCCCGAGTGCTGGAATTAAAGGCATGAGCCACCACTGCCTGACTCAGCTCTTTATTAAACCAATGAGAGCAACACATCTTTACAGTATATGAAAAGATTGTTCCACAACAAAGCTTCACAACTCATGGGTGTAAGGAGAGAACTGACTCCTGAAAATTGTCCACTTACCCCCCTACACAGCATGGTAACACACACACACACACACACACAGAGAGAGAGAGAGAGAGAGAGAGAGAGAGAGAGAGAGAGAGAGAGAGAGAGAGAAATAAGTGTATACGTTCTATACGTTTTGGGGGAAAAGTTAATATTACCATGAACTAGAGGCTGCAGATGTAGCTAAGGTGGTAGAGTGCTTGGCTAGCATGAATGAAACCCTAGATTTGATCCAAATCTTTGCAAAAGCCAGGCAGATTGCGTTTTCGTAATCATAGCATTGGAGAGATGGACACAGGAGAATCAGAAATCCAAGATTTTTGTCAGCCATAGAGTGAGTTTGAGGCTGGCATGTGGAATATGAGAACTTGTCTAAAAAAGAAAACTATACATACAAATATACAGATAACAAATATATGTAAAAGTATATGTTATATTTATGTATTCATATGAGCATATGAAGTAATGGACTATCATGAGGATGCTCCAGCAGCTCCAGGGCTTCCTCCTGCTTTTCTGTTGTAAGGACTTGGGTCCAGTCAAGACTTTGAGTGACAAGGGTTCTGGCACATATCAGACTGAATCCTCATGGGAGACTTTCAGCCACACTCTCCTAGCTTAGCAGTCTGCACTCTTCATGCTCAGAAATTGCAGTGTATATTTTTCTAAGCCACTACATTTTGTGCTAACATATACAGAACAATCAATCAGTGACATAAATACCTAGTACTTAGAGATTAATGCATGCCAAGCACTCTGCTAATTGCTTTCTCTACCTCATAACATATCCATCTTCTGTCTACTTCAGCAAAGTATTTCGAAATCTATGTCCATTTTCCAGGTGTGAATACCAGAGTTTAAAGATGTTAAGTACTTTATCAAAGACTCACAGCTTATACATTGAAAGCCAAAATTCAAGGTGGCTTCATGGACTAGGGAATGGAGTAATCTCTGATATTGTGTTGGTATATCAAAAAGGGCCCTAGAGTCATAGAACATTTATTTCCTTATGATTTATGCTTTTATCTACATTATATTCTAGTTCAAAGTGAATGTTTTGAAGGCAAAATTCTCTCTTAGCTAATCTATCTTATTTTGTGTTTCAGGTTGCAAAGGATTTTATTTGCTTTGCTGAGACTCTCTCTCTCTCTCTCTCTCTCTCTCTCTCTCTCTCTCTCTGAATGTGTGTGTGTTTGTGTGTGCACAAGTGAGTTTGCATGTATGCTTGCATGTAAGTGTGCATATGCATGTGTGTTGGCACATATACTGACATGTGTTTTGGCATGCATGTGTGTGAGTGTGTGTGTGTGCATGTGTGTGTTTTTCTTTATTTAATTAAAAACACAGATACAAGGTCACTTTGCAAATGGTCAAACTATGATGAGATCTTCAAATGTCTCACAAAAGGTTTGAATTCCTTTACTCCAAGAGACAATAGAATAAATCCACAGACATATGGAGACCATTTCAGCTTTCTTGTCAAGAGAGGCTGGAAGACTTAGCTTCCATGAAGCCAACTGAGTCAAGAATCAGGCATGGTCTAGAGTTGGGTCCTTTCCCAGTGAGGGAATATAGAAAGGATCTAGATACAGCTGGGTTATTTAGAAGATGGTTTAAGGCTGCATATATGGTGGGAATAAGGCTAGGCGAGAGGAAAAGCTGACATATTTGTTGAGGCCATTGTTAACATTGAGGAGTGCTTCCTTACTGATAGGAAACACCCCACAGAACCATCACCCACACAAAGATAGGCTGGAGTGGAAGGATTCCTGACTCTTCTCCCCATCAATGAAGAACCTTTGTGAAGCTGGAACTCTCACACATTTCTGTTGCACAAGTGTGATGGCCAAGTTGGTTCATTCTCCTTAGGAAATATAGAAGAACCAAGTAGAAAGATTTGCCATGTGCCCTGCAGGAGAATTTCTTCCTTTCCTATCTGAATATGGACTGCAAAAATGGGACCTGAGTATGCAAGAATGGGAGCTACTAGAAACCTTGGGCCTGGCAGGCTGCTGCAGGTGCCTATGACCAGGTAAGGCTGGAGCAGAGGGTAGCTGGTAGAGCTCACCAGAGACAGCAGCAGGTGACAAAGGGATGGAAGTAAGCTGAGTATGATCATGCTTGGTTTGTTTTTCAAAATCAGCTAACCTGGTGAGTCACTCCACAACTTCAGTGAGAAATGCCTTTAAAATAGGCTAAGAGAAACCTGAAATTCATTTAGGTAAACAAGCAAATAAATACTCTGTCTTCATAAAATTTATGAGTAGAATAAACTATCCACCCTTCCCTATCACTTTGGGTTTCTGTTGCAAGGTGTATAGAAATCAGTGAAAAGTTGTAGATTTCTTCATTGAGTCACCCAGAGAAGACCAAGTTAAAGCCTAACCCAAAGGTGATAAATATCCAATATGGTAAAAATACTTCTATTTCTATTTTCTCTCTTCTGATTTTTGGAAAAGCCACTGTAGATTTCAGTGTATCTCAAAGCTTTTTAGATTCCCATGGAAGGAACATCATTACCAACATAATCCCTCCTATCTGATGATGTCTTTTTATCAGTTGATGCCAAATAAATATCTGATGTTCTTAAACTAGCTCCCAAGTAAGCAGATACTTGTGATGAAGAGAAGAAAACAGAAAAGAAACCATCGGAGGAGTTTAGGAGGAAGAATGGGCTGGGATATGCTACAGATGTTCTTAGTCATACTTTCTGGCAAAATGGAGAATTACACACACAATGGCTCTATGGCCTGAGATAAATATGTGTGCTGGGTAGTTTCTTGTCACTTAATATGGGATAGGGTCATGTGGACAGAGGAAATTCAATTGAGAAAATGCCTCCATATTATTTATTTGTAGATATGTCTATGGGACATTTTCTTGATTGATGTGGGAGGGCCACTGTGGGTGGTACCACCCCTGGGAAGGTGCTCCTGGGTTGTATAAGAAACAGACTGAATAAACCATGAAAAATAAACCAGTAAGCAACACTCCTCTGTGACGTCTGCTTCATTTCCTGCCTCCAGGGCCCTTCCTTGAATTCCTACCCTGACTTCCCTTCACGATACACTGTAAGCTGTATGATGAAATAAACCCTTCCTGTCAAGTAGGTTTGGTCAGTGATTTATCCCAGCAATAGAGAAACGAGCTGGAACAGAAGTTGGTACCAGGAGTGGGATATATTTTACTTTAGGGAGGGTTGAACAAATATTTGGAATTTGGGGCTGGAAAATCCCTCAAGTGCTCAGTTCTGTGGGAACTTGGCAGATAATGTTGAGAGAGATATAAGCAATGGAGGACCACTTATGCAGTTTCAGAGGAAAGCGAAGGCTATTAAGGCCATTTGTGTGATATTTTGAATTATGAATCTGTGGTTGCTGGTCAGCTAGGGCTAAGATTCCACTAATATTAACAAAAGACCAGCGTTACTAAAGCGAAACCTTTATTTTATTGGGAAAATCAATCCTGGTAAGCTGAGGCTGAAAAATCATCTGTGATTATGAAGAGATCTGCATTTTGGGTGTAAAATGCTTCTAGGAAGTATTCCTTGAGGGTTAGCATACAGAAGCCATGTGGCCCAAAGGACCAAGAATGCTTTTTAAGTGGGCAGCTGAATTTGGTAATATAAAAGAGTCTCATGTGTATCACTAGTTTTGTTGACAGATGAGCTGTAGGACTGAAGGGGTCACAAAAAGAATCTGAGGCTTGACTGATACCATTAAAGTCCAAAAGAGGCTCTAAGTGAAGGTGCAGCATCGGCTTGTGTGGAGACCCTGTGGTTGAAGGTGTTGTGGAGAGAACCTGAGGCTTGGCATCCTGTGGCAATGTTGGGATCCCTGAAGAGAGGCCAGGAAGGTACTGATGATTGTGCAGTTGTAGTGAATACCTTGATCTGTTGGAGATACCAGTAACATGGGATAACCACCAAGAACAGTGGCAGGTGCGGAGCAGAGCTAACCTGAGACTCTGAGACTAGCTATATGTGCTCTGGATTGCAGAGTCAGAAAAGTAGCACTGAATAAGTCCTTAGGAGCTCAGTAGACCATGAGTGAGTTAGAGCCATTAGGTACTGGGTATCTATATTGTTGGATTTGGGCTTTGCTTTGATCTAATCGTAACTGTGCCCTGGTTCTTCCTTCTTGAAATGAGAAAGTATGTAACTTTTTTTGTTGTTTTACAGGAGCCCACATTTAATGACTGGTTATTTTAGAGACTTAACTTTTAAAATGTTTGAATTTTTTTTAAGACTGTGGGACTTTAAAGTTATATTATGTTTTATATTGTGATTTTTTCACAAGATCTTGGGAACAAATAAGAAGAGGAAGGTTATTGTTTAGTATGATATACTTGTGTCAGATTTACCAAGGCTCAATTGCACTAGCTAGGTTTTTGACAACTGATACAAGTTAGGGTCATTTGGGAAAACCTACTCCCATAATCTTGTCTGCCAGGTGATTTTAGAGCTCATCAAGTTGACAATTGTGATTAACCATCACAATCTCACAGATGAATGCTCTCTGAGAACTTGTGTGACAAATTCAGTGCAATGCTTTGATAGGCCTTAGAGAAATTTCTCAAATATTGGTTCAAAGAGTGAGAGACATTTTCATCCTTCAGTATTGGAATGGGATTCAATGGGGGGGGGGTGGGCACTTGGGAGAGTAGGTGCTGGTTGTTCATGACCACAATTGCTTCAGAGAACTGGGGCAAGTCAGGATAGAGAGACAATTAAGGTGCAATATGAACTGAATATAAGCAGAGTGCCCAGGCATATATTGGGAATAAATACATTTTTGTATATATGCAATTCATAGAAAGTTATAACTATGTTTGTATAGATATGAGCACACATAATGAAATATGTAACCATGCATCTGTGTTCATACATTTGTATGCAGAATTTATTAATTTATTTCCAAGGCCTGCAGTGAAAAATGGCTACAACTCTTCTGGCTGGACAAGAATGTATTCTCATCCCTCTCTAGAGGCTCCAAATCTGAGGACTGGAAGAGAACCTCTCCTCACTCTTACAGCCGTGTGTGGCTCCTGGGTTTCCTGGCTTGTGGCTACATCATCCTCACCTTTGTATGTTTCTTCTATGCTTTCACTTTTCTTCCTCAAATCTATCCCCAGTTTTCTCTTGTAAGGGCTCCTGATAATTCAATTTTACGTCCTGACCAGATAATCCAGGAGGATCTTGCTTTGAGATCTGTAACTCAATCAAATCTTCTAATCTATTTTTTCTAAATAGGATCATTGTCTCAGGATCTGAAAATGAGAGCACATATTTTGCATTGGGCTTACTATTCAGTCTTCATTCATATTCCAGATAAATATCTGTGTATATATGTATACACGTGTGCATGTATACACACATACCTTATTACTCAGTTTAGGTGTAGTTTCTCCTAACCTTCACAAAGTGTTCCTGAGATGGCAGAGATGGGTAAAGCACATCTTTATCCATTACCTATTGCTGACAAAGGAGTGAAGTGTGCATTCTGGTGGCCCTTCCTACAGTTGTTAACCCCCTCAGGCAGGTCCAGGTATTCAGGAGTCAATCTGCATAGCTCAGGTAGAAGAATAAGACTGCTCTACAGCTCAACTGCTCCACTTCCACTAGAGGTGACTTGAGCCTGTGTACATTGCTAATGAAAACTCTTGTATGGAAATTTGAATTTCTGTAATGGTGGGAGCCATGTGAGCAAGGCTTCTAGCAATGTAAGTCATTATGTCTACTTAAATAAAATCCAATAAATATATTTTTATTCAAACACTTTTATTTAAAACAGAAGTGTTAAGAGATAAGAAAACTGGAAAGCACATTGCTGAGAGGTGTGCCAAGGATAGAAAGGATTGAGTCCAGGAATGGGACTTCCTTGTGCCTGGCATCTCCTTCAGAAGACAGTAAAATGTCCAGCATTGCCATCTTCCCAGGAACACTGACCATGGTATCAATGAGCTGAATGTGAATTCTACTCATTATTTTAAGACATTTGAACTTGAAACTATATTGCCCTCAACAATGAAAAGATTTAATGGGGCATAGATAGCTAGAAATACTAATTAATATCTTGCTAGATTATGCAATATAAAGATGCTTTGCAAATGCAAAGTATGTAACAAAGACAATCTATCTCTCACTGATGCCTCAATTCTTAAGATCTCTTTAACACATAACACTATATTGCTTCTGTTCAAATACATGACATTGAAATTCCCTTCTGGGAAACATGTGCATGGAGTCAGAACTTGATTTTGAAAATGGCATTGCTAATGGATATAAATTAGCTTGTACTAATGAGAAAAATACTGATCTGGGACCTCACAGGCCAGGCAACATTTCATTGAGCAGTTCTTGAGTCAGAATTCTGGGTGATTGAAATCCTATTTTGTATGAGATGTTCCTGGTTCATGCCTATGGCCTTGTGAGTTATGTAAAAGCCATCTACTCACTATCCTGGTTGGTAGGAGAGTGTACATCAGGTAAGCCTGTTATCCATAGTAAGGATGACTGTTGCATGGACTTAGGAACTTGGCTGGTGAATAGTTCTCTGCACAGATGTAAAACTTTCTCTACCTGATAAGTGGTGGCACTTTTGGTGCAAACAATGGTTGGTTCTTCTTTTCCTCTTGGCAATGCCAGTTTTAACATGGTCCAGGAAAAGGAGGACTGTGTACCGAATGCCCAGTGAATACCTTGACACCTGATCCCTCAAGTGACTTGTCATTACATGAAGGTCTCTCCCTTTGCACCACTTGGGATAGGCGGCTTCTGAATGATGTTTCTGGGAGAGAGATGATACAAGAAAACTCCATGTGGCTTCAATAGACTCAGCCTGTCTTGTGTAGGATCTGGAATGACTCCTTACTGTATATCCATAAGAAATCAGAACTGTATGTGCTGAGTGCCAAGAACACTGTGATGGTAGGATGGTTATATCGATCCCTGTAGGCAAGTGTTCAGTAATAGATATCATGTCCACTTTCTCTCTATTTTATTGACAGTTTCATACATTTATTTAATAGATTTTAGTCACTTTCACCCCCCATTCTTCCCTCTCCCTTCTTTCTCTGTGGGCACCTTTCCTTCAGATGACTCTTCTTACTTTTATGTCATCTTTTTATGTGTGATCCATAGGGTTAATTTAGATTTTTTTTTTGTCTGAGTGTGGGTGGGAGGTTATTTTCTGGAACAAGGGCAACTCATCAGTTGAAGAAGCAAATGACCCTCCAGCAACAATAACAACCATGAGCTGCCAATACTCTCTCAGGAAAGTGTTGGGTAAGGACACATGGATTCCTTTTCCGTCCATGATTAAATCTGTATAGGCAAATCTTATACAAGTCTTGCTCAGATACTCACAGCAGCAGCCAGGTCATGAGTGCAAGAGCTGTGTCATATCCAGAAAACATTCTTTGACTGCACATATCCACATTTCCTGGCTTTTACATTCCTTTTATCCCCCCTTTCTACAAAATTCCCTGAGCAATGGAATGTGTGATCGCACATTGGGCTGAGCAATCTACCATCATTTTGTCTTGACGCTTTAGTTATGGGTTTCTGTATTAATTTCTGATTACTGCTGTAAGATTCTTCTCTGATAGGGGCTAGGCTCAGCATTACTCCCTGGGTACAAAAATTGGCATTTGTAAGGCAGTTTGATAACATTACAATTCATTAAAAATGATAATAATTATATTTCCCACCTGAGGTCTATGTTCTCCGAAGCATCAGACTCTTGGTTTATCTGACTAGGCATAAGTTCCTTTCTGTGGAGTGGGTCAAATCAATCAGAAAGCATCTGGTTGCTCCCATAACAGTCATGCCATTGTTGGAGTAGAAGGCACATCCTATCCGGAAAGCCATTACTAGTGGACAACCAAGTGCAACAAAAACAGCTTGTGTTGTTTTAGGGGCTTCTGGGATGTTCCTAGACAAAATTTGTTAGGAGACATGTCACAGCTGACACTGGGATTTTTATTTAAATGGATTCTGAAAGATGCAGTATCCACCCATGGATGGTACTTGTATTCAAACTCTATTTGTTTCAATTATATTTTTAGTAAGCTTATAACATAGTAGATTTCTATGTGACTTTTAAAAGTGTTTTTAACTTTATTTTTTTTTTCTACTTTTAGCCTTTGTTGTTTTTCCACACACTTCATATGTAGATCTTTCTACTTACAGTATTCATCTCTTTTCTTTTTATGCCCAACATGTTCCTCTACCCCCCTTCCTCCTTCTTATGGCCCTTTTCTTTCTATCCTTTACCCACACTCAATGTTAAGTACATTATTCTGAATACTTGTATATGGGATCCACAAATAAGAGAGAACGAGTGATTCTTATCTTTCTGAGTCTGGATTACCTTATTCAGTATAGTATTTTCCAGATGTATCTATATTCCTGTGGGTCCCTGACCCCAATCGGCCATTGTGTACTGGCAGTCCCAGGATGCTGAGGAGCTGGGGAACAGGGTCTTGACAGGAGGTGAAGACCGTGGGTACCAATGATCCAGGAGACTGTTTTGGAGGACAGCTCCTTTATTGAAATGGCAGGGCTAGCTTACTTTATAGCTCGAGTTGGGGCCGGGGCGGGAGGTGGGCAAGGAAAGAGATCAGGGAGGAAGTGCTTCCGTAGAGGCAGGGGCTCTCCAAGTGTGTCAGGTTAGTAGACTGCCGGTCACGTGATTTCTGCGAAGCTAGTTCCCTGGGGATGAACAGAAGCTTGACTGACTTTATCATGATGTGGCTTTTGTCTCTATAGAGTTGAGTGGCCCAAGCCTGATTTAGGAAAGGAGTGGCACACTCCTGCTGTGCTCTCTGAGAGATGTCAGCCATAAGGGCAATGCTCTACCATTGCTCATCTGGCTTTGGGAACCCACATTTTTCTACCAATTTCATTACTATTTGCCACTAAATAAAACCCCATTGTACATATGTACCATATTTTAATTTCCATTCTTTAGTTAATGGACATCTAAGCTATTGCCATTTCCTGTCTGTTAGGAACAGAGCAACAATTCACGGATGAGCACGTGTCTCTCTAGAGCCATCTAGGGTCCCCTGGGTACATTCCCAGGAGTGGGATGGCCAGGTCATATAGCAGTTCTATTTTCATCCTTTAGAAGAACTTCTACAAATATTTCCACAGTGGCTGTACAAATTTACCCTCCCCCAAATAATGAGCAAGGGTTTAACAATTTTACTAGAATATGATAGAATCTCAATATAGTTTTAATTTGCATTATCCTAATGGCTGAGGATATTGAGCACTTTTTTGATTAAGAAAAATTTTTAATTCATTTTACACACCAATCAAAGATCCCCCCTCTTTCCTCCTCCTTCCTCCCACCCCCACTTCCCCATATAAGAAGGCAATGCCAGCCACATCCAGTAGAGTCAAGTCCAAGCCCTTCCCCCTGCCTCAAGGCTGCATGAGGTGTCCCATCACAGGTAGTGGGATCCAATAAGCCCCCTCATGCACCAGGGATAGATTCTAATTCTACTGCCAGCCCCCCCCCCCCAAAGCAGATCAAGCTACTCAATTGTGTCACTATGCAGAGGGCCTAGTCCAGTCCCAAGCAGGCAGGCTCCACAGCCATTGATTCAACTTTCATGAGTTTCTACTAGTCGTCTCTGCAGGTTTCCCTGTCACAATTATGCAGAGAAAAACAATAACATCATGAGATTTGCAGACAAATAGATAGAACTAGAAAATATCATCCTGAGTGAGGTAACCCAGACTCAGAAGGACAAACACGGTATGTACCCACTCATAAGTGGGGTACTTTACTAGAAGTAAAACAAAGGATAACCAGACAACCACCCACAACTCCAAAGAAGCTAGATAACAAGGAAGATCCAAAGAGGAATACGTGGATTGCCCTGGGAAGGGGAAATAGATGAGATATTCATAAGTGATCTGGGGATGAGGGGTGGGCAATGGAAGGTAGTGGATGGAGGGGTGAGAACATAAGAGAACGGGATGGTTGAGCTGGAACAGGAATAGAGTTGGAAGGCAATGAGAGAGATACCATAATGGAGGGAGGAATCATGGGGATAGAGAGAAACCTGGTGCTAGGGAAGATGCCAGGAATCCCCAAGGATGACCCTAGCTTGGACTACTAGAAATAGTGGAGAGGGTGCCTGAACTGAACTGACTTACCTCAGTGATCAGACTAGTGAATACCCTAACTGTCACCACAGAGCTTTTCTCCAGTGACTGATGGAAGCAGATGCAGAGATCCACAGCCAAACACCAGGCAGAGCTCCAGGAGTTCAGTAGGAGAGAGAGAGGAGGGATTCTATGAACAAGTTGAGCACTTTTTAAAAGTTTTTTGTGTTTCTTCTTTTGAAAACTGTTAAGTTCCACAGACAATTTTAAATGTTTTGGGTTACTTTACTTTTATTTATTTTTTATTTTTTGAGATTATAGTATAATTAAATAATTTCCCTTTTTCCTTTCTTACCTCCAAACCCTCTATATATATATATATATATATATATATATATATATTCCTAAATACATCAATACAACCTGCTCAGTGCTTATAATGTTCTAATATGTGTATAATTTCAGGCCTGATCATTTGGTATTGGATAGACATGCTCTTCCCTGGGAAAAACTGTTTCTCCCACTCTCAACATTCCTTAGTTCCCTACAGTTCTTTGTCCAGGGTTGAGGCCTTGTAAGATTTTCCCATATCATGTTAGCTTGTCTATTAGTGTTATCCTTGTTAAGGTCAGGTGTTAGACAATCATGTTGGTGGTACTTCATGGGTGTAGCTTCCAACATTTATAGAAAACATGACCTCATACCAACCTCCCTGTTCTTCTGTCTCCTTCATTTTTCCTACCTCCTCTTCTGCAATGATCCCTGAACCTTAGGAGCAGGAGTTGTGTTGTAAATGTATCAGTTGAGACCAGACTCCACAACTCTGCAGTTTGATGCATTTTAGTTTTCTGTTATGTTTAATTTTTAAGCTCTCTATATTACATTCATCAATCCTCTTGCTACTGGTTAGTTGCCCTATTCTATTGTGATCAGAAGAATAAAAATACTTATTACAATTTTCCAGTATTTGTAGAGATTTACTTTGTACACTAATATCTGGTCTATTTTAGAGAAGGTTCGATGGGCTGCTGTTGGGATTATTCTGTGATTTTATATCTAGTAGTTTCATGAAATCAGATGAACTTATGTTTGGTGAATGTATATTTAGAACTAAAATTTCTTACAGATATATTGTTCTCTTGGTCAGTGTAAAGTACCCTCTTTATCTCTTCTGATTAAATTTCATTTGAGTCTATTCTGTCAGATATTAGAATGGTGACACATTTGGCCCCACTTTCTTGGAAGATCTTCAATCCTGGTTTCTTTCTGGAGGCAGGAAAATGGGAACTTGTTTTCCAGTCCAGCCTGTTAGTCTGTGTCTTTTTATAGCAGAATTGGCATCGCTAATATTCAGCATTATTATTGAAATGTGTTTATTAATTCCTGTCATTTTGTTTTTTGTAGTTTTTTGGTGTTTTTCTAAAGTCTCTTTCATTTAACAACTGTTGGCATTGTTTGTTTGTTTTTGAAGCCTCTGGTTTGTTTTTATTTTCCTTTTTTATTGGAAACAGTTCATTTGGTGACCTCTGTGGGCTGACTTTGTGTTCATAAATTCCTCTCTAGCCTGCTTTTCTTGTGCAAAATTCTTCTTTCTCTTTCAATCATGATAGATGATTTTTCTCTGGGTGCATTAGGCTGGGTTGGCAGTTGTGGGTTTTCAGAATTTGAAATACATCTTTCAAAGTCCTTCTGACTTTTAAGGTTTCCATTGAGAAGTCAGTGGTTATTCTCGTAGACCTACATTTATATGTTTATATGTGTCTTGGCCCTTCTTTATTATAGTATTCAATGCCCTTTCTTTTTCTGTGTATTTAGTTATCTGACATGGAGAGTTCCTTTTTGAGTCCTGTTTATTTGTGTTCTCAGTACCTCTTGTATCTGGATGGACATCTCTGTCTCAGCTGGCAAACCAGAAATGGGGATGATGTATGGACAAGTTCCCACTCACTCTCTATGTGACTGAACTGCAACATGACCACAGACACTGCCAGAAGCCATGATTAACATGTCAATTTTAACATCTTTCTTTTGGAAGAGTTATGGTTTCCAATCTCAGGAGTGGTTTGGGCTTACCCAGATCTACAGGGGAGACAGGATGAGAAGCTATATTATGTGCCTAAAGTTCAGAAGAATTTCATGTAGAGAAATGTGATGCACTAGGAATTAAATCCCATTTTACATTGTCTACAGGAAGGTGTGGAGTGGATGACCCATCTCAGTGACTCCGTGCTCAACTGTGTGATGAAAATCACCATATCTAACACCTGAATTATGACAATGATGGAGAATACAGGATGTTCCAACTTATGTCTGGGACTCATGGGTCTAGGAGAATCTCAGCTGCTTGCCCTCACTATCCTAGGAACTATGGGTGCCACAGCTCAGCATCACACCTCTGCTTATAAAGTCAAGAGTCAAGGTCCATACACAGTGACTATTGACTATCTGAGCTTTCTGTGTAAAGACACTTTAGAGAGGCATGTAATCCTCCAAATGAAATATCACTTTTGTTTGCTAAACTGCTGATCCATGGTTACTGGGTCTGTCCATATTTTCACCCACCCTGCCCCAAGAACAACAAAGACAAGGCATGTTGGGAAAAGCGGAACACATCCCAGCCAGAACCAGTGACTCGTGCAGCTGGAGCCTCCAGGTCTTTTATCAAAGCAGATGGGTCAAGAAGATGACAGACATGATTTGAGCATAGAGGAATCATCACTACCTCCTGCTTTGCTCTCACATACCCTAGAAGAGCCTTTATCTTCTTGTTCCCACAGCTCTGTCATTCAGGTCATGGTGAATTACAGAGCCAGAAGAGGGAGAAATGCTGAACTCTAATTCATTAGGGACATCAGAGTTACTTCTGGAGGATGGCAACTTCAGAGTCTGAGCCAATTAGCTGGCAATAAAAGTCCAGGCACCAGGAAAGGGCTAACATTTACCATGTGCTCACAGGTTCTAGGAGACACTGAATCACTTTCTGTACAAACTTCCTGTGGGGAAGAGATTCCCATTTCACAGCTAAAGAGTGGAGGAAGCCCCAGGTGGCTAAGTGACTTGCCCAGAGTTTCAAAGCCTGTGACAATCTTTGCATTACAGTCTTGATTTGAGGTGGTTGAGCTTTTTGACTTCACAATTGTGTGAAAGTGTATTCACACAACCAATGTGGGGTTTTTGTTTTTGTTGTTTCAGTATTTGATAAATTGCAGAAGATATTCAATATTTTATCGGTAAATGTGCTTTGTATTGTTGATATTGACTAACAATATTATAATGTAAATGTTCCAGTCATTTTATTAACACATATTAAATGCACAGTACAAATTGATGAGTCTCACTGTGATATTTTCATATGACATGGATGGATGGTGTCCTCCCTGCCTCTACCTCATTCTTCCCTTCCTCTCCTATTTTCTGATAATCTCTCTTCTACTTTGAGGTCATCATTGGATTTGTTGGTTTGTTTTGTTTTTCACAAGAGAGAAAATATGTCTTATTTCTCATAACAAGATGACCTCTGGTTCCAGCCATTTTCCTGTAAATAAAAGGGTTTCATTCTTTGTGGTCTAATAACCCTCCATATGTGAAAATGTATATGGCTCATATTTTCTTTATCCACTTAACTATTGGCTGACATCTGGGGGTTCTGTGTACCTTGTCATGAAGAGTGCTGCACTAAGCATGGACATGCAGGTGTTTCTTTTGTATGTGGACTCTGCTTAGCTTTGGATCAATTCTAGGAGTGAATAGATGGCATGCATGGTCATTCTGTTTTTAGCTTGATGAGGAAGTTCCATACTGACCTCTGTAATGCATGAACTAATTTCCAGTCCCACAAACAATGTACAAGAGTACCATTTTCTCCACATCGTCACCAACATTTATGTTTTGCTTGATAATAGATTCTATAACTTGGTGAAATGTAATAACAATGTAATTTTCATTTGCATTTATCTGATGGCTGAAAATGTTAAATGTTTCAGTCGTATGGGTTTTTTTTTTTTGTCAATTTTGCTTTTTTCCCTTGAAAAGTATCCACTTCAGTAGTTTGACTACATTTTTATGATTTTTTACTTGTTTTTTTTCATTACTTATTAGAGACTTTCACACAATGCAGTTTGATCATAATCTCCTCCTTCTACTCCTCAATAATCTTTCCTCACTTCTCTACCCACTCAAGTTTGTGCAGGCCTCTGTCAGTTGAATATTTGGTATGTACAGCTTATAATTCAATAGAATATTTCTTCACTCTCTAGATCAGTGATTCTCAACCTTCCTAATGCTACAACCTTTTAATACAATTCCTCATGTTATGATGACCCCAACCATAAAATTATTTTCTTTGCTGCCTCATGAGTGTAATTTTGCTACGTTATGAATCATAATGCAGATATTTTTGGAGAATGAGGTTTGCCAAAGGGGTTCTCACCCACAAGTTAAGAACTTCAACTCTAGATTATTTTCTTAGCTGTGCAGAACTTTTTAAAATTTGATTAAATTCCACTTGTTAGTTTGTGTTCTGTTTTGTAAGCTATTGGAGTTTTATCTAAGAAATTATTATTTGTGCCAATATCTTCAACTGTGTGTTCCACGTTTTGTTCTAACACTTTTGATAACCCTTTGGTCCATTGGGTTGATTTGACACAGGTTGAAGAATGGGGTGTAAAGCAGGAAATCCACAGGAGTCTGCTTAAGGAGTATTAGGGACTTATTTAGGATATAAATCGAGGAAGCACACTCACAAATAGAGAACTGAGTAAAGAGCTAAGGTCATCCTCTGTTATGACCAGGAGTGAATCCACCTGGCAGTCCAATCCTGCCAGGAAGCAGGAAGCAGGGGCCTTGTGACTCCTCTTCCTTTCCTTTTAAGAGGTCATATATGATAGCAGGAAGCACCACCTCCTTCAGGCCATATATCCCAAGGTCATGGGCAGAACAAATACACTACATTTCCCTATTTTGTCTAAATAAGAATGTTCTAAATCTACTGCGAACTATATACAATTATAATGATTATCAAGTATTATCCAGGGGAAGGGGAAGGTAATAACATAGCCAAAAATGGAGCTATAACCAACAAGAACAATATCAAACAAGAAACACATGCTAAATGTCCAGAGATGTCCAAATCATAGGTAAATGGCAAATTACTGAGATTACTCCAACAGTTGTTCTATCCTGAAGAATCTTAACTCTAGTACCTAATATGTTCTTAGCTAAAATACAAGACAATTGCAACTATCTAGTCTTCAACCCAATCAAAGACCTGAGAAGGGAAATAATGTTATCTGAGTAAACAGGAAGTGCAAGCGAGCAACTTCTGAAAATTGCAAGAGTTGACAGAGACAGCTGGCAGCCTGGACAGTCAACTGATGTTTCTCAACACTGTTGGGGTATCCATTTTTTGGCTACAGGCCTAGAAAACATGACAGACCATTTTCAGAAGCAGGAATTTTGAAAGACTGTCTTACCCTGTCTTGGCAAGGTTCTGTATTTACTTTTCCTTGTGTCTTGCTTGTCCAGAAAGGACAGCATGAATATTGTGAGCAGCTGAGGCAAGGGAAGTTCTTTGCCTAGCAGGCCATTTATTGCAAAAAAAAAAAAAAAACCAACTTCCGTATGGAGTGTCTTTGAAGTCTAACACTTGCTTGGGAGTAGATTGGTTCTGCCAAGAACAATTGTATCTCACATCAATAGAATTCTTAAGTTATCAAAACATTTAAGTACCATATTCTCTAGGTCTATGAAGTGTTTGAAGATTACCTATCCATCTGACATATGTTTCTGTAAATCTGGAAAACTTAACTAACATAACTATAGATGTGACAAGCAAGGGTGATTATTAATCTGTAAGTCTTATTTACATAAATAACCTAAGGACAAATGCTTCACATAAACAAGGTAACCAAATTTGTAAACAGGTACACAACATAAGGACAATGACCTAAAAAATGTGACAATATACAAAATATCTTAAATGGAGGTAGAAATATATAGTGCAATATGACAATGATATCTTTAATATGTATTAATATACAAAATATCCTAAACAGAGGTAGAATATACAGATAGTAAAACATATAATTTTACATTTGTATCAATATACAAAATATTTCAAATAAAAGTAGGAACATGTGTACAATATGACAATTATAGTTTTGAATTTGTATCAATATACAAATTACCTTAAATGAGAATAGAAAAATAGTTTACATTTGTATCAATATACAAGAATCCATATCAGTGCAAATTATCTAAAGCTGATAGTTTGCTAAATTAGTTTACTAGTAGATAAAATAATCTACCTTAATAGTCTATACCTTAATATCCCATCCTTTTTTCTTTTATGAAAGAGAATCTTGAGTTTAAATTTTTTTGTTCCAACACCCAACCCTATTACAACTTATACATAACACTGAGAAAACATAACATTTTGGGAGAGGAGGCATCGTTTTCTTAAAATTGCTTCCTGCTGTCTAGGGGGTTATGGTACCTCTGTGGGATCCTGTAAGAAAACTAAATGGTGAAGTCTCAAAAGGGCTAGCTATAAAGTTTGTAGTCAGTCTCAGAATAATGGGTAAGGTTACCCGAAGTTCTGGCTAGCAGTGGAATATGATGGACCATCTCATCTTGGAACTGTCCTGAAGAGCTTGAAGTTCAAAGCTGATCATTGAGTGATTTTTGGTTCAATGACATCATTATGGACTGGGTAGAGTCATTTTTGTGGGGCTCCATTTTCCTTCGGGAGACCTCAGGAATTGCTATTTGAAAGATTTATTTTTCACTGTGAAAAACTTGACTATTACTAATATCAAAAGACAAAGTTTGAAGTCGATAGAGCATGAGACTCTTGATATCAGGGTCCTGGATTCATGCCCCTCATTGGGTGCCAGAGAAAACGAGAAATCCACGGGAGTCTACTTAGGAGTATCGAGGAATTTATTAGGATATGAAATGAGGAAACACACTCATGAATACAGAATCAAGTAAACAGCTGAAGTTGTCCTCTGTTCTGACTGGGAGTGAATCCACCTGGCAGTCTGATCTTTCCAGGAAACAGGAAGCAGGGACCTCATGAACCCTCTTCCTTTCCTTTTAAGAGGTAATGTATGATGACAAGAAGCACTGCCTCTTTCAGGGCTGTATAGTCTAAGGTCATGGGTGGAGCAAATACCACTACAGGGGTCTGTTTCAGTCTTCTACATGGATATCCACTTTCCCGAGCCCATTTCCCAAAGATGTAGTCTTTCTTTGAGTGCATGCTTTTGGCATCTTAGCTGACAATGAGTTGGCTGAAGGTGTGTGAATTTATTTCTGGGTTTTCTCTTCTTTTTCATTGCTCAGTGTATCTATATTTCCGCCCATACAATGCTGCTGCTGCTGCTGCTGCTGCTGCTGCTGCTGCTGCTGCTACAGTGCTATGGTGGGTTTTGAAATCAGGTTATTATGCTGCTTCTGGCACTGTTCTTTTGCTTAGGGTTGCTTTGACAGTTTAGGGTCTTTTGTGCCCTTTAATGTATTGAAGGATTTCATTTCAGTTCTTTGAAGAGTGTCATTGGTATTATGGTAGAGACTGCATTGAATTCCTTTGGATCCTATCACCATTTTAAGAATGTTGATTCTACCAATCCATGAGCTCCAGGGGTCTTTCTACATTTCAGTTTCATCAATTTCTTTTTCTGGTGTTTAGTAATTCTCATTGTAGAGGACATTCTCATTGCGGGGCAGGGGGAGGAGGCTTAGTTCTACATATTTTTTTATAGCTTTTATAACTCAAATTTTCTTTGTAATTGTTTCTTTAGTTCATTATTGGTGTTTAGAAAATGTGCTATATTTATTTTAAAAAACTCTTTATGTCCTATTTTATTAACTTTTTTATCAGCTTTAAAAGTCATTTGTTGGAATCCTTAGAGTTTTGAAAATACAAAATAATTTCATTGTCATTCAGGGATGATGTGACTTCCCCTTGCCAATGCTTATACTTTCTGTTTACTTTTCTGGCTGAAGTAGAGTTTCTATAAACAACTTGTTTCATGTCTAACTTTAGAGGAATTTTCTCAGTTTTTTTCTACTTTAATTTGATATTGTCTATGAGTTTGTTCTCAATCACTGCAAAAACACAGGTCTAGTGTCAATGAGAATAATGAATAATTTATTTGAGAACCAAATATAAGTAACCATAGCCCAGGAATACTGTTTTAAGTAACCGCTAATGTGCACTAATATAGTACCAGAGTCATGAATTTATCACAGTAATACAACAACAACAAAAGCAATAAATCAAAACACTTTTCAAATATATTGGATTTCAAATATATATTGATACATTAGGCAGGTGGGTTACAGCGAATTCAGGAAATCTCTTCAACAGGCTTAAGATGCTGCCTGATGATGATAGCCTTAGTTTTTAAGTTAGTAGAAATAGGATAAGTTCATAGACTCTAAAAGAGTTTATGCAGTAGTCAACAGGATGTTATGTCATATACGGAAGTAGGCAATAAATTGCTATTTAAGGGCTAAGAGGTCCCAAGATAATTAGGCTCTGAATCTACAACATTCTCACTCTCCAAAATCATTGACACCCTATTCAGTCAGTCAGCCTGGTAGAATTTTTAATGTAGTTGTGGTTTCTGTGGGCAAACTTCAAGTAACCATGCCTTTATTATGTGAAATTATGATCTTTCTATACCTATGTTGAATTTTTTCAAAGATATTACCAAGAACATCCTTAGGAAAGAATAAACTAAGCTACAATTTTCTGTAGGCCAGTTGAATTAAACTCATTTCAATTTACAATATTCTTACTAGTAAAGTGTGTTTGTGGTCTATTTTTACCCCCACTAAGTTGCTTTTTCAGTCAGCGAGTTCTTTGTGGGCTTTATATTTTGCAAAATAATAATGTGGGAAGGATGATGGGTCCATACACAATTTAAAATATGCACAAAATAGATACTCTGTACCTTGGCATTTTTCATGACACGTCAGTTAACTTAGGAATAAATTTCAGTTGGCATATGCTGGGGCTTCTGGCCTAGATAGTACTAGGATCCAGGAAAGATTAGCACAAAAATGGAGAGAGGAAACAACTGCTTCCTGTCTTGGGCACTGTGGGGAAGGAGTCCCACTATGTCAGATACATAATATAGCCAGCATCCAGCTTTACACCCACCAACGATGATTGGCAATTTTATCAAAGTTGTGTCTTTATCTAGCACTTTTTATCAGTCTATATTTCCTATGCATATTAGTAAACAAGGAGGTATAAATTGAAAATAGCATATGAAAATAACTGCATGTTCAGGAGGATATTCTGAAATAAAGATATTGAAGTGAAAGATCTGCCAAAGCTGGAATGCTCTGGCTCATGCAGAAATGGTTAGATGGTGAAATTTACTCCCTAAGATTCTACAGTTGACATCCTGGCACAAACATCCTGTCAGATAAAAAAAAAAAATGAAGACAGGACTTGACTTGCAGAATTCCATCATTCATGAGTTCCAAGTAAACATGGTATCTTCATAGTGCAGATGAGGATTATACCAGGTTCTTCCAACTGCCATGACACTGTCATTTCAAACTGTCCATCACAATTTGGAAGGGATACCTCTAGCATCCAGGCTGTCCTTATGCTCTCACTGAAGCCCTTGGAGGGCAACCTGTCTCTGGCTCTCCAGCCTTTCAGCTTCTTGGCCATTTCTGTTGCTCCTTGGCTTGTAGACATCTCATTAGAATCAACCTTTGTTTTCACATGGGCTTCTCAGCACCCAGATTTCCCCTTTACACTGGAACTGCTTATATTGGCTAAGGAGCCCACCCCTTAGTGTGGCTTCATTTTAAAGCATTACATCAACAATGTCCCTATTTCCAGATAAAGTGATATATTGAGTCACTCAAGGTCAGAGCATCATCATGCTTCCTTGGGTAGGGAAGGATGAAGGGCCAACATGCATCAAGGATAAGGATGAAATTTTGAAAATCAGAATAAGATGCTCCAGAATGGGACTGTGTTGTCTGAATCCTGACTCTACTGCTTACTCTGCTGTGTAACCTTGAACAGCTTACCTAACCCCTCTGTGTATGTTTCTTAATTATATAGTAGAGAGTAATTCATGGGAGTTTAGAAAAAACTAAAATTATGGTATGTTTAAAACAATCTGAAAGATGTTTGGCATAAGGAATGTACCCTGCTTTTATCACATGAGTCTATGAAGACCAGGCCATTTCCAAGTATGCATTGCTATTAATTGGTGGAGCTTAATTTTCAGCTTTGCCTTTCTACATGTAAGAAAACTTCATTTACACAATTCACTTATATGTATTAAAGTAAAATGGTGCGAAGTATGATAGTGAAGAATAAGGAATGGAGGAAGGAAAATACAGAAAGGAAGAAAAGACAGACAGATGAGAAGGAGATAGTGTTTTAGAAATGAGAAATGAATTGAAGAAAACAGCTAAAAGTCCAGTATCAATAATATGTGAACAATGGCTCCCAAATTATTCATTATCAAATTCCAGACATAAGACATAAACTCTGCTCTTTAGATGGGCTGTGTTCATCGGTTTTCTTCATTAATGAAACTATGTTGTTCAGTACAATGTTTTATGCCTTAATCTAGCCATTTTGCCAATAGTAATTTCCTTCAAGGCAATAATTAAACCTTTGCAAAAATTTAGTTAGACTGATTTTTTCTGGAGAATGAATTAACTGGATTATGAAGCACATATGTTGACAATCATCGCAGTGCATTGTAATGGGAGACTGGCTATAGACGTGACTGTCTTATAGTAGAAGACACTTGCCAGCAGCAGTTGGAAAAACAGTGCTCTCTAAAGACATCAACCTGCAACTCTGCAGATGTGATTACTTTTAAAGTCCTTGAAATGGAGTAATTGTTTTAGATTATCTATGTGGGCACAATTTAATCTCATAAGCCTCTAAAAGAGAAGAAGTTTTCCATCAGAAATCAGAGAAAGATTGTTAGTGTAAGAGGCTCACATACTACTTTGCTGGCTTTGAAAAGGAGGGAGGGGCACTAGTCTAAGAAATGAAAATAACCTTTGAAACTGGAGGAGGCCTGTTAACACTTTGACTTTAGCTCTGTAAAACCATACTTCAGCTATTCTGTGTTGTCATTTATTACTGTATAACAGGGGAGGCAACATTCAAATACTTCTTGTGACACATGGTAGAACAGAATTGTCACTCTCAGATGCCCATGGTAGCCAGGTAGTTGATCAGGACCCCACCTTGGTCTAAGCTAATCAATAAGGGGCTCTTTTCTTGATACCGAGTCTACCATTTCCCTCCAGTTATTTAGCCTGTTTCATCATGGGTGGGGCCAGGGAGGGGCTGAGCCACCAGTAGTGTGAATAAAAAATGTTTTAAAGAAAAATAGCTGTCCTTGGGGTAGAAAAAGAGTACATTGTATTCCCTTTTTTAATTTTGTAATTTTAATTATGTAGGGAAAGATTGAGAAAATTATGATCTGTTAAGAGTAAGCATCTGAAAGATTAGATACTATATTTTTATGTGTTTTAATGTACTTTGCTTCTTTACATGTTATTATTTTCTTTCAATGGCCTTCTACTGTTTTGAAAATAAACTATAAGTTGAGAGAGAAGGGGGAGATGAACGGTCCATAAACGGCAGAGCAGGCAATGGAATCAACTCGTGTGACCTCTGAAACACAACTTGAGCTACATTCCAGGCTGTCACCAGTCTTTCTCTTCTGTCCTGTGCACTGGTGACAATTGCTTTTGATGCAATTCAGCCAGCCAAGCCTTACTCATTCTTCTGTGGGGCCAGTTCATTTGAAAGTGTGCTGATCCTACAGAAAAGGCCCAGCTCTAGGGCTGCCTCCTGGGGATGCCTCCATTCTGCAGCTACAGAAGGGATCTGCACAGAGCTCATAAGTCGCCTGCCTCCTTAAATCATCCATGCTGCAAGGCAGCGCACACAACACATATTAGCAGGTCATGGCACCCATCTCAGGGGGCTGAATGTGATAGAACTGCAAACTCAACCTACAAGGGACTCCCCTTGGTGGCTGTTCACCCCTAGCTTAGTGCTCTTTCTCCTTCACAGCCTCCCCACATAGCTTTTTTTAGGAATTAAGATGTTCAACCTGAAGAGGGAGGTTAGCCTAATGGGAGGGGGATGTGGTGTTCAGAGGCACATAGCCTGTAGCTGGAAACCTTGGCCATGACCTCATCATCTCTTGCATCTGTACAACAGGAGGTTGGTGTTTACCTCAACACTTACTGTCAGCAGTGCCTTTTAGAGGTTATCTGTTCTGGAAAATCCCTAGGAAATGTCCCCTACTAATAGATTTGCCTTTCAAGATGGCTCTTTTCCTTGGGAAAAAATAATTTCTGTAGTATTTAACTCAGTTCTGTATCAGAATGATATTGAAGTAGGTTATAGAACTACATAGAGAATTTTTAAATGTTCTTAAGGAGGACATTGGGATAAAGGAAATATTAGGATGGGAAAACAGCCCCAGCTACTGGTTCACGCTCAGAGTGGTTAGATCTACAGAGCTAAGAGGATGGCTGCTACCCTTCTGGCTTTGTGTGCTCACTACTAATCCAGTTCCGAATACATCAGTGAACAGAGAAAGGGGAGTAGTTAAACAAATCCTAGAGATACCACTGATAACAGTGAATAGGAGGATGACAGGAGCCATAGATTTCTTTTTACTTGGAGTGGGGCCAGACAGAAATGTCCCTCGTGTGCTACCATGGTAAGAATCACAACTGGAGCAAAGTATCTCTTAACAATCCAACAGGAAGTAATGTAACCATCATTTTTACTTGTGACATTTTTGGTGATATTAAAAAGATCTAGAGAAAAGCAATTTTTAGAGAGTTGTGATACTCGTATCTAGAAAGTCAGCTATCCATGTGACCAAGTCACTGAGCATTTTTTACCTTCTTCATCCTCCTCTTCAAATGGGAGGCTTGGACACTGTACGGCACCTCTGTAAGGTATGGGGAATAAATGGTGTTTTCTCAGTAAAGTACAATGTATGCAACAGTTGCCCAAAGAACAACAGATAGTTCTTTAGCACTTCTTGGCCGTCTCATTAAAAATGAAGCACTATGGTAACTGTATACACAAGAGCTGCACAAGGTCATGCCAGACAAAATTCCAGCATGGATGGAGGAGGACTCAGGGAGTCCCACCCTAGATGAGATAACATTGTCAAATGGTGGCTTATGGGGAGAGAGAGAGTCAGTTTATTTCTGGGATGCAGTCCCTGAGAGGCTTCTCATGCTCTATTAGGCAATCCTCTAAGCATGGACAAGCAAGAGCACTAAGCAGGTGACAGGTCTTTGGTTAAAATAACATAGTTTGATAATGTTATTTGTTGATAAAAATGTTTGCTCTGACTTTTCACAAAGTATTTATTTATATAATAAACATTTGCACAGTTCCTGAAACTTAAAAAACTGTGCATGAATTTGAGAGTGAAAAGCAGTAGGAGGAGGAGGAAATGGGGATGGATTTGATCAATACACATTATACACATATGAAATTCTCAAACAAGTGAAACAAAACAGCTCACTAAAGTGAGCCAAAAATCATTCCTGATCTCAGAACTTGAGGCAGATAAGGCCTAAACACTGGGCCATGCCTTAAGCTAACGAAGAGCTCTGACATGCGCGGTAGTATCCTGACCCAGAGGACCCTGAAATTGGACCCTCAAGATGACCACTGTTGACATATGACCCAGAGCCAACCAGGAAACACCAGGGCAGCTGGAAGCAGAGCCCACCAAAAAGTACCCACATATATACCTCAGTCCTTTGTTTAATAAACGAAATTGCTTACAGCCTCCCAGAGCCTGTGCCATTTGGTTCTGTTCAACCCCTGCCCCTGGAATCAGAGACTGTGGGACCCCAGCTGCAGAGCAAGCAACAGGAGCTATTTTTTTGTCAACCTGACACAAGCTAAAGTCATATTGGAAGAGGCACCCTTGATTGAGAAAATTCCCCTACCAGATTGGCTTGTGGGGAAGCATATTGTTTTCTTGATTGGTGATTGATGTGGGAGGGTTCAGATCCAGCTCATTGTGGCTGGTGCCACCCCTGGGCTGGTGGTTGTTGGTGCCTTAAGAAATTAGGCTGAGAAGTCCATGAGGAGCAAGCCAGTAAGCAGCACTCCTTTATTCCCTCTGCTCCTGTTTCTGCCTCCAGGTTCCTGCCCTAGATTCCTCAGCGATGGATGTATAAGTTATAAGGTGAAGTGAACCCTTTCCTGCCCGAGTTACTTTTGGTTATTCTGTTTTATCACAGCAATATAAACCCTAACTAAGACACACACCAAAGAAATCATGAAAGTCAAAATGCTGCAAGTTTGGGAAACAGCAAAAGCAAACCTTGTGGCATTTCATTCTCACAGTGTGAGCTATTCCTCTGAACCCCATTCATGTCCTTGCCCTTCCCCATCTGCTCCTTGCATCCCCCTGTCATTCCTCTTCTGCACCATGCATTCCCTGTCCTTCCTCATCTGCTCCACGCATGCCTTCCCTTCCCCGTCTGTCCCATGCATGCCCCTCCTTCCCCATCTGCATAACAGATATAATAATAGCAACCGTATTCTAGGCTTGTCACAAGAGTGAATCAGATCACTACTCTTCGGAGTTTGGATACTGCTGCACATAAGGACAGCCTCCTCCACAGGAGAGCACTCACAGCTTTAGGGAGTGCAAAATTAAGCATATTTCTGACAAGCAAGCCATGACAGAATTGTGATGGCATCGTACCAGAAGATAACATACGATTGAAAATAATAGGATGTCAAAAATGCATGTCATCAGCAAAAATGTATGAAGAAATTATACAGTTTTGAGGCATCACGTTATTGTGCAAATTGCAATGATATTTCTTGATTTTAGTTGGTTTTGTGTGTAGGTGAGAAAGAAATCTTAGCATTTTATATCACAGTATGTTGCAGGGTGCAGGGTGACTTCTTATTTTGACTTGAGAAGCTAAGTAGGTCACTGGAATTTTGTCCCTAAGTATAGAAGAACCATTCCAGCTCAATGATGAGGTCCCTCAGACTGTCCCTATCCTCGGCACGGACAGAACACTTCTTACAGTCAGCATTTTCCATGAGTGAAAACTGCTGAACACACTCTTTGGCACCGTCAGCAAGTCTTTATTGAATACTAGTTATGGACCAGACTCTGACGCAAGCCTGAAAGCTGCAGACATAAATAAAGTTACTGTTTGTCTTTGAGGGCCATGGCTTCCAAGCTGTGTGGTTTGGAGGCAGATCCTCTGAGCCCACCCTATCACCATAACTCAAGGGTATCCAAGTGGCTACAGGTGGTTCATCCATTTTGGTTTTGCAGTCACATCCCAATAGAATGTAAATTGCATGTGAAAAGGTATTTTGTGTACTTCCATTGCCACCCTCCTTAGAAGTATCTCCCCATATTTGTCATGTGAACTGGCGAGCCAGCCACAACATGGAGACAGGCTGTTCTGCACAGGTGATTATCCTCAGAGCCACTTGTTGTCGAGGGGGAAGCTATTAAAAGCAATGTCTGGCTTTAAGAGTTCCCAAGACCTCCTGGGAATTTGGGCCCAGCACTGAGCAAAACCTGTTTTCCTGTTTATCCAATTGTCTGCCTCCTCCTTCCAGTCTCTGGCATCCTCATTTCTAAAAGTTCAAGTCTGGAGTTGGGCATGCACCTTAGACCCCTTCTTTCTTGTTCCAAGCCCGCCAGCAGATCCTGCTGATTCTGTGCCTGTGTATACCTCTATCTCTCTGTGTGTTCTCAGCTCTGTGGTACAAACTTCTGTTGCTACTCATCACTTTGTACTGGCTGCCTTTGTGCTGCTGTGATCTAAATACCAGGTAAAAACAAGACAGGAAGAGTTTATTTTTTCTCAAAGTTTCAGGGGGAATTTTGTCCACCACACAGAAGGAAAGACATGGCTACTTCATGGCTGCAGGAGCCTGTGATGGGAGCTCTTTACCATGGTGGAAGAGGAAGCAGGGAAAATAGGATGGAAGGCAAGGCAGGCACAGCCATCAACTCCCACCCCCACTCTCAGTGAGGCCTTCTCCAAGCTAGGTGCAACCCATGAAAACTTCACAACCTTCAAATAGTGCCACAAGACGTTGACTTCGGGAGCCTGTAGGAAAGTTTCAACTCAAACTATATTAATAAGGACCATGATAGCTTCTGGCTCTTCACTCTTTCTGGTCTTTTGTCTAGAGTTTATCCTTTTATTGATACATAGACAGACAGACAAAGACAGACACACACACACACACACACACACACACACACACACACACACACACAGAGAGAGAGAGAGAGAGAGAGAGAGAGAGAGAGAGAGAGAGAGAGAGAGAGAATGCACACCTCATTATGCTCTCATAACATCTCCTTCCACCAAACCCTTCTTAATTCCAGACCCCCCCCACTTTCTTGACTTTCCTTTTGCTGTGACCTGTGACCCCTTGCGTGTATGAGTGTGGGTGAATGATTATCGGTTTCAGCTGGGACAATACGTCAGTAGCTACACCACTGGGGAACATGATTCCCCTCTCAGCCCATTCCACAAGCCTCTATTTTAAAAGCACAGGAAACTCTTGCCACCTCTTGCTTGGTTCCTCCTGTGGTGCTTTTCAATATAATATACAAAGAGTTTTATCCAGAAATTTAAACTCTCTGTGATACAACCCTGCTGCCTTCCACTCATCCAGGCTTTATTCCTGCCCACAGTGTTCTAGTTTAGCATCCCCTGGCCTTACCTCTAGTTCTTAACCAAGTCACAAGGGCTGACACTGCCAAGATTTTGTTCAACTTGAAATATATTTCTCCACCTTTCCACCAAAGTGTCTTTGCTCATTCATACAGATCCAGGGCCAGTCTCTCTGAGTTCCCTGCTTCCACCCACAATAGACTCTATGATCTTGTTCTCCTGTAAGCAGGAAATGGTAAGAGGGATCTACTCCACAAGGTCCTAAAGAAGAGTAACTGGAGTTACTACGCACAAAGTAGTGGCTCTTAGTGATTCCTGTGTACTCAGAGTGCAGAACTGCCTCCAAGAACAGCATCATGGGTGAGAAGGTTAAAGACATGAATCTTGATGTCCTGCCTAAGACCTACTAAATCACACACTATGGGCACGGGTCTCCAGGGGCTGTGTTTCATGAGCACTCTAGTTCGTTGAGACTGCAGTTAAGGATTGAAGATTGCTGCACTATGCACACTTCAGCTTTCCTTGTGGATTCCTTCATCAATGTTGGCCTCAGTATATCTATATCACTGTAGACATGAAGTGTCTCATGGTGTAGATGTTCACTGAAGTCACATTACTTTCTCCACAACTTAAAGCTGAGACCTATCCAGTTATTACAAAGGTGTCTGTAGACAGCGACATCCATAGGCAATGTGGAAGACTTCTTGCTCAACCACATTCCCATCAACACTTGATAATGACAGACTTATTTGTGAGCCTGATAAATATGACAGGCTGAACTCTGTATGTATTTCCTGGATTAAAACAGTAAGCATCTTTTGAAATGTTCATTGACCATTGCCATCTCCTCATCTGAGAACTTTATTTTTATAGCTGCTATATGTATGTTTTTCTCTGGGATATTTTTCTCATTTCTACGGACATATTAGATTCATATTCAGAAACTTAGGTACTATGATGTTTAAAGGCATATCAAATTGTTTAGATACTGAATACCATAAGCACAGCTTAAATGTTCATCATTGTCATAGAAATAATGCTTGATATTCTAGATTTATAAATCAGTCACATTTATTAGGATTCATATCATAGTCTAATATAGTAAATGTTTTATTTACATCTGTGGATATAGCCACAACTTACTTTTTAATATATTAATATTGCAAACTGTGATAATAACTTAAATAGTATTGAATTAGCCTTAAATTTCAGGAATATCTAATTTGGTCATGAGATAGTTTTATAAAATTCCATATGCACTTTGTTAATATTTAGTTAGAATTGTGTAAAACCATTGGTTGTTGGCACTTTCTGTGATAAAATTGTTATTTATTTATTTATCTATCTATTTATTTATTTATTTTTTTACAAATAATCATGTTTACAGAGAATGAAATGAGTGAGGTTTTCATAGGTGTGTGTGTGTGTGTGTGTGTGTGTGTATACACATATATTTTGAGATATTTGGATATATCTTCCATGTAGATGTATATGTATATGCATATATTCACATGTATATATTAATATATATGCATATACCTATACACATTGATAAAATATTTGCCTATTTTTATTCAAATTTTAAAATTGTATTAGGATATTTTTCCTAATATTCCTTAGCACTTATACATTCTGTTTATAATTTTAGTCATTTCTACACTGCTAGATTATTTTGCAATTCTAATTTTTCATTACAAATATTTTAAATTGCTCTGTCTCACTCTGGCTAATCTTATAAGAAACTTATCTTAATTGCTGCCAGGGATTTTTCAGAGCACCAGAATTAGTCTTGGTGGGTTTCTAGGTTTTATGTTGTACTGTTCTTATTAAATAGTTTTGGTTTCCTTCAATCAACTTTTTAGTTACATCATCACTTCTAATTTTGAAAGTGTATTTCATTAATTATATACATATATACATATTAATAGAGCCTTTCAAGGCTTTCTATTTCCTTCTGAGAGCTGCTTTAGAAATGTTATGCAAGAATATTTTGTCTCTAAGTTCTAGGTATTTTCTTTTTTTATTTTATAATTTAATTTAATTTTACATGTCAGCCATGGATTTCCCCTGTCCTCCCTCCTCATGCCTCCCCCCGCCCTTCCCCCAGCTCACCTCCCATTCCCATTTTCATTTTATCTTTTTTAACGTGAATACTGAAGTATGTATATGTGCATGAGTGTGAATGTATGAATGTGTGTGTGAATGTATGAATATGTGTGTATGTGAGGGTTCATATGTGTGTATGTACGTATGAGTGTGTGAATTGTTTGTGAGTGTGTATGTGTGTGTGTAAATGTGTGTGTCTGTGTATATGTGTGTATGAATATGTGTGCGTTTGTGTATGAGTGTGTATGTTTTGTCAATGACAGTGAGTGGCAATTGCTCTAAGGTCAGAAGCAGACTTCCTGCATTTGAATTCTCGTGTCTGCTGTTCCTCTGTCACATTGCCCTGGGATGACTTCCTCAGTTCCTCAGCTTGGGCATCTGTGTCATTATCCACAGAGCAGAGTTGATTTTCACCCTCACTAAGTGGATATACCACTGTTCTAGCCTGATCTGTTGGTATAATAAACACTATATCCAAGAATGGGACAAAAGTGTTGAGCTGGGAGATTTTCAAAATGAGAATTGTTGAAAGAAAGGCACTATAATTCGTATAACGGGGGGAGGGGGGGACAAGCCAGGATCCTTACAGTTTTCCAATATCAAATGCAGTAGGTGGTGCTATGTTCCCTCTAAACTCTAGCCCCAGCAACAATGGTACTTCAAGGTGGTACCTTTGGGTAGCTGTTGTGATGATGGTTCTTCTCTTCAGAACAGGATTAGTAGAAAGTACTTCATTAAAACAAACAAACAAACAAACAAAAAACCCTATAGGGTTAGGTATTGTGACATACGCCTTTAATTCAGCACTTAGGCAGCAGAGGCAGGCAAATCTCTATGAATTCAAGGCCAGACTGGTCTACACAGAGTTCTAAGATGGCATGGATTCTATAATGAGACCTTGGTTTTTTTTTTTAAAAAACAAAACAAAACAAAACAAACAAACAAAAAGCAGAGAAACAAACAAAAGCCAATAAATGACCCCAGACTGTCAAATTGCTCCTCCACTGTATGAAGATTCAGGGAGAAGGTACTACCACTGAACTAGATTTCAAATATGCTCAAATTCTGATATTAGACTTCTGATCCTCAAAGGTGTGAAAAATAAATGTGTTTAATTATCATAACCCAATACATTGAGTGGATCAAGATAGAAAGTCTTTTAAAATGATACCTGAGAACTCCACTCCTGATACTAATTCTCATATATTCCCTCCTGCTGCAGGTGAGGAAGATATAGTAATCTGTATACAATGAATATGATCTATCAGAAGTAGTAGACACAATTTCAGTGACCAGGTTAAAAACACTGACTTTTGTCTCAGCACTCTTAGTTTTTTTGATATTCCTTTCTTATTTTCTTATTATTTATTCATAAAGTGAGTTTTCTTGTTATTGAGTGTTCTTTTCAGAAAAGGAGGTGGCAAATTTGAGGAAAGCATCTGGTCAATGGGTGCTATAGAGTTACATAGCAAACATGTAAGTGAACTTAAAAGGGGATCCTTCTACACTTTCACAGGTATACAGCTTCTTTTTTCTACTTTTGTTTTGTTTTATTTAACATCCTAAGTAAAGTTAAAAAAAAATAAGTACTTACTGTCAAACACATTAACATAGACTGCAAAATAAAAGGGGAAAATGTCGTAGCTGGGCACAAGCATCTTGGAAACTTGGAAAACAGAAACATCTCAGTAATTGGTATTTTCAAGGCCACATGAGATATTAGTCACCCAAACTGCTTAATACATATGTGCTGGGCAATAAGAATTAAGTAGATGTGTGCCCAAACAAAAATAACTGGGAGATTTCTTAAATTTGTAAAAAAAAATCTTCTAAGATGAAATTGAGTTCATTGTATCCTGGAAAAGCCAAAAGCAAGCTGTCTTCTGATGTGTCTTGTATCATTGCTCAGCAGCAAACATAAAGACAGAAAGAAAGCCCATGCAGTGACACGTACTTCCTGTCAGAATTCTTTCATTTTTATCCTGAATTTAGGTCAAAGATCCTTAAGTTCTCAGTCTGCATGCTGCCTGAAATAAGGCCCCACCTGTACTCCTACCTCATAGACAGAAACCGGTCTCCAAAGCCATTTTCTGAGTAGGTCATTAATTTTTCTTGAATCCTTTGTTTAAATATTCTTAATAGAGCCTGGAGCAGAAGACCTAGCCAAGTCCTAAAAAATACCTGTGTGAGCTGATAAATTTGTATTTTTTTTGACGGCACTGAAGATAGTAAGTAGATAAAGAGTGGTGAGGAATTATCACAATGGAGGTCTTTTTAAGTCCTCCCCACCTTAGTTGTTTAATACACTATGAGGAAGCATAGAACAATCAAATAGTAGATTTTTTTAATTGCTGGATCTAAAGACATTGAATTTCCAAAGCTGACAACCATAGCACCACTACTGGATAAGTATCTCATACTTGCCAAGGTTGCTGTGTAAGAGCCTTACATTCCTTTCCTCTGTTCTTCTCAGGTAAAGTCCATGGCTGTGTAGTACTAGCTCTTGTCTATGTTTTGTCCTTGCTGTTTACACAGGGTACATTATAGCTCATGCTTCTTTGAGTTACTAAACCAGCTTGGCTCCATGTTTTATCTGGCATGCATGCAACATCTTAATAACATGAATTCACTTCTAACCACATTTAATTTGGCACCTGGATTAATAGAGGTTGCCACATCTGTGAAAGCTTATATTACGCCAAGCAAGAGCTACTGTCTAAGATCCTCCCACTAATTCAGGAAGGCCATCTATAAGCTGCCTTGACCAACATCCCAAGACTCACCTGCCTAATGTAGCAGAGACAGCATCTTCCCAAGACCTCCAGAGGAGCACAATTTGACCCTCAATGTCCCATAGTTACGCTTTTAAGTTCCACTCACTCTTTTTACAGTCCTTGGAGGCATTTATGTGCTGAGAATAGTGAGACTTGAAAATGTTAAAGACACACTCTCCATTTTCCTCCTGGGCAATTAGCTCATATATCTGTTTTAGCTGCCCTATTTCTTAACCCAATTTATAACCACATGCTAGTGCCAAGTTGCATTGCGTCTTCCTGACAGACTTCATTTAAAATAAATAGAACAGATGTTAAATAATATATATTACTCATCATCATTATAACTAATAGAGACTATTTACTAAATTTGTATTACTTAGTGTAATACTGCTGAGTTTTTCAAAGCATAATGTCTCATGATTGTCTCTTTTTTACTAAGGAGGAGACTAAGACCCAGAATGATTTTGAATGACAGTAGGGCATGTGGCTAATTTGATATAAAGCAAAGGCTCCAGTTGGAAGTTTAGTCCCATGCTCCTGTGTCTCAGAGACAGCAAAAAGGAAGAAAAGATACTTTCCTGAATGATTAATAACATTCCCCCAACTTATTTTTAATTAAGTTGTATTTTGGAGGGATTTTTTTCTAGATTTTACTAAAAAAAAAATGCCTTGATAAACAATTTGCTTCTTTTTTTGGAATATCTCCTAAATGGTACCTGTTGACTACAAAAATATACCATTCAGCTACAGACCTAATACTTCTTTATGTTCAAGTGGCATGGATATGTTCCCAAGATAGTCTTTGGTAAGTCAGATCCTGGCTGAGATAGTGGAAATTTAGAAGATCAAATCTACCATTATAATAGTTACTACTGTTAATTGAGTCACTCACTGGCTCACTTAAGGCTATAAGGAAGAATGTTGTAAATGTGTTCTACAGCGAAAGCAGACCTTCTCAACTGGGCATCTGAGAGAAAGGAAAAGCCAAGTTCTTGCTCATTTTTCCCCTTGAATTTGGGTGTTTTCATAACATCCTGCATATACCTACATCTTCATTATCTTCCAGGCTCTTGACGTTTATGGGTTCTGTCCACATCACTTACACTATCTGAACTTCTCTAAGCTGTCAGTAGTGCCGAGCATGTGACCTTTTGCTCAAGGTCACATAAGCTGGTTTGGGAGGTCAGATCCTGAGCTATTTATATCATGCCTGGTGCCCTAATCATTTGTCATTATCATGGAAGCCAGATGAGAGTCAGGCTAATAGGTCAAGAGGATGTTCAACATTCTAAAAGACCAAAATCATTCTTGGTGTGTTGTAAAACATCTCATCTCATCTTGCTACTACAATTTGTTTAGGAAAAGTCAGAGGTTGGAAGAGAGTTCAGATATTCTGTCACCAAGGCCATTGCCTTTTTTCAAAGTAATGCCTGCCAGGTTATGGCTGCACTGAGGAAAAGAAAATGAGGGATAAATGAGAAGACTCAATATTCATATAATGTCCCTCTAAGACTCTTGAACTCTGTAGCTTAAAACAAAACTCATGCTAGCCCTGTGAAATCCTTGACATATCCCTTAATGTAAGCTAGAGTTGGGACTCCAAGATGTTAGGGGATTCAATGAAGGTCAAACAGAAAGTATCAAAGTCAGACTTGCACATAAATTTTGGCTTCAAAAAAAAATCGATATTTTTATCCTACAATTGCGTGCTTTTTCCAAAATGCAGCTTAAAATTGGCCTTTCATTTCTGTGTGCAATTGAGTAAAAAAGATCTACCATAACCAAAAATAAACAGCAAAAATAAACCCCGTGTGAGTTATTTGACTCACATTACAGCATGACTCACCCCACAATAAAAAGACAAAGCAGAAAGAAACTGGCCTGAACCTTTGATTCACTCCTGAACTGAGGGCCTGGTGGAAGTCCCCTTTGGAGTTCAGACTTTTGCAAGTTGTCCCATCACACGGAGGACACCTGTCTCTGAAGTGTTTCATTCCGGTTTGTTCTTAAGCTCCTGTCCCATGCTTCAGTTATTTCAAGTTTGCTGATGGCTTTGGGACCAAAATAGGCTATTCAAAGAGACACAGTGAAAAGAGCAGCTAACGGGGACTAGAGCAGACACTGAGATCTGACATGCCATGGGGTCTGAATGTCACCTTCAGAACTCTTAGGCAGACTTTGAAGTACAGGTGCTTTTCTTTTTCTGAGTCGTGTAAAAAGTCCCTTTATTAAGAATAAAACATACAGTAAATTATAACCCGTTAATTTAATGTTGGAGAAATAGTTCTTCTGACATATAGAAAGTACATGATCTGGCACAGGTAATTCAGAATCTCTGTGCCTTAATGCCTCACCTGTGCATTAGCATGATAGAAAGCCAAAAGCTGTTCTGGGCACAAGAAGTATTCCACACAGCACATGGTCCCTTGCATCTTATATTATCCTATGGATATATCCCAGTGGTACATTTAAATAATCCTATGAAGCACTCCATACTGTTGATTTTTGTAAAAAAAAAAAAAAAAGAACGCGGAAATGGCCATTGTCACCCCTCCATTTACCTGTTTGGATGGACTTGTCAGATATTTATCAACTAAAGCCAATGGAAATGAAAATTTTACTCTTAATTGGGTCATGATGTTTGAAGCAAAGGAAAGTCAAAGCTCTGCTCTGTCTTTGCTCTAGACGTGAGGTTTGGTAGATGTAATAATAATAGAGCTAATCACATTCTTGCTAGTGATTATGATAACAGGTAATAAAAACGGTATGTAAAATAAACACTATTATCAATGACTTTGAGAAATAATCTTGAGGGTTAGGTATTTCGGGTATAAGAGATGGCACCTTTAAGTTCTTCTCATGGTATCTTGGGCAAGAGAAACTAACTGTAGCAAAAAATAGCTGTGAATAGGCCCTCTTCAGTTTCTTAAGAAGCCTGGTGTCACCTGCACTCATGAAGTAATAATGGTGGTAACCATGACAATAGCAACAACACTGAAACTAGCCGCTGTCAGTAGTATGCACAGGGCACTGAGCTTGCTGCCTTATATAACTTGTAATATTTCAAATTCACAGATTAGCATCACACGGTGTACTCTATGGTCCTCTGGGAAGAGGCCACGGCTGTAAAATACTCTCAGTATAGACAGCATTGAACTGCATCATCTCTAGGATGATCTCCTTGCTGGTGGTGTGCTTTGAACATGAAATGTTTTCCTGAGGCTTATGTGTCTGAAGACATGGGCCCAACCTAGTTTGAAAGGTGTTAGGATCCCGAGGAAGTGGACTGTCACTGGAGGAAGTTGTTCACTGGGAGCAAGACATGGAGATTTTTAGCCCAGCCTCACTTCCTGTCCACTCTCTGATTGTGACTTTAGCTGAGACCCATCTTCTGTTCCTGCAGCTGCATCTTTCCCACCATGATGGACTGTGAAATGCAAACCAAAATATACCATTTTTCCATTGGCTTGCATCTTGTCAAGTCTTTGGTTTCAGCAGCAAGAACAGTCACTAATAAATTGGATCAGGTTTCTGTGTTTGAATGGTCCCTATGGTCACCAGTTATGGGCTCATAAAAGCGTGGCTCCTTAAGCCCCAAGTGCACCTTCCTGTTATTGTTCAGGAGCAGGCTCACTTTCTTGTGAAGATCTGGGTCAATTATGGAAACAAGTCGGGTAGTCCTTTGCCTGTTGCCCATGTGAGTGAAGATTCCAAAGTGCATAGGGGACAGTCATAGCTGTAGATCTAGTGGCATTCTACTCGTGATTCCTGGCTGTGGCAAGAAGGAATGTCTGAAAGCAGGTCAATGAGAGTCATGGTGAAAAAGGACATTCCTAGTCTCACTTTTGTATTTCCAGACCTGTGAGTTTTACTTGTTTTGAGCAGAGTTACCATGCTTGAGTCTTAATTCCAAGCATCTACCACACTCAGGAGGAATGCACCTCAGTATGTGAGGCATCACCTTCTAGTAGTGTTTATCCTTAGTCTTTATAGATCTCCCCCACATCGTATAGGGTGCCTTGTCTTCACATTTTTAGTTACTTAACATGCTGGTAAATGTTTAACAAGAAGGGCTTCAGAAAAGAAGCAGGCACTTCACTGTAGCATCTTGCCAGTCTCCATGGTAGAAATCCTGTCGTAACAGCGAATTTCAAGCTGAATGTAAAGTCAGGAGCTGACAATGCTCAGAGTCATCTCTTGTGGACTGAAATGGGTCAGCTCCAATGTATCCACTGCGTTTGACTTGGAATAATTTTTCCAGGTTCTGCTTTCTATATCATCCATACCAAATTTATTTAAGTTATCTTTAGGAATCATTCCTGAAGAAAATAATATAATTTTACGTGTGAACTCAAAGTTGTAGGAAAGGTAAATTAAACATATCACAGTCGTTTTGATCAAAATATTTAGTGAAATGTGTGAATTCATTTTGAATTGAGTCAACTGAAAATACTTCTGAATGGATACATCATCACAAGAACTGTACTATGATCAAATTTCCATTTTTAAACAGAAAAAAATGAAATATGTTTGCACTTCAGAAATTCTATTGCCAGCTTGCTGGAAGTTTGTAGACACAGTACTTCAACTGACAACATACACCAGTGTGGTGGGCAAGACACCAGAAGGGAGGACCACAAATAAGAGATGTTAGACACAGGAAAAGAAGATACATGTAAGGAAAACCCAGAGCTTAACTCAGATGGCTTCAGAAGGCTCGTCTCACACTCCAGCAAATGTGTAGAGCCATATAGAGATAGTTTAGGGGAACTGGTTTTTTTTTTTTTTTACAACTTTGGAACACATGCTCTCATCCTATCTAAACCACCTGCTGGGGCTTGCACAGTGGCATGATCCCTGTGTTCCATGATGACAGAGAACTTGACTGCTGACATTCTGTGTTATTTGGGAGGGGGAGAGAAGAAGCTTTCTTGGAACCCATAGTTGGAGGAGGGAGGGTTTGGATGAAAATATATGCTGACTAGTTTAAGCCAGTCTTGGTAATTTCATTCCCATTACTATCTATTGGTTTAGGAATGGTTACTATAACTGGCCAAGTTGACACAAGGAGCATCTATTGAGAAGAATGTGGCCACCGGTGGATTGTCCATGCCCCAGTGGGAGACTCCCCAAATCCATGTGCATAAACGCAGTGCTGTTGGACTCAGTGAGTCAAAAATGAATTATATGAATTTTATTTTTTATATTAACTAATTAAAAATTATATAAGTAGGACAGGGAGTTTGGAGGGAGGTGTGATTGGGAGTTCTGAGAGAAGTCAAAGGGTGCAGTGAAACTAGTTTGTCCTTTTTCTAAGTCACTCTGCTTATGCGGACATGCACACACACACACACACACACACACACACATACACACACACACACACACACACACACACACACACACACACACACACGCGTGCGCAGAGCCTACTTTTAAGTAATTCTTACAATTGGCATAGCCTGTCATCTAACAAATCTTAGTGGGATTCCTGGGCACCAGGCCACTCTTCTATGTTTGGAATATGATGGGGATGAGGAGATGGGAGTTACCCTTTCAGAGAACTTAAGTTTCGCTGGTTAGAAAGACATTTTTAAAATTGAATTTATTAATTTTACATCACAACCACAGTTTCCCCTCCCTCCTTTCCTCCCATTCTCTCCCCCATATTCCCTTCTGTATCCCTCTAATCCACTCCTCTGTTTCTGTTCATAAAGGGGCAGGCCTCCTGTGGGTATCAAAGTGTGGCATATCCCCCAACAGTAGGGCCAAGCTCCTCCCCTTATATTAAGGTTGGGCAAAGCAACCCAGTATGAGGAATAAGTCCCCCCAAACCAGCCAAAGTGTTAGAGAAAGCCCCTGCTCCCAC
This sequence comes from Peromyscus eremicus, assembly GCF_949786415.1. Classification (NCBI taxonomy): domain Eukaryota; kingdom Metazoa; phylum Chordata; class Mammalia; order Rodentia; family Cricetidae; genus Peromyscus; species Peromyscus eremicus. Next base: position 33,889,303 of record NC_081426.1, read on the forward strand.
TGTTAGGAGTCTCACAATTAGACCAAGCTATACTTGGTCTGTAACGTATATGTAGAGGGCCTAGGTCAGTCCTGTGAAGGCTCCCTGGTTGTTGGTTCAGACTCTGGAGGTCTTATGTGCCCATGTTAGTTGATTCTGTGGTTTTCTTGTGATGTCCTTGACCCCTCTGACTCCTTTTTCCCTCTATTTAGCAGGATTATCCAAACTTGGAATAATGTTTGGCTGTGGGGCTCTGCATCTGTTTCCATCAGTTGCTGGATGAAGCCTCTCTGAAGACAATTGGGCTAGGCATCAATCTATGAGTATAGCAGAATATACTTAGAAATCATTATGTTGACTTTTTCCCCTCCAATCATATTTGGATATATTCTAGGTCTCTGGGTTATCCAGCCTCTGGGTCCTGGCACTCCAGACAGTGTCAGGCATAGGCTCACTCTCATGACATTGGCCTGAGGCTGGACCGGTCATTGTTTGGTCACTCCCACAATCCCTGCGCCAACCTTACACTCTTTACATCCCATACATAGGACAGACTGTAGGTCAAAGGTTATGTGGCTGAGTTGGTATCCCAATTACTCCACTGGAAGTCTAACCTGGTCACAGGAGATTGCCAAGTCAGGCTGCATATCTACTATTGCTAGGAGTCCTAGCTGGTGTCATCCTTGTAGATTCTTAGAAGTTTTCATTGCACCAGGTTTCTACCTGACTCCCAAATGTCCCCATTTCTAGTCACCTCTTTCAGTACTCTCTCCCTCTAGCCAATCCCTAACCTGATCCCTCATGTTCCCATCCCTACCTGTCCCCAGGCCACCCACAAAAATCTCTTCTATTTGTCCTTCCCAGGGAGATCCATGCGTTCCACCTTGGGACCTCCTCTATGGATCTGTGGATTGTAGCATGGTTATCCTTTACTTTACAGCTAATATCATATTTATTCAAACATGAATAAATACCATGTTTGTCTTTCTGGGTCTGGGTTATCTTACTCAGGGTAATTTTTTTCTAGTTCTATCCATTTGCCTGCAAATTTGTGATGTCATTGTTTTTAGCAGTTAAGTAACATTCAGTTGAGTAAATGTACCACCTTTCTTTATCTGTTCTTTGGTAGAGAGGCATCTAAGTTGTTTCCAGGTTCTGGCTATTACAAATAAAGCTGCTATGAACATAGTTGAGCAAGTGTCCTTATGGTATGATTGAGCATTCTTTGAATATATGCCCAAGAGTGGTATATTTGGGTCTTGAGGTAGATCAATTCCCAATTTTCTGAGAAACTACCATATTGATTTCCAAAGTGGCTGTACAAGTTTACACTCCTACCAGCAATGGAGGGGTGTTCTCTTTGCTCCACAGCCTCTTCAGTATGAGCTATCATTTGTGTTTTTGGTCTTAGCCATTCTAGCAAGAGATTATTTAATACAGTAATAAACATCTCAGTAAGTGGAGTCCAGCGCTCTGATGCAACCTGATGCTAGGACAGAGATAACTTAGTGATGGGGCATTTGATTGATCTGGCTGAAAAAATTCTTCTCTAGCATTCAGCCATAGTGCAAGTTCTCAGAAATGCAACTCAGCTTGTAGGTTACTTGCAGAAGCATTTCCTGCAGGAAAGCAAGACAAAAGTATATTTAAAGGGGTTTAAAATGTGAATAAATGATACATGCAAAGAGAAAGAAAAGGGCAACCTAATAGGTATGAATGTATGGAATACCAAAACTGACCAAAAAGAAAGTTCCAGAAGCATCACTTTGTGGACCTTTGTGGAGTAAGCAATTGAGAGAATGAATCCATTGTTTTCTCCATTTCTTTGAAACAAAGAATCTTTAAGAGTATCCCAGGTAGATTCTCCAGGAGTTTCCAGGACTTAACTGATAGTTCAGGCAGATGAAAAGTTTTAAACATTGACAAGATAGAATTTTTGAAAGAAAGGTGGCAAAGAGTGGCACTGAGTGAACTTAGGCATAAAAAGATCCTAAAGAGAATGATCTGACAGGAGATTTAAATGGTCTTACAAGGGACATTATGAAGCATTCTCAAGGAAATTCAAACAAGCTTGGATAATTAGGGAATGGTAGCTTATCTGACTATAACTAGTTGCCCATGTTATTAAAATATTTATTTTATGCATATGGGTGTTTTGCCTGCATACATGTGTGCTCACTATGGGTATGCCTAGACCCTTCAGAGATAAAAAGGGACACAAAATCCTCTCTAACTAGAGTTACAGATGGTTGTGAGCCACATGTGGGTGCTGGGAATAAAATCCAAGTCCTTTGCAAAAGCAATAAATGGTGTTAACTGATGAGCCATCTCTCCAGTCCCCTTCTCTACATTATTAAGATGATGCTTCAAAAGTTGTTCAATGAATTCTGTGCAATTCCTGCTAGTATCCAAAGTAAACTTTGTATTTTTCACAAATTGACAAGCTGATAGAAGCTGACAAACTTATGTGGAAGTATAAATAATCTACAAAAACAAAACAACTTTGAAAAGTCACCAAGTTGGAAGACAAATACTAAATATTTATAGCTCATTTGGTTCTTGAAGCAAAGCTAAGATAACAAAAGCCCTATGGAGAGTAGATAGAGACTGGCATGTAGACCATTAGAACAGAAGTGTGAGCTACACATTCACATACATGTGTGCTTTACAAGGTTACAAAAGCACATTTTTTGAGGAAGGAACATCCTTAGCAAATGGAAAACAATTGATGTGCATATAAAAATAATCTTTAACCAATTCCTCATAACATGCACACAAATAAAAGCATGTTTGGCATGCTCCTAAATGCTCCAAAAAATTCCAAAAGATAAGCCAAATCTTTTGTAACTTCAGCTTATGTAAAAATTTCATTAAATGGAAAATCTGCTTATGAATGTCAATAATACAAGCTATTAACTGGGATAAAAATATATATGACACACATCTTTCATCTTACATATGAAGGAACCCTTAAATTTCAATGATAAGAAAACAACAAAGTAATTTAAAACACAACACCAAAACCTGAACAGATAAACTGTTTTAAGAAGACATATGGATGACAGCTAAGAGTACATAAAGATGTTGGACATCATTTGCTCCTGCAACAAATAGATTAAATCACCATGGGATACGAGAAGCATCTACCAAAATGTTCAATCTGGATGATGATCTCAAGTGTTGACAAATATGTGGAGAACATGGGACTTCAGATACACCTGGCAGGAATAAAAAGTAGTATAATAATTTTGAATGTAGTTTGTTAAATTCTGAAAAGTGTTAAGCTTTTTCTATTATATGACTTACTAATGCCATTTCCAGATATTATCTAAAAGACACGATGTTCACAGAGCCTGGAATGTGCTTAGAAATTTTATTTGTAATAGTTAAAATCTGAAGATAAAACATTTATCAACAAAATGTGGTATATCTGTACATTGGAATAATACTTTGTAATGAACATTGATCAATTATTGATATGCTATGAACCATGTACAGTGTAAATAATTTGAAAATAAATTCATAAAGTGACTGGAGACATGACAGAAGTGGAAACAAACTGTAATTCTCTTTGTAAAATTCTAGGACATACGAACTGATATACAACAACAGAAGGCCGTGTAGAGGCTGCCTGGAGGTCGGGCCATGGGCATGTTAGGGGCGTGTAGCAGAGAGAAATTTCAGAGAAGTGGAAAGGGACTTTGATTGGAGTGAACCTTGATTATTCTTGCCTCATTATTGGGGTCCTAGGTGCAATATTTGATGAAATGTGGATTTAAATTTCAGTATGTCTAGCTTAGCAAGCATCAGTAATGCCCCCATAGAGCCTTTAGAAACAGACAAAATTGGGGCTAAAGAAAAGCAGCAGTCGATGTCAGCCATAGATGCTTTGTAAAAATGGGGTTTTGTTTACAGTGCTATAATGGCAAACAGCTTCAGCACCTCTTAGGGTTAGTCACCGAATGGCAAGAAATGAAGCTGTCAGAAGTCAAAGGTCAGTGCCACAAGCTTTGCTTAGCTGATTTCACTGTGACTTTCCACCTAGCTGACGCCAGGACTGATAAGAGCCTGGTGGTACTGAAGAGACTCGATTCCCGAGAGTCTTAGGAAATAGTGCCGGGATCTGATTATGGCTGACTTGCTGCAAAGCCCACTCAAGTCCCACAGCACAGAACGGCCTGTCCTGGTGCGAACGTGCTTGCAGTCCAGAGGGAGGGATATGATAATCCCCAAATAGCTAAAACATGAAATACAGCACATTCACCACCATCCAAAGTATGTCAAAGAGTTGTGAGAGCTCAGTGGATCAAAGAAAAGAAGTATTTTCACTAAAGGAGACTAGATGGAAAATAGGACAAGTTGACAGAGCAAGTCATCCTTTTCTGGGCCTTCTGGGATAGGTAGGACACTAGCAGGTTCAAGTGGAAGGAAAGAGTTCTTGCTGGAGGAAACTGGGTACAAAACCCTTAGAAATAGAAAACAAAGAGGAGGCTCTTGGAAAAACGCTCCTGTACAAGTTCTTTTGATAGGAGCCGGCTAATTTTGCTAATATCACAAAATATCCCAGACTGGATAAGATACCAAGAAAAGAGTTTTATTGGCTCCTAATTCTGGTGGTGGGAAGTCAAAGCAGCCTGGCATCAATGTCTGATAATGACATGACAGCTAAGTGTACACACTCTGAAGCCATTCATGAGAAAGCAGAAGCAAGCTGAGACAGCCAAACTGACTCCATCTTCACCCTCAGCTATAGAAACTAATGCAGCTCTCTAAGACCTACTGACTCAGCTCTACTAGGGGGTGTTAATCCATACTAGAAGCAGGCCTACTGTGGTCTGATCACTTTCTACTAGCCATGCCCCTTAAAGATGTTCCATCTAAAGATCCTCTCTCTGTAGTTTCACACTGGGACCAAGCTTCTAAGCACATTAACTGCTGGCGGGTAGAACATGTCTAACACGTCCAAACACAGCAGACATATCAAAATTGCAAAGGGCAAATTAGACTTTAAATTTTCAGCAAGGGTTGTGTGATATTGTGTATTACAAAGCCCAAAGAAAATGTATGTTTCCTGGGTTGTCAGCAAACTTGGAATGAAGAGGCCATAGAGATGATGTTTTCTGAGTTCTGGGATTTGGATAACATCAGAGTCTTTCAAATACCCTACATGTGTAGAGAATTAACGCTGACAAATTAAGAAAGTAGCAGAAACCTTTTATATAGGTGACGCGGTGCATCCATGGTGATTTGCTGTTGAAGACATCCCTACAGTGTATCCCACATTTCCTCAATAGGTACCCCTGTGCTGCCAGCCACTTTCAGCTCAGGATCATGTCTTCACTGCCGTTGCACTACATGATTTTCTAACAGGCGTTAAAGATAGGAACACTCAGTGGAGGTGATTTTATCACAGCAAACAACACTTTACAGGAAGCAGACTCCTGTCTGTATCTCTAGGCAGCAGTCAAAAATCAGCACCCCTGTCTCAGACTACTGCAGCAGAGAAGATCTTAGCATAAGGAGGAAACTTCAGTCTGCAAACTGAAGGCCCCACAGTCAAAGCTGGATGCCCATCTGTGTCTTAAGAAAAGACTCGTGAAACACACAGGGCTGGGCTACTGTGTAAGCATTCACATCACAGATGTCATTTTGCAAGTCTGTTCAGGCAATGAACATCTGTTAAGCACTAGGTATGTGTCACAAATGATGCTTAGGTAATTGGAATGAACAATTGCCATTTTGTCTGTTAAGGATGCCTTCTCTGCTTCCTTTTGGTCACACTCAATAATGTTCTTCCTTATCCCTACCCTGGACTTCCCTACAGCCATTGGGATGAGAGGTTGATTTACCCAGACCTCTCCCTGCCCATATTCACCTCTCCTCCAAACTCAGTAGATGTTTTAGACATGGGCTTGGAACCTGATCCTAGCTATCCAGAGGCTTCTGGTGGAGATGAATGTTTTCTCTTCATGTTAAATTTTTATCATGTGGTTTGCATGTACACTTGTGTTGAGGTATGTGCAGATAAGTGTAATTATCCATGGAGTTCAGAAAAGGTTGTGAGGTTCCCTAGAACTGGTGTTATGCACGGTTGTGAGCTCCCTGACAAGGTGCTAGGAACTGAACTTGAATCCTCTGGAAGAGCAGTAAGTGCTCTCAACCACTAAGCCATCCAACCAAACTGAATGTTCTCTCATCTTTAAGTCATTAAGTACCAGGATATAATCTCAAGACATTACACCACCAGGACAATACAAAAGTCCATTTCAATTGTGGTTGAATAAAACAAGCTCTTGGTGAGGAGTAAAACAAGACCTGAGATGTCAAGACCTAAAGATGGGAATTTGGATACAGCCTCAGAGCAGAGCCAGCCCAGCATTCCCACACTGTTTGCTCTGAAGGAGAGTGCTCTGATTAATACAGGACAGATGATATGCAGTGGTACCCTACTATATGTAAGTTATGTTCTGGGGAAGAAGCTCCAAAAATATGTATGGTGCCGTTGAGATGCCACAGCTAGGTGGATGGATGTGTATGCAAATGTATAGTCAATACTATAAATTAATTGCAGTGGTAGATGAAACACCTGGTCTCCTAGAAGATAAAAAAACAGGCCAGATAATATTTCCTTTACTTGGGCTCACCAGGGCATGTTCCTCAAGAATAGTTAAATACTTTTAAACAAAATTAGGAGCCATGTTCCAGACAGAAGAGGGCGTAAATATGTGGTTTTAAGGTAGCTGGGTAGACTGCTTACATGGTTGCTGATGTTGGAAGGGAATAAATGTGAAAGAAATGGGCTTGCCAATGACAGGTACTTGAACAGATGCCATTCCTCAAGCAGGAAAATGCTAAAGCTGGTCATTATGTGAGGTTTGCACAGTGAGGATTCAGGGCTCTAGTGTTTCTTAGGAACTGACTAGAAGGCACAAAAAAGTGAAACAAGTCCAGTGAATAACATCAGATGCTGTCCAACCATAAGCCTCAGCTTTGGGGGCGGGCAACAGGAGGGGACAACTCTGTGTTCACCAAACCTGCAAAATACACTTTTTGTTGCCGGTGATACCCATTGATCTTGAATAATCTCAAATCATGATCCTCTTGCTCTATTATTCCTGTTATCGAATGACAATTTCCCCAGGTACACATTCCTCCTGTGGAGCCAGGCAGCCATGAAATGTGTCTGAAGTTCATTCCAACAACGTCTTCTGATCTGGAAGGAAACCTTTCTGCAAGATGCATGGAACCTCTCAGCTTTGCTGCTGGAGATTCACAAGACTAAAGCTGCTGAAGAGCTGGAGTTGTTTCCTATTTCCTCTGAATTCCCGCACTCCAGAGCTCACCACATGTTGATTGATGGTCAGTGTAAATTTACCCAACAGACTGTTGGGTGTGCCCTGTTCCTATGGTGTGTATGCCCAGTGTGAAAATTGCACATCTTCAATTCTCTGAAAGTCTGATGTAGTAGTTTGTCATTAATTATCCAGCAATCAGAGCATTTGGGCTTAATATTTTAAGAAGTAGAATTTTAATGAGAAATGAAGTGTAAATATTTATGCCCAAAAACAACATACCAGCAATTAATAGGAGCTTCTGCCTTGAGTGTCAGGGTTTCTGAGCACCCTGTTCCCTAATTATATTCTCCAGCCTGTATCTGAAGGTATGGGCTATTTTGACTCATCCTTTTGCATGGCCTCATTTTTATAAGTACAAAAGTTCAAGAATAAATGTAGTGCCCAAATCCATCTACAAGAACTAGCCCAGAATAAGCATTAATCTATATAAGAAATCAGATTATATTATCTTGTGGGGAAAAAAAATTGGTTCTTTGTGTCAACCTGCTATAAATTCCTATAATTGTCTAAACAGGTATTCGTCTTCTCCAACATCTGCTAACTTTGGCAGGCCCCAAAATAAACTTCCACATTAGCAACTTGCACTTAAAAAAAAAAAACCATTTATCCAGAAACATCTGCTGAGCTATTTTCTGTTCTCTCTCTCCCTCCCTCCCCCCTTCTCAGGTCTGTGGAAGCAGAAAGAGGTGAGTGTTGCAGCTTGAGACTTCAATCTCAAGAAGCAAGTTTCAGAAGGAAAACAGCTACTTGGGGAGGGGAAATAAGAGTGAGAAAGATTTCAGTAGAAAGACATGAAGTAGATGGTGGGTGACAGCTGTGCGGATGTGGACATAGCCTGGGATCCCAAGGTGTGATGCTAAATTCAATTCTGTACTCAGATATTTTTGATTGAAAGATTTAAGAACTTTTACTCTCTGAGCCAACCTTGCAAATAATTATAATTCCCACCTTAGAAACACCTCATGGTCCTTACACAGAAGAACACGCATGAATGTGTTCTGCATACAGCAACATTGAATATGAATGAATTGAATCAACTGTAAACAGACAAGCTAGCGTTGCAGAAAAAACAATCTGGGATATGAATGGTGATGTCCTCATCACTGTGACACCTGATACTTAGATATTCAAATGTTCCCTGGACCATAGGCACATCAGTTACTGTGTTTTTAGCCCTGTGCCACTGTGAAAAGTAACAAAGAAAACTTGAAGGAGAAAATATTTATTTTTGGCTTGGGGGTTTCAGAGGCCTCAGTCTATGGTCACCTGATTCCATTGTTTATAAGCCTGTAGCAGAGCAGAAACCTAATGGTAGAAAAGCATGGTGGAAAACGGAGGAAACAAGAGAATATAATCTCATGGGAGAGAGCAGGATGGAGCAGAAAGAGAAGGAAAAGACAAGGGGAAAGTGCCAGAGAGTCTAAGGACAGGTCATATCTCCAAAGCATCCCTGTCACTCTGTGACCCACTTTCTCTGCTCATGCCCTATCTTTCATACTTTTTACCACTTTCTAGTGGTCCGTTCAGTTAATGTGACCATCAGAGCCCTCATGGTCCAATCACTCTAGTAGTGCCACCAGCTTGGGACCAAGCCTTCTACACAGTGTCTTCAAGACGTTTTCTTTTTACTTACTTCACATGTGTGTGGCTATGCCGTGGCATATGCCATCCCTGTGGAGACCAGAGGACAGACAACCTTCTGGAGTCAGTTTTCTCCTTCTACTATGTAGGTTTTGGAGTAGAAGGTGAACTCAGGTCTTCAGGCTTGGCAGCAAGTGTATCTATCCTCTCAGCCATCTTGCTGGCCCCATGTTCAAATTAAAAACTCATAAGAAATACCAGTGATGGTAAGAGAACTTACATGAACTTAAACTATCACCTCATTCAAGACTAAGTCCATTCTTTCTTTTTTTGAAAACTTCAGAAAATCACCCATGACTGAATTTCAATTGCCTGCATCCCCACTGGCTTTAACATAGTCCCAAGTAACCAGCAAGGAACTGGGAAAACATGCTGGATCAGTGTTGGAAACAAAGATGATGGTACCATCATGCTTCTGGTTTTGGCCTTTCTGGTTTATGCACACTGATTGGCCTGGGAAATCCTGAGAGTTTGCTTCCTTAAAAGACTTTGCAGTTTCACACACAGCTTCCTTTGAAAATGCAGTCAGCTTGGGGAGACATTCTCGACATGGGTTTAATTGCTTTCTTCTTTTAGGTTGGTATGCTGCCTTCATTGGGAGATCTCAGACATGATTTGTCCTCTACTTTCTCCACCTATGTGTATTAATTATGTTGCTACAATAGATGCATTTTGAAAGCCCAGTGTTGTTTCATAAGATGTGTTTCTTCCTTACATGATGATTACATTAGATATGGAGAGAGAGATTGTACTTCAAAGATTCATCCAGGGACCAGGGCCAGAATAGACAGGATGTTGTTGGCCTGTGTTTTTCAAGAGTCATCTTCTTCTCCAGGCAGATGGAAAAACAGATCATGAGCAAGCATGGTGATGTTTTTGAAAGATGAGTGTAGGAAGTAGAATGTGACCCTCTGTCCTAAGCAGCAGATTCCAGAGAGGTAAGGATATATGCTCTCAGAATGGGTCACCATGTCTTGAGCACCAAGGCTACTGAGGCTTTGCTTGCCACTTCAGAGAGGCAGAATATTGAGGTCTCAGGAGAGTGGCTCTTGGAACCTGATTATGTGGCTTTGACTCCGCCCCCCTGAGTTATCTATTTTAATCATTAGTGGTTTGCCTACCTGTGAAACGGTCATGATAATGTGTATTAAAATAAAACACAAGACTACTTACTTATGTTTAAAAGGCATAACAGCATTGATAATATTACATGATTCAGTGAATGCATACTATTTGTTATTTGTTCATTAAGTGCACTGGGGATAAAACCCAAGGCTTTATCCCAGTACTCCACCATTGACCTATACCACCAGGCCTCATGCTAGTTTTACAGTTTCTGGCTGGTATATGCAGCAGATGAGTGGTGTCTAGTCTGGTAGCAGAGTTACCAGCATCCAGACAGAAGCACTGACATCTCAGCTGCTCCTTTTCTAAGTATCATTTCATAATTCCAATTCCTTCCATATTTACTTTACTTAACCCAAACTGATCATTGTTGCCTGTCACCAAAACTACTTCTCTTGTACTCCAGATCACCTTGAATTCATTTATGAATCTGTTGATGTGAAGTAGGTAGATTACAAACCCTAGTACTGCAAATCCAACAACTCGGCTCTCTGTTACCTATTTAATTTTTCAAAAGCAATTGACATCTTGGATACACATAGAGTATTGTACTTATAACAAATAATTTATACATTCAGGATATTGCAGCCTGACAAGCCAGATGGCTGCTGTTATTTTATTCTTTCTTGTGTTTTATGGTAAAGGCCACTTCATACTCCATGTTTACAAAGGCAGGCTGTATGCAAATGTTATATTCTTTTTTTAATTTTATAATCACATTTTCTATGATTAATATTTTAAATACAGAAATCAGTTTAACAGTAATTGGCACCCATGTGAGATCTTTCATTATCACATTTATAGTAGTGTGTGTGTGTGTGTGTGTGTGCATGTGTGTGGGTGCATGTGTGTGTGTGTGTGTGTGTGTGTGTGTGTGTGTTCTCTTACGCCACAACATGTATGTGGTGGTCAGAGGACAAGTTGTCACAGTTGGGTCATCTCTTGACCACATGGATCCCAAGGATGGAATTTAGCTTTTTAGAATTGATAGCCAGACTCCTTACCTCCTCAGCTCTGGAAGACTGGATTTTGTGTACAGCCTGGAGAGTGCACAGGTCACTCCAGCATGTTCATTCTTTTCTTTAAGTCATTCCGATCTTTTGCAACATACCAATTCTGTTATGAATTTCATTCAAATTCTGCAGACCAAATGAGATTGTTTTGACTTCTGGCCTCAGGCACATGCTCTCTGCACAGGTTCTTCCCACCCACAATTTAGGTGAAGCACATTGCTTTTTTTCCAGCCTGGGTTTAGAATCTTGGTCCAGTTTTGTTTGTGGGACTCTTTGATTTTACCTCTTTTTTTTTGCCAGTTGAAATAGATTTCTTCCTTGCTTAAAAATAACACATTTCAGAGAGCTTTAAGTGTCAATATAAACCTATCTCATTATTTAGCGCCACCTGGCATTCTATGTGATGTTCAAGAGTATTAACTATTCCATTATTAATTGGTATCCATCCCAGTTTCTTGTTTATAAGCAGGAAGACAATGAGAATCTGTACTCTTGATTCTCTATGTCCAGTGTAAGTGTTTCTTCAGGATGGCTGTCAAGAGTCATGAGTACTGCCAATGTGCAGTGGGCCCTGCAGTAGTCACTCCTGTCCAACTGTGGGGGAGTGGGCACTCTTTGACCCCTTGTTTAAGTAGGATCGGTCTTTCCATTTTCACCCAATCAGAGGGTGACAAAGAGTCTCCTGTTGATTCGGTTTGCATTTCACCATTCTGGAGCATCCTTTCGTGCAGGCATTGAACTCTTGTAGCCCCTTTTCTGCTTATCTCATGCTAAAGTCTCTACTAGGCTACGAATCTTTATTGATTTCTCAAAATATTTCTGTATTCCAAATACAGCCACTTGGTTGCTACATACACCAAGTTTCTCTTATTCTGGACTTTTCATTCACTTCTGTTACTTTATCCACTCTAATTTGCTTAGGACTCCAGTTATTTGATTCTCCTGAAATCACTGTTGGCTTCATTTATTGTGACTTATTTGTGAAAACAACTGTGTCTCTTTTAGAAATGCCCTGTAATAGCAGTGGCCTTACACCCATTTGGGAACTTTTGAATGGCTTGCTGAATTTAAGTGGTAACTTCCTGAATTTAAGGGTTTATTTCCTCAAAGTCTGTTCTATGCTCTCCTGGATGGTGGTTATGGGGTACACATGTAGCCACTTCCCTTTTAAGTTACGTCTTCCCCTCTCAGTTCTATGGGAGAAGAGTCTGAGCAAATCATAATTAAACTACACCCAGACATTATCAGGATATAATCCCTAATGTTGACACAGCTCACCGTTGCTTCTTGGTCTACATAATCATGTTGATGTATTGATTGAAGGAAGACTAACTAAGAGCATAATGTGACAGCGACTGTCTCCTGTCCCTTCCTCAGAAAACTTTGCTGGTCCTAACACCTGAACTCTAGAACCTTGAATGTAAAGGGATGGAAAGGACATTAAGTGTTCAGGAGGACAGCAGCGAGACAGGGAGGGGAACAGAAGTGTGAAGGATGAGGTTTCCCTAGTTGGAATAAGAAATAGTCTGTGGGTCAGAGCAAGGAGGTTTTACCTAATTTGTCTAATTCTAAAGAGCCTGAGAAACAAGGGAGCACTTTAGTCAGTAGAGAAATGTGCTTTGTTCCCAAAGGATATCCTGGCTCAAAACTAAGGAGGGGTAATAGAGGAACCAGTTTTGGGAGACACCTGATTAATGGCTGAGGAGGTGTTCAATGGGAAACAAGGACAGGGTGCAAGGTAGATGTGTGTGTGTGTGTGTGTGTGTGTGTGTGTGTGTGTGCATAGTGCATAGGTATGTATGTGTTATGTGTTGTGTGGCATGTGTATGCATGCATGGGTGTGAACATGTGTGTGCCTCTTGTGTATATGTTCAGTGTTAGGAATTAACCCTGGGCACTCTCACTTATCCTACACTAAGGAAGAACTGTACCACTGAGCTATGTTCTTGTCCCTTGCCATCTATCCTTCTAGGTTTTTTTGTTTGTTTGTTTTGTTTTGTTCTGGGGTTTTTTGTTTATTTGTTTTTAGAGACAGGATTACTCTGTACAGCCCTGGTTGTTCTGGAACTCACTCTGTATACCAGGCTGGCCTTGAACTCAGAGACTCACCTGCCTCTGCCTCGCAAGGTTTTTTGGTTTTTTTTTTTTTTTTTTAAGAAAGACTCTCACTAAATTACCCAAGCTGGACCTTGAACACATTCTATAGCCTAAGCCTAAATTGCTGTCCTCTTGCCTCAAAGTCTCAAATAACTTGGCATGGAACTATGCCATCATGCCCAGACTTAAGCAATAACATGATTCCATTACCTTTCTTCAGCAAATAAAGACAAAGTACGAGAATGATGTGGCCATGAGTCCCCCCATCCCTCCTCTACCCCACATCCAAGTAATGTATTTCGTTTTCATATTTTCCCATCAGTGTATTAACTGGAGAAAAATCAGTAAGTCTTGAGTCATTCTCCCTTTATTGCACATGATTTGCTTTCTTTTTTCAACCATAAACTAGAACCTAAGATTTTGCTTTTGAGTACATGTCCAGAGAGAAATGGTATTTTTTTTTTTTTTTTTTTTTTTTTTTTTTGGTTTTTCGAGACAGGGTTTCTCTGTGTAGCTTTGCGCCTTTCCTGGAACTCACTTGGTAGCCCAGGCTGGCCTCGAACTCACAGAAATCCACCAGCCTCTGCCTCCCGAGTGCTGGGATTAAAGGCGTGCGCCACCACCGCCTGGCAAGAAATGGTATTTTTAAGACTAAAGAAAATAATTATTTTTTATTTAAAAATTGTGTTAGGTATATTAATGCTATTTGGACTTATTACCATTCAGTAAAAGAAAAAAAAATGATCATGGTAGCTTAACATTAGCGAGTTCATGAATGGAAATAGTTCTGGTTCATTTGGCTCATGTTAGATAATGATGTTTTCCTCTAGGCAACTTAAAAATTACACTTTTTTTCCCCAGATAAAATCAATTAAAGCAAAAGCCATATCTTACTGTAAATTTTCCCTAGTATTCTTTGAACTCTGAACTTTGCTACTTAAGGTCCAGTCACGATTAGAGTAAGGTAGTATATATATTTTTTCTTTTTTTCTTTGTTTTGTTTTGTTTTAAACATTTATTTATTTATTATGTATACAGTGAGTGTTTGACCTGCAGGCCAGAAGAGGGCACCAAATCTCATTGTAGATGGTTGTGAGCCACCATGTGGTTGCTGGGAACTGAACTCAGGACCTCTGGAAGAACAGCCAGTGCGCTTACCCACTGAGCCATCTCTCCAGCTCCGCTAGTATATTTTCATAAGCACAGAAGTACTGGTTGCTCTCCCTCCTCATTTATTACAACCTATCCTGGTGCAACAGCCCTAGATATGGGTTTAAAGTCTGTGCATACTCACATGCACATGGACATGTCTTTTACTTAAGTTTTGACCTCATGAAAGTTTCTTCTTTTGTCTAAGCATAATATCACAAACCTGGAGATAACTACAACTTAACTTTCTTAGTCACAGGGTGTTGAGGTGTTACAGTGAGCGTTGTGGATATAATGATTTTGAGATGTAATTATTATTGATGTAACTATTATAATTATGTTTCAGGGCTAGATCAGGCATGCACCAGGATATAAAAACACACTGCACAAAGCATACTCAAAATTTGCTTCAGAGGAGCATCTGCCAAGGTATTTTCTCCAATCATCTGAATGGACTGTTGAGCTAATCCATTTCAAGCTGTTCTTTAACTCTACAAAGCTGGGCAGGGAAAATGACTGACACCTGTGCAGTAATGTCTGGTGACTTTAGAAGGTAAATTAGCCTTTTTATCCCACAAGGCCTGTCACAGCACATCCTGTCCTGAGTCAGAGCTGTCCCTTCCAGCCTCCCTTTAGGTCATTCTTAGCCCCCCTCTTTCCCCCAGAGGTTATCCATCCTACATACTGCTATCTAAAGCTTTATTGCAATCCTTCCTTCTTGTAGTAAGCTTCCTACTCTATCTCACCTCCTGCAATAAAAGACAAGTACTGCTGTGCTCTGGCTTGCAAATTGCTTTTCCAACCAGTCTAAATGGCAGGATACTGAAACAGATCATGCTGCTTCATCCATCAAGGCATCTGCACATGTGACTTCTGTTTGCTTACAATGTCCTTTCTCCCCATTTTACCCAATTAACTCCTATCTTTTGCTGACCCAGATCTTCAGTGACGTTCTGCAGGATGTCTCTTGCGACCTCTTACCCTTGAAAGAAATAACCTTTTCTTCCATTTAGCTAATTGTGTACCTTGTCTCCAGCTGTCATTGAATGTCTCACATCCAGTCCTGCCTCTCCGGGGAGAATGTGAGCTTTATAGGCTTGGGGTCCATGTGAAATGTATTTTGAAATGTAGACTAGTGCCTATCAACAGGCTAATTTCTGCTACACTGATTTCTATCAGTTTGAATGTCATTGGGAAACACTTTCACTTTCAACTTAACTAGCATTTATTTTGCCTGTGTTGTGTGACATCAGTGAGGAAACCTAGATCAGCTGTGAACAATGCAGAAGGCTCTCTGCCTTAGCTGAACTTTCTTCTCAAGATATAGGCAGGCATTTTGTACATACAAATTCCATCCTCAACTCAACCAAAAGCTCCACGAGAGGAGGGATGGGTCTCCTATCCAAATTGCTCTCTCTGTATGGACACTGTCTACCTTCAATACATTATTGAGTAAATGATTGGGCTGGACAGTCACACTCCATCTACAACAAATTAGGTTCATGATTTGCAGTTTTGTCTACTGGCATTTTAAAATCTAGAATCCATGTTGAGCAATGGATCGCACCAGAGTGTCTGGCTCTAATTTTAGGCAACAGAATGTTACAGGGCTAACAGCCATCTGTTTCCTTTGAACAAATCTGTAACTGTGAAGTGTGAATGCATATTTTTATAGCATTTATAATTTTTAAATTATACCAGTTTTGATTTATTGAAAGAAATTTAGAAATTTAAAAAAAAACAAGAAAAAAGTTAAAATTATCTAGAGCTAATTTTTGTAAACTGTGACTAAGTCTGTATTTTTCCTTTTATCTTTTGTGTGTCTGCAAAATATATGTGCCATACATACTTATATACATGGCACATGGGGTAGTATAGCGCATTATAATATTTAATAAGACAATATAGCTGCATTTCCAAAAGCTATAGTATATGTGCTAATAGATGTATGTTTAATATATATATATTATATATATATATATCCTTTTATTTGCAATATAAAAAAATCTGCAGATTATTTTCCCTTTAATTTCCTTGGCAAATATTTCCTTAATCAAGAATTGACAAAATTATATACTGTCAGTGACTGTAAAAATGCAAATTAAAAACGAATCTCACTCTTGTTTCTGTAACTCAGGGAACTCACTCACATAGCTCCTCCCCACAGCACTCAGACTTACACATGCCTGAGAAGGGGGCCACAGGAAACTTGGGCTCAAGGAATACAGGCTTTAAGGGAGTATTGGGTGGTACCCTCACAAGGCAGGCAGATTTACTGTCATGTTCTAATGGACCTCAGATGCTGCATGAATGACACCAGAGGGCTACCTTGCTGGAACTGAAGCAGAGTGGGAGATCCTGTAGGTATCCCTAGTCATTTTGATGTTCCTCCCCTCACCTAGAACATTAATTCCTACTAACTGTAATGGTTAATGAACACATTCCCCAGCGTATATTTTAGTGATGATATTTTAAGTGTTGTGTATCCAGAATAAATGGGATGAGTCTCATTACACTTATTTTAAATTCTAGGAAAAAGCCTAGAATTTAATTAAATTTTACCTACAAGTATTAAATTTTAGAAACATTATTGTTTATACACAAATATTTTTGATAGAATTGCCAAAAGAACAACAACATCAATTAATGAATATCCTTGGGTTAATGTACATGTATATGTAAATGCATGCATATATTTGAAGTATGACTGTCTGACTGTAGACTATATGTAGCCATACCATGTGGATAAGCACAAGTGTTCCTCCATTTATCTAACTTAGAGTATTAAATATTAAATCAAAATGTTTTCCAGAAATTGCATGATACTGTCTATATAATTATCTGTGTTTCTACATATTGCTTTTTTTCAATAAGTAAAACATTTTGAACACTGTATTCTTGTCATAAATATTCTTTAAATACTGCTGAAACTATTCCCTGAGGCTTGTTTTCCTTAGACGTTGTACTCATCTGTTAAAATACGAAAATGACAACCACTTATTGTTTTCTGTGTGTCAAAGAAATGCTAAGAATTTCCAAACATATTCTCATTTTTTATATGTGAAGCTCAAAGTATTAAAGTTAAGTTTCTAACTTCATTTTGTGATGTTGTTAAATATTTTCAGATACAAGACAATCCTATTATACTAAGCTGACTTAGAGAGTTTTTGAAAATTATAAACAGCAAACATTGACTACTCTCTTATGGGCAGTACATAAGGCAATTTAAGGAAGCTAACTTTAGGAATATGTGCTTCGTTTTCTAGTTGGGCTTGACAAAGCCTTGTTACATTGACAGGCTCACATTGACAGGCCGTATTATCCTCATTGTGGTGGTCTCAAACATCTCTAAGCTTTGATGGTTAGTTTTCTACCTCACCTAAACCCTCCTCAGAAACAAGGCTTCCATAGCAATGACAGACACACTACCTTACAACAATAGAAGTTCCTTTGTCTTCTGGTTCTGGAGATACAGAGTTCGAAAAGGCTGTCTGTGGAGTCAAACCCACTTTGCTGATTCCCAAGAACATCATCTGGCCTCTGTGGGCATGCAGTGTTCTCTGCTTTATGACACCATGACTGTACTCTCGGCCTCCATTTTCACACAGCCTTCTCTTCTGTGGTCTTTTCTCTGTCATTTCCTTTCTCTTTTGGAAGGATACCCCATTGGATCAGTTCTGCTCTCATCCAGGATGCTATGCACTCAACATCCATACCACAGTTACACCTGAAAAGCCTTTTATTCCATAAACCCATTATATACTATGGTCCTGAATGAGACACTCTTCCCACAGATAGTATCCAACCCATTGCATCATAGAATCTCAATTTCTGCCTTCTGGAAATTTCTATAAATTGCAAGTTCTAGTTTTTGAGTTTATAAGATGGAGCAAAGAAATGGATGCCCTGTCATCATTATTACAGTTTAAACTTTGCTGGGTTCTTTTCTGTGAAATCACAATGGCTTCCCATCTCCACTCCTTTGAACAGTGTTTTGAGCATAGAGACCTGTATCACTCCTGGTTCTCTTTCCCTCCACCTGCTATGAGAGTTTAGACAATTGATTTAACCTCTATGGAATCCAGATATGGCTTATATAATACAGAAAAAAATGAATCTGGCTGTACAAGATTGCTGTGATGTTTTAAGTAACATCATGTGTGCAAGCTACCGAGTGCCCTGGAATATGATGCACCGTTAGTATGTGTATAGAGTTTGTACTTTGGCCTTTTTTCTGACTTAAATTTCCAATTTGGCTTTCTCTCACAGATGGCAAACCAAAGAATCATAGCTACTGAATGTAGGCTCATCTGTAACTCTGTGAGAGTAGCTACCTCTAGTATTTTAAGTTCACGTGAGACAACTCACTCTTATGCTAATGTTCTGACAAGGTATATGAGGCTAAATCTGTCAGCCTTGTGGTTTCTTTCCACCTCTCAAAAGCCATTGTCTTAACCAGTTCAGGATTTATTAAATTTTTCTCCCATGAGTTCTCATTTGAGACACCCAAGACGGCAGGCTGTCCTTGAGTCCTACAGGTCCGAGCACACACCTGAAACAAGATGGACCTAGCACATACTGCCACAGGCCTCTCATTTTAAATGGCTGGAAGGCATCCCTTTGTAGCTAGAGTTTTCCTGCCTGGCCCACAGTCAGGACAAATCTCTCTCACCGGCCAGTCCCACAGCCTCTCAGACCCGACCAAGTAAACACAGAGACTTATATTGGTTACAAACTGTATGGCCATGGCAGGCTTCTTGCTAACTTTTCTTACAGCTTAAATTAATCCATTTCTATAAATCTATACCTTGCCACGTGGCTCGTGGCTTACTGGCATCTTCACATGCTGTTTGTCATCGTGGCGGCTGGCAGTGTTTCTGACTCAGCCTTTCACTTCCCAGCTTTATTCTCCTCCTTGTCCCGCCTATCCTTCCTCCTGCCTGACTACTGGCCAATCAGTGTTTTATTTACCAACCAATCAGAGCAATACATTTGCCATACAGAACATCCCACAGCATCCCTTCTTCATGTCTATGTATTCTTTTCCCTCCTCAGGATAAAGCACACATTTCCTTCTTTGTTCCATGAGATGAAGTTTTCAATCTGAGCCAGTCTCATTTCTTCTTCTCAAACACATGGCATGTGTCTCCACAACTGAACAAACCCCAGTGTCCCAATATGCCTGGGCTCAGCACTGGATTCAGGAACTATCTTTCTGCATTTGCTCTGTACATGGAAAGGATGTTTGGAAAGCTATACTGACGTGTTCTACTTTAACCATGCCCCAGGGCTATAGGTTGTATTTGGGCATTTTTGTAGAAATTGGGTAAAGAAGAAAGCATCAATGGAGATATTAAAATCATGAAGAGTGTGCATTGGAGGTTAACCTTCCCTGAATGCTTTGGGAGTGGGCTGATTCTGTTGGATGAGCGAAGCTCACAAAGCCCCATCCAGGCATTCTGACTTTAATGGAGGTACCATCCATCTCCTTGGCTCTTTAACTTACGGGCAATGACAGCTACCTAGATTTGTCAACTCAGACCCAACTCAAACCTTCTTGCACTCCTTAACCTTGACCACATTAATGTGATGAATCTCTTTCTTATCTCTCCTCAAATGTCTCAACCTGAACTTGCTGTCACTTAACTGCTTGTTCTGTAGAAAGCACAGAGAAATCCTTTAACTGGGACACTGGAGTCAGGGCATTCACATATTAAGAAACACAGTGAATGGGATGGAAATGCCTTGGTCCTATACATATTTTGATTTGGCAGCATAAGGTGAACTACAAGTACAAAGTAAAGACAGAAGCACAAAGCTAGAACCACAAAGGTATGTGCCCTGGTTTGTTTTTGTCAACTTGACCCAAATCTAAATATATTTGGGAAGAGGGAATCATAATTAAGAAAACAGCTCCATTAGATTGGCCTGTAAGCAAGTCTATGAGGTAGTTTGTTGATTAGTGATGGATGTGGGAGGACTGAGCTCACTGAGAATGTGGTGTCCTGGGTTGTATAAGAAAGTAGGCTGAGCAAGCCAGTAAGAATCGTTTCTCCATGGCCTCTGCATAGGCTCCTTCCTCCAGGTTCCTGCCTTGAGTTACTGTCTTGATTTCTCTCTTGATGGAGCATGACATGAAACAAAACCTTTTCTCCCCAAGTTGCTTTTGATTATGGTGTTTTATCACAGTGATAGAAACCCTAACAATACATGTCTGTAACTCCCTGCTCCTTCCATTGGATACTTAGTCCTTGGGACATGAGATAAGCTTGTTTTTGTAGTGTTAAACATGTGTACATACATACATACATACATACATACATACACACACACACACACAGAGGGACACATGCATGCACACATACACACACACCACATGGCTGCATGCATGCATTTACAGAAGAGCTGGAGAGAGAGAAGGAGGGGATGTGTGCAAAAAGGAATCAGAGGTATAGGCAAATAGGCAGTTACAGGGAACCCCACCTCCACATCTGTTATCTTCCTGCCCTCCACACCTACTGTTCTCAGCTAGTATAAGATCCCCCCACCCCCAGATTCTACCAATTGAGCTTTGACTCAAATCCTTCCTCAGGTCCCCATAGCCCTGTGATAAATAAGGTGTGGAGAGATCAGAATTCAAACTGTTCTTTTCTGTCTGCAACCTTCAGAAAACAGGTCCGGGTGACTCCTTTCCCTCCATATGGACTGACTCATCCCTGATGTGATGTGTCAAATTTTTCGGACTGCAGATTGAGCTCCATAGCTTTCTTCTCCCTGTAAATATCATTGCTACCTTTGAAGGATCATCACAAGTACTTAAGATCCTTTGATGAAAGGCTCCTAATTGAATCTTTGAATAAATGAGTAATTATTATCCTTTCATCTGGAATACACTGGGCAGGCCCTCATAATGGGAATTGACAAGATCAGAGAGGAGTCTAAAGTTAGGTCTTGCCAGCCATCGTTGCTCATAATTAGTATAGATGTGTTCATTAGTTAGCATTGTCCTCTACTTACAAGTAGAGCTCAAGTTGGAGTCCCTAAGGAAACTGAGTTGATGAGTACAGAGAAACTGGGCCATCCAAGAACAATCATATGCAGGTGTGATTCAGAAGGGCAACTTTGAAGACATGATGTCCTCATACACAGCTCAGAATGACCTGTGACTTTGGTTAGCCAAAGGTTATCATTAAGACTCAGTTTCTCCATCTGTGGTGATATATTGTGTACCCTAATAAAATTTACCTGAAAATCAGAGAACAGAACAAGCCACTAGATTAAACATAAAGGCCAGGCAGTGGTGGCACACACCTTTAATCCTAGCACTTGGGAGGCAGAGATCTGTCTGGATCTCTGGGATTTCAAAGCCACCCTGGACTACATGAGATTGACTCGGTCTAGGAGAGAAACAGAGCCAGGCAGTGGTGGCACATGCCTTTAATCCCAGGAAGTGATGGCTGGGTGTAGAAAGGTATATATGGCAGGAAGAGATAGGAACTAGAGGCTCTTTCAGTTGGAGCCTTTCAGGTGAGGACTCAGAGGATTTCAGTCAGAGGATTCTTGGAGTTGGTGAGATGAGACATGACAGAAGCTTGTTCCTTTCTCTCTCTAATCTTTCAGCATTTACCTTAATATCTGACCCTTGGTTTTTATTAATAAAAGACCTTTAGAAATTCAAACAACATCACATGGGGAATGAGTTGGACTTTAACCAAGCACCATCCTTTGTGTCCTGAACATACACTGAGTGTAAATTTTCATAATCATCAACACTGGGGTTGGCACCTGTTTGTCACATGTGCTCATAAGGTTCTAGTTCCTGTTTTACTCTTTTTTCTTGGTCATTGTGTTTTGACACTGGCTTCTTACAGCCTAATTCCAACTACATTTTCATTGATATTCAGTGAAAAAGCAATTCCCCATTATTTTCCTTCTCTTCCTCTCTCTACTTTTTCAAAATTATCTTTTTCTTTCCTATCTCGCTTCCTCCTCTCTCCCTCCCTCCCTGCCTTCTTTCTTTCCAAGTTTTTCAGTTTACTTACTGGAATGGTCCAAATATTTTTCTCCATTTTACCAATATCAAGCACTACTTTTGCTCATTTTTAAAATGTATGTGTTTTCACATATAAGTTCATAGAAAGGTCACATCATGTATCCTTCCTCAAGAGCAGTTCACTTTTTTTTTTTTGAGACAGGTGTCTCACTGGGACTTGGCACACACTAATTAGACTGGGCTAGCCGGCCAATGAGATTTGGGTATCCTCCAGTCCCTTCTGTCCCTGCACTTAAATTACAAGCATACACCGCTGTGCATAGCTGAAACATGTGAGCTCTGGGGACCAAACTTTGGTCAGCATGCTCGTATGTTACAAATTCAGCTGTATTCCCAAGCTTCAACTCACTTTTGTTCCAGTAAACCTGCACAACAGATGACCTTCAACTGAATAGTATACCTTGTAGTAATAAAATTAACTTCCTGTTTACTTGTATTTGCATTGACTAGAGTTTAGCTTAACCCACATGAACTTAACTCCAAACTAAAGGTTTATTTCACTTGTCTTTTATTCTCTCTGAATAATCAGACATGTGAATTCTATTCTGTGATGAAAGGTGGCTATGTAGAGGGAAATGCTTAGGATATGTCAGGTTCTGCCATTTCTCAAATGGTATTTAGCACCATTGATTACAGCAAATCATGAGGTTAAACTCACAGTCAGGGGCAGAATGACATCAACAAACATGAGGGAAGATATGGTAACCCCAAAGTCAATAGTGACTATAGGGGATATTTGCTGAAAAACATTCTAACGGGTAAGCATGATTTATTCTCTGAAATTTTATATATGTATTCATATATCTTGATTATATCCAAATATTTTCAGAAAAAAAGAAAACTTTGCCAAATTGGTAGAAGAAAACTAGTATATTTCTTCTTTTTATTTCTTGTTTTTACATACTAACAAAGCTTCCCCTACCTCCACTCTTCCAAGTCCCCCCCCACTCCCCTACACCCCATCTACTTGTCTTTCACTGTTTCTCTTCAGATACATGCAGGCATCCCATGGATCAGCCAACCATGGTCTATCAAGCTGCTGTGAGACCAGGCCCCTTCCTCCACCAAGGCTGGATGAGGCAATCCATCAAGAAGAGTAGGTCCCAAAAGTGGGCAACAAAGTCAGAGATATCCCCTGCTCTCACTGCTAGAAGTCCCGTATAAAGAACAAGCCACACAACTGTAATAGATGTGCAGAGGGCCTAGGACAGTCCTGTGCAGGCTCCCAGGATGTCTGTTCAGTCTCTATGAGCTCCGATGGGCCCAAGTCAGTTGGTTCTGTGGGTTTTCTTGTAGTGTCCTTAACACCACTGGGTCTGGTAATCCTTCCTCCCCTTCTCCCTCAGGATTCCATGAGCTGGGCCTGATGTTTGACTGTGGGTCTCTGCATCTGTTTCTGTCAATTTTGAGGTGAAGCTTCTCTTATGGCAGTTGGGGTAGGCACCAATCTATGGGTGTAGCAGAACAGCATTAGGACTCATTTCATCGACTTTTTTTTTTTTTGCCATTTGTGTTTGGTTCTATCTTAGATCTCTGGGGTAACCTGCTTATGGATAGAAAATCAGTGAATTTCATTTATATTCCTTTGATAGTTTCTGAGAAATTTTATAATATATTTTAACATTTATTATATTTCTCTGAATTTTACTTTCCAGCTATTTTGTGGGGTGTCTTTCTTAGTAAGTTGTCAAATAACTTTATATACTGAGAACATTCATTTTGTGAGTCAGGACATCAGTAACTTTCTGCTTTTTAATTGTAAGTAATGTTTAGGAAGAATGTAATGCTTGATGGTGTTTGGTTTAAGAGTTCGGCCTCAGGTCATGGTTAGAAGCTCTTCCTAGGATGAGGCTGTGCACAATTATTCTTGCCCCATTTGGATTTTATGTTTTGCTTCTCATGTTTTTACCAATATATTTTTCTCCAGTATAAATTTGAAACAATGTTATTATTTATCTCCAAATAAGTCCTCATAATTTATGCTTAAGATGAAACTTGAGAGGAATTCATCAGGGAGGCAGGGAGGCTGTTTGAGGGCTGAAAGGGTGGATGATTATGGACAAAATCACTAAGAGCAGACAAGGTACTTAACCGACAAGGTGTTTGCCAGCAAAGTATTTACAGTGAGTTTTCAATTCTCCCTCCACCAGGTGGTTAGGTTCAAGATAGAGGGAAGAAAACACTGGGCTTCTAGGCCTAAAGCTTAACTGAAAGACAGCATGCCATCTCTTCTGCTGACAATCACTTTCACAGGTATGTACTCACTCATAGCAGGATACTAGATGTGGAACAAGGATGACTGGACTGCTACTCACATCACCAGGGAGGCTACCTGGAAAACAGGACCCCAAGAAAGACACGGGGATGGCCCAATGACAGAGAAATGGAATGAGATCTACATGAACAGCCTGGACATGAGTGGGGGTAGTGAAGGGCAAAGGTCGAGGGAAAGAGAGCTTGGGGGAGCGGGAGATCCCAGCTGGATCAACAACAGAGAGGGAGAACAAGGAATAGGAGACCATGGTAAATGAAGACCACATGAGAATAGGAAGAAGCAAAGTGCTAGAGAGGCCCACAGAAATCCACAAAGATACCCCCACAACAGACTGCTGGCAATGGTCGAGAGACAGCCCGAACTAACCTACTCTGGTGATGAGATGGCCAAACACTCTAATTGTCGTGCTAGAAACCTCATCTGACAGTAAGTAACTTCTTGAAGGACTCCTCCAACAGGAAGCATGTGGAATCAGACAGGCTATTCTCCACTGCCAGTTTCTCCTTTCCTGTGGAGAGGGCACAAAGGCTTCCACTCTCTAAGAGGTCATTCAACCTACCACAGTTTCTACTGTAAGGAAGCAGGGTACCAGATACAGAGATATCCAGGACTAAGAAGTGAAGTGGTCCATTGACTGTCCTTAGGAAATGAGGGAGAAAGAATGAGAGAAAAGAGACTGATTTCAACATGTTTATCTTGACCAAGAAATGAGTATAGATTTCCCTGAGGCCCTCATTTATTCTCATGACCTAAATATAATAATAGTGATAAAAATAATAATAACCATGCTAAGTTCTATAGTTTGAAGAGGCCAGTATAAAATAAAAATATGAGTTTCCTTATTCAAAACTAAGAAGAAAACAACCTTAAAGTTACTAAAATTAAAGCTTTTTCTTCTGTTTGATAGGCTCTTTCTCCCAATGTTTTCTTTTTCTATTTCATGTCAATCTCAATAAGGAAAAGTTAGATTTCTAAATGGGTAACATGACTTTTTCTAGTTATTCTCATATTTGAAGGCCATTGGTGACTGTGGATACATAAACACATTATTATGTATAAATGTACATGAGTTCTTGATCCTCCTGGCTCTCTCTCCAGGCCTGACGTTACTGACCTAGGCCACCATCCTTGTTTTAAGCATCTCTGTTGCCCAACTTACTGAGAGGTAAGAGTGTGGACAAAAAGACACAGTGGGGACCCAGTCTTGGTCTTCATCTGTTTTGCTATGTAGCCATATCTGATGTGAACAATCGGCTAGTGCGGGAAACTAACCAGTGTAGGGGAGACCATGTCAGGGCTTCTTGGCTTCTGTGTTCTTCTTATTTCTTTGTTTGAAGCAAATTCTATTTGGAAAGAAAAACGTATCCTCCCTGAGTTGTCAGCCACTTTGTTGCTCAAAGAGGACCCGGTACCTACCTGTGTTGACCAGGTCTCACTGAACACCCAATCTGTCTCCTGGAATTCTATGCCTAGGGGGGTCTGCAATACTCAGTGCTAGTGTGTGGCATGGAAGGTGGACTTACGTATTGCATATATCTTCACCATGCCTGTGTTTGCTCCATCATCACACTGGACATCAATTCCAAGATACAACTTCAAAGATAAAATTAAGTGATTCCAAGAGAGTGGACACTGGTATGTTATACTAAGCACAAGACTCTAAAGAAGCCAGGATTTGTGAACTCATTCATAAGGCTGGCTGTGACATCAGATATTGTTCTTTGGATAAGTGCTTGGACTTGGACTTGCAAGTGCTTTTTAGATATAATAACACTTAATTATCACAGAAACCTGATAATAATCCCCATCCATGGACAAGAGAACTGAAAGTTAGGAGCTTGCTTGCCTTGAGTATATTCTCACAGCTGTCCCATGTCAGAACTGAATGTAAAGACCTTGTATGTGACTCCAGAACCCAAACCATGGACCTCTGTCCCCACTCTTCATGCCCATGAAACAGGCAGCCCAAACTAAAAACCTTACAGAGCAAGCAGGGAATATGGAAGTTTTGAGTTTGATACTGTGTGTGCTCCTTCCAAAGTCCAAGTCTCAGTCAACACAAAAATTTGAATCAGAGGAGCATTTGATTGTTTCTTGGAACACAGAGTAACTTTTCTTCCCAGAATTTCTTCCTTTAGAAACATTTCTTTATTCATAAGATAGAATCCCATTCTTTAAGCTTCAGAGGTAACACTCTGGCATGCAAAGTCACCAAGAGAAGCTAAAGAAGAAGCCAGCCAAAGGTCTCAGGGCATTCACTATATAAAACAAGCACTGCATACATATCAACTAATGGTTTAGCACTTTTTTCTCCCGAACAACCCAGCTGTATACACCAAGGCAAACAGAGTCCATCTTTAAACTGTATCTGAAACTTTGCATAATTTTCCTCTCTCTGAGTTTATAAGCTATGACAATCAAGGAAGCCTTGAACTTCTGAACTGCTGGTGGATGATTTTGTGTTTGTATGAAGATAGTTTAAGAACTAGGGCAAGCACAGAGGAGGGAGTTCTCTAGAAAGGGAGGAAGAGAGATAGGAAGGGAGGGAAGGACACAGAGGGAATGAATTGAAGTCTTAATTTTTAGCCATACTTAAAAGCTAACCTTAATCCTCTGAAATTTCCAGGTAAATATTTTTTCTCTCCCTTACCTTGGTTTGAACTATAATGTTTATGTTTAATGGATATAATAGTTCTTATTAATGCTGGTAGATAATTTTAAAAGTATTCTAGTGTTCATCCCTGTGAAATTACAGAGCTGTAAATATTGGCTCATTCATTTATCCGTTATAACAGTGAATGTGTTTGTGCTAGCCGTACCTCCTGTGTATGTTAAGAGCTCTGCACACACAAGCCTTGGGAGAGCCTAACCTTTAGTGACCTGTTCTGTGCTTGAGGGTTCCATTGAGCAAGTATAGTGCTGGTTTGGGGCTGCCTCTGGAGCCGCAGGATCTTGGGCCACTGGAAGGTGGGTGAAGTGCCTATCTTCTTACTGTGGCAGAGCTTTCAACACCACCTTCTTCACATTCAAGGCCTTTGCTTTGGCTTTGGGAGGGCAAGAACTTCCTTCTTCCTATTCAGTGCCATCTTTGAGAAAAGGGTTTATTCCTAATCTTAAAGAAAATAACTCCCTCAGCTATCCGTTCCCAACCCAGTTGTATTTATTTCCTGCATTGAGACTATCACATCCCTTTTCCTTGTGGGATATAAATATTTCCATCTCTTGGACAAGTAAGCAGAATAGTGATAGGTGAAGCTCTGCTCACAGAAATCGTTTGGCACTTTCTTTTCTAGAAATAAGACACATTCCTTCATTCTATAATAGCGTGCCATTTGATGTACATTGATTTATGCAAACACTTGGAAAACCCAGGTTCAGTTTACACTTTTGAATGATTTCTTCACTCTTTAAAGGAAGTGTCACTGAAAGATGCACGGCTCAGAGAACAATATTCATCTTTCAGATTTAAGTTTCACTCGGCAGAGAGAAAGGTCGCTGCCTCTAAATCAATGTCTTTCCTGAGCTCTGCCTTAGGGTCTTGAAGCTTTATTGGAGCAACTAGGCTGATTTCCCTCCCCCACCCTAATCTAGCTCTCTGAAGTTTCCTGGAAAAGGCAAAACAGGACTACCCTCATTAACAAGTCATTATTATCCAGGAAGTCACTTTTGATAAGTTTTTTGCACCCTAATAGGCCTCTCCGCTGACACAGCAATCCAGATCAGACCATTTCAAGATTGTATTAGAAAAGGCCCTGGGTTAATGGGTAAAGCGTTTCCCAGGTGATTCTCCAGCCCTCCTGAGAGGAGATGGGGAAGAGAGACTGGAAAATCACATTTGTTTTCTGGGATGCAGCTTAAATACCCTGTGGGAGTGGTCTTGAGCATCTCTGGGGGAGGAGCCATGTTTGGTGGACTTTGAAGGGGCCAGTTTGGGGAAAGAAATGAGGGAGGGGAGTTGAAATGGATCTTCCACCAGAACATCCCAGACTCTTTGGGTATATGGATGCCAAGGTGCCAGGGGCTGAGGTGGAGCTTCCCCCAGAACAACTTTAACTCAGACTAGTTCTCCATCTGAGAATCTCCCCATGCTTTGGAGTGAGATGCAAATGCCCAATATGATTGTTGGGCCTAGGATTTGTTTGCTTTGCTGTTGATATTATTTGGTGTTTTTCCCAGTGAAGCAAAGTGCCCAAAATTTAACAACTCACTGTCCTGTTAACACTTGCCCTGAAGATTCTGACTAAAAAGGCAAAATGATCATGAAAAGAAAAACTAAAGGGGGGGTGTTTTTCTTCTTCAGTGTCAAGGCAAAGGTGACATTGGGGTAGTCAAACAAGGAGTAGCCCACAAAGAACTGAAATGTGACCTTTCAGGCTTAACATCAATAATCTGAGGTAAGAGGGAGGGCCAAAACTATTAACTCACCAGTGATGGAGGGAGGCCAGCACTTTAGAGAGGCCAACAAGAGAGTCTAAAAGTCCCAACCTGAGAGCAGTTCATGAGCTGTGGGATGTCAAACTATTCAGCGACAATAGTCACCATGGTGACATCACTATGACATAGTGATGAAGGCAACGTGCTCAGAACCATCCTGCCATGGACCAGGATGATTCCTTCTTCAAAGATAGAGGATTCCGTAGACTCTCATAGGTAAAAGAAAAGGCCCTTGATGGAGATTGGGAGATGGAAAAAACTCACAGTGATTGTGGAGTATGGAGCCTGGGAAAACAAGGTCAGCTTCCTAGACAGGTTTCTGGGTAACTCCAAACTTTCAGTGGTTTTTCCCAAATGGTTTTCTTGGAAGGCTGCAACGTTCTGGTCTTGCTCCTGCCGGTGGGTGACTCAGAGTCCTCCAATAGGTAACAC
Organism: Peromyscus eremicus; assembly: GCF_949786415.1. NCBI lineage: Eukaryota > Metazoa > Chordata > Mammalia > Rodentia > Cricetidae > Peromyscus > Peromyscus eremicus. Next base: position 33,918,856 of record NC_081426.1, read on the forward strand.
CTCTGTTTTCACATCATTCCCACCTCTTGATGTCTTTCATTTATAGCTTTCACTCTGGATTCATTTTTCTACCTGACTGTTTTTCCTTTGCCCTGGTGATCTTCTGTACTCTACCTGGCTGCTCCTCCTCCTCCAGCTCTTGTCCTAGAGTCAGAATTCTTGAAGCCAAAGGTCACCTCTGTGGTTTTTATTGTTCACCTCAGCTGTCATAGTGCACAAAGTAATAACTGGTACAGAGTGGTAAGTGAGCAATATTCAATGATTTGGTGAGTTAGTGAATGAGTATACATTTGGCTTTCTTATTATTATATAAAAATATATGTATTTATTATTACTAGTTTTTATATCCATGCTCAAATAAAAAAGATTCGTTTTAGTCAAGAGAGGGCAATTGGGAGAGTATATATGGTCAAAATACATTATGTACGTGCATGAAAATGTCTTAATAAAACCTGTAAAATAAAATTAGCATATACTAATGAAAACCCTAAATTTATCTCTTCTGCTTCTCCTTAACTTGGACCACAGTGATATCCATTCCTACCATTAGAAATGTCGATCTGCGGTTATAGCTTAGAACTGAGGCAAGTATACAGTCAGGAGTTCCCCAAATAAGTCAGACATAAGGATCAAGATAGAAGTGCAGGTTACCAGAATGCTGTAAATCTCTCTAGATCCACTGAAGACCCAACACCAATAGTAGGGAAAATGATGCTGGTGAATGCTCAATGAATCCTGCTGTAGAGAGAGGGGAGAGTGAGTAGACAAGGCCCACACAAACCGGCTCAGGGTGTCAGTGAGCCACAGTCTGCCAGCAGCAGCACAGAGTCCAACTGAAAGAGAGTGGCTGCTACTTTCACTAGCTTGTGACCACTGCATCTCCTGCCCGACCAGCTCTGGGTGACCATAAACCTTCACTGTCATTTGAAAACTCAGCTTGCTTTTAAGAGCTGTCACTGTAAGAGTAAATTAATTGGACAAAGGATTTCTAGATGCTTCTCCAGCTCAAGTGTCTAATTCCAGAACTGTGAGGATGCTCATGGATGCTTGGAAACCTTCTCTCTCTCCTAACCACACCTAATAACCAGTCGCCACCCAGGAGAAGACTAGAAGCTGCAGATTGGGGCACATCACTTCTTCCTTGTAATCCCGGATGGCTCCCCATCAGTTTATTTTCAGTACAAACTCTTGGGAGAGTGTCCTCAGACACCTTCTTCCTGCATGAGCATGTCTGTTGTCATGCCTGTCTTTGGTGACATTCTAGTCATCTGACTTTCCTCTTTGCTTTTTGAAAATGTCACACTCGCCTGTCTCTAGAGACATTGCACCTGCTGTTCTCCTCATCAAGGATGATTCTGCATCAATTCGCAGCATGAATAGGCCATCATTCTACAGGTCACAGCTTGAGTGTCACCTCTCTATGGAGACCTTCTGACAACCTATCAATGGGATCACCTCCCATCCATCCCTGTGTCACATCCCAGCATGTTGTTTTTATTGTCTCATTGCGGCTATCACTCATACAGTGCTTACAAGATAATTTGCTGTCACTGAAAAATGTAAGCACCAAAACCCTGGGACTCTTCATACTTGCCCTTGTCCTGGCTCCATCATTTAAAAGAAGGCTTAGCATGGAGTGAATGGCCAATAAAAGTACATTGATCAGACTGATGGAAGATGAATGACTCTGTCATGGATGGCAGTAGTCACACCCTGAAGCAAAAGTCCCTAGAAACAACAGTAGGCTGAAAGCAAAGTAGTATAGACATTCAAAACTGGGTCTTGAAATTCAAACCCCATTTGCCTTTTTCTTGCCTCATAACTAACCCTATACAACTGACCAGTTTAGAGGCTTTTTGTATCACCAAAGGAAGCCCAAACTCTGCCTGGCCTTGTTTCTTGTAGCTCTCGCCTGCTGAAGTCCCAATGGCTCTAGGGAGCAGCCAGCTCTTCCCCTTCACAATCTTTGATCATGCCTGCCATATCTAGTTTGAACTATCATTCTTCTACTTGATATCTTTCAACACCCTCTCTGTCACCTCCTTCAAGAAGTCTGTGGTACCCTAGCCATCCTATGCCTTTCTTTGAGCTGTGTGAATATACTGTGTTTTCTTCTACCTTTTCCTTACAACATCCTCAATTTCAAGAACTTGTAAGCATGTTGTTCTGCTGTTAAGAAGTGAGTTTGCGGCTGTCACAGACTTGGTGTAACTTAACAGCCTGGGTGAAGAGTGAGTGGTTCAATATGTTCTTCCTGGAGCCCTAGGTTCAAATGTTGACTTTGCTGTCCACTAGGTTTGTGAGTTAAAGCAAGATTCTTCATGCTTCAGCAAATTAATTTATTCATTTAAAATTGGGAATGTAAATACCACTGCTCCTTTGATACTTCAGTTTACCCAAGCTACTGGAATGATGTGTTTGCATAGTTGTACTCCATCAATGCCAGCTCCTATTATCTTACCATTCCTATATATTTTCATAATGCCTGGTATAGAAGTACTTTATATATTTCTGAACATAATGGAAGGAGAAAGGACAAACCCAGAGCAAAAATAAACCACTAAGAGGCTTCCTACGGCTGCCACAACACTGTAACACAAACTGAATCCCTTGTAACTAGTGAAATGTGCTTGTACAATTATGGAGACTAAAGATCCAAAATGTAGAATCCTTTAATGCCAAGGAAAATTTACCTGTGTCTCCAAGGATTCTGGAAGGGGGCTGGGCCATCCTTCGTGCTCCTAGCTTGGAGCTGCAGTAGCCAAGACTCTGGCCCTGTCTTCATATAGAGATTCCTCCCAGGTTTGTGGTTTCCCATCTATTCCCAAGTCTTTCGGGGCCCTCAGTCATATGGAATTAAGGAGCCATGTGCTCCACCTTATCATCTTCATTATACCTACAGTGAATCCACTGCAAGGACCTTATAAAGTTGTTTTAGAATCAACTGGTTAAACCGATACCCCCATCTAGAGTGTACCCTGTAAGTCACATATCACTGGCTAACCCCTTTGTCTGTTTCTTCCATCTGTCACTAAAACACACAAACTCATCAGTTCACAAATATGAAGGACTGTAGACTGAATATGATATTTTCCAGCTATCCAACAACCAAATGACACAGAAGAAAAAATTCTTAGCATACCTTTTGAAGGGTCTGTCTGTATTCAAATATCTAACCCCCATCAGCACATGAAGAAACAGATGCAGGACACTTTTGCTTCACGGCCTGTTACTGGGAACTCAAGGTATTAGGTCTACACCCATCTCTTGGTCTTTATGAATGATATAAGGTGCTAGCAGGTCGGAGGAGACACAGTCCCAGAGTAAATAACAGGGATGATTTGGTAGATATGGCTAGAAAAAGAGTTCCACAAGGCATTACTTGGGATTCTCCTCTCTTATCTGTAGTTTATTTTATTCTTTCTTCCTATGTCATTCTTTTCCTTGTATCCTTCTCTCTTATTTGCTGAAATTGTTTTTTTTCTAGAGAGTCTATTCCTAGTCACCAAAGACAGAGAGGGCTAAAGGAATAATTCCATCAGAGTCCATCTTGGTAAACCAATGAGTTTTTAGGGGTTATTTATAGTAGCATGGATGAGAGATTACTTGAATGAATATGAAGGACATGGCAGCTACATCAGCAAAAAGTTCACCCTGTGGGGGTGGCTTATGAAAGCTGGGTTGCTGAAGTCCATGTGATAATGGCAGACAGCAATGGTCTCAAAGAGTCTCCTCCTTTCAGAGAGTTGCTTTTTTCTTATACAATCTTGGGGAGGGCTCTCATGAGTTCAGTGAGTTTCATGATCCTTGTGAAGCTGCCTCTTCCTCTGGGAGTAAATTTTCCAAACAAGAGGTAATAGATACCAAACACTTTTTTCTGCATGCTGATAGGTGTGTGTGTGTGTGTGTGTGTGTGTGTGTGTGTGTGTGTGTGTTTCTTCATACACACATTAGAATGCATTTGCATATCTGCTATGTCTATTTTCAGTACAGGCTTGAGAATCTACCATCCTAAGTCTTCTTCTAGTCCATTCCATCCATTCAGCCCTCATCTAACTCAAGCTCTACCCTGTAAGTGGTAGTGCCCCTGTTTTGTAGCCACAGATAAACTAGATTAATGATCTGTGAGATATTGAACAAACCTGACACGTTTCCCCCCTCTGCTTCACTGTTACTTGAAAGACACGATAAAGATCCCCAGCATTGCACAGCAAGCCACACAGTTCAGCATCATGCTTGGGATTACTTCCCTCTAGGAAGCACAAAAGCCTTGTAGGGAGAATGCAATTGCCTTGTTCTCTTTGCCTCTGTGCACCTGTTTCCAAGATAAACTTCCAGTAGTTAGATATGGGCTCAGTGCAAGTGTTGGTATGTGATGACCAGAGAATACTGTCTCCAAGTAGACCACTGAGTGAAAACATTAATGGGAGTCTTGTGATGCAAAGGGGCAGCCAGCCACCTGCCTGCAGAGTTTTCCTGGAACAAAAAAGGTAGATGGCCCTCAGTCCCTCATCTTTACCCTTTTTTGTTTTGCTATGAGCAAAACCACTTAGAACTCTATGGGTCAGACCACGTGCAATGCATGGAAGTAAGGCTTCCCATAACTAAAGATGCATCTTCTGCTATTAGCAGACTGCAACAGAAAGCATCCCTCTTTTGTTGGAAAGTTATTGAATGAAATCTATTATAGTGAGCAGAGCCTAATCAGCTTTACCTCATTTTAGAGCACAATATCTCTTTTCCCTTTTTGAAGTGTTTCAAATGACTCTTCAATATTTAAAGTGATGTCTAATCATCTGTGAAATCAACCGTGGACTCTCAGGACCTCATAAGCAAAAGAAAATGCTGGAACTATTCATCATTTCGGGTACATGTATTCCATAATTTCTTCCAGGAAGTGACATTATTTCTCTATTATTCATTTTTTTTTTTTTGCTATCAGAATGTAGGTTGGCTTTAACCACAATCCTGCCATAAATGCAAAACTTTATTATGAAGGCTTATTTTATTTTTAGTTTGATTTAATATCGAATTATCCTATTGCAGCTAGTATTTTGTTAGTTGCAGTTGCTGTCTGAGATTGTGGTGTGGTCTTTTGTTTTGAATAGGAGTATATTCCTCTGCAAAATAGTGGCAAAGATAAAACCCTTACAACTGATTCTCTGGATTTGTCCAAGTGAGAAATAAGAAAACAGAAATACCCACTGGATTTTTTGTATTTCAGGAATTTTAGACCTAGAAGAAACTTCAGAGTTTTGTTGTTGAGCTGAAAGGCAAATTTCGATTAGTTCAGTAAGATTCTTTGTGTTATGTGGCTTTGTAGTAGCCATATGGTCATACAAGACATAGGTCCCTTTAGAGAAAGTAGACAGTCCATAGACCTGTCCTTCTAGAATGTCACATGCCACTAGAACTGTGTTCACTTTCCTGATTTTGCTAGTCAGGTTCCCCCCAGAAAGTTACCCTTAAAGTATAACATCTCCCTTCAGGTGTCCTGATACTCATATTCTGTCAGCCACACATGCTGTAACTTTTGTCCTCTGCACAAGGATGGAGAAAGTCACATTCAGGTATCAATGGAAACCACTGTCATGTTTAAGGAGAGATTCCATGTCCCACATTTTTAAGGGAATTGTTTCACCACCACTGTTGCGATTATTTTTCCATAAATATTACCTACAACCCTTCTGGCTTCTGTGCTCAGCCTATAGTCCACCTGCCAAAACTTCTCTGATATTCCAAATGATGTGACTAGAATCTTAGTCACACCAACCTTGCATTCTTGTTGAATGTACTTAACTTGAAACCCACATGTTCCAGTCTTTGCTCAGTCAGCCCAGGTACTTGGAAAAAATTGATCCCACATCTCTATCATTTGAAAACTGTTTTCATAGTGAGGTAGGGGAGGGTGACTTTGGAATTCAATACTGTGAAGCCTGGTGTTCCAAAAACACATTTTCAATCAACTTTGTTTGTGTTTGCACTCATCGTGGCACCAGAGAACTTTATTCTTGCTTTCTATGAAATGCAAAGAATAATATTCTGAGTCACCTGGTCAGCTCATCAGTTTAGAGATACAATAGTTAGAGTTTTAAGCCCAGAAGCACAGACAGCATACTAGAGTGGACCTCTTGACAGTCATCACTGTTAGCACGCAATTGGAGTATGTCTTTGCAAACTAGTGTTAATAAAGAACTTTGTATAAACTCCTTTGATCTTTATAGTCAACTAAAGAGAGCCCACACATTGACGTATGTAACTGAACATTAAATCTAGTGAGTCTTCAATTTTACTAGTTTTCTGTTGCCAGACATTTTCATGACGAGAGAAAGGGAAGCTGGGGAAAGTGTGGTCAATGGCAGGTGACCCTCCAGGAAGAGTCACAAAGAAGCAACCAGTAAAAGAAGAAATGACCAGAAAAGCATTCAAAGCACGAAACAGGACAATAGTTCCTCAGTCTCAGAGGCAGCTTCCTTCAGTAGAATATGATGAGTGAAGATGTGGGTTTCTGGACTCAGTCTCTTTGGACCTGCTGATGTCCAGCTTTAATTGTCAACTTGACAAAACCTAGAATCACCTGGGAAGGGAGACCTAGTGAAGGATTGTCTCCATTGTGTTGGCCTATGGACATTTCAGTGGGGGATTGTTTCAGTTAATTAATTGATGTAGGAAGACACAGCTCAAAGTGGTTCTTCCCAAGGCAGAAGAATCCAGAACTATATGAGTGGATACATTGGGATAAGCAAAAATAAGCATTCAATCATTTTCCTTTGCTCTTGACTGAGAACGTGATGTGACTGGCTTAATCCCTGTCTTGATGTGTCTGCTATGATGGATGATGGCCTGGAATTGTAGGATGAATAACCCCTTCCTCCCATAAGTTGCTTTTTATCGGGATATTTTTATCATAGCAACAGAAATGATCGTGAACAGATCTGAACATCTCACCAAATTGTAAACGAGGAATCATGGAAAACTTGTTTAACTTCTTGGTTCCCAGGAGTCCTACAGAGCAGGCGAATGAGATTGCCATGCCTATGAAATAATCTAAGTAAAGTGTGCAGATTAATAATGGCTGCACAATGTGAGCAAACTACCAACAATGTGAGCTGAATGCAAAACCAAGTGTTTCTGCTTCCTGTAATTCCTCCTTCTCTCACAGAAAGCCTCTCTTCTCTCTTTATTTCTTTTTCCAATTCCCGAAAATCTACTGTGCATCCATTGCTCTACTGAAAGCACTGTAAGTTACAAATACAAACTTTGGCAAAGAATATATGTTCAGTTTAGAAATGTTAAAGAAGCTGTCAAAGGGCTAATGAGATGTTTCAGAGGTTAAAGGCAGTTGCTGCCAAATGCGATCACCTGAATTTAATATCACAACTCCAGAAAGTTTTCCTCTGATCTATGTTGTGGTAAATACACACACACACACACACACACACACACACACACACACACACACACACAGAGTGATAATTTGTTTAAGCTTTCAGAGAAGTAAACATTTGTAATGGGTTTGGAAGAACACTAGGGGTTTTGCATACTAGCAGAGCCTTTGCAGAAAATGTAAGGTTTTGTAAAAAGTCCTGCCATCTTCTAGCAACATGACATTGGAAGGTGATTAGATAAAACTGGAGCACAGAGTGTAAGCAGAGAGCAGCTCTGTGACATGAAGCGAAGTTCTGCATGCTGATCATTTCCCTGCTTTGCCATATAGTCTAGGTAGGTATTCCACTCCTAGACATTGCTGCACTATGGAAAGGAATTTTTCCTAGTACAACTATACACACACACACACACACACACACACACACACACACACACACATATATGCATGTGTGTATTTATACACACATATATACATATATACACAGATACAGACAGATATATGTACATATGCACACACACTTACATATATAACACACACATATACACATAAACACATATGCAAATATACACACATACACAAACACATGTATACACATACAGATAAACACACATATATAGACATACACATATACAGATACACACACATGCTTCCTCATTTATGTGTATATAATTTTTGCTGTAACAAAGTCATCTTTTTAAGCCAATGGCATAAACCATAGTTTTGAAAATCAAAGTTTTATTTCTAAGTAATTTTTGTTCATTTGGGTTTTCATTATTACCAGGAGACTCAGAACATAAAATACACACTACAGCTAATTGCGTGTGAAAAGAACTTGTGGAAAATGAGTTTGTATTTATCACTTTGAATTTGAACTCTTATAGGCAATGTGGTGGGGAAGAGGAGAGGGATTGAGGAGATAAGTGAAGAGGCAAACTCTTGGGCACGTGCAGAATCATTAAATGAGACAGAGGCCTGATTTCCTCTCTCTGCCTTTGGCCTATAGAATATAGAAATGCAAGGATACGATGTGATGAGGATCTTTCCTACCATGTCATGTGCTGCCTCATTGATCAACAGGTTGCTTCAGATAACCTGGCTGGCTAAGCAGGAGTCCCCTGCTTCTCTTACCACTCTATATGTGTCTGCTCTGAAGCTAACTGCTCTGGGGAAGAGGCCAAGTTTCAGTCAGTGAAATACTAGCAGCTGTGCTCCCTGCTAGAACCTCCAAACAAACTCTCAAGGATAAAGGAACATGTTTGAGGCTCTCATGTCAGAGGTCATAGAAATTTTCATCATGGCTACCCCATAGGTGGTGGGTTGCTGCCAAGCCAGCAAATCTCCTTGTAGAGCCTGGCAGGGGTGTAGTTGATGATGTGGAGTGGCATGCAGAGAAAATCAACATCTGAACTAAGCTCCTAATCTTCTCTAGCTGCAGAGCGTATCAGAAGGGGAACATTAAAGCATGCCTCATATCCTTGAAAAGGGGCAGACATTAGTTGAGAAAACAAATTGGCTGCATGCCTTAAGGACTGGGGAGGGGGAACTGAGAAAGCCACTATGAAGCACTAAATAAGATGAAAGGGACATGGACAAAATGAGTAGAAGCTAGAGTATTTAAAGGTCAGTGACCAAGGACTATCATCTTTGTGATTGTATGATTTGCACAAGTCAATGCCCCTAAGTTTGAAGTTAAAACAAACCCAGAAACACAATTAAGGATAGGCAGAAAAACCTTGACAGGATGTTGCGATAATTCTTAATTAGGAAGATTGAAGTTATTCACACCAAGAGAGAAAGAAATAGGACCACAAAACAGAAATTACAATTATTGAAAACAAAGTATATTTTTGGCCACTATTCTCCATGCACTAGGGAATATGCAGGGGCATTGTAAGAGGAGCATCTGTGATGATTATTAAAAGGACAACCTGGAGAAAGAGAGGATTTAGAGGAAGGAAGGAAGGAAGGAAGGAAGGAAGGAAGGAAGGAAGGAAGGAAGGAAGGAAGGAGAGGGAGGGAGGAAGGAAAGAAAGAAGGCAGGCAGAAGGAAAATGAGGGAGGGAAGGGAGAAAGATGAAGAAATGAAGGAAGAAAGATAAAAAGGTTGGGAGGGAGTAAGGGAGGGGGAGGAGGGGAAGGAAGGAAGGTTAGGTGAGTGGTGGGAGGTAATCGGTGGGTGAAAAATCAGTAAAGAAGTGTTGCGCTACAGTTTGATGAAATGATTTTCTCTGCAGTTTCCTGAGTCCTTACACAACATACCTGGTATGTTGGAAATTCCTTGCCTGAAACTAGTTGTTATTTGCGTACAACTAAACCTTGCCACCCCTCTTTGTAGGGGCAGTGCTTCTGAGGCAGACATGCGTTCTTGTCTTCCTCCTTGGACATTTTCCTTTGCCTTTTGCCTTTTTGCATATGCCTCTGCTTTGGGTTAATAGGCACCTTGGCCATTTCAGAACATAAAGTGTGCAGCATCTTTATAACCCATCATGTGTAACTAGGCACATCCCATCTTGAAGACGTTAAGCAGTCTAGAATATGGTCATATCAAGGGCAATTATCCCTCTGACTTCATTTTATAGCTTCAAAACCTTTAGATTAGCAAGAACGGCCGCCTCCACACAGACCACGAGAACAGGGAGCAGGGAGACAGGTAAGCCCATGCCAGTATCTGGACTGTGAATGAGTGGAAAGCAGACCTGTGCTATATTGCCAGATGGTCCACAGTGAAGCATGTTTCATCAGGAAGAGGGTTCAGACATGGAGCAGTGCGGAAACAGCTCTGCAGGCCAGACACTGTGTCAGCTATACACAAACTCTCTCCTGTGGATGCCTTTTGAGCTGCAGCCCCATTCCTGAAATGTGACTCTTGCCAGAAGAATGTTTTCCCGGGACTCATCCTCTTGCTCCTCATTCACTTTGTTCCCAATCTACTTGCCATCATTCATATCTTGTCCTTCATCTACTGAAGGTCCTGCCATTGGTGCAATTCTCCTGGGACCCATCTCAGGCTCTCTTCTGGACCACCATGTGCTGCCCCCAAAGCTTTTCTGATTAAAAAAAAAAAACCCAAGATATAAACATGAAATAAGAGAGATCTGCTTGTTAAACTTGGTGAGTTGTTCCCTGGGATAGGATAAACAAAGTCCTAAGACTAGGCGATCTTAAAAGTTCAATAAATACACAAAGGTAGAAAGGCAAGCCACCTTTCTGGCTCACTGGGAGCTGCTCTATTCCTATGCAAAAAGCAAGGAGCTTGCCTACAGATCTTGGAAGGGCTCATGTGCCATCTATTGCAATAATACCATTCTCCAAGTAGCTAAAATGTAGGAACACTCTTAAAGGAAGTTGTCAAATGTTGAAAAGGAAACATATCCTGTGGTTATCTAATAATTTAAAGGTTCTTAGAATACATCACTATCGCTGACAGAACAGGTTTTAGCTGCCTTTCAATCCTCATTGAACTGGGACTGGCACACATACAGGGAAACCCTCTGCTGTCACATGCTCCTGGATCCACACTCTCCATTGCTGAGGAAAGCAGAAGGTCACCTTCCTCCTGACATTCATGGTGAACACAAGGCAAGCTTTCTCTGGCCATGAAGGGTGAGCCGACAGTGGTTCTTCCCATTTGACAGATGAAGATATCAATGCCAGCATGACTGAATCTCACAGAAGTTAACAACAGCTAAGGGTCCCTGTCCAGCCCTGACTCATTGAGCTGCTTAGATTTTATGGGTTCAGTGTTGAGTGATGACCCATGAACTAGTGATATTAAGAGGATGATCTGCCTACTGCTGCCTGCTTCCTTCCCTCCCTGACCATCAGAGCATTTAAGAAAGTGGCACAGACAAGGATCTGAGAAGCTCTTCAGAGAAGACACATTTGAATGATGCTCCCCAAATACTTAATAAGGAAAGAGCTAACACTGCAAGACTTGGGGGGAAAGATAGGCTTTCCTGACTAGCTTATCAGGGATGATGGAGACCTTAATACATGGTTACTCACTAACTGGGTATACAGGCTGCATTATAAACCAAATAGAACACAGCACAGGTCATGGGGCCCTTTTGAGACACCACATTTATTGACTAAAATGTTTGATAACTAGATATTACCCAGAAGTGCTTCCTTCCCGCACTGACCAACCAATCATGGGAATCTCAAGAATTCTCATGATTGTGAATCCAGCAATCATTCAATGGCCACTGGTTTGAGATCTTGTGGTTTCCTGGTCCACCTATGTACTTCAGCTTCCTATGTAATACTATCTCCAGCACTTGTGTTGTGTATATGTATGTGTGCTTGTGTGTGTGTATATATGTGAGTGTCTGTGCATGTATGTGTGTAAGGGTATGTATATACACACACATGTTCAAGTAAGCTATGATTGAATTGATAAATGCAAGGACTATACATGGTCTCCAGAATTTTTTGTGAAGCTACAAATGAGTCTTTTGCCTATTGCCTGTAGCCCTGCCTGGATGACATATTCTGAAAAGTAAAGCTTAAGGAAGAGAAGGAAAATAACATTGTGGAAGGGGTGCTTCATGTTCAGTCCACAAGTACATTGATCTCCTGCCAATGAGTAGCCATAGGAGTCCATGGTTCTACTCCCCCTCAAAGAGATAAAAATTCAGGAGAGAGATTGCTGAGAGCATCCCTTTGGGATCTACCCATGATTCAGGCCATGGCTTTGCTTCCTTTTTTTGTTTCCACGAATGAGTAAGTATGGCAGGATACTGAAATCAAGCCATTCTTATCCAACATGGGATGCTCACTAGGCAATCTTTATTCTAGAGTTTTCATGAGCTTGGACATGGAGGTTATAATGCTGTGCAGTAGTCTCCCCCACCAAGACTATTGGTCCTTGAGGAGGTAATCAAAGATTAAGGACCCAATGAAAGATTAAGGACCCAATTACTTCTTATTTAGCTGCAAAGTGACTCTGGCTCTGTGTAGTCTGGAGGGAGCCCCTGGCCATCAACATGGCATCTGACATCTAATGTAAGATGAAAATCAGACATCCAGAATGAAGACTAAATGAACACAGAGGCATGAATTGTCAGCAGGGCTATGTGATCCATACTCCTTGTATTATGACAGAGAGAGAGAGACAGAGAGAGAGAGAGAGAGAGAGAGAGAGAGAGAGAGAGAGAGAGAGAGGAGAGAAAGACATAGACAGTAAGACATCATGTACTGAACTGCTGCTGCCACAACCCATACTGCACCAGGTGTCTTATTGTTTTGTTTATTTACTTGTCTGTTCTTAGCAACAGATTGAGGAGTTAAAAATGGCTTAACTAAACCTGCATTTGGAAATTATTTCTGACATCCTGCTACACGAAGAGCCATACTGTCATCTTTGATGCTGATGTGCAGTACAATGCTCTCCCAACCACCACCTCCCCCCACAAAAAGTAGGGTAACCAGCATTTCTTCATTTTATTAAAGAAGCTGTGTGAATTTTAAGGGTTTCAGGGTTGATCCAGGAAAAAATCATAAGCAGGAGAGACACTAACATAACAACTGGGAGCTATGCTTTCTACAGAGTTCATGGGCGAGTCTCTCATAGAAAGAGACCTTGCAGTGTTCATGTCACAGTCGCTACCAAGAGTGACAGATAGCAGAGGAAATCTTACAGGGTTCTCACCCCACTAAGTGTTGCACCCTGTGTCTCTGCAGTGAGAGTTCTGAAATACAGAGCTCCTGTGGGGCAGCAGTGGTGGTCCGTAGTCCTCTACACAGCAAATGTGCAACAGTTTTGAGAATATGAGAAGTTGAGAGTCTCAGCGTTGGAAGTGCATTCCCCTAGATGATGCGTAAAGTTGGACATAAAAGAATTTTAATTTGATTTCCATAGGCTGTTGGCTACATGTTCTTTCTGGCTTACTGGGAAATTGAGGCCAGTTTGGGGCTAATGCATCAGGACCATAACTGGCCCTTTATATAACAGATTTAGTGTCTTGCCTTGGATTGCACACTTTAGGAAAGGTGAGATTGAAGCTGAACTGAGATTAAGATTCCCCATTCCACCAGGTAGGTATTATCTATGCCATTCTTTTCAAGAGTAGCTTTCCCTGGTCACAAACACTGGATATCAAAGACTAAGAGGAATTTATTTCCAGTGTTGTTAATGAGGACAGTGAGGCTGATTTTCAAAAAATTGATTCTTTCCTTTCTCTCTGAAATCTTACTGTCAGAACTAACAGCTGAGGAGGGTGGATGGAAGTGAGGAGGAAAGAAAGAAAAGTCATCAAGAGGGAGAAAGGGGAGGGGAGGGATGAAGGAGAATGGACAGAAAAGGATGCAATGTCTACCAGTCAGAAAATGACATTCCATTTAAAATGCTTTGAAAGGGCTGTTTTCAAATGACTTTCTTAGAGCTTTGAACTCTCACCACACAAAACAGACTCATTTTGTCTCTCCATGTTCACTTCCGTCTTCTTTCACGGTCTCCCTGGCCTTGGCCTTTATTTGAATGAGGAAGGATTGAAAACAAACAAAGCCTGTTTTGCTTCCACTGTTGAAAAAATAGAGAGCATGAAATGTATCTCATGAGTGACTTCCAAAGGAAGAGGGCAAGCACCTGATAGAGCTGAGTGGAAAAGAACTGTTAAATGCAGCTGTTCCCGAGCTCTTGAAGTTGACCTCAGAAGCAGCTGTGTCTACCACACACATCCTATTCTCTTCTTTTGAATATTTGACACTTTTTTCCTGTTCTATGTCTTCCTACCTTGCAGACCCCACAGGCATCAACTTGGATGCAAGATACTCACCTGTCGAAGCATGTGACACTTCAGTGACAAAAATACACCACCTGTGAATCTTTGCATGCTTGAGGGCACACTGTGGTTAAAGGAAATCTCAGACAATCTAATTGCAATCTAAGTCAATAGGAAGGGCGTGTCTGTACCTCTCTGCTGCTGGGAACTTCGGTAGATGTTATTACTTTCCTGGGCTTTAGTCTTTCACTGTAAACATTGGAAGGGGAAAATGAGTTGTATTAATGGTGGGGTGGGGTGCGGGGGATGGGGAGCTCAAACAGAAAAGAGTTGTCCCCAGTGTTAGAAAAAAATATCTTGGTCAAGAGAATAGAATCTTGACCTGTGTGCAGGAGACCTGGCATTCCAGTTGGGCTGGGTTGTAAATTTGAGCAAGTGACTACCACTAGGAAGATGACTCACCTTAAACCATGCTAAAGAGTGGGTGGAATAATTAGTCCTTTCATGAGATACTAGACGTTTCCTGCCCAGAATCCCAGCCCCTAGTGCAGTAGGTTGTAAGTCTCTCCACTTTTCTGAAAAGTCTACCTTTTCTTTTTTCTCTCTCTTTTCTAAGCATGTTTTCCTTCACACTGTTTCCTCCCTAACATTTTGGGTTTCCATTTTCTTTCCCTAAAGCTTCTCGGTCTCCAGCATGTAGCTACTTGTCTACCATGTGTCTGATCTCCATGGCAGCTTAAAATGACCTGGCTTCTTTTACCATTCTCCTCCATTCTCTGTCTCCAGGGAGCTGCTGACATTTTACAGCTGGACTACCCTGCGTTTTGGTCTTTTTTTTTTTTCTTTTGAATTCTAATAAAGTTGTCTTTGAGCTTGTGTTTGAATATATTCATAAATTTTTTTATTAGTGAAACTAAGAACCCCCCAAAAGGAACCTCCATATTCAATGTATAGCCAACCATGTAACAGCAAGGAAGGGAGGGAAGTATGAACTACACTTCGCCTTTGCCTGACCTCCAAGTTCACAGCCTTATCGTTCTACATTCTGACTGCCCTGCTCCAAGTTCAACAAGGGAGGTAGCTCTGTGGGCACCTCAAACCTCAAAGAAGTCTAGATTTCTCCCCTTCAATACCCACGTCAGGTTTCCCATCCCTGCACTTGGTTTCACCTCTACTTAACCTAATTTTAGAAGATGTTTTCTGTCACTTCTCTTCCCCCCATTTATCCCCTCACTCCCTTCATTAACCCATTAACTGATTCTTGAGACTACAATTTCCCAGCACTGTTTAGAATTCCATCCTACCGCAGTCAACATGGCTATCATCTAGATAACAGAAACCAAGAAGTTCTGGTGAAGAATGTAAGTTGGTGAGGGTGGTTGTTCCTCAAAATATATATTATAGCTACATCAGTATTGTTTATTAAAGGAAAAAAAATGGTCTCAAGTGGGTTGTGAAATTTCTCTAATCATAAAAATGAGAAAAACCACTTCATCAGTTCACATCACCATTCTGCCTTAAATCTTTGTCTTAAACATCTCACTGTCACTTGTTCCTTGTCACCTTTTGTTGGTTCTCCTCATTGGTAGACTTGGTCTTCCTTTTTAAACCTAAACTTGAAATTCAACTTAATGTTCCCTTCTGGGAGGCAGTGATCAGCCAGCACATCAGATATATCCATAGCTTAAAATAATCTTTGTTTAACTTTAGAAGTAATACTTACTACATTTACTGTTGACTACTTTGCTTTCTTGCCCATTAGGTATGGGAAAATGCTTCTATTTTTAGAATGCCAAAAATAAGTTATATTTTCTAATTTATGAGTGGATGGTTGGTGAATTGAATAAAATACTTTTTTCCCATTCTTTAAGATCCCCGATCAGTGTTTTAATGATAGGTTAACCTTGTATTTCTGCAGTGAGCTCACATTTTTACAAAATTTTCTATGTTTCACATGTATAGTGTGTGTGTGTGTGTGTGTGTGTGTGTGTGTGTGTGTGTGTGTGTGTGTGAACATGCTCTGGTATGATGGAAGCCAGAAGCTGATCCTGAAATGTCTTTTCGCAATTTCTTCTCCAACATATTTTTTTCTGAGACAGCATATTTCTGTGAATCTGGAGCTCCCCATTTTAGCCAGCCTGGCTATTCAGCTAGCCCCCACCTCCTCCTAGCAGGGTCCATGATCTCAGGCTACAGGTGCCCACTGCCATGTTTGGTGTTTATGTGGGTTCTAGAGATCCAAATTGAGGCCTTCATGATCAACTGCTAAACCATTTTCCCACCTTGATTTTTACTGCTTTTTAAACATTTTCATCAATACTATTTACTTTTGTGGTTTCACTATTAAACATATTAACATGAGATTATTAAATGAACATATCATTTGGTTTTCTAAAAGAGTTTGTGCACATTGAGTGGGCTTGTTTTCCATGTGTTCGAGGGACAACACCTGTGGGGTCAAATACTAAATTTGCTAACTTATTTTATTAATGTTTTATCTTTGAGGAACTTCAGACATCCAGAAAAATTATAACAATATGACAGTGGGGTTCTCTCTCTCTCTCTCTCTCTCTGCATAATCTACATGTTTTAAATAATTGTGATGGCTAATTCTGATTGTCACTATGATACCACTGGAATGAGATTCTCAAATGAGAAATTGTTCCTAATATTAGATTGTCCTGTGAGAATGTCTATGGGTCATTTTCTTAATTGCTGATGGATGCAGGAGGGCCATGCCCATTGTGGGTGGTACCATTCCTGGACAGGAATTCTTTGGAAAGCTCTGAGCTCTATAAGAAAGGTAGCTGAGCAAGCCAGAAGGAGTAAACCATTAAGGAAAGTCCCCCCCATGGGTTCCTGCCTTAGCTTCCCTTGAAGATGGATTGTAACCTGTCAACCAATTAATCTCTTTCTTCCCCAGATTAATTTAGTTAGTGTTTATCACAGCAATAGACTGGCAAACTAGGAGAGTAATGTGAAAAGGAAAATTATAGATGTTATGCTCCATTGTATAGAATAAAATGTTTGCTTCTTATCAACAAAAACATTCTGGGCTAGAAAGATGGCTCAGTGGTTAAGAGTATGTACTGATCTTCCAGAGGACCTGAGTTCAATTCCCAGTACCTATATCAGGCAGCTTGCAACTACCTGTAACTCAGGTCCAAGGGGACCTGACACTGTTGCCCTACATGAGCCCCTGTACGTATTTATACACACATACATAACTTACAAATAATAAAAAAAGACATTCTCTCTCGTATGACTAGAATATAATTGTGAAAATTAAGAAGCTGGCCATTGATACAGGCTGCCTAATTTCTTATTTTAAAAAATGCTTAGGGTTCTTTTCCTTTCATGTGGATTAACTTTAGACATATATGTGTCTTTCAGTCTTCATAATTTTTAGCTGGAAACTATTCAGGGTAACTTATTGCTCTTCCCATTAGTGCATGTGCCCTCTATGTTGGCGTGCTTGATATTACTTTTAATGATTACTTGTGTTGTCTTTGTTTTATTAAAAATTAATTATTACAGAGGATATGTGGTGGTTTGAATAAACCCCATAGGCTCATATGTTTGAGTACTCGGTTCCCTGTTGGTAGAACTGTTTGGGAAAGATTAAGAAGTGTGGTTTGGGGAGAGGAATGTCATTGGGTCTTCATGGTTTCAAAGCCCACAGTATTCCCAAGTAACTCTTTGTGCCTTTGCTTAGGGATCAAGATGTGAGTGCTCGGCTATGGCTCCATCACCATGCCTGTCACATGGACTCTAACCTCTGAAACTGTAGATCTTAAATAAACACTTTCATTTACAAGCTGCCTTGGTCATGGAGCCTTATCACATCAATAAAACAGTAACTGAGACTGGCCAACTCCTTGGTGTTTCAGAAAAGTAACTTTTTTCTCACCTCAGACCAAATTTTGTTCAGAATGCTGTTTGGTTCTGTTTGCTCTAATTCTCACCCCTTTTTAGGCTTGGCATTTCCTTCCTATTTCTCATGTATTTAGAACACAAAGGCTTATTGTACCTTCTTACAACATTGGTTTTACGCATGGGATCACTTCTATTATCTTTGATATGAGACTATTAAAATGCCTTTGGTGACACCACGGTTAGAAAATGTCATTATTTTACCTGTATGAAAGAAGTAAAGATGGGAAGTGCTCAAGATAGAACATGGAGTTGGCAGTTGTGTTCCTTGGGCATTTTGCTGCTGACTTCTGCTGCTTCTGTGGAGCAGCTTTTAGGGTAAGGCCATTTGGAGTTTCACTTATTTTTGTCTATGACCTATTCAATCTATTCTCATGTCACCTAGTGCTTTAGTGCCTCCTTATGATTTCTCTGAGCAAGAATTTTTCTTGTCATAATTCTCCTTGCCTTTTTGTACTGGGTTCTGGAAGAAAGCTCTAGTTAAGCCAGCTTTCACTTCCCTATCTCTTCAGCTTTTATTAATATTTTTGCCTTAGCATGTCTATTTTGTTCCTAAATTTTAATTGCTGCTCTCATGATTAAGTTTTCTATTTAGATACTTTCAAAATCTGTTTTGTCATGTTTAGAGACTCATGTATTTTACTTCATTTCTTACTTAATAAAATGTTTTAAGTTCCATCTTTTATAATTCTGAAACCTGAAATCTTTTTATGTTTCATTCTCTTACAAGTCTTTTTTATGGAGCTCCATCATGGTTTTTCTTTTGGATTAATTTTACAATTTTATGGAGTGTAGGAGGGTGAGAAGAAAAGAGACAGAGCAGACCATGCAATATATTAAATTCCCACAACCTAGTGAATTTTTGACAGGGTCTCATATAGCCCAGGCTGGCCTCCAACTCTTTATATAGCCAAGGATCCCCTTGAACTGCTGAGCCTCCTGCACCTACTTTCTGAGTTCTGAGATTACAGGTATGCAGTACCATCATGAGATTACAGATGTGTAGTACCATCATGAAGTGTGAAGTATCATAGTGGCATCAGTGTGTGGGAGTGTGTAAAAACATGTGAGTGGTAGCTTGTGAATCTGAGGGTGGTAGTGAGTAACATGTAGGGGTGTGTGTGTGTGTGTGTGTGTGTGTGTGTGTGTGTGTTTTTGCGCGCGCGTGTGCGCGTGCGCGTTTCTATGTGTGGGTGGAGGGGTCATCTAATTTAAGGGTAATCCCAACCAGGAGCCCACTAGTTTAGCCAGTTAACTGTTTCTAGAACCAATGGTGAAAAATACACATTGTTTTCTCTCACAGTTATGAGAACAATTAGAATTCAGTGAAGAAATTACACCCTGAACACACACATACACAACATGGCTTATCTGACTCTATTTCCCAAGAGTCAGATTCTGGGTTGGTGATGGGGAGCTTAGAGAAATACTTTAGAGAACTCGGCTGGTCCCCAGAGCTTGCTTAGATTGTGGACTGAAGAACTAGTCCAGATACTCTTTTATCTGAACCAAGATTAAGCTAGAAGGGGGTGGCCTTGCCTAAACCCACAATGGTGCTATGGAAGGACAAATCAAGATTAAAACTTGATTCTTACCACCTGGAGCAGTATTCTAAAATTAGTCATACCCAAGCTGGGGAATCTTTGCTTTCTGTAGTTCTGTTCATTAGATCAAAACTTTGCATTTTAAACAATGTCTTGCTTCATTGCAAGGAATAACAAAAAGTAGTTTGACAGATTTTTTTTCACATCCTATGCTACAATAAAAAATATATAGGAAAGGGGATTTAATTCTCTGGCCTCCTAAACACATGCCCTCCATCCTCTACCCCAGAGAAAAAATAATTTCCATTTAAAAGGTGTTTTGACATTGATTAGTTGAGAGTAACATCCCATGTAACTCAACTGCTTGAAAATAAAGTCATAGCTAATGGCTCTTCCTGGAGTCAGGCAAAGAAACAGGGCACACAGCTGAAGAAGCATCTGTCTTTTCATATGTATGAACGGGTCTGTTATAAATCCTACAGGATTCTGCAGCTTCATTATGAAGGAGACTCTGTATGATCATTTTCAAGACCATCTGCTCTGGGTTTGGGATCATCTCCTAGCTGGGCTTCCTAGACCGCTGGATCCTAAAGGCAGGAAACAAGCTGTGCAAATCCCCACTCACCTCACCTTGCCCTAATGAATAATGCAGAGGAACGCCTTTCTTTTCCGTCCCTTGAAATTGCGGTTCCAGAAGAGACAAAGTTTTTGCACTCCATTTGGATGTTTTTCACCTCTTTGAAGTAATGCTACCTCGGAGCTAAGAACAATTTTTGGAGTTCTAAAGCTCAGGCTATCAACACTGGGAAATTTATTTTTATCAGCTCTTTTTTCTTCCCCATTTGATACATTATTGGGCTCTTAAAAATATCAGTTGAGTACTGCGCAAAGGAATATTTGTCGAGCTGTCAGCACCTTGTGATTAATACAAATGTGGCTTGCAAAGAAAAAAAAAAGCAGCACAGAAGACGTAGTTGGTATTATTTGAGTTTGAAACCAGAGAGACATCAAAGACTTTCTTGATGTTGCTACAAAATTTTACCAAAGCAATTACATTTTGCACCCTGCCTAAGCAGTAGCATCAACGGAGAACTCTGCACTCTACAAGACAGAAAAATGCCACTGGAAAAATTCAATATCAAAAAATTTAGGAATTGTATTTTCCCTGCCATCCTAATCAAAACGTGACCATCCGTAGATTTTATAAAGCTACAAACTGCCTTCTTCCGTCAAATTTATGTGGAATGGAAACATTATTTATTATTTACATTATTCGTTATTTACAAGGGGGCAAAAAAAGGTAGTCCGCTGCTATTTATCAATATGTAATTGCAAGCAAATTGGGCTTCTTTTCTGACCCTATTTCCAAAAATATGATACAGAACTTATAACATAGTCATGGATTCCCAAAGAACACCAAAGGACATCCTCAATATTGGTTATAACATACTATTGAACACGTATTTAAATAATCATTATTTATGCTGCCTTATGTTTCTCTATATGGCTTCCCCCCTCAAAGAACATTTTTAAAGCTCTTCAGAGCAAAAGATCAAGTTTATACTTTGTATTTTATTGGAAGCAATTTGAGCTAGAAGCATACAAGTTGGTCAGTTAGCATCGATTGGTTATAATGTATACTTAGTTTGATTGCACAGCTGGTATAGGAACACTCCTTTTCTTGATTTGGTTTCCAGTTATACATTAATTTGGGTTGGGGATTTTAGTGCTGACCACATATACTACTACTACTCATAATAAATAATAATAATAATAAAATAATAATAATAATAAACAAAAATGATAATATCTAAAATCAAGCACTACTAAACTTTCATAGAGCCTCTTGCTCAATTTTAAGCATTCCTGCAGTCTGGTGACATCATCAACTGTGATGTCACAGAGAACAGAGACAGATTTGATTTTAGGCTGGGCTGGCATTAGTTATTGAACTGTGGGGATGCATGCTAACTTTATCTGTAAATTTGTCCTATTATTATCCTTCATCTGAACATGAAATATATTTTCCCAAGTCCCATCAGAAATTCATCTGCTTACCCCATAGATGAGTTAAGAAGTAAATATTTGTCAACAAAAGAAGAAATAAATGATGCATGAGTAAGGAGCTAACTAAGTCTTAGATGTTGCACAGTCTTGGATGTTGCACAGACTTTCATGTTAAAAAAATCATGGGGAAAATCATGGCGGACTCTTCGGTTCCTTCATCCTTGAACACAGGGTGGTTTCTCCAGCAAATTATTGAAAATAAAATATGGACAGGTTCCAGCCTATTCTACATCAAAGCTCACATTGTTTAGAATTTTTTCTTCCTAATTCAAACAAAGACACTGGGAATATGAAGGGACATTGTCCTCTGTATCCTTGGGAAATAGGTTTCTGCAGGAAGAAATCAGGTATGCTCTTAGAAATTAGAAACTCCAGCCGGGCAGTGGTGGCACACACCTTTAAGCCCAACCCTTGGGAGGCAGAGCCAGGTGGATCTCTGTGAGTTTGAGGCCAGTCAGCTCTACAGAGCGAGATCCAGGACAGACACCAAAACTACACAGAGAAACCCTGTCTCAAAAAAAAAAAAAAAAAAAAAGAAAGAAAGAAAGAAAGAAAGAAACTAGAAACCCCAGAAGAGCTTTGTAATTTATAGTCAGACCTTGAGCTGTTCTTTGTATTGTCTGAGTTTTCTCATCAATCAATGGATAATAGTAACAGTCCTGTGACAGTGAGCTCAAAGGGAAATAGATAAAGACAGAATCACCCTCACAGCCATATAATTTGGGGAAATTTCAGAGAGAGGCTCTGTAAGTGTTACAGCTCAGATGGAAAGTTATCCTGGCAGTTGGAATATCACAAAATCATCCCTCACAACAAACCTCATACAAGATATTTAATGGAAGGGAAAACAGGAGGGTGGCTGTCTTTGTTAAGGTGAGAAACAGCAGGGAACTGAGCAAAGGCAGGGTTTGTATAGAGTTTCATGGCAAGGGGTGGTGGTGGTGGTGGTGGTGGTTGTGGTGGTTGTGATGGTGGTGGTGGTAATTTGCATAGTGAAGCCTTCTAGGGTGGGGATTGGTGGGATTTCAAGTCTAGAGCTTGAGCTGTTTACTCTGTGGGTCAGGGGCAGGGTCCAGCCTTAGGGCAGTTTTAGTATTGTATGGATGGAACTTCGCAGTTGTAGGTCCTCGGGTGGAGTGACCTGGTCACTCGTGCAGCTTGAGGGGCTTACAGTAGAAAATTGAAATAGTTGAAAAAGAAATCCAAGACAGACTTCTTACATTCTGTTATTTTAGTCAGCTGACTTTGGATCCTGCACTGATTACACATGACTGGATATGGTATTAGTACACTGTTATACCCAGTAGGTCTGAGTCCATAAAAAATATGTAAGTATTATAAGTGAATGGTCATCTCCACTAAGCCACATCTGAGAGAGATATATTAGTTAGATAAATCAATAAATCTGTTTTAGTGAACATAGATGTTAAATAATCATGGGGAAAAGCTCATGGATAAAATGGCCTAACAATGATTAAAATATATCAGGGTTACCCAGGCAAAATTTCATAAAATAGTCGTAATGGTGATTACCTCCAAGAAAGGAAAAAGTAGATGGATGTTGGATAAACTCACTGGTCCTACAAAACAACTGGTACATGCTACATTTTTACTTGAGTTTTGATAATTTAAGTGTCTACTTTGGGTTCTTCTCTTTTTGTATTTGTGTATATTATATATTTTCAAAAACATGTTTTATAACCAATTCCATCATTACTTAAGATAGATAAGAGATGATGATATTTTGCAGGGTTTCTGTGTGTGTGAGTTTTGTTGTGTTTAAGTGTAGTTCATAGGAGTGTGTAGGTGTACATGCCCATTCATACACACATGTGTGGAGGCCAAAGCAGGGTATCAGGTAGGACATCTTCCCCCATTAATGCACAAAGTCCACAGATAACTGATAAAGGAACTATTTATTTAGGAATTACACTGAGAACAATTCAGTAATACAGGATAAGGCAAATTGCTCCGGGCTGCAGGAATATATCATAAGAATTCAGCTGGTTATGGCAAAGTCACTACCTGGAGGAATCAGGGAATTCCTCCAGAGGAAGCCAAATCTCAAGGAGTTTTTGGTGTTACTTGGCTTGTTATATATCAGTTGTCTTCTGTTATGAAAATCATGTGTGCCTTCATAGTTTTCCCAATTGACTTCCCCCTAAGAAGGGCTGACAGTGTGGACTGATCACTCTCTGGACATAGACATTCCAGGTATTTGGAGAACAGCCTCAGGAAAGGCTTTCTCTGGAATCAAATATCTCCCTTATCCACTTTCAAGGACTACAGGAAACACCACCCAGGTGGGCGCCCAACTTCCGAGGATAACAATGATAACAGCCCACCTGCAAGTCTCCTGACTTAAATTCCACAAGGAGACACCGCCCAGGGGGTGCCCAACTTCTGAGGACTAACAATGATAACAGCCCACATGCAAGTCTCCTGACCTAAGGTAAATTCCACAAGGAGACACCGCCTAGGAGAGGTGGACATTAAGTAATAGCTTTACACAATTTAGCTCAGACCCTCCCTTTATATACTGGGACTTCCAGGGCACAAGATGGAGAAGAGAAAAGAGAATGGAAGACTAGATGGGTAAGAACTTGAGAGGAACAAACTGAGATGGGGAAGAACTAGATTGAAGGGCTAGAAGAAAGTACTAGAGGAATGAGATGGAAGATGAGGAAGAGTCAGATGAGAAAGCCCTAGCTGGGTAAGAACAAGATGAAAAGGACCTAGATGAGGCAGAATTAAGACGAGAGAATTAAGATAGAACTTAAGAGGGAACAGTAGATAAACAGAAATCAGGCAAGAAAGGAGCTAGACATGAGAACAGAACTGAAGCTGTGTATAAAGGATGTTATGCCAGAGGAATTAAAGCAAGTGGACGATAGAGCTCTGTGTGCTGAGATTCTATTTCCTGAAAATCGTCCTCGCCGTTAGTAGTTCTCTCTCCGGAGCTCCTGGGATGTATAATAGTAAGACTGGTCCCACTAATATTATACAACAGCAAATCCTTTACAGAGTCCTGGAAGGCTGAGAACTGGTGCCAAGCTGCTTCACACCATCTAAGTCATTCTCTACTGCCCAAGAACTCGTGAGAGAGAAGGGACCCCATAGCCACTCCTCAGGTCTTAAGCTAGCTAGAGGCCACACCCAAGGGCTGGTACCCCAAGGTCATAGGTGGATGGAAACCCAAAACACCCCATTGCTCTCACCTTTTTGGCTTGAGACAAGGTTTCTCACTGAGGTGGAAGCTAAGCACTTGTGCTAGCCTAGCTGGCTGGAAAGCTCTCAGGATCCATCTATCTCTGCCTTCCAGGGATGGAGTCACAGGCTAACTCAGCCATGCCAAGGAATTTATATGGAAGGGGATGATTTGAACTCACGTCCTCCTGCCTACAGACCCATCTCCCCAGCCCCAAACAATATCCAAATCTAAGATCAAAGGCAAGCTTGATGGAAAACATTACTTTGTAAGAATTGTGCTCTAAAATATCCCAGAATGCATTCTGGCTGAGCCAGTATTTGATGCTGCCTAAAAGAACGAGTTTGATGCCTCCAAATTGGTTTACTTTGTTGTCATATTTATGTCAGTAGATACAGTTGAATAAAACCTGAGTGACTTTGGTAACTATGACATGAAAGGTCCCAATTTGTTAAATAATAGCTGCTGTTGTGAGAATCCCGGAATTTGTCAAATGGCACTATTCTTATTCCAGCCATATACGTTAACATTGATGGTTCAATCACATGCAGATTTTGAGACTTCTGAATTCCCTGATGGTAGTGGACAGTCTAGCCAAATTTCATCCACTGAGACATTAGATAATGTCTAGATGGACAATGGCCCAGCCTTGTGTAACCACAGAGCAGAGAAGTGTAACCCTTGTAGTATCAAGCATTGGAGCCAAAGCCTGAGGCTTTCCCAGGAAATTAAGGATGTGGTCAGTGACTGTAGTTTTCCTGATGCAGCACTGACCAGACAAAGTATCATTACTCTGCCTGCCTGTGAGCCTGTGCCAAATGTAAGAGGTAGTAGTGGCTGCCTCCCTGACAGAGCAAGATCTGATTGTTCCCGTTTGTGATGGCTTTGCTTGTCTCACTAGTTGTCACTCAAACTTTTTTTTTTTTTTTTCGAGACAGGGTTTCTCTGTGTAGCTTTGCGCCTTTCCTGGAACTCACTTGGTAGCCCAGGCTGGCCTTGAACTCACAGAGATTCGCCTGGCTCTGCCTCCCGAGTGCTGGGATTAAAGGCGTGCGCCACCACCGCCCGGCTCACTCAAACTTCTTTAAAGACAACCACAAGAAGTATAATTGTATTTGTAAGCCCTTCACAATGCTCACATTTTGTTCCTTGTTGAAAAAAGTTGTGTTAATGAGAAAATTATGTTCTGTGGTAGTCCATCTCTTTACTTGAATACTGAGCAAACATTACCAGGGTCTTTTATTCATACTATGTAGCAAGAGGAAAAATATTACGGGATTCAGTATAAAGATCTTAATGTGGCATGTACCAATTACTATGCCCATGCCCACTCACAGTAAAAGTGAACAACCTCCAAAGAAACATGGACAAGTAAATAACAGTAGGTTTTCTTGGGCACTGATGTAGATGGCTCTCTATTCTTGCTGTGAGACTCTTTGTGTAATTGTTTTGGGAATGCAAGAAGCAACTCTTGAATGAAAATGTCCTGCAGGCCATCCAGGTTTTCTGACAAAAGCCTTTGTAACTCTGTGTCTTACTAAATTGTGACTTTTATATAATCCTCCAGATATACCATCTGTGTGTAGACTTACGTCAGTACTGAAGCTCATAATTACTTACTTTTGTTTCTCAGCACTGTGACCTGATACCTCACTACTTAAGCAAAGGAAGCTTTATTTGAATCATGGTTCAGGGTCTATAGTCCATCACAGTGTAGAAGGTATTTGAAAGTTCATGGTTGCAAACACATGAAGCTGGGCACCTCTGGGTCCTCTCCTAGAGAACCAGACCCAGTGAGTCCCTTCCTCCAGCTAGGCCATACCTCCTAAAAGTTGCAAGACTTTCTAAAACAGTACTGCCAGCTGAAGGCCAGATGGTAGGAGGGACATCTCATATTCAAATCATAACATTCTAGAAGAAGTTTAGCCTCACATGCCTAAAAGGTGCATAGGCTAAGGTCCTCAAATTTTGGAAATTGAAGATGTGAGAGATCTGTACTCTGATCGAACCCTCCTGCTGCCAAAGGTTGTCTAGACAGGAACAATGATATAAAACTGACCTTCATGAGCATGTGCTCTGATGATGTTGACACAGTGGATGACAAGAAACTATGCACAAGGTTGGCAAAGGGCAACAGATTCAGTACATCTCATCATTGTAAAGGTGATGAAGGGGCCAGAGAATGGGGTAGACTTGAAGTGCTTGTAGAAGGCTCTAACGGGGAAGGGTATGAGCCCTTTAGTTACCCTTCTCTTTTTATGTTTTGCATTATCCAATAGCTACTGTAAGGGTTTTATGTGACACTCCCAGGTGGCACCTTCCGATCAGGCAGTCTCTTCATGTCTAGCACTGGATTCAACATGGATGGCAGATAATTTCTATCCGGCTATGTATTAGCAGACTATTAATCCTTTCTTGTGCTTCTGTCTTGGTACAAGAAGAGAATCATGGAATCAGAAAAGAAATCTCAGTAAGTTAGGAGCTGAGAAACAAAAAGAAAGCTAATTTGTCTGTTACAGTTGGTTTCACATATAAAGGGAGTTAAGACGGGAAAAGTATATCTCAGAAGGTAATTACATATTGTCTGTGATCAATAGAACACACTGGGGAGAGAATAGCTACTGTCTTACTGTCTTATGCTCCGAACTGGGGTTTTACTTGCAGCCTGAATTAGTGTTTCTCATAGCAGTGGGAGCAACAGGAAGCCTTAGATGTCTCCAAAGTTTGGGCCTCAAGTTCCACTGTCTTGACACCACGGTCATGGAAAGCGTTAGTTCTCAACCACTAGTAAAGTCATATAAAATACTGTGATCCATCATGATGTGTGATGGGCATCATTTCTCCATGCTAATATTTAGTTGACGGAAAGTTTCAGGGGGCTTTCCTTTTCCACATGCTTTCCTGAACATTCCTTTTCCATTTTCATATGTGTGTGTGTGTGTGTATTTGCATGTGTGTGGTCATTTGTGGTTGTAGGTGTGGGATTTGTGTGTGGTTTATGTCAGGAATCATCCTCCATCAGCTCTTTCATTTATTCGTTGTGTCTGTCAATCAAACCCAGGGACCATCTATATTAACAGTCTTGCTAACCAGTTTACTCTGGAGATCCCCTGTGGCTCACCTTCCCAGACTGGAATTACGGTGGATAGCTATACCCATTTGGCATTTATGTGGGTTCTGTGGTTGGAACTCCAGTTTCCATACATGCATGGCAAGAGCTTTAACCACTGAACGATCTCCCCACCTCTATTCAATGCTTCCTAAAAGGATGATGATGGGATGGAAGACTTGGTACATTAACAGTAGAATTTAAAACAGGCTATAACAAAGGTTTTGTGACTCGTGATAATGTCAGCATGAGTCATAAAGAAAATCACTTTCTGATCATTATCCTTATTGACAGGTGCTTCTAGGCTACAGGTTGAAATAGGACTATTATGTTCTCATCAGACTTCCTTGCTACTCGTTGTCCTCCAGACCATACCCTTGTTTTTATTCCCTGAATCTTCAGCCTGGGATTCTTAAGCTTTCTTAACTTCTCCATTGTCTATTTCAGATCCCTGTCTTTCTGGGAATGGAAATTCAGCTCACACATGCTTTGAAAGGAATAAATATATTAGTGTTGAACTTGCATGTCAGTTTATGATGAACCTGGGTTTGGGGATCCTAACAGTGACAAGCACTTATTTTCCCTTCTCTTCCATCTCCAGGAATTGCTTTCCATTGACTTCATCTAAGCTTTCTGTACTATAGTCAGAGAACAGGACCAGTGACAGTTCTGGGATATATTTTACATGTAAAAGAGCAGATTACAGTCCCAGAAATCTCATGGCAGTCTCCAAGAGCTGTGCCTGGGGGTATACCCTACTTTCCAACCTCAGCAAGATGGAATTTATCTACCTAAATTCCATCCCTGCCCTCACTCTTGTCATTAGAAGCCTTCACATCTGAAAGATGATGAATGAGAGGGCAGTAATCAACAACATCCATGTTCCTTCTGCCTGGGTGCCAGGGAGCTGACAAGTCATGTGGATTTTCCATCCTAATTATCTCTTGCAATATTTCCTTCTTAATGCTCACCTGTCATTGCCTCAGTTCATATCTTCCTCATCATGACACCTGATTGGCTTTCATGGCTTCTTCTCTGGTCTTCCATTTATTTTCAAGCCGACTTCTGTAAATCCAACATTTTTTTTTTCTGAGAAATTCCTAGATGTCCCTTTTACGTGTATTATCCTTGTGACCTACTAACCTATAAGTTCTTTTCCGAAGTCAAAATGGTTCTTGAGGCTTCACATCTTT
The DNA here is from genome assembly GCF_949786415.1 of Peromyscus eremicus. Classification (NCBI taxonomy): domain Eukaryota; kingdom Metazoa; phylum Chordata; class Mammalia; order Rodentia; family Cricetidae; genus Peromyscus; species Peromyscus eremicus. Next base: position 33,948,022 of record NC_081426.1, read on the forward strand.
GCACAGACTGTTCAGTACCTTTGTTCCTTGTTCATTTTTGAAATCTCCAAAATATACATTGACAAAGATGGATGCAGAACTATGTTCCATCCAATGGGGGTCTCTAGGACCTTACCACTCTGCCATATACAGCTCCCTTCCAATTTATAGGCTACTTACTCACTCATTACCAGTAGAATGGGGTAAATAGCTGCTGTAAAATGTCCATTTCTAGGAAATAAAATGTGATACAGCTCCTGCCTTGCAAACTTGCAAGGGATTGCACACCTGTGGGATTCTGAGCTGCCAACATAGGGAGTTCAAGTGCCTGGAGGCTGTCATGCTGTGAAGAAGCCTGGGATTCATAGAAAGGTCACATACCAGTAGATATTCTAGTTGACACACAGCATTGGTTGCCTTTCAACACAGAGGAAAATGCCCAGTGCCAGCCTTAACATTGTAGCATGTTTCAAGCCTTGTCAACTGAGGCCATACATGCTCAAAAGCAGAGGCAAACATCCTCCCTTGAGGTAATTAATTCCTTATGCATAAAATTTGAAAACAAACAACAGTTAAGGTGCTATATTTGCAGGTGGTTTGCTATATAACAGTAATATCTGGTTCTCTAGGTGGGGCCCTCTGTCTCATCCCCAATTTTGTAAACTTATTTTTTACAATTAAAAATTCTTTTAAATTAGGTCATACTTTTTTTGTAAATTTGTGGTTTTATAGGATCCTACACCCTACTGTGAATTCTGTTGAGGACAGATACCAAGTCTCATTCATGTTTCTTGTTCAAACAATCAGTGCATAGCAAGCAAGTATTCATTCATTTGTTCAATGAATGAATAAATGAATGAAAGATGCAGCAGGAGAGACTCCTTCCTACACACTTATTTGGATATTGATTTGAAGCTTCAGTGAAAAGATGAAATATGAAAACTTGTGGATAATAACAATGTGATAAAAAATTATTGTTAGCGGCATATAAAACACAACTCTCCAGTTCCATTGAGATCATCAACGAGAAAATATCTGGGCTCAGACTCTGGGGAAACTGGAGAAGCAAACATGTAAGGAAAGTGGGACTTTAGTATAGGGGAAGTACAGTAAAACTAATTCAAGGCATGAGCCTCACAACTAAGGGGGAAAAATTGAGGACAAGGCCAATACTAAGTTATTAACCTCAGAGTTGAGACCAGAGCAATCTTATCCTATGAGTCCATAAAATCTCCAGTATCTCCTGATGCCTCCTTTCTCAGACCCTGAACTTAAGCCAATTCCACATATGATAGTGATGTTCCAACTGGGCTTAGTAACTAAATAGAAGGCATGTTGATCACTGGCTTAGATTTTTCTCTTCAGTGGCATTTAGACTATTTTCTCCTTGTTGGTTCATTGTTCTAGAAAATGGTAAAGGTTATTTTCATATGACTTCCTCCCATTGTTTACTTCTGCATCCAGGAAACATTTAAAAGAGGGATATAACTTAAGGATGAAATCAGTTTGCCTTATTATACTAAGTTGGTAGTGGCTTTTCCAGAGTTCAATCCAAGATGCAAAGGTGAAGCCTTCATCATCAAAGTTGTCAAGGACCATCAATCAGTTTGAGTTGTCCTGCATCACAGTCCCTGAAGAGTGACAATAATTATTTAAATTAATTCAGAAACCTTGAGAATGGGCTTATTTACCAGTTTTGATTCCCTGATGATTAGCAGTCAATTTGCCCATCACTTGAAGCTCAGATGTCTGTGTTTGAAAGAAACACTTCAGATTACGTTCAAATGAATGAGTTTCTTGTTCCCTTCCTACTACACAGTTCACACCATGTTCTTCAGAATATATTCCATCTGCCCATCTTGTTTCACCCAAGTTACACTTGGTTAAATATTTTGCCACTCAAAATTTAGGGTCTGACTCTTCTGGAAGATTTTTTTAATGAGTTAGGAAGAATGTTAATTGCAGTCTACTACTGTACTTGACAGTTCATTGAAGTTATATCTTAAATGCCTTGTTCTAGCAGCTTCCCAATGACCCAGTGAGGGAGGAACCGTATATCTTCAATATTGTGCATCTACAGTGAGATATAGATGATCGCACATATGTTTATATTCACTCAGCTAGAAGAACTACCAGATACTGTTCAATTCAAGTACAATATTCCACTTAATCCCTTAGAAGCATCTTGTGGGATTGACTATTGGAGTCGTGGTCAAAGTCTGTGGAAGTTGAGTGACAAGCAAAGTATCAATTCTTCTGTCTCCAAGTTACCCCACACTCTCTGAGAAATAAAAAGGAGCAAAGATTAAGGAAGCCATTATTTTGGTTCACTCTTCAGTTTTTTTATAACTACTTTTGACAAGCCTTGAATGGTGGTTTGATTCACAAATAGACATATATAATGTACTGAAATTGCTTTTGATAATACTAACAGACCACCTTGTATCCACATCTGAAACCCTGGCCTTAAGGGCATTGATGCCATCCAAACATATAAATTGAAGGACTAGTGATTGTTAAGGAAATTCATTCCACCTGCTTCATCAGGAAAAGCAACAGATAAAGAGGGTACAAGTTCGAAGTCTTTATTGGGGCCCAGATATGACTTTTAGATTTAAACAGTGGAAAGATTGGAGTAATGAGCACAAGGAGCCTATAACAAAGCTGTCTGGTTTCAAATATTGTCTGCTTGTCATTATCTCAGTTCTGGTTGCACAAGGTACTTCCAGGAAATTATGGATGCTATCACTTAAGGGAAGTAATCTGGTTCCCATGAGATGATCACTGCTGCTACAAGTTGCAACCATGCCATCAAAGATGCTTGCCCTCATCTAGGGGGTGGTATGGTTTGTGATTGTCATTCCTGCTTGGAGGAAGTTTCTGTCTCTTAGAAAGATGCTTATTGATTGATTGTGTCATTCCCAGACTCCAAGGTGACTCAGTGCAGGTGCCTGTGGGGAGTCTGGAACAGGTCATTGTAAAATCTCATACTAAGATGCCTACAGGAGATGGATGCAAAGTGCAGGCAACAGTGCCAGGCTTTTCATTCTATTTTTAGTTGCTTTGGAAGCCCAAGTGAGCAGTCAATGCTTTTTAGCAAAAGCAGCTTCTAAGTGCCTGTTAAATCTGGCAACATATATCTAAGGCATTGAATTTAAAAAAAAAAAATTAAAGTCAACCAACATGACCACTGGCTTCTGTCTATAGAAACCACCTTTTGTTGATGATGCATCTGACTTCAGGTTTAAAAGAAATTACTGACAGGTATAATTTTGCATTTGTGTGTGTGTGAGTGTGTGTGTGTGTGTGTGTGTGTGTGTGTGTGTGTTGAACATTTTGACTGAATCATCACCATCATACTCATCTCTACTTTACCTACTCCTCAGTGAAATACAGTTGTGCTCCAGAAACTGGGCTAAATATAATGTAATCATTGCATGATTTAGATAATTTGGGTAGGCATCTCTATAATAAAAAATTCGATTAAAAGTAATGTTTTGTGGTATTCTATAGAAGTCATTCAGGCTCCAGGGTCATTCCTAAGGAGACAGCTTCTTTAACTTGCCTTTAGTTTAAGGACTTTATTACAACTCTATATATTTTAAACCTATGCTTACTTCATTTTCCAGAGGATGTTAGATTTATTATCCCAGTGGCTTCTCCTTTCAGTTACTGGATTGCACATAGCAAATAGGTAAAGAAAAAAAGGACTAAGGCAGAGACAGTCCTTGAGGGCAGCTGGGTTTGGGAGTCTGAGTCATCACTTGACAGTACAGCTCCAATCAGAAGCAGCAGCACGCAAATGTGCTAGTGCAGCAGTTCTCAACCTGTGGCTTGTAACCCCATTGGGGGTGTTGAACAACCCTTTCACCAGGTCGCCTAAGACCACCAGAAAACACAGATATTTATGTTATGATTCATAACAGTAGCAAGATTAGAGTTATGGAGTAGCAACTAAAATAATTTTATGAACAGGGGTCACCACAACATGAGGAACTATATTAAAGGGTCATAACATTAGGATGGTTGAGAAACACATTCCCTATGCAGATACTTTGACATCTCTCAATGGATTTCATTTTTCACTGCATTGACGATAAAAAAAAAACTTCATTATGAAATGAAATAGGAGTAAAGAATGCAAGCTGATGTCTCAGGAAATCCCAGCCCGTGGTATGCTAGTTGACCCTGTCCAGGTATAGGGACTTTTCCCCAAGGAATACAGTTCTAGGTTTCAGTCAGCCTTGATACACCCACTGTACAATTCTGTGAGCACAGCAGTTACACTATGAATCACCTACTTAATGGAAAAGTATTGAGCATTTGATTGACCCCTTAAATTATAAACATCAAAAAAAAATGTAAAATGAGAGATGGTGCAAGGATGTGTTTTATGTGAATAAAAATTACATGAGAAACTGTCTTTAATCACTGTAAAGTGAAGAGTGGGATTAAAGTACTCTAATTATGTAGTAGTGTCTCAAAGTGGTTTTCTGTATGTTTAAATTTTATGTATATACACATATATACGTTTGAGTTTTAAGACATTCAGTCATAAATGTGTGGTGTATATACATATAAATATATAAGCTTATTTTAGCACTGCAATTGTCAAAATTAGATGATGTTTTCAAAAAGAAAAAATAGCTAGAAGGAATCATTTCTCATAAATTAGTGGTTCAATTTTAAGTCTTGGAAGAACAAAGTGTTGGTGGTTCTGTTATCTGACTCAGTGAAATTAGTGAATTAAGGTATGGTTATAAAAGGTATGAGCAACACATCTTCTTTTTGTAAAGATTATCTTACTTAGATTTTAATAGAGGTCCATACATGAGATAGAATCATCCCACTTTATACATGTAAGGCTTAACATTAACAGATGTTGAACTCATAGTGATCACAGGTAGGAGCAAATTCAAACTTGTTGGCACTACTATCTTAGGCTCTCAGTTTGGTAACCACTTGGTACATTTTTGGAGGAGAGTGGATTTATTTCAACTCATAATTAAGGTTACAGTTCTTTACAAGAAAGAAATAAGGGCAAAAATTTGAAGTATCCAGCTATATCCACAGTGAAGAGCAGAGAGAAATGAATGCATGCCTACCTACTCATGCTCAGCCCTTCTCTGCCATTACACAGTTCCAAGTCTCGGCCTAGGAATGTTGCCAACAAAAACAGAGTGTTACAGTGCTGCAGGCCAAACACATCACATATATTTAATAATATTTAATATCCAACAGAGGCAGTTGCTTCTGAAAAGTTGAGGTGCTACATCTTTTCTGATCCCCTATTTTCCAAGAAAAAATCCCAGAGACACAGGATAAAACCTGGGACATAGAACACAATTCAAAAACCACTAGGAATATTCTGAAATCTCAAACTAATTGTTCAAGATCACTTAGTATTTGGTCAACATCTAGAGCCTTCTGGGGGATTTCCTGGCCCAGTGTCCAGCAGAGGGCATGAAACAGAAATACACCCTCTGAGCAGATTTAGCTCTGTGAACACGCCTTGTACTTAACAACATGTAGGCAATCTTAACTATTTCATCCCCCTACCCTGTAGGTTCTGGTCACGTTAGCTCTCTTTTCTAAGCTAGAATCTTAACTTATGTAACATAAGGGGCTTATGTATGACACTGTGCTTTAAAGTAGCTGAACTGGAATTCAGATGGCTCTCAATCTATATTCAACATGGCTATGAAAAGCAATTACCTATTTTTCATAGGTCTGGGGAGTCCAAAGTCCTCTCTAAGAAGATTATAATTAGGATAGCAATGTAGAACTTTTATGTCAGTATTCCCTGCTTTCCTCAAAAAATTTTAGCTCTACTTAGTTGAACTGATTACACCGCTAGTGATAATAGAAGATCCAAGGGTTACTGATAAGGAAAGACAAAAGTGGTACAGCACCGTCTTTTAACATCAAAACCGTATACAGAAATGCTGGATTTAGGGTTTGGATAGCTAATGAAACCTGTTACCTCAGCTGCTTCCATCCCAAGATTCATTGTGTAAAGAAAAAAAAAAAAACCTTAAACTCAAGCCCTGGATATGCTTCTAGCAGGTGGTATGACTTTAAATAAATTGCAGGGACCCCATGGGACATGATTTCCTAATGTATAAGCTAAGAATAGTACACCACCTTTATGATAAGCATTGGGTATAGCTGGGCTGGAAGTTAAAAGGCTTTACATGTGCATATTCCATTTTTGCTACTGTGACAAATTAAACAGAGGCAGGTTCCTTTATAAACAAGTAAGGTTCCACCTCACTCATAGTTTTGGAGGCTGAAAGTCCAAGATTGAATTGCTTTATTGGTTCACCCACTGGTGAGAACCTAACAGCAGATGGTATATTGTGGGAATGTGGGCCACAGGAAAGAAACACTTGGGTAGACAGTAGAGAAATGGACAGAGAGGTCCCACTATCCCTGTGGAGGGGATGTTATCTTTGACCCAAGGGTCTCCCATCACACTAAGATTCATTTCTTAAAGATCTTGTGACTCTCATAGGAACACTTCTGGAATGCATTCAGGTCACATTGAAACCATAGGAAGGGGAACTCAAGTTCTTAACAACTACTGTTCTTGGGTGTGTTAATAACCAGGCTAACACACAGTAGGAAGTTCAGAATCAATGGCCTAGCTCTTTTTCCCTAGCATCTTGTACGCTGACACCTTGTACATGTCTGATGCTAACTGGCAAAACATTCAGAGTTGACACTTTGCAGCTCAACAGTCTGGTTCATTTAACCTTTGCCCAATATTTCTGCTGCCTTAGTTGGATGTTGGGGAACTCCCCACTCATTTGGACTGTTATTCCAGTGCTGTCTGCTGCCCTGGATATGTCCCCAAGAGAACATCACAAACAGTGTTCATCTGAACTTCACGTAGAGCTACCTCAGACCTCACAGCATCCTTACATCCTTAGCTACTCTGGCTGGGAAACCTGGGGTAATCAATGCAGATATTAGAGGAATCTTCAGTTTATGTTCATTAAAAAAACAGTTCCTCTGCACACATCACAGGAAGCCAAACTCTGAAGCTCATTTGCTGTTGTTGCCTCCTTGTTGATTCCTTGACTGAAATTAGCAAACACTTTTACTTGTTTTCTTATTGAGACTTTTTGTTCTTTGAAATGAGTAATTTGAAATAAAAATTTCAGCACCCCCAAAATATTTCAGAAATACCCCCAAATTATTTGATTTGTACTTCCCTATTTTTCTGACATGTGCTACTTTTGAAAACTCTAAAACCAATCAAAGTAATCCACATTTTCCATGCACTTAACGGAAACAGTAAATATCCAGAGTAGCTTCTTCTTAGGTAGGAATAGGACTTGACCTGACAGGGGAGGCTGTCAGCTATGTTTTGAGAATGCCAATTTTTAACAGTCGCTTCAGGACATCAGATGGTTCTGTCATGAGAAATTCTGATGGGGGGCTGTCATTCCTGTTTTTATTTATTGTTTCTTAGTTTCGACAAGTGTCCTGTGAAAATCCTCCCTGTTATGGTCTTCAGCTAGGCTGGCTGATGTCAGAGCTGCTCAAGGGAAGATCTACTGAGAACAGATGCCTGCATCTCACCATCACTTCTTCAGCAGAACAAGAGTCAGATGGTCCCATCATCCCATCTGAGGGGATGCTCTCTTTGATATAAGGATCTCCCATCACACCAGACTTCACTTCCTAAAGTCATCAGGAGGCTCACTGGATACAAGCCACAGAGACCAGCCCGTTGTCACTTTTTATGCAGCAAGGAAGACTTTCAGAGGTTCACTTACAAGCTCCTCCCACTCCCTCCTCAGAGTCCCAACCAGGAGACAGGCAGGATTCTAAGCTGGTGAATTGGCCTGAACTTCCCACATTACCGGTAGTAAGTGAAGTGCTGAAAGTATAGAGTTAGGTCTTGATTATATTATTAAAAGACTTCTTTAAGGAAGTTCTGGAGAATATTGGGTCATCTCTGTTTCCTCATGGAGTTACAGACCATCAAAATTAGATTGGCAGTTCATTGTCATTCTTTGTTTAAATGGATTTGTGTTACTCCTCTACAGTATAACGCCTCTACTCATGATTGGGACTCTATTAAGAACCACTTTCAGGGAATTTGGAATCACTCCTCATTTTCCTTGGTTATTTCTGACTTACATCATCAGATTGCTAAAATCAGTAAGTCCCATGTGGGCTCTTCCTCCTTAGAGGAGGTTGCCGCAGCATTTGCCTCATCGGTGCAGTCTTATACCAACTCACTTAATTGGAATACCTTCCTGTATAATGCAGCAATTGCTGGTGGTCTCTTTCTAACTGTGCTTATTCTTTTTCCAGTCCTCATAGGACTCCTGCGGTCTGCCTTCTCCTCTCTTGTGGTTGACGTTCGCACTCTTCAATTAAAACTAAAAGGGGGAGATGCCGGGGATGGCATATAAGATGGCTGACATGCTGCCAGCAGAGATTGGAGAAAAGGGGACCAGAGATTGTGGACCATCAACCCTCCGTGTGTTCCCCTCCGGATCTTCTGCTTAGCATGCCTCTAGAGGGCCAAGGCAGAAATGCCTACGTGTCCCAAGGTCATGCTTTATGGTATGCACATGTCATGCTCTCCTCCATATAAATATTTCTTGTAATACTAGTCTTTTTCTTCTATCATGTTCTGTGTTTTTAGACCAATGGTGATTTCTGTGATGCAGGAAAGGAGTGAAGTAAATTTCACAAGAAATTATACAGAGATGATCACTCAGGCTGGGGTTGAGGCAGTTATGTAGTTCATGGAAAAGAACCTGCAGCCGGGAGAAGCTTTTTAGGCTTAGATAAACTGTACCAAATGTATGGTCAACTATAGCACATGGTATGACGTGTATCAACACACTGGACTTAAATTGGCCATGATGAATAATTCAGTTTCTGAGGATATTCCAAGGACATTGTGTAAACTTGAGACCCTAAGGGGTATTGGCTGAAGACTATGGATGGAGTAACATATAGATGGGATGACAAAATAAAGGTGTGGGAACCTAGACTAGGAGGAAAATAGTGGCCTCCACCAAGAAAGGGAGATGGCAATTTTAATTCAGATATTTTTTATTCCTCCTGAAGGAGTGTGGAGATAATGTGACAATTGATGGAGTGATTGCTATAAGCTTTATTGGGTTCCTAGATTGAAAAGAGCTGCCAAGAAAGGTGAGCTTCCTTTCATAGAAGCTCTATAAATTAGATTAGGTCTTCCTTGGAATTGTTGGATATAGAAGGACAGAAGTTGCTGACTTGCAGGGACAGATTTCTTGTATGAGGTCATTGTAGCCCACCAGTCATGGGGCTTGGTGTTTGCAGAGGGCTGAGGAGGAACTTAGGCGGCTACAGGGGTCTTCAGGTTGGAACAGACTGCGTGAGAAGGAAATGACTGTCTGGTACATTGACCATTGTTCTTATTTTTACCTTTTTTTTTTTTTGCGAAATTGCATGTTGCTAGCCTCTGGGTCAAGTGCTCAAAAGATTATATAATCATTAATAATGAAAATAGATTATGCTTGCTTTGGTGTTAAGTCTGGGACAGTTCCTGTGTTTAGTAAAAGATGATGAAGAATATATAGGAGATTTTTCTAGGAATAACCTTTGGAATTATGACAATATTTCATTTTAGGTGATTTTCCCTTTTCTTTCTGTTCCCCCTTGCTTGTGATAATAAAAGACTGAGGTAACCAGGGCAAAAGCAGAAGCTAAAGTAAGAGAAGTTAGAGAAGTAGCTAAGAGAAGTTAGAGAAGTAGCTAAGAGAAACTAAGAGAAGCTAAGAGAAGCCAGGGAAGCAAAAGAAACTTAGCAACTGCAGAAGCCCGAAGTGACCTGTCAGGTTGTACGAACATTGTCTCTGAGTCATTATTGTGCCTTCCAGGTATCCCATCCTTCAGACCCCCGAAACTGCTGAGGCTGGTTCCCAGCAATAAATGGTACCTGAAGAGTAAGAACAAGCATTGGCAGCTAGCTAATTATGCCTCCTTTCTGTCTGAAATTCATTACTGCCTCCATCCCATTTCCCACAAAAAGCAAGCCAGCCCCACATAGCAGTCTGGCATCAGAAGCAGATGGACCAAGAAAACAAACAAAAGAAAACAGATCTCATACCTTCCCACCACCCACATTGCATTCAGTACAGAAACCCATTTCAGGGTGTTTGACCTCTCACTTCCTATTTCATGTAGGCCAGTGCTTTAAGACCAACTCCAAAAGAGGTAAATGATATCAATGACCTATAGATGGAGCCCCTGGAATGCTGGCATGTTAATCAGTTTCCACAGATTCCTACAGTGAGCAGATGAAAGAAGGAGGAGGTGTTACTGGGGATTTGGGTGGCTAAGAGCAGGGATGTTCTTTCGCTTGTGTCCTTAACATTAAAGATGTGGGTGAAGTCACTGGAGGAAAGAAAAGACACTGCTGTCCCCTGGCCATCTGCTCAGTGATGAGGGTTAAACTAGGTGGAGTCATGAACCTTTATCATGGGGTGCTTGCCAGCAGGGGGACACAGATGACAAGAGCACTCCCTGAAGAGGAAGAGCTAGATTATTTTAAGCTTTTATTTTGGAAAAACTTGGGATAGAACCCAGAGCGTTCTGCATATTGGGTCAGCACCTGACCATTGAGGTGCATCTCCAGCCCCTGATTCTTTGCTGGATTCATGTGCTTGTTCACCTACTGTGTTAGGACTTTTTGTGACATCAATACTTTTGTGAAAGAAGGATAAGGAAGTCTTCCCTGGCCTATCAAGATCAAGACCCCAGACAGAAGTGAAGAGGCTAGAGAGGGAGAAAGAGGGAGAAGAGTAGAACTCACCAGGGACTCTGAATCTAAGCATGCTCTTCTTGTTATGGATGTTTTTTTTTTTTAATTTTTATTTTGCAATACAATTCAGTTCTACATATTAGCCACGGATTCCCTTGTTCTCCCCCCTCCCGCCCCCCTCACCTCCCCCCCCCCGCCCGCTCCCCCATTCCCATCTCCTCCAGAGCAAAGCCTTCCCTGCAGACTGAGATCAACCTGGTAGACTCAGTCCAGGTAGGTCCAGTCCCCTCCTCCCAGGTCGAGCCAAGCGATCCTGCATAGATATATATAAATTCAAATTTGATGACATCATTATCACCTTTTCCTTTCTTCCCTCCAACCCCTTCCCACATTTCCTCCCTTATTTCTTTTCAAAATCATGACCTCTTTTACGTTAGTTGTTATTGTTGTATATACATGCCTACATACACATACACACACACACATATATATATTTGTGTGTATGTGTGTGTGTGTATGTGTGTGTAGTGTGCCTGTATATATAAACATTAGCACTCAATCCATTTAGTGTTGTTTATATGTGTATGTTTTCAAGGTGTGCAGCCTTGAAAACATTCTTGCAGCCCTACCACTCCATGCATGAAGATCCAAGGTGAAGAACTTTAACTCAAAACAAACTCATGCAATGTTTTCTAACTTTAATTTTCTAAGCATAAGTTTTCGTCTCTTGTTTTGGTTACCAAAAGTATAATTTTATTATACTTTTATTAGTGTTATTAGTGCCGTTGGGTGTGTGTGTGTGTAGACAGGAAGCAGTCCCACTCAAGGTTGCTCCTATCTAAATGGCATAGTCAGCACAAAACCAAAACACTCATTGTGTGTTCTTTATAACACACTCATTCCTGATCTAAGATAGGTGTGGGTTGAAAACTCAGTAACTGAAAAAAAAAAAAAAAGAAAACTCAGTAATTGACATTGTATCACACAAATGTTAAGTGCTTCACAAAGTGACATACTTCAGCTGATTTACAGAGACATCTTTCTACTTCTCTACAATGCTACTTTCTTCCCCTTCAAGGAGACAGATCAATGACAGCATGCTAAGCTTCCCATCTGAGTACACTTTGTTTGTTTTCATCCCAAAGTAGCACAGCAGTGATTCTTATATTATCTCCTACTTTTTTTTTCTCCTGATAGTGGGAAAATCCTCCTGTGAAATGCCCTGAAAAATAAGAATTGGATCTCTGATTAGCAGTAGGCTGGACTTATTCTGTGGTGGTGTAAATGAATCTCTCCATGTTCAGAAAGTCCCGTCCCCACAGGATCTCAGTTTCTGTGTACTTCAAAGCAGGTCCCCTGTGTCTGGGAAGCTGTGAAGATTCTGACTTAAACACTAAAATGTAATGGCTTTGCTTATGCACAACCAAAGGCAGGTTCTGAGGTCAAATTGGCTTTTTGTTGTTGTTGTTTTATTTAGAATCAAAGAGACTTTCAATAGCAAGCACTTGTTGGGATTTTAACATTATCCAGGATTGTTTCTGAAGATTCAGGACTTCTGTGTTCTGCTCTTGCTAAAGGATGCCATTTTCACTCGTTGATAACAATCTTGAGGAGTCTTCCCTTCCCTCATGGGAGGAACTTTGACTCTTCTGTGCACTTTCTACCACTCCACAGCCAATCAGCATTGGATGTGGTTCCTCCACTTTTGGTGCTTCTGTAGGTTCTGTGCAAGTGTCATTATCTGTCAGTGAACAGCTTTAAAATATGCACTTCACTATCTCCTGGTGGCTTGTGCACTTTCTGGGAGTAGGCATCAGGATCTCTGTCATTTACAAGAATTGACAAAGTACTTATTACCTATTAAACTTTCCCAAATGTTGGTTGACTAGATAGTAGAATGAATAATGGCATGAACAACCTGTCTTAATCTTCACACCAACTTTTCATGAAAGGTAATGTCCTTAAAGTTTTGAGATGGAAAACCTGAGGATCACAATACTTTTCATTCATAAAACCGTGTGCATAAAAACACACCATGGAGTAAGACTAAATTCCAAGGTTTAGTATTTCAAACTTGCCTTTTCTTAAATTGAAATTTGTAAACACGTATACTTCTGATTGCTTGTTCTCCTTAAAAACTGTTTACAATTATTATTTCTTTAGTGTGTGTGTGTGTGTGTGTGTGTGTGTGTGTGTGTGTGTATGTATGTGTGTGGTATGTGTGTATGTGTGGTGTGTGTGTGTGTGTGTGTGTGTGTGTGTGTGTGTGTATGACTGCATGCATGCTTGCATGCCCCAGTACACAATGGAAGCTGGAGGAAAGCTTACAGAAGTCAGTTCTCAGCTTGGTCTTACAATGTTGGTTTGGGAAACTAAACAGGTCATCATTCTTGCCAAGAGGTAGGTAGAAAGAAACTGAGCCATCTTGGCTGCCCTGATTGTTCTTAAAACAACTATTTCAAAAACAAATGTAGCAGGTATCTTAGAAGGTCTTATTAATAAAATCAAACCTGGGGCCAGTTATTGGGGTGAACGCTGGAAGATCAGAGAAGCAGAACAAGTCACGGCTAACCTCACCTGGCCAACTTCTCAGCTGATCTTGTTTCCTCAGACTGGAAGCCTCTGTGTCCTCATATCCGAATAGCTTTCAGCTGAATTGTGCTGCTCAAAACCTAAAAGCTTAACCAGCCAAATGCTTCTAGTTTCTGGTCCTCATGCCTTATATATCTTTCCTTTCTACCATCACTCCCTGGGATTAAAGGCTCGCTTTCTGGGATTAAAGGCGTGAGTCACCATGCTTGGCTGTATCCTTGAACACATGGATTTCTGCCTCTGGAATGCTAGGATTAAAGGCATGTGCTACCACTGCCTATCCTCTATGTTTAATATTGTGGCTGTTCTGTCTCTGACCCCAGATAAGTTTATTAGCATGCACAATATTTTAGGGAACACAATACCACCACAAACAAACTATTTAAAAATTAGTAGTCCAAGTCTGACAGCTAAAGGATTTCTAGGAGATACATATTAGAAAGAACCCCTGTCTGAAAAGTCAAGAAAGACTCTGCCACTATAGGATTCTAAGAATCAAAGAAAATAAAGGGGCATAATCTAGTGCTAAAAAATAATAAGAAAAAGGTCACGGATGATGATATCCAAGGACTTGGAGACACAGACTGGCTGATTCACAAGGAGGAGTGATGTAGGTGTGCCTGGCTTCTGCTGAGATTTGGCAAGTCTCTGGTCCATGAGATGAAGGAATCTCATTGATAATCAGCACATTTACCTCTGAGTTAGCCCAGAATCTTACTCATTCTACCCCTAGAGACAGCATTTGAAGGTCAACAAATCTTCTTCCACTAGCATTTCATTAAAAAGTTTAGGGAATGGCTGCAAAATTTAAAAGCAGAAAGGAACATAGTACAGGTAATCTAGTGAATTGCATGCATTTCAGTGTCACCATACTCCAAGTTTTATTAGGTGAAAGACTGTTCACCAACTTTAAAGAATGGCTGGAGTTTCATCTTGTCTATTAGTGACTTTACAGTTATAAAGTTATAAAGTGACTATACAGTTACAAAGGTGTCTGAAATATGCTACGAGAACACTGGGGGTTCAGGACCTGTTCAGCTCTTTACTAGCTGTGAGATCTCAGGGATTTTTCTGTTTCTCTTATCCTCAGACTCTTAACATGGGAGACCTCAAACCTTTCTTTCATCAGAATTGGACTCTATGAGACAACTTGCAATGAAATTACTAAATGCGATTTGTTGTAGAACTCCGGTGGGGTGGCGGGGGAGGGGGTGCTGCTTCCAGCCTTCCTAACCCAGCTTCTTTGTCACTGGCTATTGGACTTCAGCAAATTCTGTCATTGATCTGACCCTGGCTAGTTCTCCTCTTGGAAACAGAAAAAAATAAAATAAAATAGAAGACCTTACAGGGCTGTTGTGAAAAGTGAATGAATTAATACTCAAAGAACTTATATCGCCTAACACAGCAGGTGTTCTGACAGCATCATTTCCTTTATTAGGGTCCTTCTTCTGTGCAAGTTCCTCCTATAAAACAGAGATTCATAGTGCCTATTGCCAAAGGTGCTATTAACAACTGGAGCTCTGTGCTGATCATGTTCTAAAGCCTCACAAAATGTCAGCTGCTAATATTATGAGCCAGGGCCTTGTGGTATGTCATTGTCAGTCAGTTCTCTCTATGTAATTCCCTTCTCTTAAAGTAAGGATAGTGAATAGGGTTCACATCCAGTACCTTCAGAGTTGGTCTTTTGTCTATACTCTCTGACAAGACATTGCATTAAAACGAACTGCGCTGGTATTTGGAATGTTCAGAATAAAAGACCAGGCCTCTTATCCATGCTCACTGGAGCATGTTGCACTACTTTGCTCAAAGTCAAACGTGCACTCAGAAAAGGGTAAGCAAGCCTCACAAAAGCTGACAGCATTTTCTATGTTTCTCAAAGCCTTTGTGTAAAAAGAGAAAAAAAATGATGATCATTGCAATGTAAACAGATCAGAGATGATTAATAAATTCAGGAGTAATGGCTGAGATCTAAGTTGGTTATGGAGGAATAGATGGATTTTATTTATGACTTTACCATCATCTGAATGAATGTTCTCTGGGGAACGCAATGACTATTGTGTTAGAAAAATGTACACTACATGAAACCCGAAGACCTGGTTTTCATCTTTGTCTAAACAAATGATGTTTGCATCTTGGAGACTGATCATGTGACCTTCTAGACCCTCTTTACCTCCCTTAGTGAACAAATGCAAAGAGTGCTTACTAGATGTTGTACATGATTGTAGGATACTGCTCTGCAGAATCTGCCATGCTTCACATGTTACTGTTATATGATTATTATGCCAACTGGGCCAATAGCCCTTTTGTGAGGTATTAAAGAAGCAAACTATAGTAAACATGTTCAAGAAGCTAACATCTTGCCTGGGAGAAAGATGAGATTCACATGGTCTATTGGATGAAAAGATGAAACTCATCTCAGAAACATTTTTAGATGCTCTTTTCTGTAAAACAAAGAGAGAGAAAGGTCTCATGTTGAATGTTCGTGTTCACCTGGATATTCAGTGATGCTCAATAACATGAGACATCTCAAACATGGTTTTTCAGCATGACTTCTAGACCAAATTTGGGCATAGTGAGAGTCACTTTTAGTTGGAATTCTCTCTCTCTCTCTCTCTCTCTCTCTCTCTCTCTCTCTCTCTCTCTCTCTCTCTCTCTCTCTGTGTGTGTGTGTGTGTGTATGTGTATGTGTATGTGTATGTGTATGACCAGAGGTCAAATTGAGTGTCTCTCTCAATCACTCTCCAACTCAGATTTTGAGGCAGAGTCGCTCAGTGATCCTGGAGCTTATTGATTTGGATATACTGACTGGCCAACCTGGATATGAATCCTTACTTTGTATACTACCATATGCTCTTGTGCAATGTGACAATGATGATTTTTTTCCCTTGTTCCTCTTTTTTATGATGTGGAAAGAGTAAGTCTTACTTTCATTGATAAACAAATGAGCAATGAATTGGAGTGAATAGGGTAGGGTTTTGTAAAGCAGAGCTTAGCAAGCCTTAAAACTCTTGCAGTGTGGGTGTTAGGTACTCTGCCAACCACCACAATGCCTGACACATGCTTGAAGTTTCATCAGTGTCTATCAAATGAATGCTTTTTTGGGATGTGCATTGCATTTGGTGCTGGTGTATCTGCTGAGCCTTGCTGAGCCATTCCTCAGCCAGCACCAGACAACTCTAGAAATAGCATAAGGGTATGCATTTACTCACTCATGCTATGTTAAGGTTTCTTTTTTTTTTTTTTTGTACTTTTCATGTAAAGAGTAAATTTCCTCTAACAATTTCTAGTAATGCTCTGAATGAAATTACAATTGTTTGCCATTAACTATGTTCCACTTGGATATTATTAATAAAGGATTTCTAAGCAACTTATTAAATTATGGTAAGTATCAATATGTTATCAGTGTTTTTTTAAAAAAGAAATCTTTACTACTCTGTGTCATATTTATAATTTTTGGCTTCACTAAGAAAACACTAAACATTATAATGAACTAACACATGGTTTTATTTTATTTTAATATCTTTCTTGATTCAATCCTGTCAACTGTGTTTATTATGTGAATCTGAGTTATCTGAGGGCAAGTTCTGGGTCTGAATTATTCATTCTTTGTGAAACATGTAAATAAATGAGTTGAATGCATGCAAACTCAAGTTTGCAGGAGCCTCTTGTGCTGTTCCAGAAATAAATCCATTATATCACCTTCCAGGAGCAGGTTCACTGGGACCTGTAATGACTGCATATTAAAGCCTTTCACTGCCACATGGCCTTGATACCATAACTATCAACAAAAACTAAATGCTGTTTGTTACCCCACAGCTTTCAGATTCATCTTAACTAACCATTTTAACAATCCCTAGCCAGATGAAAAACTATTCCCCGTATGTATCAGTCTTCTTTACTGTGAACAAGCAGAATGTATCTTCTTGAAGCTATGGGGGCTAGAAGTCTAAGATCAAAGTGCCAACATGGACATATCTTGGTGAGAAAAAAAATTTCTGGCTTGGAAACAGTGGCCTTCTTACTGTGTCCTCTCAATGAACAGAGGAAAAATGAAAGAGGGTGAGAGGAACAAGTGCAGGAGAAGGGGTAGAAAGAAGAAACAAGAGGAAGATGACAGAGAAGGGGGCAAGGATTGAGGGAGTACATGGTGCTTCTCTCCAAGGACATACATCCCATCATAAGGATCTTAACCTGTGACCTCAATTCCTATTGACACTCATAATGACCCCTTTTCAAATACCATCACTTTGTGTTCAAGGTTTCCTGGAAGTGACAGGGTCTGCCTGCTCTGCCTCATTCTCCCACAAAGGGCATTTTACCACATGGATAACAACTAGCTTACTCTAAGTGTTTGATCAAGTGCACACAAGTATGAAGGCAAAGCTGGAACCCTGAATACTCTTCTGCAGTCTTTCGAGGGAAGCAAGCTCTATAATTCTTCACTTTTGACTACAGGTAACTCTCTAACCATTCTCCTGGTTTTGCACCAAGTAATTTAGATCAGTCAGTCTCAACTGGGGGGTATTTTTCTGAACATGAGAAATGGAAAAGGCTAGTATTGGTTAGCTGGTAGAAGCGAGGGTTGATGTTTAACATGTGAGAATATCCAGCTTAGCTGATCCCGTGAAGAATGATGCAGCTTAGAGATTCAACAACGTCAGGATTGAAAACCCCAGACACTGGGAAGCAAAGACACTGCACGTCTCGTTTTGACCTCTGAAGCTTCCTTATCCATCTTGCAAGGTTGCTGACCTCCTTCAGTGGTCGGAGTTCTCAGCCACACTTAGTACTCAGAAGTGCAGCATATTCAGCTTTTGCTTTCAGTTCCACTATTTCCTGATGTAACCTAATATAAAAATCCTCTGTTCTCTGAAATCTGGTCTAGTAGTGTCAGTTCAAGGGCAGCTGCCTGCAAACAGGAGAATCAGTGAAGAATGTTAAAGGAGAAAAAAGTTTACAGAAAGGGCTGTTATACAATAGAAAGGGGGAATAATAATAAGAGGTAGAGGAAGGGGAGAGTGGCAGAAGAAAATGGGAGAAAGAGTAGGAGCAGAGGAGGAGGAAAAGAAAGACACGGGGGAAGAGGAGGGAGAGGAAGAAGGAGACTGGGAGAAGAATAGGAAGGAGACCAAGGAGGCAGGAGAATGTTGATTTGTGATCTAGAACTTTTAAATATCACTAACAGTGTCATCATGGGAAAAATTAGTCTTTCTGAATCCCAGTTTCCTTGTTTGGAAAGTGAAAATAATTCTAAATATCTTACAATATTGATTATTTGTATATGATTATCTGTGTATGGAAAGGTACTAAATGATGCTGGAAATAGTTATTAATGAAAAACAGTCATTAATCATAAGCAATAATACACCATATTTATAGCAGTTATATTTCATGTTTGCTATTCATAGGTACACATTCACTTTAACCACACATTGTTTATAATCAAATATTTTGTTTATCATTATGTATTTCATGCATTTAAAACTACATAGTAGTCAGTTGAAAGTAGCATTAACAGTGGAACCAGGTCACATTTCTGCACCATCATACATTAGTAAATTCTATTTCAGCCAAGAGTCAGATGTTTCAAAACGTTAAGTAATCTGCTCAAATAACAAGGCTGGAAAAGTTCAGCCCTGGGATTCAAAGACAAGTCTGATGGCTCGTGAGCTCTCTCTCGGTAATACTGTATTCAGTAATGCAAAGCATCAGAAATGTACAAGCATAAGACAATAAAGCAGGAGCAGACTATGTGGGAAGTCAAGGCAGAGTAGAGAAAGCATTGCTGATGGCCCTGAAAGATCATCAAGATTGTGACCATGTGGTGCCTGCTGCTTCCTTGGACCTGGGAGAAGGTAGGTGACCTGCTTGCATAAAGGGAACATGTGATACTAAAAAATGTTCAAAAGAACTTGATTGACTGTCCTACTGGATTAAACAACCCCTGCCACAAAGGTCCACAGCAGTGGGAGAGCACAATGTAGTACTGCAGAAATGCTAAAGCAGTCATCCTCCATAAGACCTTGCATGTGACCCACTCTGTACAGGGTGTCCATAGCTTCCCCCACGGCTTGCATTCAGCCAGCACTGCTCTCTCATCTTCAGAGCATGCTCTGGGAGTACAGCTCCCAGGTCTCTGGTTAATTAGCCATCTAAGAGATGCAACTCCTAACAGGGCGTCACATTCTCTTTCAACTGCAAGGCCATTGTCCCCTCCCCACCAGGTACAGATGACCTAGAAAGAAGCTGTATTGTGCCAATCCTGGGACTATTTATTAGGCAACCTATTTTCTGCTCCAGGTCAGCCAACAATGGAAGACACAGAGAGGGGTGATACCTGCATAGAGAGGTGAGTTCAGTCATCAGTGGGGTAGTTGTGATAAAAAGGAGAGAAGAGGAGGAAGCTGTGTGCAGTTGATGACATCCAAATTCAGGGGTACTGTGTGCCTGGCAGAGAATATGTGGTAATGCTGCCCCCACAGAACATACACACTGAATTCCAGTGAGGCGCCTCTCTGTCTTGACTCTCCTGTCTTCTGATTGTGCTCTGTTGCACAGATTATAGTCCACATCCAGAAATTGATGATGATGGTAGATTTATAAGCCTTGGCTCCTCTGAAAGACAAGCCATGCACTTTGCCCTGTGCAGGTACCCACTCACTGCCCAGCTCTCTTTTCTGTTCTAGGGCCCATCTCCATGTAGTCAATGCCCCATACAGGTTCTTGGACAGAGAGTTTGCATTGACAATTCTTGCCCTCTGCCAGACTTCACTTCTTTCTTGTGATCTCTGACTAGTTATCCCCAACCTTCTCCTACCACTTACCATCCCTGCATAGCAGACATGCTTGGAATGCAATCTTCAACCAGGCAGGTATTAAGAGAGTTGCAATAGGAAATCAACATTTTCACTGATTACTAATTTTATAATGATGAAAGAAGTTGGAATATCATTCTTGCAGCAGTATTGAAGCAAACCATTTCCCCATGCGTTGGAAGACACCTTAGTTGTTTGTGATGTTTCTAGGATCCAAATCCCGAATATAGTTGTAAAGTCATCAATAAGATGCCTGACTAAAGTGGAACATTTCCAAGGACAGGAGGAAAACCAAACAGGAAACGTTTTTCCTTGAGCATCTCATCAATGATATCAGTGACCTTCCTAGATTGCAGGACTTTAGTCTCTTTTATGATAGGATAGTGAGTGCAGAAGATAAAAGGATGCTAAACTACTATTTGCAACAGGGGCTCAAACCTGCTGGAGGAATTGTGGGAGCTTATGATGTACAAGCATTACAAACCAGGGACTGAGTTGCTAGAGAAAGTAAGACCCCATTTTATCCATCTGTGAAGCGGATGAAGGCATATGTCATTGGGCTGCTATGTCCTTGATTCTTTCATTGACTCACCCAAAGGCAGCAAAACAATCTGTCATGAGGAGAGACAAGCACCCAGGCAAACGTATGCAAGTGTCAGCTGCTGGGAGCTGGGCAGACATGTGCTGGAAAGGCCAAAGCCGGGGGCGCAGGTGGCACTGGCCACATATCCTCAAGGTGCTTTATGCATAGAAGCAGAAAGAACCAACTTTGATCAAATCCTGGCTAGAAAACAGCCCCTTGTGCTTTCATTTTTGTCTCATGTGATTTAACCTCTACAGTAAATTCTCGGAGTGATATAAATAAAAGGTGTTATAGGGATTTCCAGTTTTGTTTTAAGGAACAGAGACCTGGTAACCACAAAGTTCCTGCATACTTGTATTCCTCATAGACCTGTTTCCCTCATAGAGACCCTGAGCCTCTGCTCTATCCACTTGCCTCAGCATGCCTGTAAGAATTCAAGCATGAATCTCTTTGCCCACCTATAGAGAAATGGTTGTTGATTAAAAAATGACTGAGGAAATATGAACAGGGAGATGGAAAGAAGAGCAGGAGGGGCAGGTGGGAGGAACCTATGTGTCCTGGTTAACCTCCCCATTAGTCACCTACTGGAGAAGAAACAGTCCTTTAATGAAATGTATGGTCGGCATTTGGAAGGTGCTATAATCATTCACTCCCAGTTTGTGCAGAGCAACATCCACCAACTTATTCCCATTTGGTCCATTTGGAACTCAGACAAGGGGCTGCAGAAAGGCTGTTAGCTCAGCTCTGAAGCAAATTAACCAAAGTCTCAGCCAGAAGGAGCCAAAGAAGAGCAAAGCAGACATGCATTTGACAGCAGCCTCGGAACTTTGCACGTTCAAAAAAAAAAAAAAAAATGCCAGAGCTATTTTCAGAAGCAGGATAATTGTGGTGACATTTGATCAATGTGGGAGGAAGTGATAGATCCTTCTTTCAAAGAGTCTGAGGAGACCACACCCTGACACAGGCCTTATTTCCCAACCCTTAAATGCTAAGAGAATGTATGCAAATAGTAACGATCCTCCTGAGAAATTGAATAAATGCATTATTGCAGAGAATGTGGGGAGGTCCATGTGGAGAGTTTTCTCTGTTGGAGGATTCCCTGATCATTCAATGGATCTTTTGCTCTTATCATGGGGCTTGTAGTAAGGACCCTAAAATGCAAACTTTGTCTTCAATTATTTTCCATGGAGGAGGAGGATGGCTGGTAGTATAAGGAGGAGGAAGACATAGAGCAAGCAAGCTGCATCCTGCATCCACAGACATGCCTGTCCTCTCCTTCCAAAACTCTTCTGCCTTTTAGGGACCTACTTCACAGTATAAGATGAGGAAGAAAAAGCAATTTAGTATTTTCATTTTCTCCCTCTTTTTGTTGTTGTTTTGGGGTTTTGGTTTTTGATTTTTGTCATGGATACTGCTTCAGTGAGCACAGATACACATGTGACTCCTCAGTATCTTGATTACAAATCCTTTGAATAAAATTCAATGCTAGAGAGCTTCCAGAAACTCCAAGTCAAGAAATGGATGGGCAAGAAATGGAATCTGGTTTGTGTTGGCCAACTGCTCATAGCCATTGGGACTGCCCAGGGGTGTGGATGATATACCCAGTAACTTTCCATTGGAGAAAACTGATTTTTCCCTTTTCCAGCAGATACTAAATCCAAATAGCTTCGTTTGAAGGGGTGGGATTTTGTGTCTACTGCCCCTTCTGAGTACTGGGATTATGTCTGGTTTGAATCTGTGCAGGTCTTGTGAGTGCTTTTTCAGTCTCTGTGAGTTTATGTCTAGGGTTGTTGTGTTTGGAATAGACTGTCTCCTTGCCATCATCCACCCGTTCTGGGTCTCACAATCTTCCCACCTCTTCCTCGGTGTAGATCCCTGAGTCTTGAGGGAAGGTTTAATGAAGATATTCTATTTAGGTGCAAGTGCTCCAAATTCTCTCACTCTTTGCACACTATCCAGTTGTGGGTCGCTGTTAGTTACCATCTACTGCAAGACGAAGCTTCTCTGATGAGAGATGAGACATGAACGGATCTGGGCTGTAACAATATGTCACTAGGAGACATTTAGTTGCTATGTTTTCTTTAGCAGAATAATAGTAGTAGGTTTTCTTCAGGGTCTACAACCTACCTAGTCTCAGGTTCTTGGTCACTTAGCAGTGTCAGTTATGGGTTCCATCTCATGAAGAGGGCTTTAAATTTAATCAAAAAGTGGTTGGTTATTTTTCAGGCCCTTCTGGCTTTCAAAGTCTCCATTGAAAAGTCAGGTGTTATTCTAGCAGGCCTGTCTTTATATGTGACTTAATCTTTTCCCCGTGCAGTTTTTAATTTTTTTTCTGTTCGTTTAGTGTTTTGATTATTATGTGTCTCAGGGAGTTTCTTCTCTGGTCATGTCTATTTGGTGTTCTGTGTTCCTCTTATACCTTGATAGGCATCTCATTCTTTAGATTAGGAAAATTTTCTTCTATTATTTTCTTGAAAATATTTTCTATAACTTTGACTTGGTTTCTTTTCCTTCCTTTATACCTACTATTTATAGATTTGGTCTTTTTATAGTGTCCCAGATTTTCTGGGTGTTTTGTACCTGGATTTATTTAGGTTTGACATTTTCTTTAACTGACCTATCCATTTCTTCTACCTTGTCTGTGAGACCTGAAATTCTATCTTCTACATCTTTTCATCCATCAGTGAGGTTAACCTCTGAGCTTTTTGTTTGACTTCATGGGCTTTTCATTTATAGGTTTATTTCAGTTTTTTTTTTTTTTTTTTTTTTTTTTTTTTTTTTTTTAGAGATTCTATTTCTTTGTTAAATTTCACTTTCAAGTCTTGTATCTCCTTTTATTTTTTCATTCAGTTGTGCTTTGTGGTCTTAATGAAGGTAATTGTTCACTTCATTTTTAAGGTTTATAATTGCTATTTTAAATTACCTTACTTGACCTTCATCTAAATTGATTTCCTCAGGGTCTGTTACAATAAACTGATGGAAAACACATATTGTCCTGGTCATTCATGTTTGTGTTTTTTTTTTTTTTTTTTTTTTTTGCTGGGATCTAAGCATCTTCAGTAAAGATGTTTAAGGGGTTTCTGGGTGTAGATATGCAGTATACTGGCTTGTCTTATGTCAACTTCACAATAAACTAGAGTTATCTGAAAGGAGGGAAAGTAGATTGAGAAACTGCCACTATAAGATATGTCTGTAAGACATTTTCTTAATTAGTGATTGATGGGGGAGGGCCCAGGACATTACGGGTAGTGCCATCCTTGAGCTTGTGGTCTTGGGTTCTATAAGAAAGCAGGCTAAACAAGCCATGAAGAGCAAGCCAATAAGCAGCACCCCTCCATGGTCACTGCATCAGATCCTGCCTCAAGGTCTCTGCTCTGTTTGAGTTCCTATCCTGATTTCATTCTATGATGAACAGTAATATGGAAGGATAAGCCAAATAAACCCCTTCCTCCCCAAATAGCTTTTTTTGTCATGGTGTTACCATCATAGCAATGGTAACCATAACTAAAGCATCTGGTCTAGCCTTTGATTGCTGGTGTTTCATTCTTTGGTTGATGTTGTCCCAATCTGGGTCCTAGCAAGTGTAGTAGCTGTAGAGTACCTGAGTCCCAGCCAAGTGGCTTTGGGTCCATGGTAGAAAGTGGTTCTGTGGATCAGTAGCCAATCACAAAAGAATGAAGATTGGCTAGAAAGAAAGGTTGAAAAGTGGTGGCAGGGAAGAACTAAGGGGATGTTGGGTCCACATCAGGAGGCCAACTCCCAAGGTGATGGGGGTGGGTTGGCAGGGAGGAAGTGTTAAGGTGGGCTGGCAGCATCTGGTCTGAGAGTTGTCTGAGGAGGCTAGGATGGAGGAGGGGAACAGGTAACCTGTAACCTAGCTAGGTCCTAGCCAAGTGTGTGGATCTCTGGTAGAGAGTGGTTCTTAAAGTGTTTCTTGATTTTTGTGAGTTCTAAATACATAATGAAAATGTTGGCTTCATAGTAAAGGAAATCACATTTTTGTTAAATTAATACCCATAATCACAAATATTGGTAATTTTGTTCTCCTAATTTTTCAGAAGTAGATTTTTGTGCATTTAATTGCTGAATACTGTACAAACAGCTTAATGTTATAATTTAATTAATATTGTAACCATAATTCAATTTAAAATTTTAATAAAGTATTTAATTTAATTTCAAAATTATAATTACTTTTGCAAGAACCCAATCTAAGATACTTTTTGTTAAATATATATAATAAAAATAAAAAATAAATGCTTCTCTTTTAGGCAAAATTACTAGAAAAAAAATCAATGATCTAATACAGCAAATATTTTTATTAAGAAATTTTTTATTCATTTTACATACCAATCACAGATCCCCCTATTCCCTCCTTCCACCCCTCCAGCCTTACCTCCCAATCCACCCCCTGTTTCCTCCTACAAGAAGGTAAGGCCTTCCATAGGAAGTCAGCAGAGCCTGGTACATTCAGTAGAGAAAGGTCCAAGCCCCTCCTCCTGATTTAAGGCTGTGCAAGGTCTCCCATCATAGGTAGTGGGCTCCAAAAAGCCAGCTCATGCACAAGGGATGGATCCTGATCCTACTGCTATGGGGCCTCTTAAGCAGATCAAGCTACACAACTGTCTCTCTTGTACAGAGAGCCTAGTCTAGTCCCATGGAAGCTCTACAGGCATTGGTCTAAATTTCATGAATTCCCACTAGTTGAAACCTACAGATACAGCAAATATTTTTAAAGTTAAAGTTTCAAAGAGAAATGTGAAATGCTCACCTACAAGTGAGGTCAAACATGTGAGTTGAATATGCTTTTCTTTTGTTGCTGTATTTCATTTCAACACCCGACTGATAAATAATCCAAGAATAGAAAACTCATGGATTCCTAACAGGGTCACCTGAGAAACCTGAGGAAGGACTCCAGAAATGAATGTCTTTAAGCTGCTCCAACTGGTGTCTACAGTTACACCATTGGATATTCACTCCTTTGGCCTTCTGTCCTAAAGTATTCAGTGTATTACCCACTAACAACAGGTTTGGGGGTTAGAGAGATTACTCCAGGATTAGGAGTATCTTGTGCCCCTGTCCTTTTCCACACACAGGACAGATCAACTTCCTTGAGTTTCCATAACTGTTTGTGGACATTTTTCTCCATCCCTTACTTTCCTTCTTACAGCCAATTGGATCCCATGCTGTAGTGCCTGTACAGATTCCTGGGTACATTCCGACGTGCTCAGTTGTCTTCTTCCTGCCTGTGTGCACCTGTTATTGCATTTGGCACTTTGGATTCTAAGTATCTGTTGATGATTTGTGAGATACTTCTTGAGAAAGAAGGCTGAAGGGTGTTTTGATTATTTGGGTGTCCCAGTGCTTATCACATGTCTAGATGTTGAATAATTAGTTGTACCAGAGGCTGAGCATCCACTGAAGCTCTGCCTGCCTATCTAGACAGGTGATCTGCTGTCACCACCCTAGTGCTGCCTTGGTTCCAGGTTGTGTCATCAGAACCCTGTGAAGCCATGAGCACCTGCATCTGACTTCAAGTATCAGATCCACAATCATGGTACTCAGAAAAGACTTAATCTGTTGTTACAAATTGTCAAATAAAATGTAAGTGAAACTACACTCATTCATCCACTAATTCATTTCATTCACTCATTGACTTATTTAATTTATCCAACATTAAGTAGAAAATAAAGTTTTATTTCAGGGAGAATATAATCCATCACCTCATTTCTTACATTTTATTGTCACCTTATTATAATGAAGTCACAGTGGGTTCAGGATGATTATAGGAAAATCCTACCAAGCATCTGCTTTTTTCTGCAGGATTTCCCATACCCATAGCATATAAGTTGACATAGTTCAATTGAACAGTCTTATTTGGAGTAATTATCAAGATTTTAAATAGTTTTAATGGCTTGAATCTGCCACTCAAGTTTGCTGAAAGAGATTCACAGAGCACTTTCTATAAACAGAGGGTAAGTACAATGTCTAATTATCTGGGATACGTTTGATTAGGGACCAAAGAAATCAAGCAAAATCCCCAAACCATGCTCTAACACACTACCTCCAGGAAAGAACTAAGATAAAAACATAAGGTTGTGACATCACTCTAAGAAATGGAGGTAGCAGTGCAGTGACCTAGGGAAGCCTGCCTGTCCCAAACGCGGGGAAGAGGGGTTCCAAGTCTCATAGCAGCACAGCACCCAATGACAATGTCAATACTGAGCATTCGCTTTGAGGCATGGTCACTCAAGTGTTTTGTGGAGGTCTCTCATGTATTTCCACTATTGTGGGGGATCATTTTCCTCCCTCTCAACATGATGAAACAGGGGTTTTTAGTGCTTTCTTGGCAGGATAATGGCTAATGAGTATCAGAATCTTGATCAAATCTCAGCCTCTTGCCACTTAAAGGTATGTGATTCTCACTCACAAGCTCTATGGGCTCATTGGAGTCTGGGAAATACAAGGAAAAGTAGGGCTCAAAACCCAGAACGTTTCAAGAACAGATAGGATGGAAAAATTTCTACACAAAAAACCTGCAAATAATTGGCCATATTGACAATTTTTCTATTGATTATTTTATGGAAAAATATAATGACAAACACATTTTTGAGCAAATGATCCCCTTGTTGTCAGGGAATAAAAGAGCATTTTGTAACATTGTCTACCTAAGCCAAGAAAATACGTGTGTGCTCGTGTTCTAGATGAATGTATCCTGTATGCAAATTGACTTGCTCTCCTGTGGATCCCGAGAACATGCAGATTATTCTATCTAATATGGAAGCATGTGTGATTATCTGCAAAGTGCTCCCAAGTGCCCAGTAAGCGTGGTTTATAAGGCACCGTGTGAGCAGAGCCTGGCGGTGAGAAATGGTGAACGTCTGTCTCACAGGTTAACAAGGCTGCACGGAGTCATCTTCCCGGACAGACTATTTGCCTTCCTGTTATCCTACTTTTATTATTAGAACTACAATAATAACATGAGACATTTTGAAATTTGGCCCCAAGATACCAAGATCGCCTGGAATTATGAGCAACATTTTATTTAGTGCAGATTGTTCCTGTCTCAGCATGAAGCTTTCAAAGAACATCACAGATCCCTGTTGGAGAAGTTTATGAAGGAAGACATGAGTTTACCCAAGCCCCAGGAAAATGTGCCTAGATGTGCCTTGGGGAGAGCCCAATAAACAAGTCACAGAACCCTACAAAGCATCAAGAAATGTCCACAATTGTCTACCTCTTCCTCTAACTTCTCTGCTTCTCCTCCTCCCCCCTCTCATAAACACATATGCTCACTCTCACGCGCACGTACATGCACACACACACACACACACACACACACACACACACACACACACACACACACACGGGGTAGGGGGCAGTGCCTTTGTCCTTCAAAGCTTCTCCTGGGTCTTTACTTGAGGATTAAGCACAGTGAACCAGGATGGGAAATAACCTTGAAGTCTGA